>NC_139460.1:131100000-131700000 GCF_057233095.1 Heloderma suspectum | reverse complement strand
GCACACCTTCAGTGCACCCAGAGAAATGGCCTCTCTTTAATGTCCAAGGTGGTCCACTCATGTCTCTTGCACAAATAATCTCCCACTAGCCATCCAACAACCCAAGTTATACAATCTCTACTGGCCTTCTATCATTACTTTTCTCGTTGCTCCACAAAGCTATTTTTATCCAATGCTTTGCCTGCACACTAAAACACTGTGTGGTTTGTGAAGGGCTATTTGATCTGATAAAGTATCAGTTATGATTTTTTTGTAGGGCAATTTGTTGAGAGACATATGGGGGTTTGCTAGTCTGTGTGATAATGACTATGTAAAAGAAAAGAAGAGGAAACTGCATCCTTGTGTAAAATAAAGTATTCATCTGGTCAGGCTCCAACTACTTCTATCACTATATCATCACTGATTTTTGCACAAATATTGTCTGCCAAGCTTATGGTATGGGGATAGGGCCATGCAGCTCCAGTTTTTGCCAGCTCTTCTGTCATCCCACACTATCAGATCATTGTGGGGGCGGGATCTTCATGACAACAGAATGAGAAGTGCGTTGGAGTATTACCTGGATTTTCACGGAATCAGCTTTTGTCCGTCAGGGACACACAAAGCAAAATAAGCCAAGTGTAGCATACCTTTAAAATCTAGTTTTCAGCGCTTGAAAGGAACATACTTATGGGTGGGATGGGGGGAGTAGAACTGAATGTCATCAAACTGGCAGGGGCTGCTCAACCAATGAGAAAGTCTTGTTTCCTGCCCCTGTCCAGGCTCCCTGCTGCTACTACATTATTATGAATGGAGAGCAACTAATTTTCCCCATGTGTGCAGATTTCCCTGAAGAAGCCAAACCCCCAGTTCTCCAGTGCAGCGTCTGAAGGCTCCTGAGAGCTCCCCCACCCCAGTTTTGCCACTTCCTAGCAGTCTGCTGTGGAGTTATTGCTCCCACCCCTTTTTTCCCCATGTGTGCACTTTTGCCTATTGCTTCCAACCCCCCCCCTTTCTCCCTTCTCCCTGCTCACAATGAGAAGCTGCAGTAAACCCAAAAGATTTACATAACAACAGAGAAACTACAGAACATCAAAGATGCACAACATCACAATAGTAATTTAAGAGAGCATTTGAAAAGTGAAAGAGTGCTTTAGGGCAAGTTACTAAAGTTAGCCTTTAACTCTTTCACTGCAGGAGCATGAGATTTATTTCTTACTTCTTGCACAGAAGGGGGAGATACGTGTTAAAGATTAAAAGCAGGGTAGCTAAGGTGAATGAGTGTCCGCACTACTGCGGTAATGTGAGGGGTCGCTGCTGCACTCCTGGGGATTTTCTTAATGGGAAAAACTACTTCCATTGGGGAAAGAAGAGGGAATGGGGCATTCCACCCCCTTGACCACGTCACTGCCAGGTCACAGAGGCACGCCCAGGATTTAATGCGGGGGAGGGGGGACATGGCACACTGTGGCAAAACTGCCAGGGAGCCGCTTTCAGGGAAAAAAATCAGAGTAAAAGGAGTTTAAGAAAATGTGGCTTTTCAAGAGGGAAGTGGCTGGTTGGCAGCAGACTGGTGACAACGTCATCTGTTGCAAAGAACCTCAGACTGCTCTAACTTTGCACTAAATTGCTCTTGAAGACAGCCCCATGCTTGTAATCCTAACTTGAGGAAACACCAGGATAGGTCTAAGGAACAGTTGACTGCTAAGTATATGCCAACATTTATACATGAATTTGAGACTGACTCAGAATTTAGGTCTGACTTCTGTGCACAGCATATATTCAAACAGGAATTTAAAAATACATGTAAACATTACATGTTTGGTAACTTTGAGTTTTAGCTTCCACATTTGGAAGCAAGTGACATGAAGAACAATTAAATTTGCTTCTAAGAAAAGTGTTTAGAATTGGGTCCCATCAGCTTCAAATGGGATTTGTTTATTTGTGGGTGCAGGGAGAGTTTTTTGTGCTATGCTGACTTCAGTAGATCTAAATCAGCTTACCTACAACTCCCTAGGCTTTAACTGGCTTATCATGGATGTAATTCTGAGATGGAAACAGACACTAGCTAATAAAATAAACATTCTTTTAGTACTAATGATACTAGGTGTTGTTTAGCACATTGATGGCATGGATCCATTGGACTTAGTTTCATAGTCCCAAAATGCTCTGCATATGCAATAGAGCCTCTGCCTCCTTGCTGTCCAAAAGTACCCTAATGTATATTCAAGTAATTAATTGAAGAAAAACTGAGAAGCTCCAGTGGGCCTGTTCACATGATCACAGAGGCAGAAATTAGCCATGGTGGGTTATTTCCTCGGCTACATGTGCAAATCATGTCCTGGGGGGATTTACATAATTACCTTCACTGGTGCTGCTTGCCATGTCATGCAAACCTGGTGAGTGTGGCTTTTTGCCCTGGTTAACAAGCCACTGCAGGACCTCACAACATCCCAGAGGTTCTGGATTCATTAAGTGACTACAACAAACTAGCCTTGCCAGGTTCGCATGACACAGCAAGCTGCACGGCGAAGGTAATTATGCAAATCCTTCTGACATGCGCAGTGGGGGAAATCAGCCACCGTGGCTGATTCCACCCTCTCTGATTGTGTGTACCCAGTCAGTGTGTTGTGTGAGAACAAGAGGGTTTCTGGACCCTGGCCTAACAACAAAAGAGAAAGGAGTGGCTGGGGTTGGAATGCTAACTTTCAGATAGAGTGTGGTTATTTACACATCACCAAAAAGAGGACACAGATTTACATACTATTTGCATATGCTACTATAGATGTAAAGATGCGAATTTGGAAAGAATTACTATCACTTAATAGAACTACAATACATCTCCCCATAGTGGGAAGTCAATGACCAGGTGACTATGCTAACTCTTGATGAGCAACTTCAAAGTTATTGCTCTCCCGTCTTGGACTGAAGTGCTCCCACGTAATGGGAGAGGGGGACAAGCACAGTGAGTAGAAGACATACCAAATATGGGGTCAAGAGAAAGGAGCAAAGGGGGCTCCTGAAGTAGCAAGAGCCAGAAGTAGAAATTAAGGAATAGGATGGAATGTGAGGATTTGGGAGTCGCTCTCTATATCTCCCTCCCCTATTGGCACAACTGTGCTTCTCTCTCATTTCTGATAGGCTCCAAGTTAGCTTTTTAACATTAGACTTGAGAGAAGAGAGACGTGATTCTACCAGGAGTGGGGGAGGGTAGAAAGAGTCTGCTTTAGCAAATGAAACTACTGGAAGGGGGAATAATTTACTGGAGGGAATCCAGAAAGGAAGCTTGCAGAACTTGAGGCAAGAGACCATGCCATTGAGAAAATAGTTGATTTGCAATGGACGGAGTGACAGGGCTTTGTGATATAGGCTGAATATAAAGGAGGAAGTGACAGCAAGATTATATGCCCCAGATATGCCTTATCCACCTGCACTTAGGTGGCTGCTTGAAATTCAGCCGAGATGGAAAACATTTGGTGTGTTGCCATTAAATATGTGGAAAATTTGTTTTTTGTTACCCTATAAGCAATATGTGGAATTAGGAGGCTGAATATCTACGAATGCTCTAAATCAGCCTTTCCCAACCTGATGCTCTCTAGATGTTTTGGACTTCAGCTCCACATCAGCCCAAGCCAGCATGGCCAGGAATGTTGAGAGTTGTAGTCCAAAACATCTGGAGGGTGCCAGGTCAGGCAAGGCTGCTCTTAAATAAATAAAATACACTCCTTCCTCCTGTAGGTAGCTGGCTTAAATAAAGAAGGGAAATTGGCTGAAATAAAGAAAGGAAAAGTGGAAATGTTAGATATTTGAATAATAATAACTTGTTCGATAAATGAACAAGTTCATTTATTGTCATGTTCATCTTGAGATTGCAGTGAGACATCCAAGAGGAATATCAGGACAACTGAGGATACAAGCTTTAAAAGGAGGAGGAGGGAATGCCATGTGTTTGAAAGGTGCATTTGTGCTTCATCTTCCTTTAGGCAATAGCTGAAGCTATTTGCATGCAAGTCTGTACAATTACCAGCACACTCTTCTCTGCATTCCTACAGGCATGCCGATACTGAGGTATTTTCTAATCTGTTTTTCCTTTCGCAGATTTGTTGGCCGAATAAATGTTTACCATGACAGAAATGAGCCTGTTGCAAGGTAAAACTTAAAACTCACTGACCAAGTTCGCACAATCACGTAATAAGCCACAGTACATAATAAGCCACAGTGGCTTGTTACCCATGGCAACAAGTCACCCAACACAACAAGTTGTGCTGCCAATGACGGGGCAGGAGAGTGAGAAATTTCCCCTCCGTGATCGTGCAAACCAGGGCCCTCTCTCTCTCTGCTAACGATTTTTAAATGCATGTGTACTATTTCCATATTAATTTGTCTTCTTTTTTTGCAATCCATGATTGTATATGCATAGTTTGCTTCCAGGATACAAATCAAACATTAATTATTAAGTTTATATGTACATATTGATGTGAATTAAAAATGGTCTAAATCTTTATCTCAGTTTATGTTTGGGGAATATATTATAAATGGTTTTTAAAAACTGGACAGCAGAATTCTGTGTCTAGGATTTAGAGAATTAATTTTAGGATGCTATACATTTTACAAAAATTTACATATAAATATGACACAACATTGGGTGGGATGGCTAATACCTTGGAAGACAGAAACCAAATTCAAAGTGACCTTGATAGACTGGAGTGCTGGGCAGAAAACAACAGAATGAAATTTAATAGGGATAAAGTTTTGCACCTAGGAAAAAGAAACCAAATGCACAGTTACAAGATGAGGGATACTTGGCTCAATTATGCTACAAGCGAGAAGGATCTTGGAATTGTGGATCACAAGCTGAATATGAGCCAACAATATGATGTGGCTGCAAAAAAGGCAAATGCTATTCTGGGCTGCATTATTAGAAGTATAGCTTCCAAATCACATGAAGTACTACTTCCCTTCTACTCAGCACTGGTTAGGCCTCATCTTGAGTACTGTGTCCAGTTCTGGGCACCACACTTTAGGAAAGATGCAGACAAACTGGAGAGGGTTCAGAGGAGGGCAATGAAGATGATCAGGGGACTGGAAACAAAGCCATAATTGGACAGACTGAAAGAACTGGGCATGTTTAGCCTTGAGAAGACTGAGGGGAGATATGATAGTGCTGTTCAAGTACTTGAAAGGTTGTCACAGAGAGGAAGGCCAGGATCTCTTCTCGATCATCCCAGAATGCAGGACACGGAATAATGGGCTCAAGTGACAGGAAGCCAGATTCCAGCTGAACATCAGGAAAAACTTCCTGACTGTTAGAGCAATACAACAATGGAACCAATTCCCTAGGGAGGTAGCAGGTAGGGATGTCAGAGAATTCTGCGACGGATCTCAGTGAGGCCGAATGCCAGTGCATTCGGCCCACTGAAATTCATCGCGGAACGGCCTGCCACCCGCCCCCCGCGGATCCCCCCGGGACGAGACTTACCTGGGGCGGATGTTCCGGATGGTGGCGGCTCCAGCGGCGGTGGCGGCTGGTCATCCAACCGGCTGCCACCACCGCCATTTGCAGTCTGGTCTTTTTCTTTTTTTCCCCCCATAGACGTGATAGGCCACGTAAAGACTTACGTAGCCTATCATGTCTGGGTTTAAAAAAACCAAACAAACGCGTACGCAAATGGCAGCGGCTATGGCCGCCGCCATTTGTGTTCCTTATTTTTCGCCGTCTTAGTCTACGTCAATATTTAGGTAGACTAAGATGAAGAAAAGAAAGGGGAACGCAAATAGCGCCCACTACGCTATTTGCATTCCCCTTTCTTTTCTTCGTCTTAGTCTACCTAAATATTGACGTAGACTAAGACAGCGAAAAATAAGGAAAGCAAATGGCGGCGGCTGTAGCCGCCGCCATTTGCGTACGCGTTTGTTTGTTTTTTACCCAGAGCCCTCCGTGGCCGGAAATCTGGCTGCGGACGGCCCTGGTCTGGGCCTGGCCGTCTGCTCCGTGGAGCCGCCGCGGAGCACAGCTGGCCGTCGAGGCTTCTGGGGGGGAGGACCGGATCGCCTCCTCCCCCATCGAGGATTCCAGGGGGAGGGACGGAACGCCTCCCCCCCCTCGTGAACAGAATCCTCGAAAAGGTAAGTCACTTTCGTACATCCCTAGTAGCAGGCTTTCCCACACCAGAGGCATTCAAGATGAAGCTGGGCAGCCATCTGTCAGGGATGCTTTGATTTGGATTCCTGCATTGAGCAGGGGGTTGGACTCGATGGTCTTATAGGCCCCTTCCAACCGTACTATTCTATGATTCTATGAATGTTCTGTTAAACCAAATGTCATGATTGTGAAAATCTTTCTTTTCTGAATTTGTTCATTCTATGTTTCATTTGAATTGGAAAAAAACTCCCACCCATCCCTGCCCACCACCTTGTGATAATTAATTAATATTTGCCAATGTTTACCTTTGCAGGCCATTGGGATCTGAAAATGTGCTTCTTAGAGGTGCTACATTAAAGAACACCGAGAAAATCTTTGGTAAATATTGCAATAGAAAAGTAGTAATGATGCAAATTCAGAGATGTGCATGATAAGATATGCATATTCAGCAAAGCTATTTCAGTTTCAGAAGTATCTTCTGATGTGGTACAGGGGGTCTTCTGTTCAAAGAAGAAAATAAAAACGATCTTCCAAACAGGGCCATTAATTGTTTCATATTGAGGACTGAGGTGAGACGAAATGATTGCTGAGCAACCTCTAAATTAAGCAAATATTCACTTTTGGTTGTGGTTCCTGTTTTGTTGTCATTGTTACTCTTCTCTGCTGTTGACTTGGTGCCATTTTTTCTGGGTTGTCTTTTTCCCAGAACTGGCCTCATGGATGGTCCCAGTCAATTGGCTATCATGCAGTAATGAAGGCATGACCTTATGCAGCCAATCAGATTTGGTTACATGGTGATGTTACTGGTGGCAAACAAAGCTAGGTGAGAATAAGGACAATATTTCCTGGATCAGCATTACCCTCAGCCTGAGTGGGTAACCCTATACCCACTTACCTGGGAGCAAGCCTCACTGAACTCCATGGGTCCTACTTCTGAGTACACCTGCCTAAGATTGTGCTGTGAATTACCGTTTATACTGTTGTAGACCCATCCTGTCTGAAATATATACACTGGGGACCAAATAGGTGATTAAACTTGCTCAGTAAGCATGCTCAGTGTAATCTTTAGCTTTTCCTTTGAGCTATAGATCCCATTGTCAGACCAGAAACTGCTTTTGACAGTCCCCTAGTTGCCGGAGTAGTTTGCCATGAAGCAGATGGCAGGGCTGCTATTTGAGAAACAGCTTTTGGGTCCCAGGTTCCATCATCTGAATTCACGACTTGGGTGTCTGCCATTTCATTGCGACAACTGTATTTCTATTTATCTATGGTCAATGTCCCAAATGTTCTAAAAGAGGGATGTTTTTAATACTCTCACGAACTTGAACAACCAGTACACCCACTTTTTTGGTTTAGCCCTACTATTGAATACATGTGGTTGTTCGTGCACCCGTTAATGAACTCATTGGATCAGGGCTCACAACCGCAGTTGCATTTCCTGCATAGTATTCGTACAAACAATATTGCGTAACAATTCTCTCTGTTTGCGATACATGTATTAACACCACACACAATTTTTGATGAAACAGTGTTTTTTTTGTTGTTGTTTCAGGTGTTGCTATATACACTGGCATGGAAACGAAAATGGCACTGAACTACCAATCAAAATCTCAGAAACGATCTGCTGTAGAAAAGTAAAGCAGCTTTTCTAATATATGTATGTGATTGAGAGATATGGGTAGGAATGGGGAAAGGACAGAATTGTCTTTACATGATAAGAATTGGGAAGGGGTGTATGGAATCAAACCATGACTTATATTTTTAGTTGGAAAGAACTACTTGTGTGTTAAGTTTGATATGAGGGCTTTTTTGGCTTATTGTTTATTAAGAATAATTTGGATGCAGTTGTCAATTAGTCACCATTTTAGAATTGCTAGCTTTGCAAAAGTTCTGATGCCATTCCCTGCTTGTTCTTGTCTTGATCTTTAAAGAAACATGAGTTTGCATCATACAGGGTTGTAGGTACTCATAGCTGCTTCTTTTTTTACCAGTGTATCTGTATTTAGAGATGTCAGAAAAACTCATACTTGCCTGGTTTGGAATACAAATTTCCCTGTTCATAATACTTCAAAATAATACAATTAATTCCTCAAAGTTCTGCTATAGCAAAAATGAAAAATCAGGTTTTTCCATATGCTCAAAGGGTAGTTTTAACTTGAGGCTTGTTTTAGTCAAGACTGGACACACACTACTGCTCACACAGAGCAAAGCCAATAAAACTGTGGGCTGTGTGTGTGTGTGTGGAATTACAGCTTCAAGGACTGCTGTAAAAACCCAGTGACATTCCCAAACCCTGGGAAAAAAATTAAAATAATGCATTGCAATCAACAGACCAGAATTAAATTCACTCAGAAACATATTTACAAAACAAAATATAACATAAATAACATCAACTCAAACATAACATCAGCTCGAAGATACAAAGACAGAGGTTGACCTCCAAAAACAACCTTCCATCATTAGAGAATTAGTTGCTTCCTTGTTCTTATTGCAGCTATAAGATTTGGCCACAACTAATGATAACAATGGAATTTTATCTGACAGCAGACATTTAATATAAAATTGGGCTGATATACCTGGTAAAGTGGTCAACAAAGGAGCAATCTTTTGCTGACTAGCTCTAGCGTACTAATTACAAAACAACAGAATATGTTTGACTGATTCAGCCTCCTGGTTTTTGCACAGTCAAACCCTCAAGGGCAGGAGGACACCATCAAATCTTCCCCAAAGCATTTGAGATGGTAGCTCATTAAATGTAGCCAAAGTGAAAGCTCTACAATATTTAGCTACATGCATATTTGATTTACCACCTTTCTTACACCCAGCTGCCAAACCCCTTCCTTTAAGCTAGTAGTTGTACCCCAGCAGTAAGCAGCAGGGAGAGGAGAGGGACAGATATCCTTCTCCCATCTCCTTGCTGGTGGCCTAGAACACTGCAGTGCAGCACATGCTAAACCACACGGCCGCAACACCCCCTAGAAAATGTACCCAGTGGCCCTTGGCCAATATCAGTAGTACTTGGGAAAACTGCATTTTCCAGCAGGGACTAGGGACATTGCTGTCAGGTGTGTGCTGCATTGCAGTGTGTCAAGCTGCAAGAAAATGGAGGTGGAATATAACCCCCCTTTTTACTTCATTTATTATGTTTGTCCCACTTACATAGGGAAATCAAATGTACATAGACTAAATCAAAAACATGTTATAAAAAAGTAATTGATTTCACTGATGACAACAGTGTTTTCTTTCATTTGCTTCAGATCAATGAATGTATTTCTTATTGTATACCTCTGTATTCTGATCAGTAAATCACTAATAAATACTGTTATGAAATACGTTTGGCAAAGTGAGCAACATCGTGACGAGCCTTGGTTTAATCAGAAAACAGAATTGGAAAGGAAAAGAAATGTGGTATGTGAACAACTTCAGTTTTAATAAGAGATGTAGTTTATAATAAACAGGTAATTACAGCTTTCCTACACTTCTGTCTTCAACAACTGCATTGCTTGGTAATGTCATCTAGAGTAGGATTATTCCTTCCATTTCAAACAGAATTGCACATTCCTGGCTCTGCAATGCTCCTAATCCTACAAGAGAATCTGCATAAAAAAGCATTTTTCCTGGGTTGTATCCAACGTAATGCTACCAGAAAAAAGTACAAAAGGTCGTGGTGTTCCCCTACTGGTTGGGCAAGTGGTAGCAAAACAACTAAGGGTGCAATCCTATTTTCAGGCCCATGGGCATATTTAGCATTTTGAAAACATGCCCTGGTGCCATCACAAATTGACTGCTGTAGGGGGTTGGGAGGCAACACAAAAATGTAAAAAGTTCCCACTTATCTGTGTTTGTGTGTGCGCGCTAACCAGTCTGACTTCTTTTCTCTTTCTCTGGCTGCTCTTGCTTTTCTTTTCCTTCCTTCCTTCTGTCTCTCTGGATCCTCTCTGTCTCTCTCTCTCTCTCTGGCTTTTATTTCTTTCCTTCTCTCTGACTTCTCTCTGCTCTCTCTCTCCCCTCTTTCTGCCCCCCCTCCCGGCTCTTTCTTTTTATTACTCTGGTCCCACCCTCTCTCTGGCTGCTTTCTCTTTCTCTCTCCTTATCCCCATGCAACTGAATGGAGCAATTTCCCATTCATTTCCATGGGGTGAGAAAAAGCTCTCCTGTTGAAAATCAGATGGAAGAGGCAAAGCCCACCTCCCACCAAAGATCCTGTTTCCTGTTTTTCATCACATTTTCATCAGGGGGCTTTTTCACTGCCTATACAAACCAATGGAGATAGCTCCATTGGCTTGTATAAGCAATGGAAAAGCCCTCTGCCAAAAATTGGCTGTAGGGGGGTGAGGCTTACCCCTTGCCAAGGACCCCTGTTGCCCCAAGGGTCCTTGGTGGTGTGTGCACTTCATACACTCCTCCAACCGATTTTCAGCAAGGAGGACTTTTTTCTCCCTGTACAAGTGAATGGCAGAGGGGGAATATATCTTAACAGGCAGTCTGGCCTTGCAGGCACAGTGGTGCCACATTTGGGACCATAGTTGGGACCAATAAACCATAGTTGTTGGCAAATGAACAAGTGATAAGCTACCTAAGAACTAGAATTTCCTGCATACTATCCAGGAGTTCTGAATCCTATTTTGTAGGGAGCTCTTAAAATACAGTTTCCTAGTTTGACTTTCATAGGAAACTCTGGTTTAAGATATGAGGAGGTCCTTTTTTTTTTTTTTTGCAGCTGGGTTCATAAGAGGAGGGAAGAAGAGGCAAGGAGGAGCTTGTCTGTTGTTCATGGTTTCCAAGGACACCCTGGCCTCTAAACGCTGGTTTCCTAGAACAGCCCATTATGTTTGAATCACGCCTAAGTCAAAGCCTTGATTGGTGTTGCTTTCCTGCATAATATTCCTACAAATTAAAATATATATATTTCTTTTAGATAAGGAATGATATAATGATAACATAAATGTAAATGTTAATATTGCACGCTAGAGCAAAGCAGCTCAGTGAAAAATGTTGGATGAGGTAGAATTTTATTAGTCTTAAGCAAGACTAAGCAAGAATTTTCAGTGGGTCTGCCCTGTATATATTATAAATGTCTAAGAGTACAATCCTACGCAAATTTCAGGAGAAGTAAATCCAGTGGCATGCAATAGGACTTGCTCCCAGTACAGGAGCATACAAGTGCAGTCTAAGATGTAGTATATGCAGATATATTGAAAACAATTATTTGCTTTTGTTTTTTTTTCCTTTGGCAGTTTATTACAGCATTTACAGATTTTCTTGCCTTCATGGTTCTTTTCAACTACATCATTCCTGTATCCATGTATGTCACAGTAGAAATGCAGAAGTTTCTTGGTTCTTATTTTCTCACCTGGGACGAAGAAATGTTTGATGAAGAAACAGGTGAAGGACCACTGGTGAATACCTCTGACCTCAATGAAGAGTTAGGACAGGTAATTATTATGTGTTAGGGGTTGTAACAGTCCAGCAGCTGTTTCTGGTATATAGATTCCTGGAGAGATTGAGATGACCATTTCACTAGGACTAATTTATTTAGGAGTATGACCACACATAGCTTGGACATTCAATATCATCATCATTTTTCTTACTTAAGGGACATCCAGACCATTTTGTTGATCTAAACTTTTGATAAGCCAGAACCCTACATACAGTTGTATTTGGATGAAATTGGTTAATGGTAGATTCTTCAGAACTGTGAACAGTAACTTTAAATTTCTTGCTGTTATGCACAAAGAGGAAGGGGGAGCACGTAAACGTGAGACTCCTACTTGCTCATCTGATAACATTAAACCAGGGTTGCAGAACCCAGGGGCCAAATCTAGCTGCTTGGAGCCCCAATCCGCCCCCCTGGGGTTCCCCAGATGGCCCCACTATCTTCCTTTGGCCTACAGCCACTTTCTACTGGCCACTGATTGTTTGGTGGTTTCCCAGCTTTTGTGCAGTATTTTCCCCATTGTAAGAGGTTGAAATGGCTCTCCTAAGAGTTACTTAGAAACATAGGAAGGTGCCTTATACTGAGTCAGACCATTGGCCCATCTAGCCCAGTACTGTCGACACTGACTGACACTCCAGGGTTTCAGGCAGGATTCTTTCCTTGCCCTACCTGGAGAAGCCGGGGATTGAACCTGGCACCTTCTGCATGCAAAGCATGTGCTCTATCACACTGAGCTATGGCCCCTCCCCCTGCAGTAAGACTTTAAAGTAAAATATTTTAGTAATGTTGGTCTGCCTCTTCTGTTTTGGCCCTGCCCCTTTTGCCTTCAGTCCTGCCCACCACTGGAATTTGGCCCTCAGGCTGAAAGAGGGTCTGCAATCCTACACTAAACTATGGCTTAGCATTAAATCTGAACTAGGCCTAATTGGTTAAGACAAAGTCTTCTGGTGGTATTGATCTCTTTGTTGTAATTTCAAAAAAATGCTAGTTATGCAGTTTCAAAGTTGGTGTGGTGGTATTTTAATGTTTATTTAAACATTTAAATAATACTGCAGGATCATAGAATTTATTTATAATATAGTTGCTTAACACTAGTGTGATATAGTATTCACATAGTATTGATATAATAATGACCTAGTATTGGGCTTCTTACATTGAAAAGCTGCTGTCTGATTTTGAACTTACATAGGTAACCTCTGTCTGAACCAACATAGATAATATTCTTAATGAAAACAAAATAGATAGCTTTCTGCTGTGTGTTACATGCATCTACATTATAGCAAATGTCATCATTGAAAGGACAAGTTCTGCATGCTCTCTGGAGGCCAAGGGACAAAGTCTTAAGTCGCACATAACTTCAGCCATCAAGAGAGCTGGCTCCCCCACCCCAAGGTCTGTCCTTGTTATTTCAATCCTTAATTGTTCTGTATGTCTCTTTTCAGGTTGAATATGTCTTCACAGATAAAACAGGGACATTAACAGAGAATAATATGGAGTTCATAGAATGCTGCATTGAGGGGCATGTTTATGTGCCTGATGTCATCTGTAATGGGCAAATCCTCCAAGACTGTGCTGGTATTGATATGATTGATTCTTCTCCAGGAGGAAGTGGCAAAGTATGAAGCATTCTTAAAATTAAATAAATAAATGCTGATGGAATAATAACTGTTCCATTTATTGAAAACATGATACTTGGAAGGTTTAGTTAAACAAAGTAGCTTTCTGTTGGGCAAGAATTATGCTTTGAGAATATTAAATGTTCTGGTCGGACATTTGCTGGTAATAATTTCTAAAGCTCAAGAACACCCTGCTCTCTAAACTAGAAAGTGAAGATAAGAGCACTTGGATTTAAAGTGGCTGACAGCAAATTATGTAGTGGGCTGCAGCTCAGTATGCTAAATCCTTTGCAATCCTTATCTACTCCCACAGCAGCTTCTGATGCAAGTCACTGGTGTTCCAGGCTAAACAAGTTTGAAGTCAGGCAGGCCCAGAGAGAGGGAAGAACTTAGGGAGACTAAGTGGGGTTAACAACAGCTTGTGGAGGCCTACACATGCCTGGAACACCGTGTGTTTTTGTTTTTAACTTAGTGGGATGGTCATGGGGGTGCAGTGGTAGCAGCAGGCACTGAAGGGAGCTTGCTCTGACCTTTTTGTGCATAAGTCTGCTGGTTCCTCTCAGAGCTTGTTAGATCTTTTTATTCTGCTCTTTGAACCTTTCTACACAAGGCATTTATTTTGCACTCATGATTCCATACTCATGTGTTTTTTTTTACGGATTCCTTAGATGATGTCATGATCCTTCTGTTTTGCTTCTGTTTTTTTAAGAGCACTTTCCTGGCATTTTTTAGAGCAGGAAAAATGGGGTTGTATTTCTGAAAGTAAAAGAAAAGGTATTTTCCTATTTGTGTAACTGTGATACTCTGCTATACCACAGTGCCACCTAGACGTTATGTAGCAGAAAAGCAAGAAAGGAAAAGCTCTCTGTGTAGAGCTCAGATCTCAGTACTCTGATGAAACCTAAAGCAGATACAGTAGATTAACAGCCTCATGTAAAAAAGCTCTTTGAGAGCTAAGAGCAGAATAAATAGACTCTGTCAGCCTGAGCCCATGAGGCTGGATCACTATTTTGCAATAAAAATTCAGGCATGGGCCCCCTGATTCGGATCAGGCCCATAGCAGGGAAGGTGAAAAGCCCCCCTTTTCCCCATACTAGTGTCCCTGTCCAGATCAGTCCCCCTGTGCTACACTAAAGTAAAAAAAAAAAAAAGGACTAAAGGTGTAGTTGCTTGCTACGTCTTTAATGTAATGTCTGCTTTGGCCTACAGGAGTTGTATTTGAGCAGCTTAGCCCTCTGTGGCTAAGAAATGAAACTGGGGAAATAGGCTTATAAATAACTGGTACAGAAGTACAGGAAAATAAGTCTTCAAATGCATCAGACATCTTAATTCATAATGACTTGGATCCTAAGATAAGTTAACTTAAGGAAGTTCACAGAAGAAATGTTTCCCTGCCCCCTCCTCCACCCAGCAGGTCCCCATGCTCCATCCCACATTATTCAGGACATCCCCTGACACTCCAGAGAGGCTTTTTGGAGGTCACAGGTAGCTGCTGGGCAGAGGAGGGGATGGGAAACTTCTCTTCTATGAACTTCCTTACGTTTAATTTATCTTAGGATCCAAGCCAGTAGTGTGTGCACTTGCACATCAATCTAGTATATTAAACCGCCTCACCCTACCCATAAAAATAGAACTCGTTACATATAGAAAATATTTAATATTGATGCCATCTCTCTTAGAGTTGGACATTTTGTACTAGCAGAGCTCCTTTTTCATTTATTAGGACAGAGAAGAGCTCTTTTTCCGGGCTTTGTGTCTTTGTCACACTCTTCAAGTAAAGGAAGATGACAACGTGGATGGATTAAAGAAAGCTCAGCTGTCAGGGAGGTCTGCTGTGTATATTTCATCATCCCCTGATGAAGTTGCTTTAGTTGAAGGGATTCAAAGGTATGTGCCACAATAGTATATTCATTGTGCTCTCAACCTGTAGAGAGTAGAGATCAATTTAATTTTATAGCATCTCCACTGAAGGGAAATACCGTTGTGAAACTGTTCCTGAAGTTGGAGATGGACTGAGAGGAAAACAGACCTGAGGAGTTCAGAGGAAATTATCAGAGCGAGAAAGGTCAGGCCTGGTTGTATGTAAAACATTACTCTGGAGTAAGGGCCTGTTAACAACAGGTATCTTTGAATTTCTTAGGGTGCAATCCTATGCATGTTTAAACAGAAAAAGCCCATCAACTCCTAGCATTCCTCAGCCAGCCAAGAGCTGTAAAGCAGATATTTTACGATGTAAAAGCCTTTTCTTCCTTATAGATGGAGCAGGGATGACAGCTGAAATGTGATGAAAATCTGTTATGAGACAGACTTAGGAACATAGGAAGGTGCCTTATACTGAGTCAGACCCTTGGTCCATATAGCCAATATTGTCAACATTGACCTGCAGCAGCTCTCCAGGGTTTCAGGCAGGAGTTTTTCCAGCCCTAGGCGGAAATGCTGGGGCTCAAACCTGGGGCCTTCTCCATGCAAAGCAGCTGAGCATTGGCCCCACTTGAATCAGAACAAGCAGTTGGCTAGTTGGTCCTTATACAGGTACCTCTATGCCCATATTTTTGGGGAAGGAAAGCTTACCGCTGTCCACACCAAATGGGGAGGAGAATACTAATCTGAGTGTTGATATTTCAAGTATGCATGTCATGGAGGAGGGATTTATGCATGTCTGTATACCCATACATGGTGAGCAAGGGTATGATCAGGGACTACGAGCACTGTGTGTCTTGGTGATGGAAAGTAAAGGACCTGAGTTGTATTCCAGCTCGGTGAGAACAGCTTAGTTGGAATGGCTGTTCTCAAAATCTTGAGTTAGAGGACAAGACAAACAAAATCCTAAACCAGCTTGAGCAAAATGAAAATGTTTGTGCTCTGTAAATGAAATAAAAATATTGTTTCTAGTGTACGCAATTGATTACACAGCTCAGTATGTTTGCAGACATGAGTGAATAAATGTGATTGTTTTAACCTCTGTGTATCTATGATTGAATTTTCAGACTTGGTTACACATATTTAAGATTGAAGGACAATTTTATGGAAATTTTAAATCGAGAAAATGACATTGAAAGGTGAGTTGTACTTAGTGTGAGGTAGGACTACTACACTAATGGCATATTTTGTACGCATAACTATTTCTAATCTTTAGTGTTTTCAGAAAATTTTACTGGGCAAAAATATTTTCTTTAGTTGTTTTTAGTTGAGGATGATCTATATGTCTGACAGGTTTGGATTTTGAGCCAGAGCATGACATTTCAATGAGATATTATTTTTATATCACAAGGGTCATTCACATATACAATTAACAGTGTGTGTGTGTATAATATAAAACATTAAATTATTTCAATATGTGCTTGTTTTTTCCTCAGTTTTGAACTACTGGAGATCCTTAGTTTTGATTCAGTAAGGAGACGGATGAGTGTGATAGTTAAATCAGCAAAAGGTAAAATTTAAAAAACAACACAACCATGTACCCAAGTACATGGGTCCTTGGGTATTAAGTCTGAAATTTAACTTATGAGAGCCAGTGTGGTATAGTGGCTAGAGTGTTAGACTGGGAATTGGGAGATCCCGGTTCTAGGCCCCACTAGCCATGGAAGCTCACTGGGTGACTTGGGCCAGCCACAGACTATCAGCCCAACCTACCTCAGGGTTGTTGTTGTGCGGATAAAATGGAGAGGAGGAGGATTGTGTACGTCCCTTGGGTTTCTTAGGAGGAAAAAAGGTGGGATATAAATGTAATAAATAAATAAATAATGGCCTTTAGCTTCTGGCTTAGTTTTTTCCCCATCTCCTACTATTCCATAATGTTTTAAAATAGCATGCTCGCAATTTTGACTCTCAAAAGTCAATTAATATAGGTGCCCATTTCACAAAAGCTGCTTTGTAAGAAGATGTGATTTTATTTTATTGGTGAGGAGAGATGTTTTATCTACATTTAACCCAGTTATTAAAGTTTGTTTTGTTTACATTTTCAGGAGAAATATTTCTGTTTTGTAAAGGAGCAGATTCTTCTATATTTCCTAGAGTAACAGAAGGCAAAATAGAACAGATTAGATCAAGAGTTGAGCGCAATGCAGTGGTAAGATCCAGTGTCTGGCAAACATAATTATGTTGTATGCATTCAAGGCAGAAAGTTGCAAAGGTGTTTGTAAGTACAGACTTGCCTACAGTGGGATGGGACAAACTACAGAAGACAAAGTAACCATTGCCTTGGTTTGCAGGATCAAATCAGCCACCATAGCTTATTTGAGCAATGACTCCCAGTTTATTTGAGCAATGGTAGGCTGTGGCATGTGCTGGCCACCATTTTGAATATGCAAGCGCAGCACACATTGTGAGTTGTCGTGTTGTGCAAACCCAGGCAGTGGGGGTTATTGAGGTTTAAATAACCCATGGTGTGTTCTAAGGTTATGCGAGGTAGCGTCCCGCAAGTTAATTAACCCACTGTGGCTTAGTGTGACGCGTGAACCGGCCCATTGTGTTGACACTCCCATTCCTTCAGAGCACATGTTGCTGGGAGTCTACGCGCAGAACATTAGGTATTATTGATGTCAGTGAAACCTGTACTTCTGGCAATTCAATATCAGTTTTAGGGGCTCACCTCAGAGAACAGGTGAGTACTACAAGCCCTATATTCTTCTTCAGCTAGGATTGAAATCTGAACTGGAGAAGAATTTCCTTCCAAATCTTCTCCCATGCATTTAGCCTTAAACTTGCAAGGCCCACTAGTTCTGCTATGTCAGTGGCTCTTGGAGCAATTACATTTTTCCAGGGTTACCAGGGCTTTGCATCTAGTTGTCATGCTTCTGCATGGTGTGCTAGCCACCAGAGAGGGAAGAGGAAGAGATATCTCCCTTCTTTCCTCTCTCTGTGGCTACTTACTGCTACCAGATACACCAGCCAAATAAGTACGAGGTTACAGGAGAGGAGGGAGTGGTTTGCGGGGGGGGACCAGGGGTGAGTGGAATAAAAGGAGGCAGCGTGGAAGGAGAATGGAGGGAAATGGCTTGGCTTTTTTCCAAGCCAATCTGATGGAAGCCATGGGTGGCTCACCCACTTCTATCAGGAGTAAGTCTTTTCTTCTCCAAAGCAGTGGGGAAGGCACAGTAGGAGTTTTAATTCCCCGAGCTTCTGGTTTTCTCATAGGCTTCTTCTGAAGCATTGCCTTACTCAGGGCAATTAACAAACTTGCATTCTAGACTGAAGTAAATTAAGCCAGCATATAAAGTAGAAATATTAATTGTAATTTACATAAATAAATGTAAATACAATTGAAAATCTCTGGCGGACTTTCAGTTAACATATTTCAGTTAACATATTTTAACATATTTTAAAATAATTTCCTTTAGGAGGGTCTGCGAACGTTATGCGTTGCATATAAAAAATTCACTTATGAAGAATATGAGAATGTGCAGAAGCAGCTTCAGGAGGCAAAGCTGGCCCTGCGGGATCGGGAAAAGAAGCTGGCAGAGGCATATGAAAAGATAGAAAGGGGGCTTATCCTGCTTGGTGCTACAGCAGTTGAAGACCGGTTAGTACAGTCCTTTTAATTTAAACCTATGTATCAGCTGCATTAGGCTTTATCAGTTAAGGTGGTACAGTTAAATGGCAAAAATCTTTATGGCATTTGTCTAAAACAATCTCTAAAAGGCAGGGAGACTAAACACATTTACTGGCAGTTACTAACTATAACAACCCGTTCTCACCACAATGGAAAGGAAAGCACCAAAGGAAAGAATAGCCGATTCTCATTGGATGAGACTTCCCACAAATAAAATACAGCAAGGAGAGCTAACTTACTCTATATATTTGCTCAATAAAACACCAGGACCCAGACTTTTTAGCTTACTATAAAAGAAACAAGCAATCATTAAATTTTATTTATTTATTTATTTATTTCATTTCTATACCGCCCAATAGCCGAAGCTCTCTGGGCGGTTCACAAAAATTAAAATCAAACAACACACAATAAAACAATTTAAAATATATAGAACATTAAAACCACAATATAACAATACAACCACAATAAAACCTAGCAGCAGTGCAGGAGTTTAAAATACAGATTTAAAACAGCAAAGATAAAAATTTAGAAAGCTAAAATGCCTGGGAAAATAAAAAGGTCTTCACCTGGTGCCTAAAGGAATACAATGTAGGCGCCAGGCGAACCTCACTAGGGAGCTCATTCTAGAGCTGGGGTGCCACAACAGAAAAAGCCCTCCTCCTAGTAGCCACCCGCCTCACTTCCTTTGGCAGGGGCTCATGGAGAAGGGCCGCTGATGATGATCTTAAGGTCCGGGCAGGCACATATGGGAGGAGGCGATCCTTCAGGTAACCTGGCCCCAAGCCGTTAAGGGCTTTGAATGTTAACACCAGCACTTTGAATCGGGCCTGGAAATGGACTGGCAGCCAGTGCAGCTGGAAAAGTACTGGCGTAATATGAGCTCGCAGGCCAGTCCCTGTTAACAATCTTGCTGCCCTATTTTGGACCAGCTGACGTTTCCAGACCGTTTTCAAAGTCAGCCCCACGTATAACGCATTGCAGTAATCCAGACGAGAAGTTATCAGAGCATGGATAACTGTAGCTAGGCTATCTCTGTCCAGATAAGGGCGTAGTTGGTATACCTAAGCTGATAAAAAGTGCTCTGTGCCACTGAGTTCACCTGTGCTTCAAGTGACAGTTCTGGATCCAAGAGCACCCCCAAACTACGAACCTGATCCTTTAGGGGGAGTGCAACCCCCTCCAGAACAGGTTGACTATCACCTAGCCGGGCAGACGAACCACCCACTAACAGTACCTCCGTCTTGTCCGGATTGAGTTTCAGTTTATTAGCCCTCATCCAGTCCATTACCGTGCCCAGGCACTGATTCAGAACAGCCACTGCCTCACCTGGTTTTGATGAGAAAGAGACGTAGAGCTGGGTGTCATCTGCATATTGATGGCACCTCAGCCCACACCTCTGGATAACCTCCCCCAGCAGTTTCATGTAGAAGTTAAACAGCATGGGGGATAAAATAGAGCCCTGTGGAACCCCATGGCACAATTGCCATGGCACAGAGCAATAATCCCCCAGCACCACCTTCTGGAATCGGCCATCCAAGTAGGAGCGGAACCACTGTAATGCAGTGCCTCCAACTCCTAACTCAGACAACCTATCCAGAAGGATACCATGGTCGATGGTATCGAAAGCCGCTGAGAGGTCCAGGAGAATCAACAGGGTCGCACTCCCCCTGTCCCTCTCCCGGCAGAGGTCATCCCACAGGGCGACCAAGGCAGTTTCCGTTCCAAAACCAGGCCTGAAGCCCGATTGAAATGGATCTAGATAATCCGTTTCATTCAAGAGTGCCTGGAGCTGTCCTACAACCACCCACTCAAGCACCTTGCCCAGGAAGGGGATGTTGGCCACTGGCCTATAATTGTTAACATCCTCTGGGTCCAGGTTAGGCTTTTTCAGGAGTGGTCTAATTACTGCCTCTTTTAAAGCGGCAGGCACCACTCCCTCTCTCAAGGAGGAATTTACAACCTCCTGGATCCAGTCGGACAACCCCTCCTTGTTTGATTTAATAAGCCATGAAGGGCAAGGGTCAAGCACACAAGTGGTTGATCGGACTTGGCCAAGCACCTTGTCTGCATCCTCAGGCCTCAGTAACTGAAACTCATCCAATAAAACTGGACCAGACGGTGCTCTGAACGCCTCTACCAATGGAACTGCATTAATGGTGGTGACTTTATCCTCAAATCTGAGCGACTTTATCCTCAAAGTGCCGTGCAAACTTGTCACAGCGTGCTACCGAGGGTTCCACCGTCTCTCTCCCTGGCCCAGAATGTAACAGACCGCAAACCACTCGGAAAAGCTCCGCTGGACAACACTGAGAAGATGCAATGCTGGTGGAAAAGAACTGTCTCTTTGCCACCCTCACCGCCACAGAGTAGGCTCGATAGTGGGCTCTTACCTGTGTTCGGTCAGACTCAGCACGAGTTTTCCTCCACCTGCGTTCTAGCCGTCTCCCCTCTTGCTTCATTGCCCTCAGCTCAGGTGTATACTAAGGAGCTGGCCGGACTCTGCTCAGAGAGAGAGGGTGCTTGGGCACGATCGTTTCAACCCGAGTCATTTCTGCATTCCATAGAGCAACCTGGGCTTCAACAGGAGCACCAGCCATACCAGCAGGAAAATCCCCCAGAGCCCTCTGGAATCCATCAGAATCCATTAATCTCCGGGGGCGGACCATTTTAATAGGTCCCCCACCCTTGCAGAGGAGAAAGGCCGTCAGGAGTCTAAACCTCAGCAGGAAGTGATCTGACCATGACAAAGGGACAGATGTTAATTCCTCCACTTTCAGATCACCATCCTCCTGCCCAGTCAAGAAAACCAGATCAAGCGTGTGTCCTTTTATATGCGTTGGGCTGATGACATGTTGGGACAGCCCCATGGGTTGTCATGGCAGCCATGAAGTCCTGAGCCACCCCGGATACAGCGGCCTCGGCATGGAAGTTGAGATCCCCCAGGACCATCATCCTGGGGGTCCTCAACACCAAGTCCGAGACCACCTTGGACCACTTATCTTATTAAAGATAAGTATTTAGAAGTATGTAGATGAGTATGTAGAAAGCACAAATTCCTGAGTTTCTCATGCATGCCCACTGAATGTTGCTAATGGATGACTCAAAGGGTTGATCTCTATGGCATCTCCCCTTTAGTAAGGGAGGATGGTAGCTAAGGCCATTCTCCTGCTGCCCCTAAAACTTCAGTCAAGACTTCTGATTCAATTGGTGACCCATTTCTGAATCAAACTGAGTCTACCCATCACTGCTACTGTCTGTCATGGGATCAGGACCAAACCAAGTCCCATGGGTGGCATTAATTGGAGGAGGAGTTATTAAAGTCCCGTCTCTCGCTCTCTTGCTGTGATTGTTGCAGCCACCACTTTATTATTATTCATTCAGCAGCAGGATTGTACACTGTAGTTTATAGAGCTATATAAGCAAAAAACAAACCAACCCTTGGGAGGGTCCTGGGAGGTTTACAGTCTAAATTTTAACAATAGAGAGACAGGAATGGGAAAGGTGGGGTGAAAATGAGTGAGTGCAGTTGTACATACCTGTGCTTAATTGTGTGGATTAGCCCTACTTAGCACAAAGTCTCTTATGATTGTTTTAACCCTGTTTTTGTAGCCAAGTTAATCTAACCTGCATTTTATTCATTCATTCATTCAATTTATAACCCACCTATATATGAATACTCTAGGCGGCATGCAAAGTTAAAAACAATATAACAAAAAATCCAGCAAAAAAAAGCACAGCTTAAAAACAGTACACAAGAGTCAGCAAAAGGAACAAGAGTTCTAAAAAGGGAAGGCCTGCCGGAATAATTGAATCTATAATTCCTACTTAAAAACCTTCAATGAGGTCAGCAGGCGCATTTCAACCGGCAGGTCATTCCACAGCTAAGGGGCGGCAAAGGAAAAGGTCCTCGTGCATGAGGCTGCTAATATGACATTAAGCAGGTAGCCCTCAAAGGACCTTAGGTGGCAGACTGGGACATAGGGGAGAAGGCAGTCCTTAAGGTACCTTGGACCTAGACCATATAAGGCCTAACCAGTTTTTATATTTTGCTTGGAAACAAATTGGCAGCCAGTGAAAGATTTTAAAACTGGTGTAATATGGTCTCCACGGGGTGTCCCAGAGACCAACCTGGTTGCCATATTTTGTACCAGTTGAAGGTTCCAAACTAAATATACAGGCAGCCCCAAGTACAGTGCATTACAGAAATCAAGCCTAGAGGTTACCAGCGCATGCACCATATAATATTAGCTTACAAGTGAAGGGAAACAGTTTGTTCAGAACATATAGGTGCTTTTTTATTTTTGTTTTTACTTTTCTCAGTCCGGTTCTGATTTTGGGAGGTATCAATTGGAATATTCAAATTCAGAAAAGCAAGATCACTTTACCTTGCTTTTCAGGCACCTTATTGACATAGAATAGCTGAAAATGGCAACAATAATAGGTGGTCTGTGCATACCAGTCAACTTGCTAGAAAGTAAGGGAGGGGGCATAGCTCAGTGGTAGAGCCCCTGCTTTGCATGCAGAAGGTCCCAGGTTTGATCCCCGAATCTCCAAGTACGGCTGGAAAAAGTCCTGCAACACCCTGGAGAGCCACTGCTAGTCAGTGTCGACAATACTGGGCTAGATGGACCAAGGCTCTGACTCCGTATAAGGCAGCTTCCTAATAAGTGCAACTGGAAGTGTAACATAAAAGTAGTGTATATGTTCAAGTGCTGGGCTTCAGGAGACATCGGCAAATGCTTAGCAGTGGGCAGAATATCAAATTTCTATTGTTTGCTTGCCTGAACCTGGTTTATTTTTTTATTGTTTCACTAACAAAGCAACTGTAAAACTAGTTTCCCCCCTGTTTTTGTTGAGTGCCTTGTGGTTTTTTTAGCACCAGGATCAAGTTAAAGCCACTACACCAGGAGTAGTTCAGCATCCGTTCATGTGAACCTTTAAACGATCTTGAAGTTCCAACAAAACTCAAACTGATCTTCAGACTGCTCAGAGCTAGAATGAGTTGTGGGCAGTTCTAAGGATGGTTATGTCTTGCGTACTTAACTTAAAATAGTTAAAATGTGCTGCTAAAATATATATGTGCTCTCTCTCTGTCATTTACAGTTCATTAGATTTCCCCCCATTTTTCAATACAAGACAAACAGTAAACATTTCCCCTTGTCCCCGTTCCCGCCCCTTTAGGATTCCCCCTTCCCTCCTCATATTGTCCTATATTTAAAGAGTAAAGGTTTCGTGTATATAAGTAAAATCATAAAACAAAAACTGGATAAACATAGAAAGAAAAATAGAATAAAATAAAAGGATTTAGTGTCATGCACATCTCTTTGCCCACCTGCCCTGGTTTTGCGGTGTTATCTCTTTGCCATAACATGCCCTAGTTTGCATGTCGTGGCAGCAAAATGTGGGTTAACACTGGGTTGCTTAACCCATAAACAACCCAGAGTGTCCAGGTTCGGATGTCATGCTAACAACCTACAAATAGGGCATTCCTAGGTTGCTTATGTAGGGCCGCGGTGGCTTAGTGGTTAAGACGCTGAACTGCAGACTGGAAGGTCGGCAGGTCAGCAGTTCGAGACCCGAACTGCGTGACGGAGTGAGCTCCCGTCTTCAGTCTCAGCTTCTGCCAACCTAGCAGTTCGAAAGCAAGAAATTGCAAGTAGATAAATAGGTACCGCCTCGGCGGGAAAGGTAACAGCGTTCCGTGCACCTCGGTGTTCAGTCATGCCGGCCACATGACCACGGAAGCGTCTTCGGACAGCGCTGGCTCTTCGGCTTAGAAACGGGGATGAGCACCACACCCTAGAGTCGGACACGACTGGTTGGGGACACCTTTACCTTTTAGGTTGCTTATGCAAACCAGAAACAGCTTGCGTGATTTGCCACTGTGATGTGTGAACTGGCCCTATGTGTAATTCAAGAATGCTTCCCATATTAATTGGGATTTATTTTCTTTTATTAATTTGATGTTATATACTTTTTAATGGGCAGCTAGTCAATAGATCTCGAATCCAATTGTGTATATTTGGGGTTTTATTTGCTTTCCAGTGTTGTAGGATAATACACTTAGCCATTAGTGTGGCCTTATGATGATATGTGCCTTAAACAAACAACTGAAGACACTAAAATATGTTGCAGCTCCTCTGGAATGAAACGTCTCAATCCCTTTTAATCAATAAAGGTAAAACCATTGTGCAATCTGATGACAGCAAAATAAATAATATATTTCATGGCAAGAAAGACTCCATAAGCCTAAACTCCTTTTATCAGCACATTTTCCAGTATGGTAGAAACCTTTTAGTAAGACCCCTAAATTTTTAATTTCAAGTTCTGTCAATAATTATTTGCAATTGGTATCTCCAAGATTACAGGAAAAAGCTGCTGATACAATTGAAGCCCTGCAAAAAGCTGGCATTAAGGTATGGGTTCTGACGGGAGACAAAATGGAGACTGCTGCTGCCGCCTGCTACGCCTGCAAACTGTTCAGAAGAAATACTCAGATACTTGAGTTAACTACCAAGAAAATAGAGGAACAGAGTTTGCATGATGTGTTGTTTGAATTAAGCAAAACTGTCCTAAGGCACAGTGGCAGCTTAACAAGGGACACCTTCTCAGGGTATGTAGAAATTACAAATTCCAAGCCAAAATAAAACTTTCTGTGCTTTCTGGCATTGGTTCAGTGATAAAATAAAAAAGAGTTTTAAAAAATAGTAAAGTTACGTACATGTACAGAGTGTGAATTATATAACACGGAGCAGAATATACGTGAGCATTTTATTGGGCATATCTTGCAAATTGTTCCTTTACTGACTTGAGGTGCTGGGATGAATGAGTGGTGTCTTTTCTCTCTCTATGAAACTTTTTTTCGATCTTCCAGAGTGCTACTCCATCATATTACGTTCCCAGCTTCCCCCTGTTGTTCCATGTACCAATTAATTATGAACTGTGGTCACGGTTAAGGCAAGTTGTTCAACATATGAGAACTGGAGCATTAGCTGGAGGATTTCTCCAGCTTAAATTCTTCATTGGATTTCATCATACTTGCCATTAACTTCTGTTGCAGTGATCAAGTGTCTTGCAATTAGCCCCCAAAACACTTGTAATGCATCCTCCAAAATATACGCATATTTGTTTCTCATTTTATGTTAAACAACTGAGAGTGAAGGACAGTGTTTTGTGCATGATAAGTCCACATTTTATTAGAATGTAGACACATGTCATTTTTATAAAACCTATTACAAACTGGAACAATTTGGCATCCACTGTTTTATTGTATTTCATTTATATACCACTAGTTTTCCATGGAATTCAAGGTGCTCTACATAGGGCTTCCCATTCAGGCATTGACCTGAGCTACACCAATTTAGCTTCAGTAAGGTTGCAGAACCATGACTTTGCTATAACGTGTGCATCTCTTCCTAGAACATAGAAATTTCAATTGGCCTAGTTGTCTTGATGCATGTGGTATCTTAGTTGGATTTGGCACTGTTAAGTCCTAAATAAAATATTAAAATAATATACTCTTCTGAAGGATTCCTTATTTACATAGTTGCTCAGTGTTGGCCTGATCCTAAGGTTTGTTGAGCCACACTGAGATCTGCATCACACACACACACACACACTGCAGTTGTCATGCTAATCAGCTGCTGTCATCTGCAAATTCGAAATGCCCTTCTCTCTTCTGTGCTTGTCTGAAATCTTGGCCACCAGGTCACAACTAACTATAGCTGCTCACTTTGGTCCTACTGGACTCCTTGCCCTCTGCCTTTTTCTTGGCCCTCCGCTGCTGCTGTTTCTCGACATCAGTAGAGGAGCAGGTGCACCAAATCAGAATGAGAACACTGTCCCATCTGCTGCTCCAGTGAAAGTGATATTTAATTATTCCATTGCTAGAGGATTCTGCAAAATGTAAAAATAACTTGGCTTTATACTGTGTGATACAAGTGGAAAAACTGAGAGAAGAGATGCCTCTGAGGGTAACCTAGCGAGTAAAGGAACTGCAGCCTAGTGGTAAAGCTTCAACTTTCCACTGTGATAGTTGCAGGAAAAATAAGCCTGCTGTATACTTACTTAAAATGGCAAGATTTGTAAAATATCTGAGCGTGCTTTATTTCAGCATATTTTTTGAAGTGATTTCTCTATAAAACATGATTGGTTAAACTGCAACATCAGCGTTAATTTGTGTGTTTTTGTCATTCAACAGGCTTTCAGCTGAAATGCAAGATTATGGTTTAATTATTGATGGAGCAGCGTTATCATTAATAATGAAACCACGGGAAGATGGGAGCTCTGGTAACTACAGAGAGCTCTTCCTTGAAATTTGTAGAAACTGCAGTGCAGTTTTATGCTGTCGCATGGCTCCTTTGCAAAAAGCACAGGTTTGTGTTTCACTTGGTCCAATTACACGATAAATGTATGTTTTGGTAAATATTTGAAGTCTTCGTGTAATGCGTTGTGGTAATTTTAAAATGTAAAACACCCACCTTGACGATGGAAGCAAAAATGGAAAACAAGGAGAAATGAATGAAATAAGAATTTCTGTAAGAAAGCAATTAGTTAATGGTACATTAAAATGACATCCTGCTGTGCCACTGATTTATATATATTTCCACCAGATTTCAAGGATTGACACACCACCAAAAATGAGCTTATTTAATTAAGGAAAAAGTGCTGCATTTTCAGCTGATACCTTACTGTGAGATTGCAACGAACTTCATGTGGAAGCTTTTATTTCCTAAACAGAGAAATAAAAGCAGAGAGAGACAAGAATAGGTTATGATGGAAATTCTTTTTCAAGTCATCTGGGTGATTAGGGTTTTATCACCAACTGATATCAGGAATAAAATTAGATAAATAACTTATCTTTGGACTAAACACCTACTGCTGCCTGGGTAAAATTTCAATACAGTCTGCTCTTCCCCTTACTTTCAGAAATAAATAACAAGTTAACTGGGCTATACTGTATTTATTTGAATGATGTGTACCTCCCTGACCACCTCAATTGTTCCCAGAAAAAATAGAGATTTTATGTCAGGTAGTTATGCAGATAATCTCTTCAATGCAGCTAGGTTTACTTTCTCCCCATGGGAAGGGGAGGGGCATACTGAGTTTCCTCAAAACATAAAGAGTGAACAAGCCCAAATATATGTTTTGCAGGCCTGTATCTTTCACTCCATCTGGAAAATAGTATGATTCTATGATATTTGGAGTGAAAGTCTTCCCCCTGCCACCCCCACCCACACATATTGTGGTCAAGTTGCAGAAAACCCACCCCCAAACAGTAGTAATATCTAGCAAGTGAAACATGGAACGTAAAGACACAATTTAGCTCCTTTGCTGTAATACAGTAAAGCTTTTGTAATAGCACCTCTTTTTTCTTACAGATTGTAAAATTAATTAAATGGTCAAAGGAGCACCCCATCACATTAGCAATTGGTGATGGAGCAAATGACGTCAGTATGATCCTAGAAGCACATGTTGGCATAGGTAAGTGGATTGTTAGGTTCCAGTTTAAAGTCAGTAAATGGGCTTTAAAAAAAAACCCATTAACTTAAAAAGCAGTGATATTGACCTGGTTCGCTAGTAACAAGGAGCAACCATTGCAGAATTTCCCTGGGGGGGTTGTGTTGCAGCTGCTGCCGCCATTTTAAATATTCAAGCACCGCAGTTTGTTGTTACGTTCGAACCTGGTGAAGGTGGGTTGTTGTTGGTGCTTGACAAGCCATCCAGAACCCATGGGCTGTTTTCAGTTTGCAGGTGGCTTGTCAAGCACCCCAACAACCCACCCTCACCAGGTTTGCACATAACGACAAGCTACAGTGTGGCCCCACTGCAGCTTGAATATTCAAAATGGTTGCCACCGCAACGAGAAGCTCTGTGGGGAAATTCCACCATGGTTGCACCTTGTTACTGGCGTTACTAGCCTTGTTACCTCATTATGTGTGAACCAGGCCAAAGAAGCAGAATGCTCCTGGAACTATGAGGGGAGTGCCGACTTCTGTTGACAAGGATACAAACCTCCAACTATTGTGGAAGAATATGTATTTTCTCCATCAGTGGCTTAGTCTCTGTTTCACTGTTGGGTGGACGATGCTGAGTGGCCAGCAGAGTCCTTCATACTCATTTGGGGCAAATGAAGCACAGCTCTTGCTCACTGGTGGAGGGAAAATATACTTTGGAGCAGCCTTCCCCAATTTGGTGCCCTTCAGATATGTTGGACTGCAACTGCCTTCATCCTTAGATAGTATGATGGGAGCTGCAGTCCAGCACTCCTGGGGAAGACTGTTTTAGAGCATCAGACATATCTCCACAGAGCAAAAAGTACCAACAGGCAGCCAAGGCACAAATATGAGAACTTTCTACATTCAACTATCTAGCATTGGGGCGGGGGGGGGGGTGACACTGTGGTTGTGTTTGGATGGCCCTTGCTTAATAAGCCAAGACATATATGAGCCTTGTGCCTGCATATTTCATCCTCATTGTGCCCCTTCCCTCCTCCTTTATTGGCACACCTCAATCCAGGAAGTCTTCAGTTAATCACAGTTTGGAGTTGGTTTAAACTCCTGGCTTATTCTGAACAAAATCAGCAATTATGAAGACTTCCTGGGTTTAATAGCAACATGCCAGTAACGGACAAGGGAAAGGCATAAGTCTCATTCATCAGATCATCAGAACTGTGTGTGTGTGTGTCTCCTGTCTCTGTCTTTATCTCCTTCTGGGCACAGGAAAAGGTTTAGAAGTTCATCGCATTGGTGTAAGTAGACAATTAGGCCTTGGAATATACAGACTGGATGTCACTGATTTAATTTAAAGAATTCAGAGCTCATTCTCACTGGCATGTTTTCTCAAAGTACATAGCATGTAATCAAATTTAAATCATGGGGAAATCTAATTATTAGTATCACCAAGTCAGTTTCACTGCATCATTTCACATTGTTTCACCAGCTTCTATCACTTTCTTCTTCTAGGCATTATTGGAAAAGAAGGCCGCCAAGCTGCAAGAAACAGTGACTATGCAATACCCAAATTTAAACATTTGAAAAAAATGCTGCTTGTTCATGGGCATTTTTATTACGTCAGGATATCTGAACTTGTGCAATACTTCTTTTATAAGGTGGGGTGGCTTTGTTTTCTTCTTGTCTTGTATTAGATGAAAGCACCTGATGATAAAATGTCTTCCCAACACTGCTGTTATTAATACCACAGTTCAGACAGAGGCAGCTTATTTTTAAACTCATTGGCACTGATCTGAAGATTCCACTGTTTGACCAGAAGTCACTTCTGGTCATGCAAGGGGGCATTGATCCCCCAACATCTGCAGCACCCCCTCTCCAAAAACATCTAGAGGGTTTCCTGAAATGCTGGAGCCAGCTTTGGGGGAATGGCAGGGCTGAAGGTAGATGGGGTATCAGCAACCACCATTCCATGTCGTGGGATCTTTGGATCGAAGCTGTATTGACAAACATGGCCACTTTCTTCATCCTTTTTTCAGATCTTCACTGATCTCATCATATCCAATAAGTTAAGGTTACTTCCATCTACTCTGATTCTTAATATCAGATTTGAGGAAGGAATGTTTAAAACATAAAGCTGATTTATGCCCCAGGCCTGAAGATTTCTGATGGATTATCTACTTGCAGCACTTGTGACATGATGTTCTATAACAGATGGTGCGCCTCATCCTTCGCATTGATTTCCTGTCACAGCAACCTTAGGATTGGGTCACAAAAACCTGCAGTCCTAAAACCACTACTAGAATATCCATTAATGCAGTAAATAAAGGAGCAAGCAGTTTGATGGCTGCAACATGAATCAGCTTCTAATTTCAGTTGGCCAAGCTGAATCGAAGATAGATTGTTTGTTTTTATGTCTACAAATGATAGGCTGTATTGTATTAATGATAATTTTTATCTGTATTTTGTTATGTTTAAAACAACAGAGTCTTAGCCCTGTAAATCTGTACTTTAAAATGCAAACCTCAGGTATTTTATAACAATAGATCAGCACATTTCACATACGTGTTTTGTTTCTTTCAGGGAATAGCTCATCTCAACACGACAGTTATCCTTGCCAGATTATTTTTATTTCATCATGATGTGCTACTTGATACATTAATACATAGATTAGATAAAATACCAAATTCACTCAGTGCATCTAAAACACCATCATATAGAACATAATATGTAATGCACAAGATGTGGTCCAAAGTGAAGGACATATTTCTCCCTTGGCACCACATTTAGAATCCACTCCCAGCATAGTGTTAATATCCATTTGAACTAGCCTAGACTTTGCAGCAATACACTGCTCCTGTAACATCAAGGCTTAATAACATCAACCTACAAATAACGAACGTATTTGATCAGTAAGCTCAAATGCAGCAATGAAAAGTTAAATGACTGAATATATTTTGCTCTATATTGTCCTAGTTCTCCCTTCAGCTTCAACAGGGAATTACTCTGAGCATTAGAAGCTTGAAGCCTACTTTGCAGGAAAGGAAACAGCAGGAAATAGTCTGTATATGTTTCTGGTTTTGAGTCAGTTTACATATACATCAGTGTTACCATATTTCTTCCATGGCATCACTCATATGGACATGTGTAGAAAGACAGGTACATAATATTGCAGTAATTCATGCAACTGCTGTAGACTTTTGTCATCCACAGCAATCACAACAAATTCAGTCCTTCCTCCCCGCTCCCCTCTATTGGTTCTGCTTCTGCCCCCTTTTAGTCGTGGCAGCATTGGATGCATTCTTCTTTGCACTTGCTTCCATATTCTCACTCATCTTTTCTGTCACTATTGCCTGGGTTCTCTTCAACTTTTTCTCACAGATTATCTTATTTTACCCCCAACCGTATCTTTTACCGTGCATGCCTGCAAAACCAGTTGTTCTGTCTTTGTTTCCAGGGGCTGGGGCTGGGAAGGATGCACAAACTATTGCCAAAAAAAATGAATGCATCAGTTGGTCACCATTTGTTTTTACAAATACAGCTTCTGTCTACTGCCATTATAATTCACATAGTACTGAAATGTCGGGGGGTGGGGGAGTTAGTTTGGTTTTACCTTCTTATTGAAAACTAAATTGTATGTTCAGTAGAACTTAAATATGGGTTTGATTTCATTTATATAGTATGATAATAATGTGCAGCAGCTATTGCTTTTTTGTCTTCCAGAATGTCTGCTTCATTTTCCCTCAGTTTTTATACCAGTTCTTCTGTGGGTTTTCACAGCAGGTATCTGAGAACATTCTTTCTCCCTGTTTATCATTTAACCAATATGAAATATGTTTTAATGGGTTAGGAGAATTTTAAAGGTACCTTGATAAATATTCATTTATTTATTATTCTATACCACCCAGTACCTGAAGCTGTCTGGGCTGTTCACAAAACCTAAAAGTATAAAATACAATAATATAATAAAATATAATATTAAAAGCTTTAAAGGTTTAAAACAGAATAAAAACAAAGTAAAAACCATAGTAGAAGCCAGCAGCAGTGTCAAGATTTAAAAACAGAACATGTTTTTTTAAAAACTGAAGAACTAAAAGGCCTGGGAGATTAAAAACATCTTCACCTGGCACTGAAAATACCACAACGTAGGTGCCAGGTAAGCCTCTCTGGGAAGCTCATTCCACAACTGGGATGCCGACTGAAAAGGCCCTCTCCTTAATAGCCGCCCACCTCACTTCATTTAGTGGGGGCACACATAGGAGGCCATCAAAAGCCGCTGAGAGGTCCAAGAGAATCAAAAAAGCAGTGTTGGTTCTGCTGGACCTCTGGAGAAGGGGATTGTGCCCTGTTGGTTCTGCTGGACCTCTCAGTGGCTTTCGATACCATCAGCCATTGTAACCTTCTGCAGCATCTGTTTGAGATGGGACTGGGAGGCTCTGTTATACAGTGGCTCCAGCTCCACTAGGAGGGACAATCTCAGGATGTGGTGCTGGGGGATTCCTGTTTGATGCTGTGGCCATAGGCCTGTGGTGTCTCTCAGGGCTCACATATCCCTTATGCTATTTAACATATACGTGAAACTGCTGGGAGAGATTGTCTGGATTGTTTTGTGGTTCAGTGCTTCCAGTATGCTGATGACACCCTACTCTGTCTCTCCTTTCGATCCAGATCCAAGGAAGCTGTTCTAGTTCTAAATTGGTGTCTGATGTTGTTAATGGACTGGATGAGGGCAAACAAACAGAAGCTTAATCCAGACAAGATAGAGGTGCTCCTGATTAGCTGAAAGGCTTATCAGGGAATAGGGATTCAACCTGTGCTGGATGGGGTCACACTCCCCCAAAGACTCAGGCTCACAGTTTGGTGTAGTCCTGGACTTGGCCGTGAACCTGGATGCCCAGGTTTTGGCAGTGGTCAGGAGTGCGCTTGCACAGCGGAGTCTACTGCACCAACTGTGGCCATTCCTAGAGATGTCTGAACTGGCCATGGTCACACATGCCTTAGTTACATCCCATTTGGACTATTGTAACATACTGTATGTGGGGCTGCCTTTGGAAACTGTTCAGAAACTTCTGCTGATCCAAAATACTGCAGCCAGACTGTTGACTGGGGCCGGTTACAGGAGGCACACGACTCCCTTGTTACAACCACTTCACTGGCTACCGGTCTGTTCTGGACAGAATTCAAAGTGCTGGTTATGACCAATATGGCTTGGAACCAGGCTACCTGACAGACTGACTTCTTCCATACAAACCTGACTGGGTCTTAAGATCTTCAGGGGAGGCATTTCTTTCAAGATCACCACTTTCAGATGCGCACTCGGTGGTGATGCAAGAGAGGGCCTTCTCAGTGGCTGTTCCCAGGCTGTGGAACTCCCTGTGAAGGGAGGTTAGGTTTGCTCCCTCTTTGTTGTCCTCCTAGTAGGATAAGATATTTTTATTCAAACAAGACTTTGTCATGTAAATGGGTCTAGATGCTGTTTCCATGCTGTTATTGTTGTGTTCTTTATTATGTTTTAATGCATTTGTTTTATTATTGTTTTAATCCAGTTTTATTTGTAATTATAAGCCACCTTGAGTTCTTTTTCTTAGTAAAAAGGTGGGGTACAAACCAAATAAATAAACAAACCAACGGTTATGCCCTCCCTGTTCCTCTCTCAGCAGGGGAATTCCCACAGGGTGGCCAGGGCAGTTTCTATTCCAAAACCAGGCCTGAAGCCCAAATGAAATGAATGAAGCTGATTATCTAGATCCAAGAGTGTCTGGAATTGATTGGCAACCACCAGCTCAGGCACCTTGTCCAGGAAGGCGATGTTGGCAACCAGCCCTTAGTTGCTAACATCTTCCAGGTCTAGGTTAGGCTTCTTCAGGAATAGCCTAGTTACTGCCTCCTTTAAAGAGGCTGGTGCCACAGCCTCTATTAAGGAGGAATTTACAAGCTCTTCCCTTTTTAAAATAAGGTTTGTTAGCAGTCAAGAGCAGCTCAGAGGTCAGCTCTCTTTCCAGTCCTCTTGTTGCTCCTGTATTTGTAATCCGCAATGACTCATATGATGCCTGACATAGAAATGTCAGACTTTGCATTTATTATTTGATAACTTCAGTCTATGTATGAGAACTTTGTCTTGATCCAGCCAAAAGCTAAGCACTTTAATGTCCCATTGGTAGGTTCTTAAATATTTTCCATTAAAATCAATGGGATTTTACCATTTAGTTGCACTGTGTCCTTTTTGGACTATACAAAGTACTAATTTATTACAGTATCCGGTGTCCTTGGCACAACATTTGCTAATCAGATGTTTTATTAATTGGGAGTGGTGTTGAGGTTGGAGCTCCAATATCAATTTCTTAATTATTCACTGTAGTCACGTTCCTCTATTTGAGTGTGACTACAGTGAATAACTAGGAAATTAATATTGGATGATGGACATTATCTAATACTATACTGTGCTATATTATCCTATACCAGTGGGAGATCTTCAGGGTTACTTTGTCATTTATTTAAATCTTTACTATTACAGTACCTTAGAATTATAGCTGCTTAATATAATATGTTTTTCCATCTACAGCCTTTATACGATACTGCGTATCTTACCCTGTACAATATCAGCTTCACTTCCCTTCCTATCCTGTTGTATAGTCTAATGGAACAGCATGTCAGTTCAGATACACTCAAGAGAGACCCTTCACTGTACAGGTAGAGTTAATAACATTGTTTGGACAGACACTTAAGACCACTTAGTGGCACCCTGCTCAACTTTCATCCCTGAGGAAAGGGGAGCAATGAGATGCTGCAGTAGGGCAGGAGTGGACAACATACGTCCCATGGGTTTCATGCAGCACCCTGCCATCCCCCCAAATTTGGGAGGAACCAAAAATGTTTTTTTTAATTAAAAAGAAAAAAGAAAGAAAATGGCATCTGGAACTGCTGCAGAGCACCAAAAGGATTAATATTAGTTTGTTTGCAAACTAATTTGGACCCTTTGGGGACTCTGTAGCAGCTACATAGCCCGCTTGGGAGAGCATTCCACATCTGAGGTGCCACTAATTGTTTGTTTTATTATGTTGTTTCTGATTAGATTTTATTTTTATTATGGATTTTATTTGTGTGTTTATTGTAACAGCATGAAAGCTGTTAGCTATAGAGCAACTAATAAAGCTTAGAAATGCATGCATGCATGCATGCATATGAACAGATTAACACATTACCTTCTAAGTGATGGACGGTGTAAAATAAATTATTTGCTGACACCACCCCTGGAAGAAGTAGGTTGTCTTCCACCATTGGCCAAGAAAGACAGCAGGGATTTGTTGCCTGCATCTGTTCAGTGATCAAAATAAGTGGCAGCAACAGCAGCAGGATTGCCTCTCCATTTAATTAATGGGATACTGTGTCAGTCTGGTTAAAATGTCTTGCAGGAAAATGTTCCAACAAAGACAGTTTGTGCAGGCTTTGTTAATTTGAATAAACATGCAGAAACTGAAGTCATACCATTATATCCCAACTAGTACTAATGAAGTACTAGTTGGCTGGTATGAGATAGTTGTTAGGACCAGGGAGACCTGGGTTAAAATCCTTGGTCAGCCACAAAGTTTACTGGGTAAACTAGGGTGAGTCACTATATCTCAACCAAGTCCTACCTCACAGGGTTGAAGCCAGTGGAATAACTGATGAGTAAATGACCTCAGTCATGTAATTGATATATACAAATTTCTCATTTGTATTCTAATAACTACGGCTCTTTACCAGATGGTAAAAGAAGTGTGTGTGTGTGTGCGTATTTTTTAAAAATCTGTACCTGTTTCAGTTTACAAAGAGCAGCCTCTTGAAATGAAATGAAATCTTTTAGAGACCTCTAGTGTTGCTTTTTATTACTTAAGATGGGCTCATCAATGTACTTGATAATACTGATTGTTCCCTTCTAAAAGGATTTAAGATACAATGGAAAACTATACTATACACAGAGAATTAGACACCAGCATAGGAATATTATGGATAAGCCACATGGAAGCGTTAGAGCATTCCTGTCACTCAGGGAAACGTTTGTAATTTCATATTTCTATTTTAACACTTCAAAATTAATGTCTGTGTCATTATTCAGGGATGTTGCCAAGAATGCCCACCTACGCTGGCGTATATTCATTTACTGGACATTCCTGGGAGTATTTGATGCTGTGGTCTTTTTCTTTGGTGCCTATTTCTTGTTTGACAACTCAACTGTGACCAGTAATGGACAGGTTTGTATCTAGCTTGATTAAAGTTACCCTGTAATGATCAAGACATTATGATTATTACACCCAAGAGTTATTTACGTCTTTTTTTCTTCACTAAGTATAATCTAGTATTGTGTAAGTAACATGGTTACTTGTAAATAGAAAAGGTTGGTTTTTTTAATGCAGAATTGGAAGGGACTGGTAAAGTCTTAATTCAGTATGTCAGGGACTCAATATGAAGTGCTGGTTTTCACCTTTAAAGTCTTTAACATCTTCAGACCAGATTACCTGAAGGATTGTCTCCTTCCACATGTAACTACACAGATTTTGTGAACCTTTTCAGAGGCACTATTCCAGGTGCCCTCTCCATGTGAAATTGGGTGGGTGGGCTACTAGAGAGAGAGAGAGCCTTCTCAGTGGTGGCACCTAGGTTGTGGAATTCCCTTATTAGACGGGCATGCCTGGCACCTTCTTTATGGCCATTTAGGCACCAGTTGAAGACCTTTTGCTTGTCCTAGGCCTTTTAAAGTTGTGATCTTAAAGCTGAATTTTAAGCCTCTGGCTGCATTTGTATATAACAATAAATCAGTGTTCCTGCTTATTGAGAATGATCAGGACTCACTCTTGCTTCGTGCGAGGGGTTAAACTAACCAGGAAGGGACAGCTTATTGTGATGTCCGAACCTAGGATCTTTGTTTATTGCTCCCAAACAAGTTGGGGTTTGAATGCTAACAACAACGATTGTTGGCTTATGAATTCTGGTTTGTTTGTGAGCAAAAAGACAGGATCCCAGGTTTGGACATCACAATAACCTACTTTTTCTTGGTTAGTTTTACCTGCTTTTATGAAAGGTAGAGCAAAACGGGAGCAAATGGACTACATGCGTGCACAAGCACACTGATCATTCACAGTAAACCAGGATAAACCACTAATTCTGACTTAACACTATAAACAAACACGGCCACTGTTTTTATCTGTTCTGTTATTTGAGTGATGCTGTAAAATTTATTTTATTCCTCTCTACTGCTAGATATTTTAGGCTTTAATTTATTATTCTATGAGTTTTTGGAATTTTAATATTGTGCAATTAAATTTTTCTTTGTGAGCCACCCAGAGAACATGGTTATTGGATGGCCTATATAAATGTCGTAAATGAATAAATAATAACACGAGCTATAGTAAGTAGCTACAGTACCATTAAGGAGAAAGAGTGTCTTCTGTGAACTATATATTATTAATGTGGTTAATTTTGCCATTAATACATACTTTCTATTTTCAATTATTTGATTTATTCATAACTTCCATTTTAAGAAATGGACATTCCGAGATCATTGTAATAAACTTCATACATTCATTCAGAGCACTTCTGTTGTACTTGCTAAGTGACACTGAATATAATTTTAAGGTTCTTCTGCTTTTTATTTGCATGTTAACTTTTATGTAGTCTATTTTATTTGTGTCTTGTTTATTGTTTTTCCTTTTTTGCTACTTGCTTCTCTTCCTATCCTCAGCTAATGACAGCCAACACTCGCATGGTAAGACTGCTGTGCTTTTGTCACGATGTGTGTTTCCCTATCCAGATTTGGAACAGAGCAGATATTTACAGAAAAAAAATATTTTCAAATTTCTGTTTTTCCCTATCCCTGCTGTGTTGAAATAATAGAAAAAGCTGCTCTTAGTTTGCTTTTTAAAAGCATAGAATGAGAGGGTATGGATTTCAAAAACATAATACTTCTGATAAGTGGGTATACGCCTGTTACTTTTCAGTTACTTTCTCTTCCCATTCAACTAATTTTCGTGTTGATATAATTCTACACAGATTAGAATAATAAGTACTGGATGTGTTCAATAATACTGTTCAATAATAAACAAATGTAATAATTACCTGAAGTCAGTTGAGAAAAGAAAGCTGTGGAAAGGAGGTAGTCAGAAGAAGAAAAAAATGGCTCATAAAGTTATGAGATGAGAAACATAAAAAGTTATAAGATAAGATATAAAAATTATAACTACAGATAACTTCATAGAAATGAATAAGGGATTAGAATGAGCAGAAATACAACAGCTCCATGTTCTAGATGGAATACTAAAGGTCGTGTTCTGAGGCCCTCCTCTGGGTGACACCCACCTTCAGAGATTAGGTGGGTGGTGCCTGAAGAAAGAGCTTTCTCAATGAAGCTATCCCACCAGTAGGTGGGATAGCTTTCTCAATGAAGCTATCCCACCAGTAGGAAGCTTCACCTGATGGGAATCTCATGTCTTTCTGGCATCATGCAAAGGCCTATATGTCTGGGCCTGTTATAATATTTGTTGTATCTGTTTTAACACTGCCATTGTTTTTAATAACTTTTTTTGTTTTATTTTATTGTTTTAACTGTTGATTATTTTATTTTTTTTGTTTGTAGGAATCCTAGGAATGGTAGAACTAAAAGACAGGGTATAGAAGTACACAGTCCCCTATGTCTTGCTGGAGTATTTTTTATCTAATCTACTGTAATGCAGTGAACCAGAGCTTGCAGGGTTAAAGTGCAAAGACATTTTGATTAGCAGGGACAATTACATGATCTGACACCCCCTCAAACTTCCCTGTTCTCTCTGACATTAATTGCAATACTTGAGGTAGCTGGGTGTGTGTGTGTACACGCACACAATAGCTTGCAAGCTTTATGTCAAGCCATCCAATAGTGATATCTTACATTCCCATAAAAATCTTAAAGTGTACGCACTCAATATTTTCATATATTACACAACCATATGCTAAATCCCACTTGCTGTACTAGAACGTATAACTTAAAACTGGTTTGTTCTGAATGTGTTCTCTATAGATGTTTGGAAACTGGACTTTTGGGACACTGGTGTTCACTGTACTAGTATTCACCGTTACCCTGAAGGTATGATCTTCTACATATCTTCTATTGAAACCAACTAATATCACTTCATGGAACATGTTCTCGATGAAGAAAGGCTAAACATTTGGGACTTTTTAATTTAAGGGGGGGGGAGATTAATGACAGAACTTGATAGCAGTTTATGTAATTATGCATGCTGTGGAAAAAGTGAGTAGAGAGCACACACCCCCTCCCAATCTTATATTAGAACTTGGTGGACATGTTGGCTGGGGATATGTTCTGTTCTGAACAGGGGACCCTATATGGAGCAGGTAAAGGTTTAAAGTCCCCCTATCCCCCATGTTAGGGTTCTTATCCAGATTGGCTCGTTTGGCTTTCTCCCTGCTATCTTTTCACCAACAGTTGAAGAGCCTTTGATTTTTAAAGCTCCTTGTTCTTCTTCTGTCTACTGTGTTTCAGTTTGCTTTGGGATTACCTTATAGTGATTGTTTTTTTAAAAAAAATGTGTTTAGTTTACTAGATGTTTTTATTGTCAGTTGCTATGCAATGTTATGAATAGCAATCTAAAAATATTTTAAATAAATGGACAAGCACTTCTTCATACAGTGTGTGATTAATTTATGTGGCAGTAGCCACTACTTTAGATGGACTTAAAAGTGGAGTAGACAAATTCATGAAGGATAACTCTGTCAATGACTATTATCATGTACAGAGGCAGCGTGCTATTGAAAACCAGTTCCTGGGGAGCAACAGGAGGAGAGGCCTATTGTCTTCATGTCCTGCTTATAGGCTTCTCAGAGGCATCTGGTTAGGCCACTGCAGAAAGCAGGAAACTGGACTAGGTGAACCGTTGGTGTTGTATCCTATTGTGCCCATGCACTCATGGGACCCTCCACTTGCATGACGGGGCTTTTGCAGTTCTAAAAATAACCTGAAATGAGCAGAGCTGCTCATTTCCAGAACAGAGTAGGTCAGTTGAGCTCACAAAGAGGTCTCTGCTGATCTGTCCCAATCCGGAAGTGATCATTTCTGCTCATTTCCTGGGTTATTTTTAGAAGTGCAAAAGCCCCATTGTACAAGAGGAGGGTTCCATGAGTGTAATGGGACCAGTGGAGGTAGAGTGGCCTGGTTGGATACTGCCCTTTGTCTGATCCAGCTGGGCTGTTCTTGTGTTCCTCTGTCATTGTTTCTCAGAAATACCTTCTCTCCACAGAGGACCTTGTACCTTAATCTGCTGAACAGTTTGTGATTCACCTTTTAGTTACTGTTTTTTGAAGAACTAGTGATACTTCCCTTTGGGACTCATTGTTCCTTCTCCTAAATGAACTTGGTATTTATGGCACAAGAAATCGTCAACATGTCTTTCCTCCAGGGCTTAATTTGAAGCAAGGCTCAGCCTTATAGCCTCTTTGTAGTGCCTGTGATTTTCACATGAAAAAAGGGGCCTCTGAAATTATGTAGAGCATCTCTTCTTACCAGCCCCTGCACATACAAGATTATTGAGCAGAGCCTCTTGGTCAAAGTGGTGTGTGTGTGGCTTTCAGAAAGGTTGAATTCTGGCACCTCTTTTGTTTAAAACCGGGGTGCACAACCTTTACAACTCCAAGGACCACATTGGGTGTTGGCTGGGGGCCATACATACACACACTCAGTCACATATAATACTTCAGAGGTTGCTGGAGCTGGCTAAGTCCCCCCCTGTCTGCCCCAATGACCATGACAATATTGCTGCTTTACAGTGATGTGGTGGTGGTACAGCAGTGATCTAGGCTACATGGGGGTCACCAAGGGGGTTCCTCCCCTTTCTAGCAACCCTGACCCTATTGCTGCCTTACTGCTGCCATTAGCATTGGTAAAGGAGGAATCCAGGCTGCTTCAGGGTTGTGGTTGAAGCAGGAGGCAGCCTCCTCCCTGTCTCTGCAACTCTGATGCTGCTATGCTCCCGCTATTAGTGCCATGGTGCCGTGGTTTTTTTGCAACAGCTGGGAGTTCTGAGGGGGCCCATAATAAGAGCTTTGGGGGGCTGTCCTTTTTACATTCCTGGTTTAGAAAAAACTGATTGATGCCTATCTCAGGGGCTGAATGGTGATTCTAGAATAAGTTTGCAGAAGTGGCTTATGAGAAGGTAATTAAAGCAGATTAGATGTGTTCCTGGCACATGAAGGAACATAAGAGAGGTTGTGCAGGTAGAAGAAAATTAAGTAGTACAAAAAAAATTAACTTACATGGCATGGCAAAGGTGAATAAAGGGAGAGGGGGAGGAAAACTATTCTTAATACCTATATTCAGCTTCATTGTTTGTGGAAGGGTAATTTTCAGTAGTTGTCCATCACATTTGTTCTGTAAGATAAAAGCAACAGCAGGTATACAGCAGAGTTCATGTTGCTAAACTCTACTTGTTGTTCAGAAAACTGTGAAGCCACCTTAAGTCATTTAAACGTATACTAATCTGTCTTTTTTAAACTGTCATCCATCTGGAGATGTTGACCTAAATATCTCTTTGTATAGCTTGCACTGGATACACACTACTGGACATGGATCAATCACTTCATGATCTGGGGATCACTACTTTTCTACATTGTCTTTTCCCTTCTCTGGGGAGGGATCATTTGGTAAGACTACTGTGGACCATAACGTAAATGCCATTCGTAGCATTACAGTAATGGATTATATATTAAACAAAGGTATACCTGAGGTCCCATCATGATGGCCATATATATTTATTACATTCCATTTACATCCTACCATTCTTCCAAGAAGCTCAAGATAGTGTATGTGGTTCTTTCCCCTCCCATTTTATCCTCATAACAACCCTGTGAAGTAGGTTGTGCTGAGAGATATTGATTGGCCTAAGATCACTCAGCAAACTGAGTGGGGATTTGAACCTGGGTCTCTCCAATCCTACTAATCCTAGCCTCTAACCAATAAGTTTTGGCCAACAACTCCCATGATCCCTTACCATTGGCTATGCTTGGCAGTGCTGATGGGAGGTATAGGCCAGAACATCAGGAGCACCACAAGATGCCCATGACTGAAGTACACAACACATCCGAATCCTGGCACAGTTTCTGCCAGCACTAGCCTTGCATTTTAAACTGGAAACCAGTTTAAATGGTTTAATTAAAGGAACTGGGTGAGAAATTCTGTAATCTGAAACTAAGTGAGGTTATGTCAGCTGGTACAGTTCATCCCACTTGGGCAGAAACCTTCGTCAAGTTATGTTGAAGGAGTTGCTTCATGCCATATATTTCAATGTAAGCAAGCGTTAAATGATGTACAATGGGGCAAAAAATCCCAATTATACGTGATGGGATCCGAGCCAGCAGTGATCCCCAAGAAAAGAGTTTTGGGGATGTCGTGGACAGCTCAATGAAACTGTCTACCCAGTATGTGGCTACTGTGGAAAAAAAGGCAAATTCCATGTTAGGTATGATTAGAAAAGGAACTGAAAATAAAACTGCCAATATCATACTGCCTTATAGAAATCAGTGATGTAACCACACTTAGAATGCTATGTGCAGTTCTGGACATCGCACCTCAAAAACAATATTGTAGAGTTGGAAAAGGGCAACCAAAATAATCAAGGGGCTATGAGGAAAACGACTGGGACTGTTTGGCTGAGAAAAAAGGCAAGTGGTGAGACATGACAGAGGTGTACAAAATGATGCATGGTGTGGAGAAAGCAGATAGGGAGATGTTTTTTCTCCCTGTCTCATAATACCATAACCCAAGGTTATCCCGTGAAACTGATTGTTGGGAGATTCAGGACAGAGAAAAGAAGTACTTCACACAATGCATTGTTAAACTCTGGAATTCACTAGCACAAGACGTAGTGATGGCCACCAATTTCGATAGCTTTAAAAAGTGATTAGACAAATTTATGGAGGGGTATGGCTGTCAATAGCTGCTAGTCATGATGGTTATATATTACCTCTAGTGCTGAGGAAACACGAGCAGGAGGGTGCTATTACACTCATGTCCTACTTGTAGGCTTCTGACAAGTATCTGGTTGGCCACTGTGTGAACAAAATACTGGACTGGATGGATCTTTGGTCTGTTTCAGAATGGCTCTTAGTTCTTATATTTGTGGAAAGCACAGATATGAGATCAACAACATACAGGGTTTTATCTTTTACCAGACTGGATTCATTCCCTGCCCTAACCCTTATTATGTCAATTCACAGGTAGAGTCAGCAGATCTTGACAGAATAGGGCTTTGCTCAGAGTTCTGCTGCCGTCTGTGTACAGGATCCCTGATTCAGTCCTGCCTCTGGCTTATTCTGGAAGGGAAGTGACCTTGGCATTTCTGAAAATTTGTACAAAGAGACATAGAGAAGTTTCCAGCTTAAAATCCTGACATTTCCAGTTCAAAGACTCTTAAGTAGTGGGGCTAGCACATAGAAGGCAAGCCATTCAGCAGGGCATTGATTCAACAGGTGCAGGAAGGGTTCCTAGACTGACCAGGTTTGCACATAATGCTAACCCATGGTTTATTTAACCTATGATTTGTTGCCCTACCTAAGGTTTGTCTGGCAGGAGATTGAACAAAGCCATGATTTGTTCCTCAATCCCTGGGTTGTTTGTTTCCCTCCTTTTTCACTGCTTCCTCCCTATAACCCAAATGCTTTTGTGGTTATATACATACATATATACATATATGCAAACAAAGAGGAATCCTGTGAAAGTTTTGAACCTAGTCACTGTGGGAATTTGAAGGCAGGGTATAAACTTCTATAGTGAATACATAATAATAAAATATGCATACAGAGATGTTCTTGTTTTGACTTGATTTTTGCATCCAGATTGGATTCTGTTTTTCTTCCCACTAGGCCTTTTCTCAATTACCAGAGGATGTATTACGTGTTCCTGCAAATGCTGTCTAGTGGTCCTGCATGGTTGGGTATTATTATGCTCATAATTGTGAGCCTTCTTCCAGATGTGCTGAAGAAAGTTTTATGCAGGCAGTTATGGCCCACAGCAACAGAAAGAATTCAGGTAAAAAACAGAAATCAAGTCTTGATTGCTTTATATATTTATGGCAATTCATGATGAGTCCCTAATCTTTGAAGAGTTTCAGCCCAATATCTGCTCAGTTCAACTGAGGTAAAATGCAGCTTGCTTCTCAATAAGTATGCTCGGATAAGTATGTTTAGTACACAAAGGTTGTATACTAGAAATTATTTCCATTAAGACTACTTAAAGCTGGTTCACACAATGTATTTCCTATTCAGTCAGACAGCTCTAACTGCCCTCACATACATGATCACATGAACAATCATTGATGTATGAACCAATGAGGTATTTGGCCAGCAGCATCCCATAATTCAAGTGCTGGACAAAGCACAACTGCAATCACAGGAATTGTTGCAAGTAGTGCTGACCTGAAACACAAGGCTCATATTTATTCACTTTTCCATGGCCCTGGAAAAGTCCTCATTTTCAATTAGTTTTTTAGGAGCAAGAAGGGACATAAAAGCATTAAGCAATCTGTTTTAAACATGCATGCATACCTTGACAAAAATAAATAATCGCAAATGCCCATTGACACTTTTGGGCCCTCCTACCCCCAAAAACCTGAGCTAGATGTTTTATTGCATATATTTATGTATCACTTTCTTGCCAGTGCATTTGAAGGGGTTTCCAATGTAAAATAATGGCTTATGCTGTAATAAACATGATACAAAAGAAAGGGAGGGAAGGAAGGGAAAGAGAAAAATAAGCAAATTCAGGTACCATCTCTGTGTAAGATTTTATTCTTACAAAGTACCTTATACAAAATAAAAATAAGTCATTTATTAAGTACAATAGGAATGATCTAATAGAAATTATTATGCAGTCTATTTGGAATGTGTCATGAATTTTGAATGATCAAGTGTGTTACATGTATAGCTTGGACTTTCATGTTTCTAGAAAGTTTGTTTCCCTGTTCAACTGAAGCTGTTGGTATAAAAAATAATGGTTAAATAGAATTGCATCATAATTCTGTTACCTCTTTTTCATCCTCTGTAGTAATCTAAACTTTTAAAAATCTCTCTTGAAAGAACAAATCTATTTGATGTATTGCTAAGAATATTCTATGCTTCACAAATATCTATGTAGACACAATACGAAACGTCAATCAGTTTCAGACATTTGCTGCTTCTAATCTTTTGTCTAACCTCAAATGAATATCCCATAGCAATGCAATTGATACCTGGTTCAGACAATACTATCCCTTACCTTCTCCCTAAATGTGGAGGGAGGAGGTAAGGTGTGGGGGCTGACTCACTAGATGCACCTGTATTACTTTTGACACCCCAGGACATCTGTCTGTGTCTGTAACTTTTGAATAGGGTGTACCAAAGTAAAATCCATCCTGGATAGTCCCAAATCAGGGAGTCTATTTCTGGGTATTTGAAGAGAAAATCAACTGCACAGTTTAGACTTACATGCATTGTATTTTACATGTGTTCATCCTGGTCAAGTCTTGCTTCCACATGTGGACGTATGTTGATGTCAGAGGCAAGTCAGGCACCTGATTTGGCTGGGCAGGAAGATGCAATCTTACTGCCATACTGTACGTAAAGGAAAGATAGGGAAAATATTGACTGAATTAGACCCAGTCAATTGGTCGTACAGAATAATGGAGACAAGAGTTCTACTAGCATTAAAATTATACTTTTCTGTATAAATTGCATTGTACTAACTTTATGTAATAATCTGAACGACCAATTTTGGTAGAGTGGTCATAAACAGATTGTACAGACATTCAAGGCAAGGAGTGTTCAATATACAATAGTACAAATAACTCAGTGCTGTTAGGAGACATGAACTCATCCTTAACATTTTGACAGTTGCCTGTAGAATATGGTGGTTGTTTACAGTAGCTGGTAAAAACCATTAATATTCTCTGCACCTGATGCAGACCATGCATGACTTTAGCAAGAGATCTAAAGAGGAGCATAGATTACAATTCTATACCTGCTTAAGAACCTAAGAGCCCTGCCAGATCAGACCAAAGTCCCATCTGCTCCAGCACTCTGTTCTCACAGTGGCCAACCACATGCCTATGGGAAGCCCACAAGCAGGACATGAGGAAATTGGTACCTCTCCTGCTCATGTACCCTAGGAAGTGGTATTGAGAGACATACTGCCTCCAGTACCGGTAATATCTAGCCACCATGCAGGGCTGACCCTACCATTAGGCAGATGAGCCAACTGCCTCAGGTGGCAGATGCGTGGAGAGGGAGGGGCAGCAGTAGCAGTATCCCCCTCCCCGCTATTCCCATCTGTTGGAGGGCAGAACTACATATCCCGCATGGCCTGTTCTGAGCTCCCTAAGTATACCAGGTGCAGTGGAGGATACAGTCTGATTAACTGCCAGTCCAGTTAGCTTCTGTTCAAAGAAGGGGGGGGGGGCACCATCTTGTCCTCACCTCCAGCAGCAAAATATCTTGGTTTGGCCCTGCCATCATGATGAGCAGCCACTGATAGTCTTTTCTTCCGTACCTGGGAGTTGGCCTGTTGAACGCATTGCGACTTATTTCTGAGTAGATATGTATAAGATTGCATTGACAGTGAGGCAATTGTGCTATAATTCTAAAGAAGTCTAGCATGGCATGTCTTCAGTGACTTGCCCCCACAGGTGGACTTTGAACCTTTTTGTATGCAGTTGCTAGTTACCACATTGCTAATGTTTCTTTGTACTATGCACTAGAAAGCCTTTAGCATTTAATCAGATGTATTCCTTGTGTTTCTTCTTTTCCCTCTCCCAATATACTCCTGACTTCCATCCAACTTTTCCTAAATAACTACTACCTTGCTTTAAACTATAAATGATGTATTCTGGTACTTCCATCAATCTTCTGGGGAAATCAGACTAAACATCAGTGCCTTTCTGTTGAGCAGTCTACCATCTTTATGCTTTCTCAGACTTCAAGCAGTCTAAGTTTCTAATGGAGCAAAAGGTGATTCTTTTCCTGCCTTTCTGCATGCTTGGCCATTTCATTCAGAGGATGTTAGAAAGTGCATTCACAATCACAAGATGTTAGCCATACTTCATATCCCCAACTGTACTTTAAACCTTTCTGTACTTAAAATATTGTTGTAGGCATTCCCTGTTTGCTTTTCCAAAAGTGTCTGTATATCATAAGTAATTCTGTGCACGTTTTCATTCTTTCTATGTGAATAATAGCACAACAGAGTATTTCCATTGCTAGGTTTATTCTTTTTAAGTACTGGTGGTTTTCATAGATGGATGCACATAGTATTTGCATTGCAACCACCCCAGTGGACAGCTTGCCAAACACAGATGTGATGGGAGCTTGTGAACACCGTAAGGTTGTTCAGATGTATTGCTGAACTATAGTTTGTCATTATGTGCACAAAACTGGCTAGAGCTTTGGGCGTGTGCACTCTATCCTTCCCTCACCAGTGGCACTTCCCTGTCTCTTTCCTGATTTCAGGCAAACCATAGTTTGTCATTTTGTCCAAACCAGCAAACTATGGTTTTGAGCTTGTCCTGTAAACCAGGATCAAAAACCAGGGGAGTTTGTGCTTGACCTGTCCTGAATCTAGTACTTTAATTAGAGATGACTCTTAGATTTTCTCTTTCCGTTTTGATAGTACAACTCTGACTTTTTCCAAATTCATTACGTTTCTCACCTTATTGTGTTCTGCTGGTCACATCTATATTTGGTAAGCAAGAAAGAACATTGTTCTCAATGACTCCACAAGTTTTTCAAATTGACTTTCGAAGTTTGCCTCTTCTTTTGCTACTTCTATTTTGAGGGCTTAACTTTAGTATATATGCTGTTTTGGGCTGTTGTAATCAGTGAATCTGCAAAAGCTTTGGAGGAATCTGTTTCTTTTGGTAAACCTCAAGCCAAGTCCTGTTTCCTTTGCTGATTCATAACTATTCTATGATGCCACTCGCAGTATTTGATTTGAATCTTCAGCCAGGAATTATGCATGTGTTGATCCGTTTCCTCTTATGCCTACCAAACGTAATTATTCTGTGTTTACTACAAATTTGCATTAATGTGTCTTCATCATTTCTACTTAACATTATTCTTACTTCATGTTTCTAACATTAAGACCTTTAATGTAAACTTGACGTTGTTTTTCAAAAACGTCAACACTGAATTATTACATCCTTTCTTAATTTAGATGTATCTATTACAATTAACTTTAAGTAACTCAAAAAGTCTCCCTGACATAAATAAGTTATTAAAAATTTGGGGTGAAAGGTAGAATTGTAATCCCGCAACTGAGGTAGTTATGATGATAACTGTGATCCTCCATGTAGTGATGCATATGGGCTTATGGGTGATCTTTATCTTACCTGTTGCATGGGCATGTTAGACATTATCCTCCTACTTAAGAGTATAATGGGTCCTTTACAGAAGGAGAAAGAGAAGACCCATTTGGGACTGTGACAGATATTGTAGGAGCAGGCTTTACGAGATAGTTCTCTCAAAACCAGTTCTATTGAAATAAGGAGTAGGCAAACTGGTGCCCTCCAGATGTTTTAGACTGCAACTCCCATAATCTCTGAACATTGGCCATGCTGGTTGTGGCTTATGAGAGTTGTAGTCTCATAAGAGCAGCAGTTTGCCTATCCTATACAGTGTATGGCATACAGGTACTATGACTGAGTGCACTGAAGCCCCCTGAAATTTGATCATATACCGATGAAGACTCTTTTGAAGTTCACAATTCCCAGAACAAATATGAAAATCAGGTTATGAAACCGTTAGTATTCAGCTAGGATACAATAACGATTGCTTTATAGTTTATCTTTTAAATTTGTTAGTTTTTCGTGATCACTATTGACAATTTGGCATCCTAACACTACAGTTGAAATTTTCCTCTTGGGATATTCATATTCGTCTCAGTGTTTTTCCTCATCCTTGCAGAAGAGTATGAAACATAAAACAGCTCTAAATGCCCTGGCGAACAACGATGGGCCACTCCTTGAAGGAACCCTTTCTGCTTCCGAGGCATAATTAGATCACTGATAGGTAACAGTATTGCACGTGTTACCATTTTGGTAATTTCTGTTGGTGTGCTGTGATGTTTTCAAAGAGAAAACTGTTTCCTCCAGAGTTTTTGCTGTGCTTTACCAAATGCAATCTGATTTCTCCAGTTTTGGATATTATAGTCTGTTTTCAATACATTTCAGAGCACAGGTAAGTGTTATGGTAGTATTTGTGGGGGGATGCTGGGATTTAAGAAACAACGTATGTTGTTTTGATTTCACATTTATTCTAGTAGGACTTTATGTGCATGATAGGAGATGTAATTAAATCTGAATTTCTAGCTGTTGTGGGTCTGTGACCAGTGAATGGATGTACTTGTACCGCAGATAAGAAATGGTAGCTGGCATATAGGCATAAGATGCAGGTGTGAAGTCACTTGCGTTTGGATGGATTCAGATTGCAGTAATGACTAGTAACATTGGCTTGAACATAATTCAAAGTTTATTTCCTCATAAATATTGTTGTATAATTTCCAATCATGAATCCATGGCATGGGGTCCGGCCTTCTCTTTATCCTGCCTGTTTCCTTGGATGTGGAATTATGATAAAGCAAACTTTTAAAAGGCATCGATTTGCACTCTAAACCGCTAAACATCTATGCAAGAGACAGGCTACAGATGTCAAAAGGCCATTTTCCACATTACAAGAAGTGGTGGAAAGAAGGGGCACAAGTGCATGCACATATGGAACACCCATATCGCCCCTTCAGGGAACATTTAAAGGTTCCATTCTTGAAAGCCATGAGAAGTAACTTGAAGCAAAAGCACACATTCATGCACACACTCATTTTTTCTCCATGTATTGAAATATACAAAGCAATCCTCAGAAAGCTTAACATCTTAATTTTCCAAGGAATACCAATGTGCAATTTATCAGGATTCCTAGAATAGCTTCCACCCATCAGCATGCTTCGTGGAGACTTGGAAAGTGTGTTCATTTCTCCACCTCTTCTGCTCCAGCCTAGAGTGCTACCTCATTCAGATTAGGGATAGTATGGGAAGATTAAAATCAACTTACCAAGTTTAAAAATCATCCCTATCATTATTCTCTTTTGAAATATTGAAGAAAAATATCAAGGATACCAGGCATCCAAATATCAAAATATTATGTCACGCAAAATGCAGCATAAAGAGTGACTGAGCATCTTATTATTCATACTAAGCACAACATTAACAAAATGTTGTTATTTTTTTCTCCATTGAGATGGTTTTCATTTTAAATACGCCAAACAGTTGTGCTCTGTTGTAATTTTTCTATCTACCTTCGTGGCAGTGTTGCCCCTTTGAGCTGAGAGATACCACATTGAAGGTTTTTAGTTAGTTATTGTGTTGACTACTTTATAATCTCTTACTTGTTTTCTTGGCAGAATACATCAAGTCATGGTCGGTATCATCTTTCAGAATTCACACCTCTTGCCTCTCTGAAGAGACCAAGATACAGGAGCAGTGACTGCAAGAATTCCCCAGCAAGAAGGTCTAGTTCTCACTCTAAAAAAACAATGTTTACACATTGGAGAAACCATGATTATTCAGTACTCCCATCTATCTTTGGCTATTCCAATAAGCGTTGCAATTCTAGTACGGGATACTACCACAGGGGTTCAAGTATGGAAACATCTCTGTGACAGATCACCAAGTCAAGCCTTTAAGAACTACAGCAATTCCTTCCTCTCCCCCACAAAATACATTGCAAATGACCATTTAACAGCAGTGATTGAAATTTTGTTGGCTTTTACTGTCTTGTGTAATATTCTGACCAGCTGGATCAAGAGCACCGAGAACAAATCCTTCCAAGAGTATTTGTCTTTCTTTTTATGTTTTAAACTGTTGAAGCAATGGAGTATCTACACAGTCTGGAACTGTGAGAATGGACAGCACTATAATTTCACTCAGTTCTCTCAAACTCTTTGTGTGTTTATTGCCTCTGTCATCTCTTTTCCTTTATTACTTGAACAGTCCTGCTTCAGTCAGTGATCTTCTTCAGAGATCAGAGGTTAACATTTTTGACTGCCATAAGCAATGATCTCAGATCCTCCAGTGAAAGTCAATGAGAGCATATTCACAGGTGCTGTTTCTGACTTGTCTTTGTCCTGTTTTTGCTCTTTCTGTAGAACAAACTGGTGTTTCCTCTGTGCAAATCTGCTTTCAAGAAGCGCTCTCTAATGTCCATTTTATTGTAAGTCGCTAAGTAGGACTGTATGTGATTTTAAGATAGTTTTTTTCGCTGTAGACCAATACATTTCTACATAGACTCTCTACAGATCTTAAGTCAAGCTGGCTATCAAATGGGTGAAGTGGCCATTACTGGTATTGAACTGAAAATAATGACTGAATTTAAGAATTCAGCCTTAGAAACTTGTCGATAATAAATAAACCACTGATCTACCATTTTGCTATCTCTAAAATGGAGAGTGTTGGAAGTGTTTGGCTACCCTGTGTTGTTGTTTTTCCTGTCAAGGCAAGGATGTAATTGGCTCCTTAACAACTTAACAGCATGCTACTGTGTTTCAGATACTAGTGTTTCATTTTTAATTTGACTTTAAAAGGGGGACGGGAGAAAAGTCTAATAGAAGATCTACTGTATTATAAAGGTACAGCTTGTGATTATTTCTATTAGTTAATAACCGCTAAGTGGTGTTTCCTCTGCCCCTCTTTGAATGTGGACTTGACCATATTTCACACAAAATGCAAAAGCTGTATCAATTATTTTCAATAATTACAGCCAGCTTGTACTTCAGCTCTATTTGTGGCTCTAGTTTTGCTTTGTACTGGGTTTGATGATAGCAAACACATACCAGTTTTGTTTCTTTTCCCCCAGTGTTTTATTTAGGGTGTCAAAATTGCTGAAGGATTGTTTTATAAGAGCTAAAGTTTCTGAGTCAGGGGTGGGGTGGGGAATGCAAGTTCCCTCTCACATTCCTTGAGCAGAAAAGGTGGAGGGAGACATACCATTTTGAAAGGCAAATTGTGAAAATGTCATTATACCAAAGACTATGGAGAAAAAAGAATCTGGTGGTTCCGATACTTTTCCATTCTCACCCCCTATAACGCACAGCATCAGAGCATCTGTATCATTTAAGATGAAGCACTTTCCAGTCCCAGTGTTGTTCACAGGCTGATAGTAATAGACATAGAAGTAATATTTATTTGCTGTTACATACTTGAATGTCAGGTAGAAATGTCCCCTACATTAAACACTGGATACAAATATATATATGTATATATAATATATATATACACACATATATTTTTTAAAAAATCAACTTAATGTGGGTATTGATTTTGTATCTGTAGTAGTGACAAATCTCCTGTTTGGGTGTAGCTAACAAATTATTTTTAATGTATTTTTTAGAAAACTTAAAATTGCCTTTGCACTGAAATATTTTTCAATACTGTAGCTATTTATATATCTGTTTTACGCATACATTTGTTAACACACCATTTCTATTTTTTTAAGTGTATGTTTTAGAGGGGATTTTTTATACTTATGATTTTTGGATCTCCAGAATTTAGCGTCTAGTGGAATTGTGGTTGAATATTGAAATTCTGATGAATGTTAAAATTAAAAATGGGTTTGTTCTCACAGACTCATCCAAAGCTACTGATTTTTATTTTTATTTGCCTTTGCTTGTGAATATTAGCTTTTAATGTGGTAACACTTTCTGCTTACAACCAACTGCTGCTACTAGCCTTCTTATATTTTGGTTCCATAAAGCTTTGTGTGTTTGTGTTTTTCATTTCCATCCTTTAGCCTTAAATAAGAAGACGCTTGATGATCGGAAAATGCTGCATTCCTGCTCTGACTACTAACAAAAGAGTTTACTGCAACCTTCTTACATCACAACTGTTCCCTGTAAAATAAGTTATCTTTTACAGGCTGAAACATGTAATAGTAGCGGGGTCGGGAGGGTTGTATTCAGTGGCAAACTTCTGCCCACAGAACAGATACTGCTAACAGATTTAGTTTCCCCTCCCCCTTCAGCCCCCTGCAACCACACCCCAAATCTGCTCCAGAGGATTCGGGAATCCTCCTGAGCAGATTTAGGGGCATTCAGGTGGCTGTAGGAGGGAGAAAGAGAAGGGTAACTTCCATTGCACAAGCAGAACTCTGCCTGCGTAATATTGGACTTACCCTATTTTTTTTTTTTTAAGTTTTGTTTCACTGGCTTGGATCCAGACTTAGTCATACGTAGAGCAGACTCATTGATTTCAATGGCACTATACTAAGTAAGATTAAATCTGGATCCAAGCTGTTGTATTGTTTTAGAAGAAGAAGAAGAGAAATAGTTTTGAATTTGAAGGGGCCATTATGTTTCCACTAAACAGCTGGAACTTTTAAAATATTCCATGTAAATTAAAAAAGAAAAAGCTGTATAGGCATTAGTTTGAACGTCAGTCTTTCCTTAATTCTCTCCCTTTGGTAGATGTGCTAGTGTAATGCTGTAGCAGAACCTACACTAGTAGGCCCATCTAGAGATCCTTGTACACAACAGTAGAATGCACACATACTGCTACGTACAAGGATATGCCCTGCCAAATAAACAACAAATGTTGTCAGTGGTGATGTGTAACTAGATTTACTTCCTCCCCTAAAGATCAGAGGGCCCAAACTGACAACGCTGATAATCAGTTCAGTGATGTGCTTATATTCACTTGGTGAGGGATGTGGATGATATTTCCTGCATGTTGGGGGACCAGGTGAGAGCAGAAGGTAATTCCACAAGGTTGATATGTGTGCAGAAATCAATTTCCATGCAGCTTGCTGAATTGGGGAAATTAGTGCAATGCATATATGGGTGTAACAAGTGACTTACAATAGTAGAGTTGTAAGCATCATTTAAAAATGTAAAATTGATAATTGAAAAAAATTCATACGAAGAGAAAAATTGCATTCTGTAACTCAAACTGCCTTGTCTAAATTGCTGAATCTGTAATGATAAAATGTCTCAAATGCTTTAATATATGCACTGGAACTGATAGGCACCAACCAAATGTTAAATATGTACATTCACTGAAGCTCACATTTTTTAGAGTGGCTAGTAGCAAGATTCAGTTCTCCTTATTTTCATGCCCTTGAGTAATTATTATTTTGTTCAGCTACTTAACATAAAAGGCATAACATTTATTCTCCTGCTTGCATCAGCTTATTTATCTCAATTATAATGCAAGTATCAAAGGAAGGAAACTGCACTAATTTGCTATATCACTGGGATCATGTTGAAAAGCTTTAATGGAATCTTGTCAAAGTATTATGAGAGAAATATGTACATGATTGTACATTGCACAATTGCACACATCAGTTTATACAGCTTTACCTTCGTCAAAATTATACAGAATTTTAAATGTACATTGTCTGAAAAATTCTGTCATGTGTGCACTGTCATTCTCAATACTCTTCTATTATATAAAGTAGAATTGAAGAAAAATGCTCTTGGGAATGGTGGGACATAGTTATCCGTGCATCAACCATTAAAAGAAATGTGTATTCATCAGCACTAAATACTGACATGTATTTTTAAATGGTACAATGATAGGTGCACTTATCTGATATTTCAGCCTTCAAAACTACTGTTTAGACTAATCTATAACACTTCATTAACTGGATCAAAGCAGTCTCAAATATTAAAGAATATATATATATATATAATATACATGTGCATTAATGTAAAGTTTATTTTAAGTGCTGTTTTTAAATTTTCATTTCTGTAGATACATGAATTCTTTATATTCATATTTTGGAACTTTCTGTAGATTGTATAAAGCAGTAGATGTTTAAATCTGCTTGCAATAAAATAAAATTTACATACTTGTTTTGAGGTGTATGTATTTATAGTAAGCTAAAATAATAATTTAAGGGAGAACAGGAAAAATAATTCAAACAGAAAATGTCAAATTTCATAGGCATTTCAATTTCTAATGTCAAATGTGTTCCTTTGTTTATATGCTGTCGTTATTTACTACAGCGTCTTTCATAATTAGTGCAGGAAATATAGTTACTTCCAGGTGGCCAAATTAAATCACTGGCTAAGTGAAATGTTAGGTAAAATGCTGGATCATTTTAATTCTCCTTTTATTTTTTTTAACCAGTGAAAGATGGAAACTTGTATTCCTTCATAGGGCAGACTTTAATACTCCTTCACACATTATTGCAGAGTTTTCAAGACTCAAAATCAGCCGTAATCTTGAGTATTTGACAGCAAAGTGCCATTTCAAACATTAAGAAAGAGGATATAGTAATGTCATATTATGTATGAAAACACTTTTGAAATGTTGCCGTTCAGTTTATTTATTTATTATTAAATTTATTAATCGCCCATCTGGCTGGTCACCCAGCCACTCTGGGCGATGTACAACATACAATAAAAACAGTTTAAAACAATAAAATTCTACAATAAAAACATTTTCTAAAATACCCTAACCCACCCCAAATGCCTGCCTGAACAACAACGTTTTTAATGCATGACGGAAGCTCATTAAAGTTCCTCACCATCACCTCCATTATTTACTGCAGTTCATTTTTGTGTCTACAAACCAATGCTCTTGGTCTTAATTTCAGGACTTAACCAAATTCTTTATCTTTGCTTTGGCATTATTTGATATATCCATTCCATTTCTCCTTAAAACAGTTCTTCAGTTGTACTGTAACAGCCTACTGCTTCTCTAACGACAGTGTCCCCTGCTCATTTCTTTAATGAGCTCTGTACCACCACCACAATACTGTAATTAAAGCTGTCAGATCACAGGTATTCTGGTACTTAGCTGAAGCCTGTTTATAGATTATAAGGAACATGATGCCTATATCCTTTCTCCAAGGAGCCCAGGATGGCTTCTCATTTGATCCTTTCAGTCTTTGAAGTTTCAGGACCTTGGGCTAATCTGGGAGATGTCTTGTCAAAAAAGCTCTATATAACAATAGGGTCCATTGTGCCCTTTCTCCTAAACATTAGCAAGGTCCCCAAATCCCTATAATGGGTGAATAAATTGGGGGGCTTCCAGGTGTTGAACTCCAACTCCAGTCAGCCCAACTAGCATGGCCAATGGTCACAGATGATGGAGTTGTAGTCCAACATCTGGTAGGCCACAAGGTTTCCCACCCCTGTCCTACAGCAAGGAACCAAACTCATCCTATCAAAATATTAGTTAGTTTTCTTTCTCAATACACCATGGACTTTGAATGAATTTGAATACTGCTTTACACAGTGCAAGAAAAACTTCATAAGAATTTTTGGAAAAATATGCTAAAATAGCCTTCATTCTTGCCACATGACCAGTTTGTTCTCTTCCATTAGAAATTATCTTGCACTGTTCTCTGTAAATTTCATCTCCTGGTGTACTGCTTAAATAGATACTCCTGCATAAACTGTTATTAAGCCCCATTGTCATGAAGTCTCCTGACACACTGATACAATAATAAAAGGGATAAAACAAACAAAGCCTCCTCTAATTGGAAACAAGAATCCCAGACCATCTGTTACAAGACTAAAATGATCTCGTGAAATTTCTTGAGTACAGATGCAAGAATTGCATCAGAAAGAAGTTCTGATTTAAGGACTCTCCACTCAATTGCTCTGTTAACTTTGCTTTCAACAGAGTTTCAAAAGAATAATTTAAATCTCGTAATCCTGGTGCACTCACAAGTCACAACTCTGAAACCATGAAAAATACTTGCTAGGATTCAGAACAGTAACACATATGCAACAGCCCAGTTCTACACAGAGTTATTTGTACCCCACTTCCTTTACAAATATAACTAAGTGACAAATAACAAAATCAGTTATTAGCTGCATCTAACCACCCAACTGATTTCTGGTTGCAGGTACACCTTACGTTGTATTCTTATTTCTTAGCCTTTTAAAAATTTATCCTCTTATTGAAGAGCTAGAAAGCCCCTATTCACACAGGGCTACTTGTGTACATCAGATTTGCCCATGACCAAGTTGTAAAGGGCATGTGAACATCTCCCATTACTGTTTCATAGTATAGGAAACACAAGAAACTTCCTGTGCAACCCTATATATGTCCACTCAGAAATAAGTCCCATTGTGTTCAATAGGACTTACTCCCAGGTAAGTGGGTATAAGTTTGCAGCCTTAGTTCCTTGGTGCCATACACATCACTGCATAAGTTAATCATATTTAACTTATGCAGTGGCTCAACCACACTACAAGCAAGAAGGATCTTGGAATTGTTGTCGATCACAAGCTGAATATGAGCCAACAATGTGATGTGGCTGCAAAAAAGGCCAATGCTATTTTAGGCTGCATTCATAGAAGCATCACTTCCAAATCCCGGGAAGTACTAGTTCCCCTCAGCACTGGTTAGGCCTCACCTGGAGTACTGTGTCCAGTTCTGGGCACCACACTAAGAAGGATGCAGACAAACTGGAGAGGGTTCAGAGGAGGGCAACAAAGATGATCAGGGGACTGGAAACAAAGCCCTATGAAGAGAGCCTGAAAGAACTGGGCATGTTTAGTCTTGAGAAGACTGAGGGGAGATATGGTAGCGCTCTTCAAGTACTTGAAAGGTTGTCACAGAGAAGAAGGCCAGGATCTCTTCTTGATCATCCCAGAGTGCAGGACACGGAATAATGGGCTCAAGTTACAGGAAGCCAGATTCCGGCTGAACATCAGGAAAAACGTCCTGACTGTCAGAGCAATACGACAATGGAACCAATTACCTGGGGAGGTGGTGGGCTCTCCCACACTGGAGGCCTTCAAGACGAGGCTGGACAGCCATTTGTCAGGGATGCTCTGACTTGGATTCCTGCATTGAGCAGGGGGTTGGACTCGATGGCCTTGTAGGCCCCTTCCAACCCTACTATTCTATGATTCTATGATATTTATTTTGTTACTTTTCTATCCCATTTTTTTCCTCCAAGGAGCCCAAGATGGTGTATGTGATCCTCCTCCTCTCCATTTTATGTTCACAACAACCCTGCGAGGTAGGTTAAGCTGAGGGTCAGTGACTGGCCCAAAGATCACCCAGCAGGCTTCATGGCCAAATGGGGGCTAGAATCGAATTTCCAGAGCCCTCGTCCAATACTCTAACTGCTGCACCAGACTGGCTCATAGATCTTATTAGACTGTCACTACTATACACATACATATTAAATCTAAAGCTTTATATGGCAGTGCTGAGGACTTCTCCAGCTTGGTTGCAAAGCCCATTCACCAACTGCCTCAAAACAACAATGTTGGCTTAAGAAGAAATGCATCAGGAGACTGGAAGGGCAAATAAATGAAAGGAAGGCCATGGACTTAAGATAAGCAGCTCAAGACTATGTTTTTCAAATTGGTCACAATCAACTGTTACACTATATTTAGGCATTTCCCACCAAAGGAAGAAATTTTTCTACCACCTGAAGAGAGTCTGCACTGAGGGTTCCATCCCCTCCAACCACTAGGGTTGACGGGGATTTGGCCTCAATTGACAATTTGGCCTCAATTGACTTTTTTTTACCTACTGTATGACCTAAACTAATCTCTGGCTTTGCTCTGTCAAGTTTCTCTACACTCAACCTGTGTTTCGCCCAAGGCAACAGGCAGATCACAGTTACAGCCAGTCTTTGCGTTTTCAGAAATGGAGATCTGCCATTGCTCCTGCTTCCCAAAATGCTATGCTAGGTGTAATCTGATACCGGCAGTACCTAGCGCTGGCTAATTTGTTCAGACTCCAAATCTCCATTTTTAATCCATTCTGCATTAAAATGTAGACCTCATGGCCATAACACCTGGCTTTTTTTTTTTTTTACTTTGTTTCTTCCCCCATCCCCTGCTTTTTTGCCTGATGAAGAGTTCTGAGGGTGATTATGATTCTGTGGAATTTTGGTTGATCCTAATACAAGTATTGTCCAACTGTGGATTTTGAACTATTTTACTGATTATTGATACTGCAAGTAATTATTGTAGATAAATATTCTGATGGGAAAAGAGGGAAGAGAATTGTGGGGAGACTTGCCAATTTCAATCCTGATTACTTGCTCTTTAATGGCACTATGATGTGAAATTCATCCCCCCAAATTGGGTCCACATTAAATGGCAAGAAAATGCTCCACACCAATATTCAATACTATAACAACATGTGATTTGCTACAAACACTTTCTAGGAGTGTAATATAAAAAACACCCTTTCCCCCCATCATCTGCTGCGAGTGTGAGTGCTATGCATGCTAAAAATACAGTACAAATGATAAATAGAAGTGATCACTCAATATTATGGCCAGCAAGCCTCAGTTAAGAAATGGTAATGAGACTGCAATTTAATTTATGTGAGCAATTGTTGCAAACAATATATAAAAATGGAATAAGAGACAGCTCCTCCTCCCTCCTCAGCAAGGCTAACACCAAAAAGTTGAAAGGACAGAAGCAAAAAAATGTGAGACAAACTACAAAGAACTAAGACGATTAATATCTGCTTTATTATTCTGAAATTCCCCTGCCTGATAGCACAGCTCAGTTGTTACTTGGAAAGACCCCTCATTGATTGAGTGGTCTTCCAGTGTCCAAATACCAACCTTCCCTTTGCAATAACTAGCCAGTATCGAGGGGGAGTTACTACAGCTCATTATAGAAAGAAGTCTGTTCAATCAGTGAAGTCTGTCTGGCACCACTGAATGACGTTAAAAACGTCTATTACAGTAGAGCTCGAGAGCTAATGGTTATAGCTGAGAGAGTGCAGCAGCCCGACCACTTACAGCTTCTCAGTGGGAGTGACTGCTGAATAAATATACTTAAATTCATGCTGTTACTTCTCTGGTTCATCTATCTTGTGTCTTGTTCAGCCTGATCCTATGTACAGTTAGAAGGCTTAACTCTACAAATGTAAAATCCATCCACAAAAATGCAGTCATTACATTGAAATTGGGCTTAGATACACTGAACCCTTCCTAGGATTGACCCTTCATGTCAAATTACATGTGTGCTCTAGTGGCCTAACTACATTAATACCAACTGCAATCTACATTTTATATAGCAGCTTAACCACTCCCATTTTGAAACACACTGCGTGCATTTGGTGAGAATAGGACAAGAGGATATTTTTAAACAAAATGTGTGAACTTCAGTGTGAAAATTGATCCATCACAGGTGATCGTTTTTTTATTCTGTCCCAATGTTCGGCCACCATCTAAAATGGACAACAAGGAAAGAAGAATGCCTCGACGTTTCAGTCAAGCTGAAGAAACACATGCCTTGAGAATCAGACCAAGGGGCAGCTAGTCCAGAATTCTCATTTCCTACAAGGCCCAAACAGATACTACAGGGAAGTCCAAAAGCAAGGCATTATTTAGTTAGTTAATCAGTTAACATATTTAAGTGGTTTACATATAAGATGATGAAAGACTTGTCGCTAGTAGCCAGAGGTCTACTGTCTCCATTTTGGACTGTAAAGACCAACTGATACATTTTTCTGCCTAGAAGTCATATAATCCATTCACCACACAAATCCCATTCTGTTTCCTACATCTATAAAGGAAATGGAGGTGGAAAGAAGAGACATTTGTCCACATCTTTTCACTTCACCTAAGCACCGTGCCTGTTAACTGTTAGTTGAAGAACTACTCTGAGCTGCTCATGGCGGTGGCAATAGCAGCTGCTAGAGGACAAGTGTGAGCTGTCCACACTTTTAAATAATTCCAGTAGCCTGCAAGCATTAAGCAGTCCAACAGAAACTGGCCTGTGGTCTACTGGTGAAATGCAGCCTTCCTACTGCTCTTCCATGGTGACTGAGTCATTCTTCCTTGCTTACTTTCACCATGTAGGAGAACTCTCTCCTACATGGTGTCATTTCTTCAGATTCCTCCCCCAAAACAGCCTTTTCTGGGAAACCATTGACTTAGACCAGAGCTAGGGAACATCTGGCCCTTCAGATGCTGTTGGACTACAACTCCCATTATCCATCACTATTGGCTATGGCTGATAGGATCTGCAGCCCACCAACATTAGGAGGGCCACATGTTCACCACCCCAACTTAAATCCTTAACGCACAATCCTATGTAACTGTATACATGTATACTCAGAAGCAAGTCCCACTGAGTTCAGTGGGGTTTATTCCCAGGTAAGTGGATATAGGAGTGCAGCCTTAGTTCTCATCTCCAGTCAACAAGACATAAAAAAGAGTCCATTTTCACAGTTATCCTCACTTCTGTGCTTCTTCTCTGTTTACCCTTACCTGTGCCTCTCCTTTCTCCCTTATTTATGTTCTCCCTCCTCACTGAAATCTCCCTGAGGCAAGCAGGACCTTTTATTATACTTACTTTGTAAAGTGCCATGTACATTGCTGTTGGTATACAAAGGAGGATTTCTAAGAAGGCACTACTATTGTCTCCAATTTGTATGTAAAGTCCAAGAACGCAAACATGACACACACCCCACTCAGTCACATTATTAGATAACAGAGCCTGAAGGGACCTCTAAGATAATTTCTCACTTCCCATTAATTGAGCCTTTTTTCCATTTGGGACCAACTTTATCCAGATGATGAATGCATGAACATATTCATTTGTACCAACCCTGAGTAATGATGCACACACTAGTTTTTGTCCCTTCTCCCAGAAGTTGGATTAAAGCTGCAGTCCTATCGCATGAAAGCCTCCTGTGGCGCAGAGTGGTGGGCAGCAGTATTGCAACCCCACGACCTGAGTTCAATCCCAGAGGAACCCGGGTCTCGGGTAGCCGGCTCAGGTCAACTCAGCCCTCCATCCTTCCAAGGCCAGTAAATGAGTACCCAGCTTGCTGGGGGAAAGGTAGTCACAACTGGGGAAGGCAATGGCAAACCACCCCGCTACAGTCTGCCAGGAAAATGCCAGTGAGAGCGGCGTCCCTCTAGAGGTCAGTAATGACCCAGTGCTTGCACAGGATGAACCTTTCCTCCCCCCCCCCACTATACACACTTACCTGGATGTAAGACCCACTGAACACAATATGGCTTACTTCTGAGTAGGCATATATAGGATTACACTCTTAGAGACATACATTAACAGAGCCAGATTTGAAAGAACAAGCTTCAGCTAATGGGTGGTATAGAAATGCAATAAATTCATCCTGAGTCTCCATATGGATAAAGTTGGCCAAGAAGCTGCACTTCCATTTGAAAAGGATTCCCCCCCCCCCCCCGGTGCTATCTGTGATGCCATCAGTAATGGGATCTGCCTAGCTAGCCTGTGCAGAAAGACTTGGGGGTGGGGGGGCTGATGAATATCCCATGTTTGATGGGTTGTTTTACCACGAAGAGACAACTCTGCAGAATTTACTCACAAGTATTCCAGTTGGCTTTTGAGAACGAACCTCCTGCACTATATAGCATGAAAAGGGGGATTAGTCAAGTTCAGAGAGGGTCAGTAGCCAGCTTTCGCCATCGTGCGTGGCTAAAGAGAATGTCCATGCTCAATTCAAGAGACAGAACCTCTCTTACTTATCAGCTGGTGGTAAGCAATGACTGGGGGAGAGCTAATGCTTCTTTGCGGACCTCCTAGCAACATCTGGCTCCTACTGCTTCTGGAGAAAGGATGTTGTTCTAGACCAGCCTTCCCCGATTTGGTGCCCTACAGCTGTGTTGGACTACAACTCCCAGAATCATCAGCCAGCATAACTGGCTGAGAGATGCTGAGAGTTGTAGTACACAACACATCTGGAAGGCACCAGGTTGGGAAAGGCTGGACTAGATGGACCTTGTTCTGATCCTACAGAGCTCTTAATGTTTGCATTCAGTGGACCACATTCATCACATGACCTGCAGTCTAATTTGAATGTCTGCAGACCCCCCCCCCCACACACACACTTCACCTTGAGGCTCTGAACATGCAGATACTGTGACTTCACCATCAAGTCAGGGTTTTTTCCTCTCTCCTCTATTCTGCCCCCCCCCCCGCTTTTTGTAGCACCTTGCCTGATGAAGAGATCTCAAAAGCCTGCATTTTTGTGACCTTTTGGTTGGCTTAATAAAGGTATTACACTCACACAGATTTTGACACATCCATAATGTATGTCAAGGAAGCAGACCACTGTCACCTTTTATATAATGGTACATTACAGTAAGGCAATCTATGTACAGCACAATCCTGTTTGTGTCTACTCAGAAAGAATCCCTACCAGCGTGTTCAGCTAAACGTGTATAGTACCGCAGCCTTTTTTTCTGACCTGGGTTTGAGTTTTAAGCGTCAGCAAGTGCGAACCTACGTCGCTTCACGATTGCCTGGCGGAGGAGCTGAAGTCTCGCAAGGCTGCGCTGGCTTGAGGCAGCAACTCAGCTCTTGCGAGGCTGCTCTTGCTTTCCTTAAGATCCTCGTTTAGGAAACAAAGACTTGCCAGCACAAACAGCCGAAGAGGACCACCGGGGAAGCAAGCGGCAATGCAAGAACGTGGGTATGATGCAAAAAGCACAAACGGCGCTGGGCTGCGGTCCTGGGGCTCAGTCCCGTTGAGGTCAGAGGGGCTTACTTCTGAAAAGGACTGCGGCGTTAGTCTCTCCATCGGGGGGGGGGGGGAGCTGGTCGTTGCCAACCAGTGGAGGGGTGGGGGAGAGGAGGGCTGGAAAATCGGCTTGTCTGCTTCCGTATTCCAGATCTTCTTGCCCAGCGTAGCGCACCCTCCACTCCCCACAGCAACAAAGGAACTCCCGGCAGAGCATCCTCCGCCGCCGCCCGCTCCGCTCCATTCCCGCCTAGCATAACGGGGGGGATCTGAGTGGGCGGCGCTCAGCTCCAGCCGCCCAGGCGGAAGGTGGCGCGGAGGCGGAGGAGCGGCTGCGCCTCTTCCCCGCGGTGCGCCCCGCTCCGCCCGCCCCACGCCTTGCCCTAGAGAAGGCAGGTCGCTCTTTTCCCAGCCGCGGGGCGGCGGCAGGGGCGGGCTCGGAGCTCACGCCGCGGGGGCGAGCAGCGCGCTCGGAGGGGCACCTCGCGGGCAGCCTTGCAGGCAGCCCTGAGCGCCGGCGCCGGGCCCTGGAGGTGAGCGGGCGCGGGCTGGGCGCGGGCTTGGCTTCGGCCGCCGCCCCTCTTGGAGCGGCCCCGGCTGCGAAGGAGAAGCGTTAAATCCCGGGTCCTCCCGCCTTCGCCAGCTTTTGCTCCCGCGTGGCGGGAGCCCCCCTGGCGGCGGGGCGGGGCGTCGGCGCTGCCGGGACCTTCTGTGCTCGGGGGGGAGGGGCTTCTCCGCGGCCGCTTCCCGCTGAAACCCTCCGCAGGGCGGCCCAAGCCCGCGCGCCCCGCCAGCGCCCGGCGGACTGCGGAAGCCCCCGCTTGCCTGCGGAGCACGCGCGCTTGCGTCTGCCTGTCGGCCGGGCGGCTGCCCTCCCCGCCTCGCTTGCGGCTCGTTGCTTTCACAGCCGGGGCGGGGAGCCGTGGCCGGTCCATTAATGCATCTGACGCCTTGGCCAGAAGCCTCAGAGAATTCAAGGGGGGTTAGGACCCGAGGGAGCTGCCTTATACTGAGTCAGACCCATGGCCCATCTAGCCCAGTCTTGTGGACCCCGACTGGCGGCGGCGGCAGCAGCTCTCCGGGGTTTCAGGCACCATTCTTCCCCAGCCCTATCTAGGCGTACAAAGGATTGAACCCGGGACTCCTCCTGCTGCTACCCAAAATTAAGGATGCCGCGGTTCTCCAAGTTCCATCAGAAGTCCACAGAGCCTCGCCCTGTATTTTGGCTCCAAAGGAGCTCTTCAGCCTTTTGTGGCAACTTAGCCGATGAAGCTGGCTTTACCCCAGAGCCATTCATTTAGGGGAGCCGTCCTGTGCTACCCCAGGGCTAAGAGGACATAGGTCCAGTATGCTATGCAGCAGCCTCAAACGCATATTTAAATAAAAGCAAAATAAATATTGCAGGATGCTTACTTTCCACATGCGTTAAATTCATTGGATTAAGCAAAATAAATATTGCAGGATGCTTACTTCCCACATGCGTTAAATTCATTGGATTAAGCAAAATAAATATTGCAGGATGCTTACTTCCCACATGCTTTAAATTCATTGGGTTAAGCAAAATAAATATTGCAGGATGCTTACTTTCCACATGCGTTAAATTCATTGGATTTTCCAATCTGAGGTTTTTCCTGCCATCCTGCAAAATGGCTAGCTCTGAGTGCTATAAATTACGAGTCAAAAACACACAAAAGAGATTCCATTCCATATTTCATTCCTGCCTTTATTATTATCTTTCTATTAATGATGGTGGTCTGAAAGTAAGATTTTTTCTGTACCTGCAAGGAATAGAACTGTTAAAAGTTGGAATTCTCATGTAGTTAAACATTAAAGGGGGCCTCACCTGTAACTTCCATTGTTGTGCGGATGAGGGAATTTGAGCAAGTGTTGCTTGCCGTGTCATAGGTATGGTGCAGGAGTGAGAAAAGCTGCACCTGTTGAAATCCCTCACACAACTACAGAATGGCATGTTACCAAAACCTTGACCTTCTTTGCATGTCCTTCCACCTACATGTTATAACAGTGCAAACAATTCCTGTTGTACCATTATGCACAGACAAATCTAGAATATTTGACAGATGAGAGCAAGCATTCTGCTTCCAACATCACTTAATCCCTACAGCTTTTTGAATATTTTTTCCCTTTTGTGCACTGTTACAAACTCAGTAGTGTTTGTCTAGCCTTCCCTTGAGAGAGAATAATTGGGAACTTGCCTTTGAAAAAAGAGTGACATTTTCCATTGTTTGTAGCAAGCCTATTACATCTCACATTCAGGAGATCACATTGGAAGATGGCTCTTTTCCAGTATATGTAGATAGAAGATGTAGTACTTAAACCTATAGGGAGACAGGTTTGGGGATAATAGGAAGAATGCTTGAAATGGAGAAACTTGTTCCCATGAACTGAGTAGTTGTATAGTTCTTCTTACCCTCTGGGCAGGAAATGGATCTTCTGGCCACCCTTATCTCCCATGTGTGGTTTTGTAAATCGGCCCCTCCCTGTTTTTAGTTGTGCTCAAGGCAATGGCTTTTTCAGTAGAAATGAATACCATATTGTCTTAAGTGAAGTGTTGACTGTTGAATAACTAGATCATTTTTTCTGGAAAAGAAATATTGGCTGAAAAATTGAGGCTTGTATGTCTTGAGCATTGAATTAGGGATTGTTTTAAATATTAAGGTGTGTTAGATGGACTCATGCGCACATTTGGAAATTTCAAAAACTGTACTAGGCACCATCATAAAATGAATGCCATGAGTGCTGTAGCTAGTCAGAAGGAACAAGTAACCTTCCCCAAAGACTGAATACAAGGCAGAGACGGGGGTCTGAGCCCCAGTGCACAGAGCAACACCTTTGAACCCAGCTGTCTGTGCCAACAGAAGTACATTTCACAAAAAACTCTTTTCCTCTCCCCTCGCCCTCTTTGTAGCTCCCCCCCCCCCATTCTCACTGCCCTCACTTTAACTCCCTCCATTCTCAGTCTGTATTACCACCCATACACACATGCACTTCCTTTTACACACAAACACATGTAGTCACCATGCATACACGCACACGCTCACACTCACATCTCTCCCTTCTCATGGCAAGCATGGACAAAACGGCACTCAGACCCTTCCAAACTCTGCCTATCCCCTCTGGATTACCTCTAAACTCTTTCTTTCCCTCTCTTGTTCATACACGTGCAGCCCCCATACATTGAGACATACAAGAACACAACCCTCTCCAACCCCCAGGGTATTGCCCAGCTGGCTCCCTTCACCCACTGATTTTCCTGGCTCTCTTGTAGGCTTCCCCAAACTCCCTGCTGGTTTACAGCTGCTCTCTTTAGCCCCCTCCCCCAGCTTACCTGACAAGAGTGACAGGGCTCCATTTTTCTTTCTTTCCCCTTCTTTTTCTTGGTGGCTGGGCATGCTGTACAGGAAAGTGTTAGACTGCAGCTGTTCACCATCTTCACTTCCTAAGAATGTTTCTGAGCCCCATGTGTGGCCCAGAGACATTTATGGAAAATGAAGATGGCAGTGGATGGAGACTTACTTTCCTTAGAAGTGATTCCAGCTGTGGTAAAAACAAAACAAAAAATCAGGTGCCTTGGAGTGCTCCAAGGACAGTGTCTGGGGGCACACTGGCATCCATGGGAACCACCCTGCCTAGCCCCAGGTTAAGTTATCCTTTCAAAAGGTAAACAGTGCTTAAAAATAGTAGATATGCTGCATGATAAAGAAGATTACCAGCAGCCGAATCCTGTGCATCCTATTTAATGTAACTTATTCCTTCCCAGGTAACCTTAGGCTGCAATCCCATGCATACTTACTTGGGAGTAAGCCCCATTAAACACAGTAGGGCTTACTGCCAGGTAAACAGGATGGCAATGTAGCTGTTGCTTTAGGGCTTACATAGAATATTTTGTACATTACATTTCAAGAAGGAAGCCCACACTAAAGATCTCTATTTGGACCCATTTCTTTTTTTCATAGAAGTACATATTATAAAGAGAAATGGGAACAGGAAGGATGAAGTGATAGCCTGTAACACAATCTCTTTCAGATTAATTGCTCTCTTTTTTTCTTGTCTGCTTGGAAAATATGTAAAGTCTCAATTTAATTTGCACTTACACTTCGCTTGCAACTGCTCAACTACTGAGATTCCTGTACATTATTCCACTGGCAATTTTATACTCTTCTGCAATTTTATACTCTTTGTAATAGGTGTAACAAATAATCACAGAGGTCTTTTTCTTCAAAAGAAAAATATAACCTTAAATATTAAACCATTTAAAAATCTTCTGTTTTCATGTCAAAAAATAAATGGTAAAGGAAAGTAATGGGGAGATAGAACATGCATTTTGATATTAGGAAATGTGAATGTTTATACAATAATAACTTTATAGGAGAGAACATTTTGTAATATGTGTGTTTATGAAACTTTTGTGGTTCCTCAGAGCCCTCACAACAGATAATCACAACAGATAAAATGATAAATATACATCATTTTAACAGTTAAAACAATATCCCCAAACCATAAAGTAACCTACAAACAGCTACCCAATAAAAGAATAGACTTGCTGGCTGAAAAATATTTTTTTGTGTTTGTCATGCAGATGAATAAAGCATTAATAGTGAACAAAGTTGGTCTGCCAAACCTCCTTGGGGGAAGAGTTCTGTGATGGGGATACAACTGCTGAAAATGTCCTTGGCTACATATGGCTTTTAGTTACATGTTTAAAAATGGATTAAAATGGTATTTAACACATTTTAAATGTCTTCTGCCTCTGTCAAAATTCATCTCTGTAAAGAGTTTATGCAACATGCCTATATGTCAGCCTTCCCCCAACCTGGTGTTCTCCAGATGTTTTGGACTACAACTCCCAGAATTCCTGACCATTGGCTAGGACTGATGGGAGTTGAAATCCAAAACATCCAGAAGGGACACCAGGCTGGGAGAGGTTTCTTGGTTTTGGAGCAATTGCTTCTGAGTTTGTCTTACCCAGCATTCTAGCAGTCTGTGTTGTCCCAGGTTTCTTTTACTTCTTTCTACCCCTCTACTTTTAAAAATTAGCCTCTTGCCCTCAGATTGATGGCAAAACATCTGAAAAGAATTAAAAAGACATACGATGAATGTTATTTCATAAATCTGTTAGTACAATCATAGATGTGACTACTCAGAAGCAAGTCCCATTTAATTCAATGGGACTTACTCCAAGGTATAGGATTCCAGCATCGGTGACTTTGGATCCAGTTGCTCACCAGACTGTTGCCTATAGAGGCTAGGGAGTGCTGTTTATCACCATAACTCCGGCCAGGGTCGGCATGTGAGAAGCAATCTGATGCTTCCCAATATACCATAAATAATTTCCTAAAAAGGAATATTAAAGTGGCTTTCAATTTCGAATACATGATCTTCCTCTACTATAAATGTGAAAAAACACTAGTATGCCCCAAATGAGCTGTCACTGGTTATGTCACTTGTGGAAGAACATTTAAAAATTATTATTTCTTTTTAAATTGCAGGAGTCAGAGTAAGATATTTTCATGTCTAATTACTGGAGGTTTATCCTTTGCAAGGAAACTGGAAGTTGCAACTGTTTTTCAAAAGACAGCCAGCCAAATGAAGGAAAAGAAGACACGGACCATCATATTGTGGTGTCGGACATCATCCGGCTTGTGCAAGATAAACGGAAGGTGTTGGGAATACAGCCAGGTATGGTAAACTATTACTTGCTACATCTTGGGAACATAATAGTTTGTGCAGCATTTTACAACAAAGTAGCTCTCCCTTGAGTGAGATTAAGGCTGCAATCCTGTGCATACTTACATGGGAGTAAATCCCACTGATCACAGACAAAGTGGGTCTTCCTTTCTTCTGTGGAAGCATGCATAGTCCTGCTCTGAAAAATGTAAGATAATTATTGAATTCAGTTCAAGATGGAATAGCCAGGAGTGAGCTAGTGGGATGTCAAACGAATAATCAAGGATTGCAAATGCTTCTTTTTTTCTTTTCTTTTTTGCCTGCAATCTTGAGTATCAGAGCCCAGGTAAAAGTCTTCAAGGGGTTCTTCTATAATTTATTCTTAATGGCCTAAAAAGGAGTTGGGTGTGTTTATCCCGGAGAAGAGATGATTAAGTGATGATATTATTGCTTATATTCAAAGCTGTGAAGGGCTGTCAGATGATGGAGCAAATTTGGTGGTAGAACCTGAACCAATGGGTTCAAAGTACAAGAGAAAAGATTTAGACTAAGCATGAGGCACAATGTTCAACAGTGGAACAGACTTCCTTGGAAGGTGGTGGACACTCCTCAATTAGAGTTTTTTTTAAGGACATGCTTAGGGATTCTGGAGTAGTGGATTTCTTGCATTAGCAGGGAGTTAAACTAGATGTCCGTTGAAATGCCTTCCAGCTCTGATTCTAAAAGCCATCATGCCTGCTGTAATAGGGAACACTTGTATGTATGATAAACTATCCCCGTGCTTAATGGCTTCTTAGCTTTGTCCCTGGAACACTGGATAACAGATTCTGAAGTTTGTAATGACTTTCCCTGACTTGTAATCGACTATACACTGCTCTGTTCTACTTTCTTATTGTAACATTTTTAATGTATTTATTATTTTATATTGGTTTTTATATTGTATTATATGTATTTTTAATGTAAACAATTTAGAATTTAGGATATCGATTGGTATAGAAGTAGTTTAAATAAAATAATAATAGTCAGATAACATACATTCTTATTGGTGGTGAATGAAGGGAAACAGTTGATGAACCAATTTCAGTCCATAGATAACAGTATCTTGATGTTGGGAATCCTGCTAAGTGGCGCAGTTAATATTATATGGATTTGAGGGATTGCTGGACACTTTGTGTGTGAGTGTGTGTATCTCTATCTATATATCTACTGCAATATCTGATGGGATGCCTCTCCCATCATGATCCTACCTGGACTTTATGATCAACATCTGCCATCTTCTTCCGAGTGCCTCCTCTGAATGCTGCTCGGAAGGTGGCAACAAGGGAGAGGGCCTTCTCATTGGTGGCCCCCCAACTGTGGAATGAACTCACCACTGAGGCCCGCCTGGCACCAACACTGTCATCTTTTCGGCGCTTGGTTAAGGCTGCCCTCTACTCCCAGGCATTTAATGGCATATAAGGGGGCATTTATGTCAGCTGTCTTGAACAGGTCTATTATTGAAATTGTTTATTGAGTAGACATATAGGATTGTGTTGTAAAGGCTTTTGTGGGTCTGAGGCCATATCTTCAAATGCTTTATATGCATAGTATTTTACAAAGATTCTGATGGCACAGTGGACAACAGACCACCACCCCACCCTGAACTTGTCTTTTCTCTCCGATATTGGTTGTTCAGAGAAATGCAGGTAACATTTATGATATCCTTTACTCCACTCAGGGGTTCTTGTCCCCTTTCTGTCTCTCTCTTTCACATACGTGTATACAACCCCCACCCCCCACCCCAAGCTGCATTCTGCTGCACAATGGTTACAATCTGACTTAAGATATGGCTTGATTTTTTTTTGGTATTTATTTCCCACTTTCCTAAAAGTGAAGGGCAAGTAGTTAAAGTGACATAAAATATAGTTCCAAGTTCCCATATGGCTCAAAATCAATGTTGTATGCAAAGCCATAAAGAAAACAGACAAGAGAATATGTAAAAATAACATTGCTAGGCAATTCAATCCCTTCCCTCCTACAGTTTTGATTCTGTTGCCTCCCACATCCACCCCTCTGTTCCTCCTATTCACAGAGAGATGACAGGGGAAGGGACCTTACGACACAAAGTTGTGAACACAGGATGAGGGTAATGTTAACAAATGTGTAATGTGCTGCCAATAACTTTTGAAGTTGCACATAGTATACTTTCTCTCATCTGTGTTCACTCACTTCAGTGCCTGAAACTAGAACGTCCATTTCCTGCTTCTGCAAAATGTGGAATAAGCTTGTTGAATAAGCTTCATGTTTCATGGTAACACAGCTTCATCTCTGTAAATAAACTTTTGCATCTATTTCTTATCTGTCATTGCCACTAGCCACTTAAGAAGTGTAATTTGCTTTCAGCACAGTTATTCAGCTCAAGTTTGTTCTTGTACAAGCCTGATGGATTAGGGGTGCTTCCAGACAAGGATTTTATCGGGCCATCACCCTGCCTCATTCACAGATTCTTTACGGGGGTTGGCAGACTCCAGATGAGCTTACGATACTGGAAAAAATACATGCTTCAAGTTGCAGGAGAAAAAGCCCCCTTTCAGGTGTTCTAAGTGTATAGAATGAATGGGCATGGCAGATTTCCTCAACCTGGTCCCCTCCAGATGTGTTGGACTGCAATACCCATAATCCCCAGACAACGTGCTAGCTGGGAATTGCAGTCCAACACATCTGGAGGGCACCAGGTTGGAGAAGGAATGGGGGGAAGAAGAGCATGTTGCACCCCAACATACAAGCCCAAATAAAATAATAATAGTAATAATTATAAATAAAGCTATGCTCAATCATTAGAATGTCTGCAGGAAGCCTCCAAACTAAAAATGGGCTCAAAGTTTCAGTTTTCTTCACTGTAAATAAGTAACTGATTTGTAAATATTGAAGGGTCACCTTGATAAAGTTGCAAGAGTAAGACTTTTTTGATTCAGAAATAAAACAGATCAGACTGATAATGCTGTTCAGAAACTGCAGCTAGTGCAAAATACAGCAGCCATATTGGTTTCTGGTGCATGCTTTGTTGACCGTAGTGCACCACTCTTGTGTCAACTATACTGGCTGCTTCTCAGTTTCCAGGAACAGTTCAATGTGCTGGTACTTACCTATACAGCCCTAAAGGGCTTGGGGCTGCGATATCTGCAAGATGGCCTCCTTCCATATGAACTTGCCACGGTTTAAGACGTTCTTCAGATGCCATTCTGTATGCCCCCCCCCACCAAGAGAGGTTAAGTTGGTGGGAACACAGGAAAGGGCCTTCTCTGTGGCAGCACCACAGCCTAGGATCATAGAGTTGGAAGTGACCATTTTGTCCATTGAGTTCAACCCCCTGCTCAGTGCAGGAATCCAGTTCAAAATATCCCTGAGAGATAGCTATCCAGTCTTTGTTTGAATACCTCCAGCAGCAGAGAGCAGTTGGATCCATTGTCTGACTGCTCTGATAGTTAGGAAGTTTTTCCTGACATCCAAGCCAAAATCTGCCTTGCAGCGTGGTGTCCAGAACACTATTTGAGGTGAGGTCTGACCAGCACAGAGTAGAATGGAACTATTACTTCCAGTAATTTAGAAACTATACTTCTACTGATGCAACCTAAAATTGCATTTGCCTTTTTTGCAGCCATATCACACATATTCAGCTTATGATCAACTACAACTCCAAGATCCTTTTCACAAGCCAGCTATCCCCCATCTTATACCTGTGCATTTGATTTATCTTTTCTAAATAAAAAACTTTGCACGTGTCTCTGTTAAATATCATTCTCTTATTTTCTTTCTGGTTTTCTGGCCTATCAAGATCATTTTGAATTTTGTTTCTGTCTTCAAAGGTATTAGCTATCCCACCCAATGTTGTGTTATCTGCAAATCTGATAAGAATTCCACCCAACTTTTTCCTCCAAGTCATTAATAAAAGTATTGAAGAGTGCAGGGCCCAGGACCGAATCCAGTCTGATGAGGAACCATTGATGTGCACTCTTTGAGTACGGTTCTCCAGCCAGCTTTGGATCCACCTAATAAAAGTGCCATCCAGCCCACACTTAACTAGCTTGCTAATCAGGTATCATGGGGTACTTTGTCAAATGCCTTGTTGATATCAACATATATTATGTCCACAGCATTTCCACTTCTACTAAGGAAGTTACCCAATTGGAAAATTAAATAAGTCTTGACAAATCCATGCTGGGTTCCAGTGATCACTGCATTAGCATCAAGATGCCTACACATTGAGTGCTTTCTAATCTGCTCTAGAATCTTCCCAGATATTGATGTCAGACAGAATGGTCTATAATTCCCCAGATCTTCCTTTTTGCCCTTTTTGAAGATGGAGACAGCATTTGCCCTCCTCCAGTCCTGTATTTCACCCGTTCTCCAGGATTTCTCAAAGATAACAGATAGAGGTCCTGAGAGTACATCCACTAGCTCCTTCAACACCCTAGGATGCAGTTTGTCTGGATCTGGGGACTTGAACTCATTTAAGGTGCTTAGATATTCCCTGACTTGTAGAACTCTCTCTCAAAGGAAGTTAAGCTGGCCTGTTAAAACCTTTTTGTTCCATATGGCTTTTTAGTACTTTACATCTCTTAGGCCCGTACTCTGATTTTAAGGTTCTCTCCTGCTGTCAATTTCTGCTGTAGGTTCTGTTTTAAAGTTTTAAAATTGTTTTCAATTGTTGCAAGTTTTAACTATAAGTTGCCTTGAGGGCCCTAAATGAAATCAAATAACTGGATATAAAATGGACATATGGTAAGTAGAAAATGCAAGAAAAATGAGAACAGAACTCAGTCTATAATTTTCAACTGTTCAGTTGAAAATAGTTGAACTGCTCAGCTGTTCAGCTATTTTAAAAAATGCAAATTACCAATTTAAATGGGGCCGCGGTGGCTTAGTGGTTAAGACGCTGAACTGCAGACCGGAAGGTCAGCAGGACAGCAGTTCGAGACCCGAGTGCTGCGTGACGGAGTGAGCTCCCGTCTTCAGTCCCAGCTCCTGCCAACCTAGCAGTTCGAAAGCAAGAAATTGCAAGTAGATAAATAGGTACCGCTTTAGCGGGAAAGTAACAGCGTTCTGTGCACCTCTGTGTTCAGTCATGCCGGCCACATGACCACGGAAGCGTCTTCGGACAGCTCTTTGGCTTAGAAATGGAGATAAGCACCACATCCTAGAGTCGGACACGACTGGTTGGGGACACCTTTACCTTTTTTTTTTTTTTTTACCAATTTAAACTTTGGTGTAAATGTTCACTCAGTTGTTATGTTCACAGGCTATAGAAATCTTGAGACCTTGAGCGGGTTTTCAGGTCATGCTAAGCCACCCTGCAAATAAGCTATGGTGGGTTGGTTGTTCGCTGAACAATCCACTGTACGCCCAACAGACAACAGCTTATTCTCTGCCTCAGACCTCCAGCTGGCTCTGGCATATATCCCAGGTGCCTTTGCAGGAGAACCTGTCTTGTCTCCCCGCCCCAGCCCTCTCTCGCTTCAATCGCTAACCCTTTTCGTTCACCACTTTTTCAGGGGGATGGTTTAGGAGTATGTGAATGTGTTCATATTTTTTGAAATTATTGTTCTTTCCCCTTGTTATTTTGCAAGTGTGCAAGAGTGCACTTTCTCCTGTTGGATATGTGCAGTCTTGCCTTGTCAATGTCCTTGTATGTTGCAGCTGTCAAATGAGGGAGGAAGGAAGTTGAGTAGGTAACATACAAAGAAATTGACAAGGTGAGTCTGCAGAGAGGCTAACTTGTGCACAGTTGACAAGGGCCTGGCTGGGATGGGGTGGGGGGGTGGAATCATACTAAGGGAGAGGAGGAACCCATTTGCACAGTCAAGAAGCCTGAAAAGGGGGGAAACGCCAGAACAGTAAGTGAACCGGGGGCAGAGGAAACAACAATATCAGTATTCTCCTCCCATTCAAACTTCCTTGAGTCTCTAGCAAGTCTAGAAAGGGGAGATATTGGCTCTTCCCATTTTCACGGCTCCTTCTCAGAGCATTTACTGCTGCAGTTACTGTGCTCCAGGGGAGGGTGAGGAGCCAGTATCTTCCCTTTCTGGACTTGCTGGAGACTCAGGAAAGTGTTGAATGGGAGGGGAACACTGACAAGTGTCAGTTCAACACTTAGAGCTAGAGGATTTCATTGCCAAATGGGAGATATTGTCCCATTTGGCAATACTACCTTTTGGTGCACCTCATTCTCTCACTTGGTACTCTTTTGACAGCTGAAATGTACAAGGAAATTGACAAGGCAAGGCTACACATATCAGACAGGCGAATCTGCGCTCTTTCGCATTTGCGAAAGAGCAGGAAAAATGGCTGGCTGCCGATGGTGGGTTGCTGTGCTGTGTGAACCCAGTCATTGGCTGGGTTCACACAACCAGGGAAGGAAAATAAGCCATTGTAGCTTACATGCTGGTCACGTGCTGCGTCATTACTGTAATTACCCTTGCCGGACGTGCTTTGTTGTGTCGTCCAAACCTGGTGAGGGTGCATGGCAGGGATGGGTTACAAGCCACCTCACAACCCTAAAAAAAGCCATGGGTGGTTTGTAAACGTACCCACCACACACCCTTGCTGGGTTCGGATGACAAACTGTGCCCGATGAGGGTAATTATGGTAAAGATGCGGCGTACGACTGGCACGCGCTAGGCAGGAAAATAAGCTACAGTGGCTTATTTTCCTTCCCCGATCATGCAAACCTATTATGTTTACATTGGGCAGAGGGTGATCAGCCAAGCCCAGTCAACAATATTCAACTGGGTATCTTCTCCCCGAACTGACCCCTGTGTTCAGTACCCAGCAGTGTTCAATTCTTCAGCTGTTCATTGTTAGAAATTGCAGTATTGAAGAGATGTATTGCACTCCAGCAAGTGTCCTTTAACTAGCTTGGAGCATATTCAGCTGGGCTTATTACCAAGATAGTAGTCATTTTAATAACATGGAAATCCTGAAACATAGAATAGTAGGGTTGGAAGGGGCCTATAAGACCGTCGAGTCCAACCCCCCGCTCAATGCAGGAAAGGAAGAAAACGGAAGTAACACACCCAGGTGAAAAGTCTATTAAGCACTGTATATTTTGCTAAATCCAGTTATTCAGTACAGGCTCAAATCATTAATCCTATATACTGTCTCTTGAAACTCACACCATATGCAGAACTTGGGTGTGCGTGTGTGTTTTGGTGGACTACTGATGTATACTAAGTAGAAAAGCTTCCCATCTACATTACCCAAAATGTGGATTTCATTTCCTAACAGGTTTAAATGGAAAGCAACTTGGATGAAAATTCTAATTTTCATTGCTTTTAGCTTACTGCTTTGACAAGCATCTCTAAATTTCACCATTAAATGGATTATTTAAATAAATGGAAGAGCTTTACTGCTGCATTTTGTGCTGCTTTTAATTGAATCTTTCTTTAAGCGAGAATGGTTATGTGTAATAAATATGAAATGAGGCACTCAGAAGCTTCAAACGTATTTCATGTGTTTTTACTGCCAGGTAATATCAAGAAAAATAGCTTTCTTGGAACTGACAGTAATTCCCTTGAGGAAACTTATCGGTAGTTGATACCACCTTGGAATTAACCTTGGTTTTATTTATGGGTAAGTGTTAAGATTATGTAACCATATCTTAAGAAACAACACTATGGCGTTCTTGTTGTTTTTAAAAATGAGTTACGCATACGCTCCCTCAGTTTTATAGGAAAAAAACAAGTTAGTACAGTTAGCAGTATGTACAGCAGTGGAGGCTGGTGGCTCCAAATCAGTGGGGCAGTGGATCCACTTTGGGTTTCAGTCAGAACTAGTCAGAATGCCACACCTTGTACAGCTCCTTTAGAGATCTTACTGAAACCCGGAGCAGATTCACCGCCCGCTGACGTTGGAGCCACCAGCCTCCACTGATGTACAGCATGGCTTCAGGTCTTGAAGCTGTTATTTGAAAACCAGAAGAAACCTTCCCTCCTTAATCAGATGAATGTAGACCAAGAGTCGTACAGTTGGGAGGAACCCTGGAGGTCATCTAGTCTAATCATCTGTTCAGCATAGAATCTACAACACAGGGTGAAACTACAGTAACCCTGATACTAGGTCTCTAGCCCCTCCAGTGAAGAAGAGCCCACCACTTCCTGAGGCAGTCTGTTCCTGTGTCAAACAGTTATCACTATTAGGAAGTTTCCCCTAATGTTAAGGTGAAATCTGCTTCCCTACAATTTCCACCCATTGGTTTCTAGTTCTGCCCTCTGGAGCGATGAAGAATGGGTCTGCTCCATCTTCTGCATGACAGCCTTTAGGTATATGAAGGCCACTATCATGTCTCCCCTTAATCTTCTCCAGGCTAAACATATCCAGTTCTTTCAACCATTCTTCATAGCAATTGGTTTCCAGATCCCTCACCATCCTGGTTGCCCTTCTCTGGACACATTCCAGGTTGTCTACTTAAAGAAGAAGAGTAGGGAAATGTAGGGTTTTTTAGGTTAACTTTCACAAAAACTCATTTCAGGTATTTTATGTCTTTATTTTGTCATAATCATTATTTTGTGTTACGTTCCTGCCCACAGCTTTATATTCAAAGTCCATGGCTGAAGTTGATGGTTCTTCTTCTATGTTTTGACACCTAGTGATGGGTCTATAGACAAACATACTGGAGTTCTTACAATTCTGGCCATTAGTCATGTTAAATTGGATGCAGAGTAACTGATCAAGTGGTCTAGTGACAGTGTTGTGCTATCCACTGATCTCAACAGGAAAACAATAAATACATTAGAGCAATGATACTTTATGGCAAATGGTTGATCCAAACAGGTTTTGCCTTTGAGACCACCTGCCTGCTACTGATTTCTTCTATTTGTCTGTGGATTTATGCCTGACAACTTGCGACTCTGCTAACTTGTGCAAGTCTTTTTGGCAGGAGATGATTTTCAATGGGAAAATGGGGTGTGGGGGATTTTTTTTTAAAAGCCTTCTTCCCCATGGTCCTGATCCAGATTTGGGGGGGGGGGGGCGCTCTGGCTACTGAGTTTAAAAAAATGAAAAAGGGTCGCTATCTCAAGAAACAAAGACACGGCTAATGACCCTCATAGTTCTCCTTTGTAACCCTTGTGTCTTCCTTCCCTTCCTTTGTTCTGCCCTTCACTACTGCAATTTAGACTGTATGATTCTTGGGCACAGACTGTTGTTCTGTAAAATTCCATACACATTGTTGTTCACATAGCATCATCAGTGGCTTGAGACCAACATGGGGGAGGGTCATAGCTCAGTGGTAGAGCAGATGTATTACATGCAAAAGGTCCCTGGTTTGCTCCTGACATCTCCAGCTATGGCTGAGAAAGACCCCTGCCCTGATCCGGGGAAGTCAGTCAGTGTAGAACTGAGCTAGGCAACCTGGTGGTGGTGTGTGTTTGTTTATAGCAGCCAACCTATGGCCTCCAGATGTTTTGGACTGCAACTCCCATCATGGGCAATGACCAGGGATTATGGAAGTTGTAGTCCAGAGCATTTAAAGACCTTAACTGCTTGGGGCCAGGTTACGTGAAGGATCGTCTCCTCCCATACATACCTGCCCAGACCATAAGATCATCTTCAGGGTCCTTCTCCAGGAGCCCTTACCAAAGGAAGTGAGGCAGGTGGCTACCAGGAAGAGGGCCTTTTCTGCTGTGGCACCTTGGTTGTGGAATGAGCTCCCTGGAGAGGTTCACCTGGCATCTACCTTGTACTCTTTCCAGTGCCAGGTGAGGACCTTTTTATTTTACCAGGAATTCTAGCATTTTAGCATTCTAGTCTTTTAGCTCTGCTGTCTTAAATTTGTTACTGTATTTAAAATCTCTGCATTGCTAGTAGGTTTTATGATGGTTGTACTTTTATACTGTAGTTTTTATATGGTTTTTGTGCTGTATTTGTGGTCTTATTTTTTGTGAACCGTCCAGAGAGCTTTGGCTATTGGGCGGTACAGAAATGCAATCAATCAATCAATACATCTGGAGGGCACAGGGCTGCCTACCCCTGGTGTTGAGAATACTGATTGGATCAGTGAAGCGACTTGTATAAGGCAACTTCCTAAAGACAGCGACAGAGCACTTATCAGTCCCAGATCTATCCCTGACTCTTGGTGTAGCATTTTCAGAGGTCTGGAGGGGCTGACCTGGAGAAGAGGCAGCAAAGAAGTCTGCTTCAGTTAGCCCACTTGCATACACCTAAATCTGGATCCAATCCCATGTGCTTCCTTTTATAGAGAATGTATATGTAAAAACATATAAGCCTTTGTCTGAACTCTACCAATTATACAGTAGAGGAGAGACCACATGGAATACCTGTGCCTGAGCAAAACAAATCTTATACACACTAGATAGAGTCCTTCTCTCTGACCTTTATAAAATTGTATGGAGGAACATTCCATCATGTGAGGCCCCACCTGCGAGTAAAATCTAGGTGCAAGTTTCCCACTTCTGGTGTTTGCAGAACTAGGCCAATTATATGTTCAAATGCAGCTAATCAACCACAGAAATATTAAAACCTGTTGGTTGATTCTATAGTGCATGCGTGTGTGTGTGTGAATCGTTGGTTGGTTGCACATGAGTGGGAGTGGCCCAGTCCACTGCTGGCATGCAGTCCCGCACATGCTTGTGGGATGTCAATGTGGCACTTGAGCCAAAACAGCTTCTTTATCCCTGTTCTATACATTACTGCTGGTTATAGTAAGTTGATCTTTATATTTTTCTTGAATGCAGTTTGGACACTAGTAGACAATAAGCAGTAGTGGGTACAAGAGATAGGCTCTCCAAGGGAGTAGCATAGCACAGTGGCCAGGGGAGCAATTCTATGGCCACTAGACACTGTCTAGAGGGCCATAGGTTTTTTCAGTTTCTGGGAACTGAGGTCGGAGCCCGGGCTCCTAACACAGCTCCCAGAAACCACGCTCTGCGCCCCCTTCCCCGCCCCCTAGTAATCAACACAGTTCTCTCTGCACCAGCTATGTCTCTGCGCTCAGAATCAGAGCATGGAGATGGGAGAAAGGGAGCGGTCCTGGGGGCAGGGAAGGGAGGAGGCCATGGAAACCATATTGCACAGCTTCCTATGTACCAGGTGGCTTCCTTCCCAAAGCCACAGCTAGACAGCCAAAATCCTCCATCTAACCAAGGATGCAGGGCACCCAGAGCATGGAGGTGAGGCTGGTGCTACGGCATCCCTGCATTGGATACTCAGCAGCCTCCAACTGGGAGGCTACCGAATATCTCAATAAGATTGTGCCCTAAGAGGCTCAGCTATAAATCTGGAAAAAATTGGGCTTGAATTTCATCTGTGATATGAGGTCCTAAGCCTTAGGCAAGCCCTTTCTCTTTCAGTCTAGGTCTCTACCTGCAACGTAGGGATAATTATATTCTCCTACCTTACAGGGTTGTTTGTAAATATTACAACAAAATAAGGTAGGTGAAGTGCTTTGAGCACTTAAAGATGCTGTTCAGATGCTGATTGTTGTTGTTATCTCTAATAAATATAATTGCCTAGATGTTTTTGTAGTAGTATACAGTTGTACTTATAAAAGACAAATACACATGTTTAGACTGTTGTAGAACCAAGTCCTAAAGGTAAAAATGTGTTCATCCCCCATAATGGTCTCTGACACCTGTTTGTTTCCCCAAAGTGGCCGTGGATTGTTTATAGCAGCCTTCCCCAACCTAGTGACCTCCAGTTGTTTGGGACTCCAACTCCCATCAGTCCAAGCCAGCATGGTCAGTGGTCAGGAACAGGGCCAGCCCTATCATTAGGCAGAGTGAAACACTTGCCTCAGGCAGAAGATGCTGGGAGGGGGCAGCAAGGTGTTGGAGGAGAGACCTGTGTGCCATGCAGCCTGCCCTGCACCTCTTAACTTAGCCTTCTGCTTGAAGACAGATTCATCTGCCAGTCCAGTCAGCTTTTGTGCATGGCATGGGAGGGGGCATCATTTTGTTCTTTGCATCAGACAGCAAAATATCTTGGGCCAGCCCTCGTCAGGAATTCTGGGAAAGGCAGTCCAAAACCTTTGGGAGCACCAAGTTGGGGAAGGCATAATCCAGTCATAGCATAGTCCATGGCTGTCTGGGAGTTGTAGTCTAACACATCTACCGCCAGTACCAGAGGCAGTGAGCCTGTGTACACCAGTTGCTGGGGAACATGGGTGGGAGGGTGCTGTTGTGCTCATGCCCTGCTTGTGGGTTCCTGGTCAACAGCTAGTTGGCCACTGTGTGAACAGAATGCTGGGCTAGATGGGCCCCTAGTCTGATCTAGCAGGGCTCTTATTATGTTCTTAGCTTCTTATCTGGAGAGCACCAGGCTGGGGAAGGCTGGCGTAGTCCAATCCACCAACAAAGATCTAAGGCAGCTATGATGGTTTGAAGCTCGGTGTACTAACCCTTAGTGCCCAGCAGGTGTTGCTGTTGAGTCAGTGAGGCAGGTTTAGTGACCGATGGAGAGATGGATGGGAGGGAGAGTAAAGAAGGAGAAGGGAAGCAGGACTTTATTACTATACAGTTTGGCAGTGATTGTCTAAGGAGTGTGTGTGCTACATAGGAAAACACAGAAATCCCAGTGAGTTAGCTCTCTCCTTTTAAAATTTTACTCCTTATCCGTAGAGTAACCTGATTTGTATTAAGTAGAGCATTTGCATGCCACAGATTTATAACTTCTAATTGTAATGCATAAAATAGAAGTAACCGAGCCATCAGCACTTTTGAACAAAGAGCGTGTGTACTTCCCAAAGTGAGGTAAAGGATGCCTGGTTAAAGTGTCCAGTAAATCTCTTCCAAGTGAGTGAGGATCTTTCTGCCGGAATGCCCTCCCCTGTGGTAAATCACATGACTGTTCTGTTTCCAAGGAAACCTGTTCCCTGCAAAGAGACTGCATTAAGCTGGATCTGTCAGTTATACTGCTGTTGACTATGTGGCTGCAGATTTGGGATTTCAAATACTTCTACTTGAACTCCCTTCCCCTCACTTTAGTCAAAGGGTGGATAATACATTTATTAAAGTTTATGAAGTGAATATATTTTAGGTGAAATGGGACTGGCATTCTGAAGAAAGCTAAGGAAAGGTTTGTATGAATTCTCAGGGCTAATGTAGAATGAAAATACAAAATTCTGCTAATTTGAGAAAGTTTTAATATTTGTTTGACCATTCCCTCCCCTCACCCTTAAAAAAAAAAAAAAAGAGAAATAAATGTTACTGTTAAGATGTTGAATCTGAGTTAGGAAAGTTAATACATTTGCCTCTTCAAAGGATTTATTCATGCTGTATCGGATAAATCTGCATGTGCTGATGGAATGCTCGTTTTTGTTGTGATTTTTAACTTCTGTGATTTATTTAACTCAAATTTAAATTAATTTTTAACTTCTGCGCGGATAGTGTCATTCTATAGCTTAGTCACTAGGTGGCACTTGACTGAGTTCTCTCTGGGTAGAGTCAAGAGTTTCTAGTTTCTAATTGCTGTTCTGGTCTTCTTGGAGAGACAATACAGTTCTTGTCTAGCTTCCAAAAGCCAAGTTCTAAATGCACAAATTCCTAACAAGGCAAAGAAAATGGCATTGGAAGCATTAATAAACCTGCAGCATGACCTGACTGGAAAGAAAGTTTGCCTTGCTTTAGTCTGGCCACAAAACTCCACAAGAAAGAAGGAATAGTGCAAGTAAGTTGCTATAGGGAAAGAAGCCAGCAGTGTATATAAATCCTTTACATCTCGTTAAGTTAGGGTCATAAACACAACTATGAGAGTGTTCTGGTGAAGGTTTCCCATTTTATCCCCAAGATGAATATGGTTTATGAGAGAGTCTGCTTTCATGTATGTATATATGTATTTATGTGTTTGCATTGTTAGTCTGTCCAAGAACAAAAAGTTACCTGAAAAAAGAAAGAAAAAACACTCCATTTGTAAAACAGTATAAAATTGCTCCAAGGTTGGGAGGCTATTCTGCCAGCCAGCCAGTTCTGTACACAGCCAGCTGCCAGCCAATCAGCCAGATTTTCAGGAAAACTAGCAAACAGTAATTTGCCTTGCTAGCAGAAAAGAATACAGCAACTGCTATTTCTAGGTATATGCGTGCATACCTTAAGATCCTACAAATTTGCCCAGTCTTTCCTATTTCCTTCATAGAGAAAACTAATTTTGGGAGGAGTACACACTGAAAACAAATTATGATCATTTGGGCATTACCATTTGTATTTTAGCACTCATCATCTAAACAATGTGTATTTGCACCATTCTTATGTACTACATCTGTTAATGAGTAGTCACTTCAGAAGTCTTAGTAAATTATTATTCAGATATTCTGTGAAGCTACATGTGTTGCACATCTGGATGACTGATATTTTTAACTGACATCTAATATTTTTATTTACAAAGTGCTTTCTTTCTCTTCAAACACCCTTGTAATGGTGTAAGATTGATGTACTTGGCTGAAGAGCCAATGGGGTGAAGCTAATATTTGTGGGATTATGACTTAAGGCTTCTCAATCAGAATCCCTCCTAAACATACATGTTGCAATATTAATCCCGCTCATTATAAAATGAACTGCAGGTTCAGACATTTCATGGTGCACTCCTGTTTTATACATTGGAAATGGAATCCAAGATGACTTTCTCCAAGGAGGTGGAACTTGAATCCAGATCTCTAGAATCCAAGTTCAGTTCTCTTTGGTTGCCGACACTGACTTTTGTAATAACTTTTGTTAAACATCTGTGTGAATAAGTTCATCCATGGGCTTTCCAGCATGGCCATCAGTGGCAGACACTATATAAAAAACTACATGCAAAGAGAGAAACCTAGATGCAATTTTGTACATTAAAAATCAAATTATGTATCAATATTAATGTTTCAGTATTAACGCATCAAAAGTCTTGATTTTTAAAAAAAAGTTAGATGTGTGCTGGTAAAGATTATCTTTGATTTTAATAGTGATTTGTAAACATTTTGGAAGGAGAAAAATCTAACTGGGTTGCTTATACTGTATTTTACTGTGATACAGAGGTGTCATTAATGAAGAGCATGGGCCCCGGACCTTTTTTTTGAGCGGTGCCCTGGATCTTTGGAGCTGCCCTAATTGCCTTTTTTTTTTTTACATTTTCCTATTGACCTGCATGGGAAAACTGAAACGGCCATAACGTTTTTAGTTTGTATGATAAATATATGAGATTTTGAAACGTGGTAGCCCCCATGGATCTGATTAAACCTGTCCAATTTCAGGCAGTTAGGTCTAGTGACTTTTGTGCTAGTCACAGGCAAAATTTGCTATTTTCAAGAAAATCTGTCCAAGCAAATAGCTCTAATTTTTTTGTCCTTCACATAAGTGCATGGAATTTTGGGACCTGACAGCCCCCATAGAGCTGATTGAACATGCCAAAGTTCAGACAGTTAGGTCCAGTGACTTTTGTGCTAGTCATACATAAAGTTTCCTTTTCTCAAAGACTAAAACAAAAAGTAAAAAACTGTCAAGCCACACAGGGGATTAGAGATCCTAATCAGAAGGTGTTTTAAGGTGACCATTAAGAGGTCACTATCCCTAATCTCTGTTGTAGGGGTTTTTTGAGGTACAAAAAACCTCTCTCCTCCTACTTTTCTGCTCTTACATGCCCACTGTTGGGAGCTTGCTTGCAATGACATTTTGACGAGGGAGAAGGAAGGGAAGAAAGAACTCCATGTGAAATACTGGTATTTCACACAGCATCTGATTTCACTGCCCCAAACTGGAACCTTTGGCTTCTGCAGAAGTTTAGTAGCTTCAGTACAGCAAAGGATCCAACCAGCCTCCACAAACTTCTTTCTCCCCCTCCACTTTAATTTCTCCTAAATAGCTGTAGGACTCAAATAATCCCAAATGGAGGGTTAGGACTAGCTGTGGCTCAGTGGCAGAGCACCTGCTTGGCATGCAGAAGGTCCCGGGTTCAATCCCCAGCATCTCCAGGTAGGGCTAGGAAAGAATTCTGCCGGAAACCCTGGAGAGCTGCTGCTGCCAGTCAGTGTCGACAATACTGGGCTAGATGGACCCAGGGTCTGACTCAGTACAAGGCAGGCTCCTGTGTTCTGCTGAACAGAAAGCTTTAACTAAAAAATAGGAGTTTTTGGTTTGTTTTTTAAGTGAAGGGGAGATAAATACTGCTCATTTATACAAGCCCATGTATGCCTGCTCAGAAGCCGCATCAAGTTTATAATGAGGCTCACCCTCAGGAAAGTGTGCATAGGATTCCAGCACAAGTTACTTTTGCAGGGAGGTTTGCACCCTGATGTTCTGCATGTTTACTCAGAAATAAGTCCTGAGTTGTGAACATGGTACCGCGAGGTTAATACAGTTCCTACCCAATTCCGTCTAATGAATTGACTACCCTTTTAGCTCAGTCCTATGCATGTTTTCTTGTGCATGTGTGTGTGTTTTGCATGAACTCTAGCTTCAGTGTGAGGGAAAGGCACTTGGTACATGCTCAGAATTTCTCCATAACTTAGCCCTAGTTTTGAAAACAGACTCATTGGCTGGATCCTGGTGAAGTCTTGGCACAAATGAAGTTATGGGGAGGAAGCTACAATGAGAGCTTGCGCATAACAAAGAGAAGGAGAGTTGCACGAAACCAGACATCTGTTTTTATGAAGAGTTGCTGGAGGATGGTAGGATGAGGAAGGATGGTTGCTTACAGGGGAATAGAATTGGTAGGGGAAGAATGTGCTCAGTGGTGAAAGAAAAGCATTCTTCATATGCTCAGAGGCGCTCTCTATTTAAGAACATAAGAAGAGCCATGCTGCATCAGACCAAGGTCCATCTAGTCCAGCATTCTGTTCACACAGTGGCCAACCAGATGCCCACAGGAAACCCACAAGCAGGACATGAGTGCTATAGCACCTTCCCACCCATGTTCCCCTGCTGCTAACGTTGGTGAAATGTAAATAAATTCTAGTAATTCTAAATGTGCATACATGTATATCTTTCAGGAATTTTGCAGGTTTCTTGACTGGGGGACACCTCTAATGACCTGTGCATTTTCATACAAACTTATCCAAAAACTATTGGGGAAGGGGGGAAGGGAAGGGAAAGCAAATCACTCCCTCTCCCAAATTAGAGAACTCCCCTTCCACATGGACTGCTACACCTATCCTTCTGAAACTTTGCTGGTTTCTTACTTAGGGACGACTGTAGGGTATCTGTAATTTTCAGAAAAATGGCCCACAAGGAACATAGAGAGAAAAATACATCCTCTTTTAGAGACCTCAAAATGTCAAGGCCACTCTTGTACAAAAACCCTTGTGGCTATCATTCTGAAATTTGGCAGACATGATCTCCTCTGATGGGGCAATGAATCCTGAAATGTTTATCCAATTCTTCCAAGTAAAAAAAATGTTATTGGCAGTTCCCTTTAAAAGAAAATCAAAATATAAACCCTGCACCTATTTTTCTGACATTGGGAAGGTGTAATCCCCTTATTACACCTGCTACTATGCCTGAAATTATTATCCAGTTCTGACCAAGAGAAAAAAGTTACAATTTTTTCTAATTTCCCATGGTAGTCAACAGGAAGCATAAAGACTCATTTTTTCCAAACCTTGACTCAGGTTTGGTGCTTAGCTTTAGTGGACCGACTACAAATTGGCCTGAGCAGAAGTGGGATGTTTTCCAAAATGCTGAATCGGGGTCTGAGATGAAGTGGGGTGGGCGGTCAGTGCACACTTCTTATGTATGTATATATGTAATCTATACACACATGCAAGCACACCACATGCACACATCACACACACACATATATATTAGAGGTGTGCTTAGACTCATATATTGTTGTTGTTCAGTCGTTCAGTCGTGTCCGACTCTTCGTGACCCCATGGACCATAGCACGCCAGGCCTTCCTGTCCTGCGCTCTTTCCCGGAGCGTGCTCAAGTTCATATTCATTGCATCCGTGATGCTATCTAGCCATCTCATCCTCTGCCGTCCCCTTCTCCTTTTGCCTTCAGTCTTTCCCAGCATCAGGGTCTTTTCCAGGGAGTTTTCTCTTCGCATTAGGTGGCCAAAATATTGGAGCTTCAGCTTCATTATCTGTCCTTCCAATGAGCAGTCAGGGTTGATTTCCTTTAGGATGGACTGATTTGACCTCCTTGCAGTCCAGGGGACTCGTAAGAGTCTTCTCCAGCACCACAGTTCGAAAGCATCAATTCTTCGGCGCTCAGCCTTCCTTATAGTCCAGCTCTCACAGCCATACATTACTACTGGGAAAACCATAGCTTTGATTAGGCGGACCTTTGTCGGCAAGGTGATGTCTCTGCTTCTTACTATGCTGTCTAGGTTTGCCATAGCTTTCCTCCCAAGGAGCAAGCGTCTTTTAATTTCATGGCTACAGTCACCATCTGCGGTGATCTTGGAGCCCAAGAAAGTAAAATCTGTCACTGCTTCCATTTCTTCCCCTTCTATATGCCAGGAAGTGATAGGGCCAGATGCCATGATCTTAGTTTTTTTAATGTTGAGTTTCAAACCAGCTTTTGCACTCTCCTCTTTCACCCTCAACAAGAGGCTCTTGAGATCCTCTTCGCTTTCTGCCATTAGGGTGGTATCGTCTGCATATCGGAGGTTGTTGATAATTCTCCCGGCAATCTTAATTCCGACCTCTGATTCATCCAACCCGGCATTTCTCATGATGTACTCTGCATATAAGTTAAATAAGCAGGGCGACAATATACAGCCTTGTCGTACTCCTTTCCCAATTTTGAACCAATCGGTTGTTCCATGTCTGGTTCTTACTGTTGCTTCTTGACCCTCGTACAGGTTTCTCAGGAGACAGGTAAGGTGGTCTGGTACTCCCATCACTTTAAGAATTTGCCACAGTTTGTTGTGATCCACACAATCAAAGGCTTTAGCGTAGTCAATGAAGCAGAAATAGACGTTTTTCTGGAATTCTCTTGCTTTCTCCATGATGCAGCGAATGTTGGCGATTTGATCTCTAGTTCCTCTGCCTCTTCTAAACCCAGCTTGTACTTCCGGTAGTTCTCGGTTCGCATACTGCTGAAGCCTAGCTTGTAGGATTTTGAGCATCACCTTGCTGGCATGTGAAATGAGTGCAATTGTGCGGTAGTTTGAACACTCTTTGGCGTTGCCCTTCTTTGGAATTGGAATGTAAACTGACCTTTTCCAGTCTTGTGGCCACTGTTGAGTGTTCCAGATTTGTTGGCATATTGAATGCAGCATTTTAACAGCATCATCTTTTAGGATTTTAAATAGCTCGGCTGGAATACTGTCATCTCCGCTAGCTTTGTTGTTACTAATGCTTCCTAAGGCCCACTTGACTTCACTCTCGAGGATGTCCGGCTCAAGTTCAGTGACCGCACTATCATGGCTATCAGGGACATTCAGATCTTTCCTGTATAGTTCTTCTGTGTATTCTTGCCACCTCTTCTTAATCTCATCTGCTTCTGTTAGGTCCCTGCCTTCTTTGTCCTTTATCATGCCCGTCTTTGCACAAAACGTTCCCTTGAGATCTCCAATTTTCTTGAAGAGATCTCTAGTCTTTCCCATTCTGTTGTTTTCCTCGATTTCTTTGCATTGTTCATTTAAGAAGGCCTTCTTGTCTCTCCTTGCTATTCTCTGGAACTTTGCATTCAGTTGGGTATATCTTCCCCTTTCTCCCTTGCTTTTCGCTTCCCTTCTTTCGTGAGCTACTTGTAAAGCCTCATCAGACAGCCACTTGGCTTTCTTGCATTTCTTTTTCTTTGGGACGGATTTCGTTGCTGCCTCCTGAACAATGTTATGGACCTCCGTCCATAGTTCCTCAGGCACTCTGTCTATCAGGTCTAATCCCTGAAATCTATTCCTCACCTCCACTGTATATTCATCAGGGATAAGATTTAGGTCATACCTGAACGGTTTAGTGGTTTTCCCGACGTTCTTCAATTTAAGCCGAAATTTTGCAAGAAGCAGCTCATGATCTGAGCCACAGTCAGCTCCAGGTCTTGTTTTTACTGACTGTATAGAGCTTCTCCATCTTTGGCTGCAAAGGACATAATCAATCTGATTTCGATATTGACCATCTGGTGACGTCCATGTGTAGAGTCGCCTCTTGTGCTGTTGGAAAAGAGTGTTTGCTATGATCAGCGTGTTCTCTTGGCAAAACTCTATTAGCTTTTATCCTGCTTCATTTTGTACACCAAGGCCATGCCTGCCTGTTATCCCGGTGATTTCTTGACTTCCTACTTTAGCATTCCAATCCCCTATGATGAAGAGGACATCTTTTTTTGGTGTTAGTTCTAGAAGGTGTTGTAGGTCTTCATAGAACCGATCAACCTCAGCTTCTTCGGCCTCAGTGGTTGGGGCATAGACTTGAATTACTGTGATGTTGAATGGTTTGCCTTGGATTCGTACTGAGATCATTCTATCATTTTTAAGATTGTACCCCAGTACTGCTTTTCCCACCCTTTTGTTGACTATGAGTGCTACTCCATTTCTTCTAAGGGATTCTTGCCCACAATAGTAGATATGATGGTCACCTGAATTAAATTCGCCCATGCCTGTCCATTTTAGTTTGCTGATTCCCAAGATGTCGATGTTCAATCTTGCCATCTCATGTTTGACCACCTCCAGCTTACCTTGATTCATTGATCTGATTTTCCAGGTTCCTAAACAGTATTGTTCTTTACAGCATCGGATTTTCTTTTCACCGCCAGACACATCCACAGCTGAGTGTCCTTTCGGGTTTGGCCCAGCCGCTTCACTCTTTCTGGCGCTACTTGGAAATACCCTCTGCTCTTCCCCAGTAGCATATTGGACACCTTCCGACCTGAGGGGCTCATCTTCCGGCGTCATCTCTTTTAGCCTTGTGATACGTTCCATGGGGTTTTCTTGGCAAGAATACTGGAGTGGGTTGCCATTTCCTTCTCCAGTGGACCACATTTTGTCAGAACTCTCTGCCATGACCTGTCCGTCTTGGGTGGCCCTGCACGGCATAGCTTATGGCTTCACTGAGTTACGCAAGCCCCTTCGCCACAACAAGGCAGTGATCCATGAAGGGGAGACTCATATATATATTTGCGCAAATTTATGTTATGAGCCTGTGCCCTGGATCTTTTAAGAACCTAGCAGCACCCCTGCTATGATATGAGTCAGTTTATTCCTCAAGGGTGAATTCTCCTTTTCTTTTATATAAACTCAAACTGACAAGATTCCAGTGATGTACTCTTGTTCTATCATAGAATCATAGAATAGTAGGATTGGAAGGGGCCTACAAGGTCATCGAGTTCAACCCCCTGCTCAATGCAGGAGCCAAGTCAGAGCATTCCTGACAGATGGCTGTCCAGCCTTGTCTTGAATGCCTCCAGTGTGGGAGAGCCCACCACCTCCCTAAGTAATTGGTTCCATTGTCGTATTGCTCTAACAGTCAGGAAGTTTTTCCTGATGTTCAGCCGGAATCTGGCTTCCTCTAACTTGAGCCCATTATTCCGTGTCCTGCACTCTGGGATGATCAAGAAGAGATCCTGGCCTTCCTCTCTGTGACAACCTTTCAAGTACTTGAAGAGCGCTATCATATCTCCCCTCAGTCTTCTCTTCTCAAGACTAAACATGCCCAGTTCTTTCAGTCTCTCTTCATAGGGCTTTGTTTCCAGTCCCCTGATCATCTTTGTTGTCCTCCTCTGAACCCTCTCCAGTTTGTCTGCATCCTTCTTAAAGTGTGGTGCCCAGAACTGGACACAGTACTCCAGATGAGACCTAACCAGTGCTGAGTAGAGGGGAACTAGTACTTCCCGGGATTTGGAAGCTATGCTTCTATGCAGCCCAAAAGAGCATTTGCCTTTTTTGCAGCCACATCACATTGTTGGCTCATATTCAGCTTGTGATCGACAACAATTCCAAGATCCTTCTCGCTTGTAGTGTTGTTGAGCCACGTATCCCCCATCTTATAACTGTGCATTTGGTTTCTTTTTCCTAAGTGCGGAACTTGGCATTTATCCCTATTAAATGTCATTCTGTTGTTTTCTGTCCAGCGCTCCAGTCTATCCAGATCACTTTGAATTTTGTTTCTGTCTTCCAAAGTATTAGCTATCCTGCCCAATTTTGTGTCATCTGCAAATTTTATCAGCATTCCCTGCACCTCCTCCTCCAAGTCATTAATAAAAATGTTGAAGAGCACTGGGCCCAGGAAATACTGAAATACCTTTTACATGCGACAGTAAAAGATGGCATTTTATTAAGCTATTCTCAGCATTTGTCAAGATTAGCCTGGTTTGTTCTTAAATTAATATTGCTATGCTCCTGATTGTATGTTGTCTAATCTCTTTACACAGGAGTCATAAGTAGTGTGGATTAAGAGAACTTTATTTCATCAAAGTTAATTTTAAATTGCACATGGCTCTAGTTAATATAATAAAGAACTCATAAGCCTACTATAGTTGCTTTGGGATAATTCTGAAGCATTAGGACAGAATCCAATGCAACACTACTGCTAACGTAAATTACATTGCGCTAGCATAAATTACATTGCGCTAGCGTAAACAACCTCTAGGGCAGCACCAATACCGCTTGCTGGCACAAAAGGTGGTGCCTAGGAAACTCTGTGATGCCAGCAAGCTCTATTGCCATTGCACTAGAGGTTGTTTATGCTAGTGCAACATAATTTAGGTTAGTGGTAGAGTCCTACCACTAGTACTCCCCATAATATTTATACTCCCCGTAATATTTAGTTTATTATCAGATGTCTTTTTACTTTGGTGTCTTTCTAATTGTAGTATAAGTAAAATTGCGCCATCTGATACCTTTTTTTAAAAAGCTTGTGCTTAATTACTTAAGTTTCATTGGGATTGGAGGCAGTTTTGGACTGTATCATTTTTTCCTACTTGGAGATATCATTATTCCTTCTGTGTGTTCTTTGCCTCTGATCTTCAAAGGCAACACTACTTCCAGATATAGACATCATTTTGGAGAGTCTACCACTCACAGCTACAGGAATTCAGGTATTGAACATTGGCTCAAGGTTTAGACCACAAGTTTTTGAAGTCTGTTTGATGAAAACTTGAGATTCTTTGGATGTTTATCAGAGGTTCCTTCCTCAACATAGGGTTACAAGCTACCCTAAAAGAGAGCTTGGTCATGCTACGTGTGGCAGCAGAGTTTTGGGGGGTGGCCTAGATTGCACTCATGCTGAGCAATGGGTAAGGGTTCAACATGCTTGACCAGGGCTACACAACATGAACAATGTGTACCATAGAACATGACCCTGTGTTCAAGATACAGATGTTCTATAATTGATATAGAAAGTTTGAAAACTGCTGGGGGGGGGGGTTACTGACAAAAGGCAATTGTACCCATGTGCTACCACCACCCCAAAAAGCTTTGCAGCTTTCCCAAAATTACGATTTATCACAACATATCTAGCATCTGGGATTCTTTATTATTTTATTTATTAATAATACTTACATATCACTTAATATAATTAAATATTTAAGCAGTTTACATATAAATATTAAAATCACATTTAAAATACACTATTACAAGCATTTTCAACTGCAATAACAATAAGAAGAAATTAGGTGTCAGGAGGCCCTAGCCGGCCTCTTTCAGTCTACTCCAGTAGCCAACTCCAGACACAGACAAAGGATTATTTTCAAGGCTTTATTCCTTTTACAACTTAATAACTCTATCACCAGTGACTAAGCTATGAACAGCAGAGTAATCTATGCCCTGGGTTGGAAACAGTTGGTCCCCATTTGAATGAGAATCACTTGCAGACCCTGAACTTATGGGCTAGGGAGAGTCCCTCCTCTTTTCCCTTGGGTCCTCTGGACGTGACCGTTGCTTGCGCGCCAAACAGGCGCTACGCCTCCTTTCTGCACCCTCCATAGCTCGTCGCTCTCTCCGTCTGCGTCGAGCATCCAGCCAGACCTCCTCCCGCGCTCTTTCACTCCCAGGACTGCTATGTCTGGAATGCCGGCAGGAGGAATCTCTGCCAGCTGCAGGGCCTGAGAGGGATGAGTGTGCTCCTCTCCCATGGACGGCTGTTCCTCCTCAGAATCAGAACTGCTCTGAGTTCTATGGGCTCAGTGTCCACCCTGACATTATGGATTTTAGAGAACTCTACCACGGACTCCAATGAGGCCCTCAGAGTCCGTGGTGGAACGGACCACCCACCTCCACCACCCCACAAAGTTGCCCCGGAACGGATCCTACCTGCCACCGGCCAGTCTGGTCCATCCGCTGCCGTCCTGCAGAAGAAAATTGTGTCTGGCGTAGCAGACACCATTTACGTCCCTTCTCTTTGGCATGATAGGCTACATAAATCTTTACATAGCCTATCACGGCAAAGAGCAGGGACGCAAATGGCGTCCGCTACACTGGATGCCATTTGCATTCCAGCAGCCGGAAGTCTGCCAGTGGCTGGCAGCTCTGTGGATTTGCCACGGAGTGGAGCCGGCCGGTGAGGATTCCGGGGGAGAGGGACGGATCACCTCCCCCCCCCCCATGGACCCCCCGCAGACTCCAAATAAGGGGGTTTCACACAACCCTAGAAGCAATACAAAGAATGGCAAGATGGAACAGCATATGATTAATTGCAATTAATTGTAAGCCAGAGAAAGCCTGGGTGAATAAGTGTGTTTTTAGGAGGTGTTTAAAACATAGCACATTTTATGCCTCCCAAACTGCACAAGGGAAGATGTTCCAGAGGGTGGGCACCACTACCGAGAAGGCCCCAACCCTCATAATTTTTCTACTTCTGAAGCAGGAAAAGTTATGATGGCTATATGAATTGGTACACAGCTGCAATAGTGAACTGAATAACTTTAGATTTTTCATTTTAAACTATTAAAAAAAAACAAATATGTGAAGGAAGGAAGAGAGGCAAAGAAGACATTGGCCAAGAAGTGGACATTGGGAGTCTTCTGTAAAGTCGTGCAGAAACTTGTACCTCTAGCTTTTTCACAAAAATAAAAAAGTGAGGCATGATCACTGATGGATTTCAGAATACTGTGTGAACTCTTTCAATGTGATTAGCAGATTCAGCAATAAATAAATAACCTTAATGGTCTTGATGTATCCCTGGTAGATAATGATTTCCCCATCTGTTATGATATGGGAAATTAAACGAGCTGGCAAAAGAAAGATGTCTACGCACAGCAGATAGGTACAAGAGAATAGAATCATAGAATAGAAGGGTTGGAAGGGGCCTAGAAGTCCAACACCCTGCTCAATGCAACCACCAGTAACTCCCAAAGTCATAATTTATCAGTGGGAATGTAAACCCAAAAGAGGAGCACAGGACTTGGGGCTCTCTCCTACCAGGGGATCACCACAGCCCAAGCACAATAATCTTCCTGAATAAGAGTTAAAGTCTTCTTTAGTTGGGTTGGCTTAGGGTAGAATGGGGAGGAGAGATTTTTTTTTTAATTTAAAGACACTAACTGAAAAGGTACATACAATGTGCACCATGTACATACCTTTATTTATTTATTTTATCTCATTTATATCCCACTTTTTTTCCTCTTCCAAAGAACCCAAGGCAGATTACACGATCCTCCTCCTCTCCATTTTATACTCACAGCATCCCTGTGAGGTGGGTAAGGCTGAGAGTCAGTGACTGGCCCCAAATCACCCAGTGAGCTTTATGTCCAAGTAGGGACTAGAACCCAGGTCTTCTGAGTCCCAGTCCAACACTTTAACCACTACACCACACTAGCCCTCACAATTTGAGATCCATTCTCCTGACTAGGTGTTTGTCCATTTCTGTTAGTACAACATAATACTGCTGATGTTTTTAGTGAGATTGTTTGTTTTTATGGCCTCTTTACTACCCCAGGGAGGCTGCAACATTAGACAGCTCCCCTTCAGTTAAGTCTGACCTCTGCTGTAAATCATAATTGTAGTTGCCTTTTAGTTTGGCGTGTCTTTGGTAGAGTGAAAGGCAAGACTTTAATACCAAGTGGAATTCAGTTTTCTTCTATTCTCTCCTTCCTGCATTAGATTGTTTTTTTTTTAAGTGAAATAATAGCCAAGTATAAAAACCAAATAACATTAAAAATCCCGTGACTTAAATAATGAGGTACGTTAGAAAAAAACAACTAAAACTAATATTGTGGTGTGAATTGTTGGTTGGGATAAAATAAGTTCTGCTGTTAGATTAACTGGAAATGCCACAGGAGTAACTGGCCAGTTTGAATGCCCTGGGTACTTCCAAGTTCTTATGTTCCAAGTTTTCCACAACTGTTGCAGGAAATGGAGACTTCATTATTTGACAAGCAGTTAGGTTTTGCTGTTGGGTTAATTCAACTACAGTGGTTTGATCTCTTGCACTGAGGAAGGGAAAATGTGCCTTTGGTATCTAAGTGGTTTTCTGGTGAGATGACAGCCTTCAGGAAGTGGGATTTAGTGTGTTCTTCTCTGGAAAGTGTTCTTTATAGGAAGTGCTGTGACATGCTGTGGGAACCAAGATTAATATATCCTAGTAACCCAAAATAATAACAACAGAAAGGCTTGCATTTAAGTCTACAGTTTTGTCCCCTCACACTGTTTTGAACCCCACACACACATACATACATATGGAAATTGCCAAGGAAGTCCAACACATTTGACGTCAAAAGAGGAAATTTCTCTAACATAAGGGAACTAGTAAAATGGAAGCTGAAAGGGGGAGTCAAGAGAGTTAAATCCCTTCAAAATTCTTGGAGGCTACTCAAATCACAATAATAGAAGCTTATCTAGAACGTATACCACAGTTTAGGAAAGGTAGCACCAAGTCCAAGAGGTAACCCGCATGGCTAATGAGCAGTGTCAAAGAAGCTACTAGAGAAAAGAAGGCTTCCTTCAGAAAATGGAAGTCTTGCCCAAATTTGGAGAACAAAAAGGAAATAGAAACAGACAATAAGAGATGCAAAGAATTTTTTTTGAGGCGCATATCACTAACAACATCAAGGCCAACAATCAGGAATTCTTTAAATAGAAGCAGGAAACCAATGAGGGAGGCAGTTGGACTAATGGATGACAGTGAAGTTAAAGGAGTACTAAAGGAGGATAAGGAGGTTGCAGAGAAGCTGAATGAATTCTTTTCATCTGTCTTCACTGCAGAAGATGTAGGACAGATACTTATGCCTGAACAGATGTGTTCAGGAAGGGAACTGAGGCTAATGGTGGTGACAAAAGAAGAAGTTCTTGACCTTACTGACAAATTGAAAACTAATAAATCATTGGGCCCAGGTGGAATCCATCCTAGAATTCTTAAGAACTCAAGATGTCAGGGATTCCAAGCTCTTCCGCTGAGTAATGAGGCAACCAACACTCCTTGCTGCGCAATCCACAAGCTCTTTATTCAGCTAATAGCACCTCTTCACCTCTGAAGCGACTACAAGAGCTGTCCTCTAGCCCTTATTAGCAAAATAAATATTTTGGTAAGAGAGCTACTGAAAGCAGGGCAGTTGCCTTTGATCTCAAATGGACAGGTTTCCTGCCATGCTCTGCCAACTCATCCCTGTCTCTTCCCTTCAAGGAGGTTCCTCCTGGCCCAACTTCTGATAGGCAGCTGGGTGGGATGTTTCCCACTTCCTCCCAGCTCCACCCTCTTAACTCTGCAGTGGGCTCTGGGATCTGTCAATCTTGATGCTCCCTCTCCTTCCATCAGGGGCCAGCAGGGGCCATCAGGGGCAGGACGGAGGCGGGGGGAGACAATCTCTGATCCTGTTCCTCCTCCTCAAATAGCCCCTGGGAAGGTTCTTCACTGACTCCGGGGGAGTCTTGGGGAATTTCCTCCCCACACCTTGTCTCTGCTGGGCTTCTTCTAGCTCCATCTCCAAATCTGAATCTAACAAAAATATGAAATTGCTGATCTCCTAACCACAATATGTAACATATCCCTAAGATCAGCCTCTATAGCAGAGGACTGGAGAAGAGCCAATGTAATATCAATTTTTAAAAAGGGATCCAGGGTGGAGTCAGGAAATTACAGCTCAGATAGCTTAACATCTGTTCTGGGTAAACTGGTTGAAAGCAATATTAAAGATAAAATTAGTAAGCATATAGAAGGACACACCCTACTGAAAAAATTAACATGGTTCTGCAAAGGTAAGCCCTGTCTCACTAACCTTTTCAAGTTCTTTGAGAGTGTCAGTAAACCTGTGGACAGGAGTGATCCAGTAGACATTTCTTACTTGGACTTCCAAAAGTTTTTTGACAAAGTCCCTCACCAAAGAACAGTCATGGAATGGTCTTCTTATGCATCAGAAACTGGTTAAAGAACAGAAAGCACAGAGTAGGAATAAATGGCAAATTCTCTGAAAGGAGGGACACAAACAGTGGAGTCCCACAGGGATCTGAATTGGGACCAATGCTTTTCAACTTGTTCATACATGATCTGGAATTGGGAGTTAGCAGTGAGGTGGCCAAGTTTGCTGATGATACCAAATTATTTAGGGTGGTTAAAACAAAAAGGGACTGTGAAGAGGATCAAAAAGGATCTCCCCAGACTGGGAGAATGGACATCAAAATGGCAAATGCAGTTCAGTGTAAGCAACTGTAAAATGATGCATGTTGGGGCAAAAAATCCCAACTTCAGATATAAGCTGATGGGATCTGTGCTAGCAGTGACTGACCAAGAAAGACATTTTGGGGTTGTGCTCAGTGAAATTGTCAACTCAGTGTGCAGCTGCTATGAAAAGGGCAAAATCCATGTTAGGCATAATTAGGAAAGGAATAAAAAATAAAACTGCCAATATCATACTGCACTTATACAAATCTGTATATCCTAGAAAAAAGGATATTGTAGAGTTGAAAAATTGCAGAAAGGGGCAACTAAATGATCAAGTGGCTGGAGCAACTCCTCTACAAGGAAAAGTTACAACATCTGGGACTGTTTAACTTAGAGAAAATGAAAGTACAGGGAGACATGATAGAGATGTGCAAAATTATGCATGGGATGGAGAAAGTGGATAGGGAGACATTTTTCCTCTCATAATACTAAAACCCGGAGTCATCCCATGAAGCTAATTGGTGGGAGATTCTGGACAGATAAAAGGAACTACTACTTCACACAGTGCATAGTTAAAACTATGGAATTTGCTACCACAGATGCAGGGATCGTCACCAATCAGGATGGCTTTAAAAGGAGATCAGACAAATTCATGGAGGATAATGGCTGCTAGTCCTATATGCTACCTCCAGTATCAGTGGCAGTATGCCTATGTACACTGGTTACTGGGGAACATGACTAGGAGGGTGCCATTACATTCATGTCCTTCTTGTGGGCTTCCCACAGGCAGTTGGTTGGCCACTGTGTCAACAGAATGCTGGACTAGATGGACCTTTGGTCTGAACCAGCAGGGCTCTTCTTCTGTTCTTACCCTCCCACACACTTACTCTGTGATCATGCACAAGAACTCCACACTTGTGCCTAGGCTAAATGTGAGCCCTCAGTTCCCCTGCTCTTCTCCTTGCTGTCCCTGGAAATTGGACTGGCCATGTTCCACAGCACATGTATGTTTCCATCTAGAAGCAGTCTTTCCAGATGGGGTCAGCATAGATTTCTAGTTCAACGGTCCACCCGCTTCAAGTCCATTACTTCTCATGATGCTCCTTCCTTGTCCCATTCTTCCTCTGCACTCCCAATATTATATTCTCCATGGTAGACTTGCATTGCCACCCTGACTAGGTCACACACCCAGTCAGGGGCTCTGAAGATACTGAGGTTTTGTCCTGGCTCCATTTTCCTGCTTCTCACTCATCAATTTTTTTCCCTAAGAAAATGTATTTACCTAAAGATAAGTCTCTTTCTTTCTAGAGGTGAGCAGATCTTTTGGAAGGAGGGGGAAGTCTTTCCTGTGGGCAGTGGTTTTCAAATATTGTCATTCCATGTTGTCTGCCACGAAACCCCAGAATATTAAGGAAGATTCTGGGGCATGTTGCTTTGCTCATGCACACTGATTTCATGCTTATCTCCCTATTCCCCTATATAAACAGAAAGTGTTTATGATCCTAGATTCTAGTCTACACCATACCAGAACAATCCTGTGGCTGCCCACTGTACAGAAAGATTGGCAAGCTGTTTTTCAGGGAAGCTTATCCACAGTTGCTGATATTCTCACTGAGGAACCCCTGTAATGAGATTTTCTAGAACACTGTTTGGAAACCACTGCTCTGTAGCATCAGTCTTGCCGTGACTGTAGACAAGTGGCTGAGTGAGGTAGACTTGGATAAGAGGATCAGAAACTATGTAGTCCTTGTGAGATTTGGCAGATGGCAATCACAGAACTACTCCTATTTGTGTCAGAAACCGATTTTCCCCCCTCTGTCAAAGTCAAGTTGGTTGGCCACAGTGCTTTTGAGAGTGGTCACACTTTAATGTGTAGCTTGGCTTAGTTGGCGGCTTCAATGAAACTTGCTTGAATCAGGCAGGTATTTGGGATGCTGGTAGTTCGCTGCTGATGTTTGCACATGGGATATTGTAATCAGAGGAGCTTGTTTAAAGTGTAGGTGGATATCTGAACATATGGCTTGGATGTGAATAAATGCATGTAAGTTAGGTTAATAAATTGTTCTTTATGACGTTCTAGTCATAATTCCACCTGATTTTGTGATGCACATGAAGTAATAGGCATTTAAATTACACAGGATGAAGCCAAAGGACTTTGTACCCACAGCTGATCCATGAGTCATCTGACTAGTTTGCCTATTAATGTTTCCGTGACTCTGTGTCATGTAGATTTGCAGCCAGCTCCATATTCCACCACATTTGCCTTAGCCAACCAAGTGTATTGGATAAGCATTTACACTGGCCTTGGGACCATATCACACAGGTGTAGAAAATAACATGTATACCATTGTGTATGAAAATTGTTCTGTCTATTTGGCCATGTAGTGGTATGTGTTTGGGACAAACAAACATGTCTTCTAAACTATCTTCTAAACTACATTTCTAAACTATCTTCATGTATAAGTGCATTTTCTTTTACATGCACCTCTGTTTGTAAAATCTTAAATATGAAACCACCTCAGCCCGAATGGACTGGAAACTGCTTGTTGATAGAAGTAAATTTTCTGACTTGAATACATGGGAATCATTATTTCTCCATGGTGGATAATAATGGAAATCTCTTTCCTTTAGGATGTATAAAGTAGACTAGCTGAAGAAGGCATTATCAAATTGGGTCTCTGAAGCTGCATGTAGTACTCGGTTGATTCCAGAAAACAGGACGTTGGAGCTATCCCTGAGTAAACCTAGAAGGAAACTGATTTCTTGCGCACTTCTCTGTCCTAGCTACTAAGGACCAAAGCAGACATTACTTTAAATCCATATCTAACAGCTATGTCTTTCCCCCACCATTTTTGCTCTAGAGTAGGTGCAGGGCCCCTGGTCTGGATCTTAAAAGTCCCATGCTAGGGTCCTGATCCAGATGGGGGCCCTCTGCCTACGCTAGAGTAAAAATGAAAACAAAAGATATAGCTACTAGATGTGGATTTAAAGTAATGTCTATTTTGGTGTATATACCGAGAGGGTTTAGGAGGTTGCAGTGTGATCAGAGCTTGACAGAGAAAGGTGACGGCCTGTGTGTTTGGCTTTGAGTGTGTCAAGACTTGAGTCGGCAGCAGGTGTTGATGAGGCAATAGGCCAGCTGAAGATCTGAGAGTGGTGTGAGTTCTGGTGAAAGGAGGCAGGCCTTGCTGCATTGGGAAAGGGCAAAGGACATGCCAGTGGTGGTAGCAGTGGGAAGGAATGCTTGGGAGGAGTGAAGTTGCAATGATAGCAAGCTGTTATTCCCAGCTAAATTTATTATTACTTCTTGTTGCAGCTCTGGAGCTTAGGAAGCATGGTCCTCTCTAAAGTAAAGTATTTATACAGGAACTTAGAGGTACATTTATGCAGTGGTGGGCTGAGGAATGGTTTAGCTTGGGTCATTTCAGTCTTCTAATATTCGTATATCCAATGCTGAAAAGCAGAGCCAGGATCAAGGGTGTAGGTATGGTCAGTCGAGCACCTGGTGAGGGCCCAAATGCCAGCAGGGATCCACTGACTGGAGCTGCTCCTCCTCTTCACCGTTGCAACCTGCCTGTTCACCTGCCTCTTGCTCTGGCCCACACAACAGTGGTGATGAGCAGGAAGACCCGTAGATGCCACTGCCTACTTGCTCACTGGTTCTTTTTCAAGCAAGTAAGTGTAGCAATGATGAGAAAGAGCGTGAAGAGCAATAGCAGCTGATGACAGCAGTGGTGAGAAGGTAGGTTCACTGAGGGAGGGGGATATTGAGGGTGTCTGGTCCAAGGGCCCTCAAAAACCTGGAGCCGGGCTGTTAAAAAGGTTGGGAAATTGACTTCTTAGTAAAGTATGCTTGTGTTATGTCTTTGTCTTAGGTAGCGCTGAGCTGAAACAACACATCCAGTTTGTTTCTTTTTAGCATAGGTTGTAAAACACTTGTTTTCGTAGTCTCTCTCAATTTGAACATTTTCATCTGCACTGGGTCAAGCTGTTTCTGAGCAGTGCCTGAAAGAGTGTCCCCAACTTGAGAAGAGAGAACTGTGCAGTCTCTGAGGAATTAATTGCCAAACGTTCATGCCCAGAGAGGCTCACCAGCCTTAGAAGAGGGTGCAATACATTCCTGTACTAGGTGAAAACAGCAAAGGTTGAGGATGTCTTGGTAACCCGTGAAAACTCAGCTCAGACTAATTCTAGATCGCAGTCTCTTTCACATTCCTTTCCTATCGTAGTAGCTCTCCCAGTGTTTAGTACTCTGAGTTACAGCCAGCAGATTGAACAGACGTTATGTGGCCATTACTATGTCTAATTCAGCCCCCCATTGCCTTTAACCTTACTAACATGGTGGGTCAGAATCCCACTTAGCTGAACGGACTGCAGGGCCACTGAATGGACTACAACTAGAGACCATCTATTGAAAGCCTTAAGGAATGTAGTCTAAACCACTTGGACAACTGGATTTTTGTTTTATTAATTTAATGTATTTTAGAAGTCCAAGTACATGCATTCAGGGACAAACGAAAAGCTACTATTTTATCTTTTATATGCTTGCATGCATGTATCAGAAGTGTGGAATTGTACAGCCTCTGGGTCTACAGTGACGTTAAAATGATGCAGGTCTGTCATGATGTTGAGGCAGTAGTGCAAATTGATTAAGAAAAGCCCTGTTCGCTTTGCATTCAGAATGAAGATACCGTTTTCTCTAGGACCTGGGTTGGCTTTCTCCTCTTTAAGGGAACAGCAGGCAGCATCAGCACGTTGAAGCAGGGCAGCCCTGGGACGTGCTTGCTTGAATCTTCCAGGGAGAGAGAACTGGCTAATGAAAACTTCACATTAATTCTGACATCTAATAGCAATTCAGCAAGTGGAGTGGCGGGGGGGGAACCACTTCACAGAGGAGGAGAGAATTTTTAAAGCGATATTGATGTAATTATCATTCATGGCTCGGAACAGCATCCTCCTTGCCTGTGCACAGCAGAGGGAGAGTGGTGCCTGCTCCTTTTGCGCTGATATTGGGGGGGTCCATGGGGAGTAGCGATTGAAATGCAGCACTGTAAAGCCGCCCTGTTGGTTCCCCATGACCACCTCCAGTCTTGATAATGGGGGGCATGCTTCCTGTGGGTCGCCTTTGTTAATGCTTGGGAATGAAGTGTTAGCTAAAAACGGAAGAAATGGCTTCAGGAGAACTGGTGTGGAGATTGTGTGCTGTTTCCCAGCACACTGGTAGGAGGGGCTGCTGGTCTAAAATTATGTATCTGTGTTTAACACTCAATGTTTGGGGTTTTAACAGGATATTTTTGGGAAGCCAGTTGTAATTGGAATGACTATTTAATTAGATATATCTGTGTTGATGGGAAGGAGAATTATTTGTTAATTGCTACTAGGACCTTATAGTTCCTTTGGCAGGCTTTTTTAAAAGGTCTGTTAGAAGGATGTAACAGACATTTGTTCATATATGGTTCCCAGAATGTACTACGCCCGGTGCAATGTACCCAGGGCATAGAAATCAGATACAAATCAGATACGCAATTTTTTTCCCCAGGGCTGCTTTTTGAAAATGCAAACTGAAATTACTTGTTTAACAGAGAGGTGATGCAAGCTCATTTTAGGTTGCCGCCAGCCTGGCTCTTTAAATGAGAAGGGATATTTGAAACCGTTAGTAAAGAATGTGTGTTATGCAGGAGTTATTGTCTGAATCAAGAATGCATTTATTGAGTTTTTAAAAGATTTCAAAGGTGTCTTATTTTATATTTTAAGAACTGTTTTTAGGGCTTTTAGTACTTTATTCTGCTGCTGGTTTTAATTTGATTTTATGTGTTGGAATGGTTTTATTCTCTGCTGCTGGTTTTATCTTGGTTGTATTCCGCACTGGTTTTACTGTTTTGTTCTTAATGTTTGTATCTTATGTGTTTTAAATGTATTGTATACTGCCCAGAGAACTTTGGTTATTGTGTGGCTTAAAAGTACAGTAATTAAATAATAAATGTTTAAATAAGAGCATTTCAACATTGTTTAATTATCAGCGGGTGATGTCTTGTTCTATGTAGTTGTGTTGAAGTAAAGGAAAACTTCTTGAGTATCGTTTATGAAACAATAAAATGTGGAGATACTACAATATGTGTGCTGTTACTTGTGACAGGTATACCTGTTTGAAACTGAAGAGAATAACTTATTTGTCTGAAAATAAGGGTGTGTATGTTTTTTTCTTGGGTTCCCTTATAACAAAGCCAGGACTGTTAAATAAAAGTTGCAAGCTGTTTTTTATCCTGCAGTTGAATCCATGGATGCTTATTGGGAAATGAGCCCCATTTATTTCATTGGGACTTACTTCCAAGTAATAATAATAATTAATGCTTGCTTGGTATTCATATACAGCTTTTTCTGTGTATGCTTTACATACATTATCTAAGTAAGTCTTACTATGACCCTGTTAAGTAGGGCAGTACTATTTATCTTGCTGTTATACATGGTGTGGAGGATGGACCTGAGAGATAGCAGCTTGCCTAGGGCAACCTAATAAGTTTATGGCTAAGATTTGAACTACTGTCTTGTTAGTCTGTGTTCCTAAAGAGTACCCTGTACCAGAGAGCAGCACGAGGATAGATGTCAAAAGGCACAGTGCTTTAGAACATCTTTGCACTATTCCTTTTTTGGTATGTTTCATTTTGGTCTCTATCTTTAGGTTTTGTTTCACTGAACCTGGAAACCTGTGCTGTTTTCAGTAGCACAGGAACCTGTACCATCATTCAGAAAGAAGGTTACACACTTTATGGATTCTCCTGCACGAACCTCTCCGCTGCCTTTCTGTGTGAATAAGTATAGATGCTGTCATTGCTCACAGAGATCCAATGATGCTCCCAAAGCCCCCTCCATATGTTCCCTAAATATGGGGGCATAAAATTGCCTATTGCTTGCCATTCTGTGCTGTGGATATTGCTTTATGTCTGCTAGAGTTCCTTGCTGTCCTTTTTTATTTTTCGTATCTGATATAATTAGCAAAATGACTGGTGGTTAGAACTGCAGTGATCAGCTATATTAGGGATTCATTTAAAATGGGCAAATGGCTGATAATCTATGTTTTGGTTTTATCGGCTGCACCTTTCCTTTTCCTATTATTTTGGTTGTTGCTTGATTGTTTTGTTAATTTGTATAGGATTTTATTGGTTTTCAGCTGTCTCATTCTGCACATGCAGTGGAAGGGCAGGATCTAAACATTTCTAATAAAAAATAAATATTAATCAAGTAGAGTATGTTCGCATGTATCAGCCATTATTGAATGTTACTGGGTGGGTGGTAGCTAGGTGTGTATGTATTGGGGGTGGGGGGAAGAAATGTAACACAGATGAGTTTAAAATATTGCCAGTTAAGGCAAGATGCCAGTTCGTTGGCTAGTAGGCTTCTATTCTATTTAAAAACGTTGCCCAGATGGAATTGTTTGTAGCTCAGTGGGTGTACATTATACACTGTGTAAGAATTGGATTCGAACGTTAAAATCATCTGTGGCTTGCTGTGCCTAGTAATACAGATTTTTGTTTGTCCTGTCACAAGCAATATATTTTAAGCTCCTTTTATAAAATATTTTTTCAAAGGTGAATTTTGTTTTAAACTTGTTTTTGTTCTCTCTCCCCCCGCCCCGGTTACTTGAGCAGGACACATTGTGTGCATTCACACATGACAAGCCATACTCAAGGTTGAAAAATGGGTTGTCATTGAACCGTGGGTTGTTGTGTTAGCTGTGCTAATAAACCATGATTTGTTAACCACGAACAACCCACGAAGAGAACCCATGGTTTGTTGTTGGGTTGTGAACTGCAGGTTGTTTGTGGTTAACAAACCATGGTTTGTTAGGGTGGCTGGGTTCACGCAAAACAACAACCCATGGTTCAGTGACAACCCACAGTCAACCTATACACAACCAGGAGTGTGGGTTGTTGTCTTGTATGAACCTAGCCATTGGGTGTATTGGACACATCACAGGGTTCTTGGTGGGGAACCATACTTCTGTTCCAGGAATGCAGACATATCAATAGGATTAGATCTAAGGACACAGTCAAGGTCAAAAAGGCTGGTTTGCTCACACACAACTGTCTACATGGAGATTACTACAATCCAGCATGAGAAGAGAAAGAAGCATAGTTTCCAGGTACAGTTGCCCTCTTTGTAACTGGCCGACAGTTGGGCTGATTCATAACATGATTTATTCACATAAGCTCCAGAAATACACACTTCATAACATATTTAACAATAATCTTGCAAAACTGGGTGTCATTTATCAGGAAAGACGTATGTACGTGCATGCATGTGTGTGTTAAGGTTGCAGTTTGGACTTGAGTTCCAAATGCATATATTTGGAATTAAGCCAATTTGATTCCAGTGGAAGCCAGCCTGATATAGTGAAAAGAGTACTGGACCTGAACCAGGGAGATCTAAATCCCCATGTCGCCGTGGAGGTCATTGGGTGACCTTGGACCAGTCATGTTAGTACTATTCAAGTTTTCTATACACAAGGAGGGGACGGGGGATGAGCATGCTAGCTCCTCACCCACCACCCACTTCATTCTCATCATCATCCATGTGTAGAGGCCCGTGTCTGCACTCATTGGTAATTGTACAAGGTAGCATGTTTTCTTGTTGCTGTTCTGGAGGCCAGATTCTAAGATATTTGTTGGAATTTTTCAGATGACTTTCTAATGTACCTAGCTGTCTATTTAGAAACAGAGCTTGAGTCCCCACTAATATTAGATTTAAGACTGAGACTAATCATGCTCATGTGTTCCTCTACTTTGGGGGTGCAGGGAGGAAGGAAATGGTGTTTTTGTTCTGTGAAATCTCAACTTTTGCAATATTGATCTGTTGGCTATAAATAAAACTTGCCAAGTCTTATTTTCTTTTGAAAGATAAAGTAACAGACCACATTAAACCCTCAAGATTTTGGGACTAAACTGTAACTTGCCTTGCTTTCAATGTATTAAATATTTTCACATTTACTCTTGACCTCTTTAATGAACGTACCTGCATTTGTTTCAGTTGGCTGCTATCCTGCATATTTAAATTTTTACATAACTAACATAACTACACCATTTTTATTCACTCTGACATTAGCAATTTCTCATGAGAATACATCTCTACTTTTTATATTTTGCTCTGTTTTTAAAATTGCTATAAGAATTTAAATTGGTGGCTTTTTGCAAGATACCATTTTTAAACTAACTAAGAGCAGTGTCAGGAAATAATAGGAATTACTGAATACTCAACATCTTATTTCTTTACACAATGATTTGAAATATAGAAGGAGCAATTTTGAAAACATAGGTGTTCTGTTTTATAGCAATATGTTGTGATTTAAATTATTGGAGGAGGCTTAAGCAGACAAGGTTTTTTTTCATTTATACATAATACTGATAAAAGTGGACAGTCACAAATGTCCTCGGAATGTGTGATACATGGGCTGGGTTTGCACAACAAGCTAACCCAAGATGGTTTATTTTTCAGAGCAACCCATAATGGGTTACCATGTTGTCTGTGAGCTGTTTTTCCCACCCACAGTGGGTTATTTCCTCCAAATAAGACACCCCAAGAACCTGCAGTATGCAGTATGGGTTGTTTTACCTATGGTGGGTTAGTGTGTTGTCTTTACGCCAACCTGGGTTACAGAGATCACCTACAGAGCCTCTCAGCAAAAGTGGTCAAAAACACTTCTACCACTCTGCTCCTCTCCATCCATCCTGAGATCCGCCTAGCAACAGATTGTGCCTGCTGCCAACGCTCCATCTCCTTTGCCACCCAACTCCTCCCTCCTCTCTCCTTCTGCGATGTGGTCTGCAAAGTTGCTTTCACTCACACAAGTGTCTAATTGGCTGAGCGACCTTGAGCAAAGTTGTTTTCCTGCCTAATTCAGCTGTGTCTCCACCTCCAAAGCATCTCCTACATCCTGCCTGGGCGGTTCCCAAACAGTTTCACCTGCAGTTAAATCCTCACTTTTCCAAGGAAAAGCAAAGTTGTGCAATTATCCAGTAGTGCTTCTTGTGCCTCCCCACAATGGGAACCTGTATATTAAATTGTGTCCCATTCCTGCACATTTTCAAGGAGTTGGAGGCTCCCCACCCCTTTTTGCGCAATATTCCCACCATGTAAGCATCACTCCTTTCCAGTCAGGCCACCCCTTCCCAACTCAGCAGATGATTCTTCCCCTCCCTACAACCCACAGGACCGAACCTCCACCCTGCAACTTGTCACTGCAACTGCCAGCCCCCAAGCTAACCATCCAACCCCCCACCCCACCCCGGAACTAATTCCAAATAGTGCCCTGGTAGATTCAAAGCAGTATTAAGCAAGTCAAATAAGCCACATAGTCACTTTGTATGCCCATAAAAATTATCTTTTTATCCTGTGTTGTTGGTCTGCTGCTGGTAAGGAGGGAGCTGTCAAATCCTTGGAAATTGGGGCGAGGGGTAAGGAATAAGAACTGAGGAAGCGGGGGTAGGAGTGGGAAGACAAGGGAAGGAAACGGGACAGTGGGTAATGATCGGCATGGGGTTGAGAATGGGGCAACTGACAGAGGCAGAAGAAGACGTGAAGTGGACCAGTTAGAGTCAGGCTGCTGAGTAGTGACAGTGCGAGGGACGGCGGGATATGGTTTCCACCGCAAAGGAAGCTGGGATACCTGTCCGGCTGGACAGGAGGGCCCCAGGGGCAGGAAGGGCGAGGGGGGAGAAATAAACTACACTGTGTAACTTATTTGAGAGATTGTGTGAATGGGGCACAGTCGGCTATTTGCAAAATAATCTACTGTGAGTAGCTTATAAGCCCCCATGGGTTAACATGATGTGTGAAGAGGCCCATGGTGGGTGTTCAGATGATTGCAGGGGCAAAAGAAGCCATCATGGCTACCCCCCCCGTCCATGCCAGCCGCGCGCACTGGTTGTTTACAGAATTACCCATGCTGCATCACGGGTTGGTGCGTCATGCAAACCCAGCGCACAGCGCGGTGGGGTGGCTTCATATCCACCGTAAACCCCTACTGCACATCGTAGGTTGTAGGGTGGGTATGGAGACTGCGCCACACGCCAGGTTAGCATGACAAGCCAACCCGTGCTGCAGCAGAGGTAATTCTGTAAACAACCGGTGTACACGGCAGGGGCGGGAGGAGAAGCCATCCCCCCGCCCCCCTCCGTGATCATCCAAACCTGGACATTAGGTCAGAAGATACAAAAAGAAGAAGATACAATCATGGCCTAGAGCAGTGTTTCCTAAACTGTGAGTCCGCAGAATTCTGGTGTTCCGGGCAATGTTAATAGGGGTTCTGTGAGAAAATTTTGATGCTAGCAATATTTTTCCCTCTAAAATATGAAATATGAAATTATGAATGTATCAAAAATACTTTGCTGAATAGTATTTAGATTGTAAAGGCTGCTGTTGTGACATGGCCATCACAAAGCCACATTGGCTCTTGCAAGGTGGAGCCTATGAGGAAGACAGAGCAACGCCCCACCCCTCTCCAGGCTATTATGGGCACCCTTAATAGATTCACAGAGAGCAGTATCTGGAGCCAAGCTTTGGTCTCTTCTGTAGGCAGCAGCAGCAGGTGCCTGAGCAGAGTGTGTGCGTGTGTGTGTGTGTAAATTTTGTTTTTGAATTCTGTGTGTGGGGCTGGGTCAACTTAGAATCATAGAATAGTAGGGCTGGAAGGGGCCTATAAGGCCATCGTGTCCAACCCCCTGCTCACTGCAGGAATCCAAGTCAGAGCATCCCTGACAGATGGGTGTCCAGCCTCGTCTTGAAGGCCTAATCCTTCGAGACCCCCAGCAGACAGCACCATCAGCTAGGAGATGGGAAAGTCAGTCAGTCAGTCAGTCAGTCAGCCAATGTACATATCAACTTGGGTACAGCTCTAGACTGTGCAAATTAATTTTTAGGGCTCTAGGATCTGTAAATCAATTTTTAAGGCTTGGGTGCACCTCTAGGTTTTGGAGAGGAGATGGTGAGGCTCCGTGGCAGAGCTCCTGCTTTGCATGCGAAAGGTCCCAAGTTCAATCCCTGGCATCTCCAGGTAGGGCTGGAAAAATTCCTGCCTGAAACCCTGGAGAGCCACTGCCAGTCACTGTTGACAATACTGGGCTAGATGAACAAGTAGTCTGACTCAATATAAGGCTGTGTTCCTAAATTAATTTTTAAGGCAGCTCTAGGGTGCCTTAAACGGGTGCAGCTGTAGGCTCTGCAAATTAATTATTTGGCACTCCTAGCAGAAGGACAGTTGTTCATTCCAATAATTTCCCTACGTTCTGCTCTCTTTGTAATTTGTTCTTTCTGAAAATGAAAACTAACCTTTAAATAACTAACAAATAAAAAATCAAATGCACATTTGAGCATTATGGGTGACAGTTTATCGGTATGAAAATTGACTTAATTTCCTCTGTTGTGTTTCCAAATTTCCCCAACCCCCTTTATTCCAAAGGTAGTCCATTACCGCCCCCCCCCCCCCCGCGACCCACCGGGACCAACATTTATGGATTCTGTGAATATATTTCAAGCCCAAAAGTGTTCTGTGGCGAAATTACTTTTGGAAATGCTGGCAAAGATGACTTCCTCCTTGTTCCTTTATCTTTTTATTGGGTTGCCCAGTTAGCTGGATTTTGTACACAGCTATTGATTACTTTCTGCATAGGGAAAGAAACAAAGCAACAATAATAATTTACAGTGTGGTAGGTTTTTCTCCCTTGGTTCTCATAGTTTGCACATTAGTATTGTGGTCAGACAGTTCAACTTTGGGCTTTGTGCTGTGATTCTACAATGAAGTGTTTGTAGGGGAGACCTTGGTTTTTGGAGCTTTTTCATTGAAGCAAATGGGGCCTTTTTTCCTATTCAAATTGGCGTTGTGGGGCAGGGGGAGCACAATCTGGATCAGGACCACAGAGGGGGCAAAGAGATGAAAGCCCCCCTATTTCTCATATACAAGGATCCTGATCTGGGTGAGGTCTTCTGTTCTTATTTTTGCATATCTAAAGTGCTAAAGAAGCACTTTAATGCTACCTATTAAAGATAATTTAGAATTTGGCCCTGAGTCAGATGAGGACATGCCAGAGAAGAAGAGGGGAGAGTCCCAGGCTCATGCTGCTCATCCTTTTAATGCTAACCCATGGTTTAGCCGTGTTGCATCCAAATGAGGCCAGAGGGTGAGCCAAAGGCCTCAAGCTGCCCATTCCTGCTCTAGTCCGCGCCCAAGAGAGAGATGAATGGATTACTCCTTGTTGCTGTCTGCATCTAAGTGAGGCAAGAACAGATTTGATCACAGGCACTCTTCCCACTATGCCTGAGCATCAACGGCAAGGTCCACCACTTCCTCGGAGGTGGTGTTTGTGCTAGGGGCACATCCTCTAGTAATTACAACATATCTAATAGCCATCAAGATGTTGTGTGGACATCCCCATAGAACTACAGGTAGTCCCAAATAACTTGATATAAAGTTATGAATCTTTGTATTAAAATTGACATTTTCCTTGGAGATTAGGCATGCAGCTATATTGGGTCAGAGCAGCCTGGCTTTGGCTTAGGGTGGCAGTGGGGCAGTGAGAATCAAAGTAGGTTTCAGCAACTTAGGACTCTCGCCAGCTGGTGGTGAAGTAGTGGGCTGACCCCTTCAACATCCCCATTTTATGCTGTGGCTTGGAAAAGGAAGGACCGCGATCACTCCTTTCTCTGTAACTGGTAGGAGGTACTCTGAGACTAGGTTCCTTCCTGAGGGAAGAGGGAAGGATTTAACCACAGGCACCCCAACAAGGTTTGCACAACATGCTAAACAACCCAGAGTTGGAGTGTTCCTGGGTTGTTTAGCACAGCAGAAATGGATGAGCAGTCAGGAGCCAGCTTGCTCCTGAACAATCCATGGTTAGATTGTTGTGTTGTCTGAAGCAGGCATATTGACTGGTGAAGACATACCTGTAGGGCAGCCTTCCCCAATCTGGTGCCCTCTGTATGTTTTGGACTTCAACTCTTACCAACCCGAGCTAGCATTGTCAATGGACAGGAATTCTGGGAGCTGTAGTCCAAAACATCTGGAAGGCACCAGGTTGGGGAAGGCTGCTCATTGGATATATTTTTCTCTCCCAGAAGCAAAACCAGCCATGAATCTATCTGTTACATTCTCTTAAAGCAGCCTTCCGCAACCTGGTGACTTCCAAATGTTTTGGACTTCAACCTGCACCATCCTATTGACCATGCTGGCTGGGGATGATTGGAGCTGGAGTCCAGTACATCTGGAGGGCACCAGGTTGGGCAAGGCTTTACAGATCCATTGCTGATCTTTGAAATTTGATTAAAACAAGATGGTAAAAGATCTCACCAGGCTGACTTAAAATGAGCAAGGAAGCTACTTGAGGTTTAGCAGGGTTACACCGTTTTTCTTTTTTTAATAACCTAGTACAGGGCCAACCCAATACATTGTGCTGCCTGAGGCAAAGAATAGGCAGCACATACAGAATCTATATAGAATATAGGAGTTGAAATTTACTTCAGTACTGGCAACAAAACAGCATTCTCAACCACACCTGAGGCAGCAGCAGACTAACTTAGGGAGCTTGGGGAAAATGGCAGGTGGTTGCTCTTTCCTTGCCCCTAGCATCCACCACCTGAATTGGCCACCTCACTCTGCCTGAACATAGCTGCAGCAAAGTTATTTAGAAATGAAAGAACCTGGCAAGCATACTGCTGCAGGCAAAAGCTGATGTTTCTTTTGATATACTTGTGTGATTCGGTATGTTTGTGAATACCAGTGTTTAGGTTGACTAGATGGCAGAATAAATAATTGATGGATTATTAAAAGTGTGGTTCCTCTCTTCTGATTCTCTGTGCACTAGAGTGGGGTGTTGCTTGTAAAACTCTGCTGTTGAGACAGAGCACATCATTTTTAAATGTGATTTTTCTAAATATAGGTAATCCCAGAGGCCCTTGACCTTGTAACCAAATGCAGTTGAAAGTCACTTTGGCTTCCCCTTTGAATTGCAAGTAGGATGGACAACTTGAGTAAAAACCTGTTCTTTTAATCTCTGTAGACACAATGTCTAGTTCTCACATAATCAGAACTCCTTTCTATTTTTAGACACCTTTCTCACCGAAAACTTTGTTTCTGTTTGCTTGCTTTCCTCTGAGGAAATGGTTTCTGTATCCTCCTCCTTTGTTAAAGGATCCTCCCTGTTAAGTAATTAAGTTAAAACAAATGCAACTTTCAAAACTGCTACTTCAAAACTGAAATTTTCTACGTAGTATACATTTTTATTTTTAGCTTTATCCACAAGTGCCCTTGTTCTGAAATCCCTTTGAACTGTTGGGGATGATGTGTTGCCTAGTCTGACATGTGTAGTTTTAACTTGATGGCATGGTGCTATTCAAGTTTCTCTTGGTTTGTATGTGGTATAAAAAGCCATAGAAAAGGGATAGCCTGTGGGCTTTTGGGAGGGGGGATGGGGAAAAAAATCTTGTCCTGCTTTTGTGGCACTCAGATGCTTTGTGAAGTTTGCAGAACACTTATGTGGAAAGACCCTCATATTTCAGGATGCTTTGACACTAAAAACTCCATATACCCATCGCATATTTAGTAGCTATTTATTTATTTAAATACTGTTATGCCATTTCTTCGAAGCAGCTTACAGAATAAAACCGCCACATATATCATAAAACAAATAACACAAGTCACAAGAACATACAATGTCTGGCAGAGCTTTCTCCTGCCTGGGGCCCTCTAGATGTCCTGGACTTCAACTCCCATTTCTAGCCAGCATGGCCATCCATATGGTTGGGAATGATGGGGATTGCAGGTCAACACACATCTGGAGGGTGTCAGGTTGGAAAAGACCTTCCAAACCGAAAAAGCCAGCTGAAAAAAGATGCACCTTGCCTTGCTTTCTAAAAGCAAGTATAAGAAGTAGACTTTCACACTTCGGAAGGAAGATTGTATCATTCAGCAATATGCCAAATAAAGTATAAAAATGAAATGGTGTAAAATAAATCTGCCCTGAGAGCTGTTCTCTCACCTAGAACACCCACAAAAAAAGAACAATAGTTAACTTGCATTAATACTGTTTCGCACCTTGACAGGTTTTTTTGGAAATTCTTACCCTTTGGCATTTAAGAAAGAAAATGCAACTCTGAAATAATCTTTGTATTTCAGAAGCGATATAAAGAGGACAAAGTACTTGTTCTTATGACTCTTTAATGAAAATTGGAAGAGATACATTGGAGGGGGAAGTAAAAATGTGTTTTCACAGAAGGTTCTTTGTGCTTGTATTACAGTAGTAAATGTTCCGGAAGATGTACTGTATGTCACAAAAAGAGTGTATGGATATATATTTGAGAGGAGTCTTCAATACATTCCTGAGGTCTTGAATCACCCAAATGATAGGAGTGTTTATTTCTGGCTTGCCTAAGATTTTTGTATTAGATAATGTAATGTTTTTGTTTATTTACTTTTATCTGAAGCAACCCTTTTTATAGCTTAGGTAGGCTAGGGGCTCTGATCATGTGACCAATACTGCAAGAGTTACATTGGTTGCCAGTGCATTTCCAGGCCCTATTTAAAGTGCTGGTTTTAACCTTGAAAGCCTTAAATGGTTTGGGCCCAACTGTTTGAAGGACCACCTTGTCCCATTCCAGATTGCCCACATTTTGAAGTCATCAGTAGAGGCCCTTCTCACTTGCCTGCCAGCAGGGGCAGTTAGCTGGTGAGTACAAGGCAGAAAGCCTTTTCAGTGGTGGCCCTGCACGTCTGACAGCTTCCTTCAGGGGTCATTGGGCACTTTCTTTGCAGGTCTTCAGGAAGGTTCTGAAGACTACTTGTTTTTGCTAGCCTTCGTATAATACAGGTTTTTATTTCTATTATCTGTTTTTATAGTGTTTTCATACTATTTTATTGTATATTTATTTATTGCTTGTTTGTATTTGTGTACTTTTGTATTTTTTACGATCTTGTATGCTGCCTTATATGCTTCTACCCGTAAAGGCAACCTAAACATTATTTTAAACAAATAGATAGAAGACTTTCAGTAAAACACTTTAGTAGTAGTTATAAAGAAATATTTTTCTGTGGTGGTAGTGATTCTTTACATTTAAAGATAAAGAACTTTTACAGCTGGTCCAGATGTAATGGGAATCCATGGTTTCCCACTATATAAACAAGCCTGCACTCTTGGACTCACGCACTCTTCCCTTCCCTCCTCTTGTGACAGTGAGTAGGAGGTTGGACATTTTTACTTCCACTTTTAAACAAACCACAGTTCCCTGTTTATGTCTGAACTCAGTTCAGGGCAGTGGGGGTGGGAGGACTGCTAGGAGTGAGGAAAGGTGTTTTATATGTGTCTGTATATTTTGCATGGGGTGTGTGCGGCTGTGTGTGTGTGAGTGTGAAAGAAAGATAGAAAGATTATACTTCTGGCTTAGAATAAACTGTAGTTGCCAATTAACATCTGAACTGGGGGAAAATGTATTTTAACTATGGTTGCTTCAAACAAACCAGGATCAAACAGTGGTATTAAATCCTGGCTTGTTAACAAACCACAGTTAGAATAAGCTAGTTTCCCAGCCCCAGTCATAAAGGGAAAGTATGGTTTATTCAAAACCAAAAGTGAGCATTTTCAATCTCCTTCCCTCATGTATGGAGGAGATGGAGAGGGGAGGGAGGATTACATGAGCTCAAGGCTCACCAAGGCTTCTTCTCGTAGTGCTAAATCATAGTTTACCATTACAGTCTGAAACAAGCCATATAATAATGCACACATATTCTGTCTGTCTGTCTGTCTGTCTTTGCCCTGTAAGCTTCAGTCCACCGGTTCTCTGCTTCTGGTACATTGTAGCCTCAGTTGTGCAGGCAGGTTGGAGGGAGTGTCCTTTTTTGTTTCCTCCAACTCATTTGCTGAGTTCACATGTAATGCCCAAACCATGGATTGATCATTGTGCCAAGCCTTAGGGTTTCATACTTCTTCCTTTCCCTTCTGCCTTGGTGTCAGATTCCTTCTCTCACTTCCTGGTTTGGTCCTGCAGTGGACAAACTGTGGTTTGATCAAACCAGCAGGTCAAGGAAGGAAGTGGAGCCCATGAGGGGAGGGGAGGACCCATAGTGCACATCATATTCCTGATCCTCAGAGTCCAAACCTTAGTTTGGAGGGTCAGTAGGAGTATTACATCTGAATCAAGCCAAATACTCTGTGGTTTAAGAATAAAACAAATTGGGAGCGTTTCCAAATGTAGTCATGTAGTTTATTTTGTGATACCTAAAAGTAATGTAAGTCTTTGTAAGAACTATACTGCAAACTTTCTACAGTGAGTCTACTATCAGAATCTGTTGAATTCTTGGGTGAGGCGGAGGCGGAGTGTCACATTTTATGACGCAATAGTATTAATTATGCATTATCCATTGCTCCAGTATATAGCGACAGATATGTGTCTGCTGTTATCCATAGTGCAGGAAATCCTGTGAATGACTCTTGGCAATGTTAAAGGTGTCAGAAAAACAAAAACCCAACAGTCATATGTTTGTGAAATGATCCACTCTTGCTGAAAGCAGTTTTTTTAAACCAATAATGTTCCAGAAAGACGAGACCATGTTCTTAATGGAATTGACCATTTTGTTGAAAAGGTCAAAAAGGTTTATTGGCAAAACAGCCAAGGCAGGATCCTTGTTGGTGTAAGTCCCAGTGCATTTTTCCCCTCTTAGCACAGGGGAGAGAGAAGATCAGGTGCAGTTTATTTAGTACCTCCAATTAACACTGTAGAATATTGCTTCTTTCAAGCTGTTAATTAGCTTGCTGGTGGTTGTTAGGTAGAAACTGAAAAAGAAACCCTGTGTGAGTATGTGTTTAAAAAACAACCGTAGGGATCAAGAAGCCAGGCAAAAAAATTTTTTTCCCCCTCTGGTGTTGTCACGCCCTCAGTTTCCTTCTGATTTATGAACAGGCACAGTCATTGTTGTAACCAATTTCTTTGCACGTAGAAACTTTGAATGCATGAAATAGTAATCCCAGTTGCATCATCGCTAAAGTTGATGGTTCTGCTTTTTTCCAAGCATGCTGACCACTACTTCTGGAAACGATCCTGTAATTTTCAGTTTTCATCTCTCTTAAACCTAACTAATGGCTGTGCTATGCAGAGGACATTGTTTCTTGCTGCTCTTGAGTTTTGCCTTTCTTCAGGGATCACTGGCAGTCCAAGTACACATGAACAGAGACGAAGCTGTCTTGCATCATTAGACCTTTGATCTATCTACACTGACTGACAGCAGCTCCGCAGTTTCAGACAGGAGTCTTCCCCGGCCCTACCAGGAGATGCTGCATGCTGGGGATCAAAACTTGGACCTTTGCTTACAAAGCATGCACTCTACTGCTGAGCTATGGCCCCTCCTTTGTTGGAACAGCTATTGGTGTGGAAAACACGCATACCTGTAATGCTTTTCGAGAAACAACACACTGAGCTTCAAGGGCTGTGTGTATGCATTTAAGTACGTGCCAGATATGTAGTGAGCTACGGCCTGCTTGTGTTTTCCACCCTAAGGACTCTTCGCAGTACAGCTGTCTGAGCTCTTCCAGCCAGGAAAGATATTTTAAACAGGATTAATACTACTGAAAAACAATCAGTTATCGGTAAGCCATGAAGTGTCACCTGATAAAAGGCAAAAATGAACCTCAGCCCTTATTTGAATTGTGATTGCACCAGCCGTTATTTTTGTAATTCAGTAGATTACTGCTATCTTGATGTACATTGGGGGGTGGGGTGGGGGGTTCTGCTGCTTGCGCTTTTCCTGTTGATTATTTGGGGGTCTGTCGTTCTTTTTAGTTACCAACCGTATTTGTCCAGTGGTACTTCTCTCTCTCTCTTGATAATTTAATTGTCAAGAGGTATCAGAAAAGATAATCTCAAAAATCAATAGTTACATATATGGGCATGTTTCAGATAACACTGCCTTAATGTAATTTTACTATGGTTCCTACTACAGTGCAGTGATAAACTTGCCTGACCATGAAAAATGCAGTGGCTGTTTATGAAGAACAAATACCTTGCTCAGGTTTTTGCATTCAGTATGGGAAGTAGAAGTGTGTCTTCAGTGGATGTGAGAGATGGTGTACACCAACCTTTCATATGCTTGAGTGAATGGAAAATCGCCCTTCATGATTTCACTTGCAGAAATGTATAAAGGTTTTCAAACCCTTTTCTAGTATCAGGACTTTCTTAACTGCAGTTAAGAGATCAGGAGAGGGGAAGAGGATCTCATGTTTCCTCTCAAAAGCTAATTCCCTCCCTTCCACCTTTGTTGTACTTAAAGGATTTGGCTGACCAACATTAACTGTGGTTAAGTCAGAAGACAAGATGCTATGAAGAGCAGGCATTTGTTATGATCTCCTAGCCATGGTTTATGTTTGTACTGACTCTGGGTGTACTAATGATTGAAAGTTAGGTCAATCACAGTAAATATTAGAGGATTATCTGCTATTGTAAGTGAATAAACTATGTTTAGATGTCATATTTATCTGTAAAAAAGATGTTCCAGGAACAGAATTATGTTTGATTTGGTGATTTCTTCTTCACTTTAAAAGTGTTTAAGGGCACAATCCTATGGCTGCTAGATAGCTGCTAGACGGCCATAGGATTGGTCAGTTTCTGGGAACCAACCTTGGAGCCTGTGCTCGGAGATTGGTTCCCAGAGAACTGTGTCCCTGCTCCCACCCTGCCCCCTCATATGTGGCTCAGATCATTCCCGGGCACCGGGCTCATAAGAGCAGCATGGAGTGGGGCAAACGGAGCCGTTCCCAAGAGCGGGGAGGGGCGGGGAGTGCAGAAGTGCTGGTATGATGCTTCCTATGTGTCATTTGGCCTCCCCACCCCATGTTCCCATGTCCTGCAGCTAGACAGCTGAAATCAGCTGTCTAGCTGCAAATGCAGGGTGGCTGGAGTGAGGAGGAGAGGATCCCTTCTGCGTTCCTCCCACTGTGCATTGGATAGGTGGTCGTCTCTGAGTTTGGAGGCGGCCGCCTATCCTGATGGGATTTCTCCCTCCAAGAATTTTCCATTAAAAAAACAATCTGGGTCACTGTTTCCAAATTCATTTCATACAGAGACATCACTGGAATTTAGTAAAACTACAGCTGCCCTTAAATCAGGATAGTTTTGAATCAACAGGCCATTTTTCTTCACCCTTTGTCTTTTGAAGTCACTGTTTTGCAGTCTCACCAGGGAACTTGGTTGTCAGAAGAGTTGGGGAACAGAGTTCAAGTAAGTGGGTATCAAAATTCCTTTAATGGAAAGTAACACATCTTGAACAATGAATAATGGTATACAGATAGAATAATGGTAGGAAATAAAACGAACTGTGTTTTAAAACTGCTCTCAAGCTCAACTACAAAAACATTATACAGGCCAGTTCCTTCCTACAACAGGGATGCTGAACCCCTTCAGCCCAAGGGCGAATTCCATTTTGGAGAAGCTCTGGGGACTGGGGACTGGGGACTGTGGTGTTGGGTGGGTTGAAAAGCAAAAGAGGAACCCAGGAGGGCCAGTTGTCAAGTGCAGAGGAAACAAAATTATTCTTTACAATTGTTCTTAATATTCCTTGATGAAGAGTGACCCAACTAAAAATGTGTTGGTAGTTTGCATTAAAAACTCCTTTGGCTGCCTTTGATTATGTCACATTGTCCACAAAGTAGCAGCTGAGAAGTGCTTCATACATTAAGATTTTCTTACCACTTATATGTAGGAAAAGGTTTGAAAGATGCATGTGTATAATAAAGTGTAATGATAACGCATTTGGCATGTTTGCATGCCAGAGAATTGTAATGTTTTGTCCCAAGTCTAGAGTATGATTGGACTTGTGTGTAGTTCAGTGGAGATCGCACTGCGCACTAGTTGCAAATGTTGATGTGCTATTGTGGGAAAATATTGGTTATCTGAATACACCCACCATTGAATATCTTTCATACAAAGGAGTTACTGCCAAATAAAGCAACGTAATCAGTTTCCTCTCTCTCTCTCTCTCCTGTGTTGAATAAGATGAGGAGAACAGACAGTGCATAACTTCCTGGTTTGGTTTAAGACAGCAGTGGTCTCTATCACCTCCCTTCCTTCCCACTGTAATTTGTGTGTTGAGCTTCCATTTTCCTGGGAGGTGTTCTTTGTATTTCTGTTTTTGAACGCTTTGAAGGGGGAAAGCCATTTTGGCTTTGAAGAGCTCAGCTGCAGCCTGTCTTCTGTTTGATGGAGCTCAAGCAGCAATTAAAGCAAATTTGTTACAGGAAGGGTGCATAATTTCTTATAGCATTTTTTAGAACACCATCCTGGCACGTATGTTTTCTGCTGCATTGTTGAAATCAGCACAGTGCTGATCTCCGTGGGGAGTGGAATACTTGATGAGGCAGAAGTGGGACTTGAAAGTATAGGGATCTCAGTGATATATTTCTGCCTTGCTGACTGCTGATTTATGAATATATGAAGAGGACCTCCACATGCCCTGCTACACCAGAAGCCTAAAACATTACTTGGCAATTACAGAATACTCCTATGCATTTCAAAGGAGGTCGCAAATATGCAGAGTGGGATAAGTGGTTTGGAAATGAAGGAGAATTCTCTAGTATTGAGGGGAAATATGTGCCAAGAAGATGGACTGTAGAATTGGATGCAACTTCTTCTGGAAAAGAAACTAAAGTTACAGGGTCTAACTAAAAATAAATCTGGATCCTGTGACAGAATACAGGTGCAGCTATTCATCCATTTCTGTACAATGTGCCTTGTCTCCTTGTATAGACTTTTGGCTTCAAGTAACAGCTACTGACAAGAAGCAGTGAATGTGTTCGGATCATCAAGATGTTAGTTATACTGTTGTAAAATATTTTTAGGAACGCACAGTGTATTGTAGATTCATCAAGAAGTTGTCACTATCAGTAATCAATACCGATATGAGTTATCTATTGTCAAATCCATCAAGTGCTTTTTCTTTTTAATGAGGTGAAATATTAATAATTAAGCATCACCTCCCAGTGTTATAGCATTTGGTAACTTTAAAAAAAAATCCCTGCTCTTAAAAATAGCATTGGAGTGCTCAGTACAGTAAAGATATAAGAGGAAGGTCATGTGTGTTGTATGAAAAGTTAAAAATTAATGTGATGATAACACAATGTCACAACATCGATATTCAAGAGAAGGACAAGAAAATCTTCACCGAATTCGACGCAGAACCAACTACATCTTTCACAACCTTTCCTTAACAGTACAGCGGTCTCTTACAAAGAGGCATGGGCGAAATTACTCACGCCACACCTGGTCTGGTGAGAAGAGTTCTACCTTGTTTTTAGAATAGGAATTTGTAATCTGTTAATGAGTAATCCTAAATAGTAATGTTTGAATTGCATGTCCATTTTTTTATGAGCGGACACTTGACTTCGTACTATCTTATTTATGTTTCTTTTTCTTAAAAAGAAAAAGTCTATCCTTAAAAAAATTGCATTATCTTCCTCCCATTTTAATGCACTGATAACAAAGCAACCTCATTTAATTAATTTAATGGTGCTTTTCTACTACTGTGGGTGACAAATTAAAAATGTGTGCACTGTTTTTAAGAGCAATCATCTCTTCAAGATAATATTTATTTTATCGTTCATAAGTGTTGGGTCAGCCTTTGCTAGTCTTTAACACCTGTTAGAAAATTGGCATTTTCAGGGGGTTTTAAAGTTCACATGATGACAGCTTCTAATGGAATATAGATTTTAGTATTGACTTTTGTGTTTAGTATAAACTGTGTTAAACACTCAGTCCCTGTTTTGAAATACACATTTCTGCTATGAAATGCACATAGCCACAAACAATGTGGAAAAGTGCATGCCAATTCTTTTCTCTCTCTGTTATTCCAAAACTGTTGGACAATGTATGTGCCTGCAATGCAATAAGGTAACTTATTAGATTTCCTATATGAGGTTGAGATGTAGGAAATGCATGTCCAAATACACTCATCTTTAGTACTTAATTGTCTTAGGGCACAATCCTATGCATGTTTAGACAGAGAAAAGACTTACAACTCCCAGCATTTCCCAGCCAGCTTGCTCGGGAATGCTGGGAGCTATAGGGTTTTTTTCTGTCTAAACATGCATTGTGCCCTTAAAGGCTTACGTTAATTGCTACAGACAAAGCCACAAGGAGCTTTAACACAGCATAGGCTGAATGCCAGAGATATGAATCAGTCCTTAACTTCCAGTTCTGAGTTGCATTTTTTTTAAATAAAAGAAGCCCTTGGAGTTCACAAGAGCAGACTGAATTTCTGGGACTACTGGCTGGCAGGTTTTTGTTCAAAATATTTGGACTCTGCTCAGTGCGTACTTAAGAAACACGCACTCACATACACACACACGGTTTTGCAAGCTAACAAGAGTATGATGGCTTTAATAAACTTTAGAGATTTCTAACCTGGATTTTTCATGAATTTGGCTGTTTTTAACACTGACAGAATTCTTCACTACTGTGAAAGTCAAAACTTTGTTTTACTAGGTGCTGCAGCCTCTTCATACGTTTATCAGTGAATTAAGACATTAGAAAATTAGAATCAGTTTTTCTTTATAGCAGGAGGACCAGAACCTACTTACTCACCCCAGCACTATTAACCTTAATAAGCTTCTGACAAACACCTGTTTATTTGCTCAGGAGTGAATTAAGTCAACCTCAAGCAGAAGTATTGAGCAGAGTCTAACAGCTGCTCCTTTTACTTCACTGTCAGAGTGGGGGCTGAGGTTCAAAGGCTTTGCATCTTATTCAATAGGCTTCCTTCATTGCTTTGAAGATAATAGCCTTATTTCACCTGCCCCTTGCAAACACAAATTATTAGAATTTGAGTGTGGTTTAAAACCTGAATCTCCTATTGCTAGACAGCAGGAATCTTGGAAGAACAACATATGTACTCACTAAATTTGGCTAGGGTACACAAGGGCATAGTAAAAACACAACCAAATAACATACAGTATGGCCAGAGTAATAGAATGGTTAGCTGTATTTACTGTGGTTTATTGTGCACAGCTCAACTATTGCTCCAAGGAAAGAATACTGAAAAGTGGACATTTCCTCAGGGATTAGCAAACCTTCGGGAGTCTGGTCAGATGAGTGCAATTTTAGTACACCTGTGTAACCCTTAAATAGTATTTATTATAAGATATGGGTAAAGATGACATATATGAAAATACCCCACAAAGGCTCTCAGTAGGGCTAGACTTGTATTTGGAGTTGAATTTGATGAATAGTTCTGCATTCAAGTATTAGCAGCTGATGGACAAAGAAAGAATTTCATCATCAATATCTTAAGTCCAAATTCAGGACATGTATTAGTAGGCCTCCAATATAATAGTCAAAATGTTGTTTGTGTGTTCAGGAGTATGCATATTCATTTCTTGAAGGGTTGTTCTCACATTCAGGCATCCACAGGCAGGTGAGAACTCCTGGGAGACAACTGACTTTATTGTTTTAATAAGGCTATATCATGGCTAAAGGCAGGAAGTGAGCAGTTATGGGGTCGCTCTTAAGGGCAGTTCTCAAATTACAGGTGGGCAAAAGGGGCCCAACCACTTTTCCTTTTGTTGCATCCCCCTTAGCTACTGTTTTCAGAAGGTTATCGGGGCATGAGTTGGCTAAAACTGGAGGGAGTAAGAGGGTGGGGCTTTCGATTTCATTAAGGCCCCCCTACCTTTTTTCTCATAATTTGAGCACTGCTGAAAGGTAAAGGTGCATACATCCTGGTGACATAGGAGTTTCTCCAAATGATGGAAATCAGTGCTCAAGAATCTTCAGATGGGAAGTGACTGGACCATGGGTTCAGCTGGTAACACTTCAGAATTTGAGTGCAAAAGCATTTGGGGGGAGATAGATAGGTTGCGCTGTTGTCTTCCAGCAGGGATGATCAACACAAGGGCTAGCAATCTTATTTCTGCCTAGCCAAATCACAGTTATTATTTATTTTGTTTTATTTTCAGAATATATCCTGTCTCTTTAAAGCAGGTATGGGGAACCTCAGCCCTTTGGGGATCCTCCATCCGACTTCAGCTTCTTTCCCAAGCCCTGCCCCTTCTTCTGGCAGGGAAAAGCTCTTCTCTCCAATCAGCTACTGATCGGAGATAAGAGGTTTTCCCTGGTGGGGAGAGGGGCAGGGCCTGGGGGAGGAAGCTGCTGAGTGATTCAGGCCTGCTTGCTTCTGAGTGGGCATCCTGCTCGTGCTTGCTTTTGAGTAGACACACGGAGGCTGTCTTTGGTATTTGGGATGCTACTTGAAAGTGCTGCCAAATGATTCAGCCCTACTTGCTTCTGAGTAGGCTTTAAATCAGTAAGGATCACATTTTGGCCATACCCACTTTGCGTTGGGCCCCAGCCATAGATGGACTGTGGCCCCAAGACTTTTGCCAGGTTGGAGCTTGACCCTTGGACTGAAAAAGGTTCCCCACCCCTGCTTTAAAGCATTTTAAAAATTATACAATGAACAAAAATTAAAAACCTAAACCTAACAGTTAAATTTTCCCAGTAACCCATTGTCACTATTACTCTTAGGCCCAAACCTAGCAACACTGTTTTAAAAAGTCTTCTAGCCTTTTCTGAAGGCTAGGATGGATATTCATGGATCCGCCTCAAGGACGCCATTCAGTAACCCAGGAGCTACAGCTAGAGATGGACAAGAGTTTCATTTGGTTAGGATTTTTTAAAATAAGAACTTATTAAAATGTGCACATTTCTTCATAAATGGGATGGAAAGAACTTGGAAAGGTACTCAGCACCAGCACTTTTTTTTATTAGCAGGGATGCTGACATCTGCCACCCCACTCAGAATTCCCTGTTCCCTCAGAGCTTTGCTGCAATTCTTGGAGTAGCTGTGGGGGTCAATGAATTTTCCCAACCAAATATATGATTCCCTATTGTAATGCAAAGAATTTTGCAGTGGCCTGGCCTCAAATGGGTAATGAAGACCCATTAGCTTTACAAAAGACCTGTGCCTGGTGAAGATAAAACCGCTAGAACTGGTTTGTTGATATGAATCAATTGTTGTTGTTGTTGTTCAGTTGTTCAGTCGTCCAGCTCTCTCAGCCATACATTACTACTGGGAAAACCATAGCTTTGATTAGACGGACCTTTGTCAGTAAGGTGATATCTCTGCTTCTTACTATGCTGCCTAGGTTTGCCATAGCTTTCCTCCCAAGGAGCAAGCGTCTTTTAATTTCATGGCTACAGTCACCATCTGCGGTGATCTTGGACCCCAAGAAAATCAATACAGGTTCCTAAATATTTGGATTCCCCTTGGGGGTGTGGCTATTGGGACTGTCATGATGAACACCTGCACTTCAAAAAATTTCCACTACACCTGGCTATGTTATAATTTACATCATGAGGGGTACACTTTACTGGGGCCTGAAGAGCTAAGGCACCTTAGATCTAAGGCACCTGGCCAAGGCTGCAACTATCATGAGGAAACAAACTGAAGCTAAATTGTAGTACTGCTTGAGGATATTTGTGGAAATGTATTCCACGTCCAGGACTTGTGAGTTTGCTGGAGCCCACAAGAAGCAGTGCTAGAGCAAAACAAGCAATGTTCTGAACCTTGTGTTTGTGGTGTAGGCCCTTCTCTAGAACAGAGTGTGCTTGTGCAATTACGCTACTAGTCAAACGACTTGTTATGTTAATTGCATAGTGTGTAGCTAAGCCCGATAGGGTTTTTCTACTTCTGTGTAACTGCACATGGCCCCAATTTGGATTGCGACCAGCATGTACTGGGAGGGAAGGATTAAACTTTCCTCTCCTGTTCCCCTTTCCCCCAAATTCCACCCCTCCAGTGGTGAGACAGGTAAAAAGAAGAAAAGCCTCCAGTGGAAGGATGAATCCTCTGCACCTGGTACACGTTGGTCCTGATCCAAATGGGGGCTGTGTGCGGTTACATGAAAATAAATAAAACTATCAGGCTCAGCTACATGCTACTCAATTAACATAATGTGTAGTTTGGTCCTAGAACTTGCTGTTTGAGAGGCAGAGAGATTTGTGCTTCCCTGTATGACATACTCTCTCAAGAACTACCGTTCCCAGAGTTCATTGTGTGTAGGCAAAAGGGGGTGACAACTGGTAGGAGGGACAAAGCAGGTGGTAGTAAGGATATCAATCCCAAGGACAGTGAGAGGCAGTGGTGCCAGGTAGGATATATAGGTCCAAAATATGTGTGAGTGAATGTCTAATACACAGACAATGCTGCTATGTCTGGCTGTAAATACAAATCAGGCATCCAGAAACGTAAGGAGGTTAAATAAAGGAATTTAATAGAAGTTAAAGGGCACCAATCGGTCTTTGCGTTTTCAAAACAGAGGCAGCCTTTCTGCAGTTTGGCTCAGGCACTATGCTAACTAGAGAAGTGGATAAGCAAAAACAAGATGAAAATTATTTCAGTACAGAGACAGTATCTGTGGCAATTGATGAGGAAAAGCTGCCTGCATTGTATGACCTGAATTTAATGCTTTCAAAAGTTAGATAATATCAGCATTAGCACCATTTTCGTTATTTTGTAATGAAAAAAGCAAAGAAAAACATTATAGCTTTAAAGTTATTTTGTCTGTTTATAAGACCTTTACAACCATTTTGCTCATTTAGAATAAAAAATAAAATAAAAACAATGACAGGATAATACCTTTATTAGGACCAGCCAAAAAGTTATATAATAGTTAGCCAACTTTGTAGGACTCTGCTTCAGGCTGAATATTATGTTACAAGTTTGTAGCGAGCCCAAAGAAATAATGCTTTGAGCCTGGTAGGAAAAACAAACAAAACCACAATATTAGTACCTGGTTTTGGATCTGAAGCCTATCGGGAAGTTTTGAAGGTGTGGTTTATAATATGCCAGTTGTATACCTACCTAATGTAAACATCCAGTTTACCATTTGATAACTAAAGGGAGCATTACAAAGAACAATTCAGTGGGAGTGGAATTATAAAGTCACTCTGTACAACTTCTGATTTTAAAGGAACGAAATTTATTCCATGAGAAAAGTCAAATCAAATAAGCATTGTCTGATGGGAAGGCAAACTCTTCCTTTTTGTCAGATTTGGGGTGAAGATGAATTGTAGAATTTCAGTAGAAGAAATGGAGAGCTATTACATTTTTTCCAGTTGCAGTTCCTGGCTAGTTTCTTTGGCTCAAGGTAAGTAGATATTTCTGACCTTGTATCAGAATGGGAGGATTGAAATGACAGTTTACATCACTCAGATGTTCTTATCTGACAAGTCAAGAGCTAGTCATCTGTAGTTTCTGGAACATGGTGAGGTGAATTTTACTAGGCTCTGCATCCCATGTTTTTAATCCTTTACAGAGCCTGCAGATGACCATCTCTTCAAGGGGTTGCAGTCACCACACTTAATTTTAAGAGGCCACGCTGGTGCAAGCATTCTTCTAAGCCTGGCATTCAGAGTGGATTCAATGGCAGGATGAAGGAATAATTCCCTCTAAGTCTCTTGTGGGCTAAGAAATGTCTCTTGTGGGAGGCGGGTCAAGCAGAAGGGTCTTGTGTGAGTAGAAATCCACCCAGCTCCCCTTGGAGTTACCTTCGCTAAACAGCAACAGTGCTCTGATTCTTCGAAAGCACAGTTTCAGGATTTCAGGCCAGGGGAGGATATTGCAACCTTATTACTACAGTCTTTAAGTTTAACAGGAACCTTACTACTTAAATTTAACATAACCAACTTTAAAGGTACAATCCTATGCATGTAACCAACTTTAAAGGTACAATCCTATGCATGTTTAGACAGAACAAAGTCTTACAACTGCCAGCATTTCCCAGCCAGCATGACAGTTGTAGGACTTTGTCTAAACATGCACAGGATTGCACCCTAAATTAACTAGTGGGTTGTACTCAAAATCATACATGTGTGTATGCTCTTTCATGCATGCTCCTCCAGTCACCATCTGCACCAGCTTATTTGAGATAGCTTAAAACTGAGCACCTGCAAGGAAGAAGCTACTACCAGGGCACAGAAGGAAGCAAAATGTTTTCTTTGTTTACTGTGCTGCTTTCAATTACCTTCTGTATGGGTTTTTTTTTTAACACATCAGGAAGACACACCACAATTTTGTGAAAAATCTTGCTTATATCCCTTGTTTTGGACTACAAATCCCAGCATTCCTGGCCATTGGCCATGCTGGCTGGGGCTGATGGGAGTTGAAATCAAAAACCTCTGGAGGACACCAGGTTGGGGAAGGGTTTCTTAGAAAAACCTTTATTTAGCCTTGGTGTGCCTTTCTCAAAAGGATGGAACCTGGTGCTGCAACCTGCAATATAGGAGGGGAGGAGATTACAGGCACCTGTGGGTAGTATCCAATAGGGCCCGGGCATTTTCGCTCACATGGGGGCTTGTGACCAGAAGCGCTATATCGCAGCCACATGTGGACCTGGGCTTGCAGGGCTGGCCGTGTGGTCGGCCCTTATTGGATACTGCCCTTTGTCTCTAGGAGCTATTCTCAAGCCCAGAAAGGGCCAGACAACATTAACAAAGCTGGATTTCCACTTGATGTAGGCCATAATATTATTTGGAAGTAGGGGCAACAAAAGTAAACGGTTCTTACGCAGATAAGATCCAGCTCAAGTAACACTGTCACATATTACTCCTATTGGAACATAGGAAACTTCCTTATATCGAGTCAGAGTATTTGTCTGTCTACCTAGAGTTGTCTGCTCTTACTGGTAGCTCTCTGGGATGTCAGGCAGAGGCCTCACGTCTTCTACCTGTTCCTTTAAAAAAAAAAATGGAGGTGCTGGGGATTGAACCTTCTACATGCAAGGCATGTGCACTACCACTAAACTGTGGTCCCTCCGCCAAACTACGAAGCAGTCACCACTGAAGGGAAGAAAGAAAAGGACCCAGTGAAGATATGAGCTCCAACGGATGGATTGAGTGGGGGTGTGGAGGAGAGAGGGGCAATGTTGGCTGCATGCCATAACAAAGACTAGAAGACCAAAGTCTTCCAAACTTAGAAGTTAAAACAGACCTCCAAAGGACACATGTATCTGACAAACCCATACATGCAGATATGCATCTGAAAGATGGACAAGTATAGTTGGAATTAGAAAGTTATAATAGACAGTTACAGAGAATAACAAGAAATACAATTCAGAGAAAGAGTAGACAATGAAAAGGACTCCCAGTAGGGGCTGCAACCCTGACAAGACAAATCTAAATAAAAGAGTTGGACAACTCTCCTGAGTGCATAATGGGCCAGGAATTGCTCTGCTGCTATGTGCCTTGGGTATGTTGTGGCGTGGCTTTGATCCTGCACAGGCTTTTGGGTGTGCTGCTTATGCCTATGCAAGTCCCCACCATTCTTAGAATGACTGAAGAGGAGAATATGTGTCTTTTCCAAACAAGGTTGTTGCCTGTTGCAGTTGTTTGGTATCTGTGTTATGCAAATAACCCCACCCATACCCAGCATGAAAGTACATAAAGAAACCATGTAAACAGCAATGTGGAAAGTGAGGCACTTCTTCTTGCAAGCCCATTACTTGCATGTGGAACTAAACAGGAAGCGACATGGGAAGCTGATAAGTAAAGTGAGCCGTCATTATTCTAAACAGCAGACATTTTGCAGGATAAAAGTGCTTCTTTGGGATAAGGTTGTGCTTCCTTTTTGGTTCACAAAGTAGATAAGGCCACAGTAGTGTCTGTCATGCATCTTTGTAATGGTAAAACTACTGGAACATTTTGTAGTCCCCCCTGCCTGCAGCACATAGTTACTTACCTGCCCTACAAGATTTCATGACTTGGCCAGTTTTTGTTTTATGGATTTAAATATCTATATCTCAGATCGGAGATGGCAGCGAGGGAATACTCTCTGAGGGTATTCCTCCAGGGGGTAGGGATTCCCATGGGGATCTAATTCCTGCCTCCTGGAGGACCCCAAGAAGTTGTGTGGGCTTGATTAGGGTGTCCCCAGGCTGGAGGTTCTGCAGCCCTTGTCTAGTGTTACTGGCTGACCAAGAATCACTAAGGAGTGACCTTCATTGGTTGCTAAGTAGCTCCTGCATGATTTCCCCTTTTCCTTTCCTTCCCAGGACAAGACCCATGGTCTTGAGCTGTGGTATCAGAGGAAGCTGCCCATGAGGACAGCACCTGTTGTCTGGAGGTGGACCCATGAGGTGTACAGTAAGGTGTACTGTCCATGTGACAGTAAGGGGTGGTCTGTTGGAAACTTTCAGTTCACTGGGCAGGGCTTTAAAGAAAAGTTATAAAGATAATGTCATAGTAGTACTGTAGATGGCTGGTTGCCTTTCTGCAGAATTTCAAAAAACTGGAAATCAAAAGTTCGTGGAAATGGAAAATAAACTGCTACTGTCCATCAGCTGTTAAAACAGAAATGAAATTTATAAATTCTGTGTTTTCCTCCTTTCTTTGCCACAGGTGTGTTTTGTAGTCTTTTGGCAAGATGTTTTGTCTTTCTTTCTCTGTTAGTGAAACATAGGATGTAGTCAGGGGATTCTCTGTTGGTATCTTCACATCTATACATGGGCTGTTCTACACAAGTAAGGAGGAAGATGGACATTATTTGAGAAGATGGGCCGGTTCTCATATCACGCTAAGCCACGCTGAGAATAAGTTGTGGTGGGTTTGTTGCTCGCTGAACATTACTCCCGATAGACAGTCAGGCGCATGACAGTGTGGCGTGGCTTCTTTCCCCACAGTCCTCCAGCCCGCTCCCTATACATATTCCAGTGTCCTTTGCTTGGCAACCCTTCCTGCATCCATGTCTCTACAGCAGGAAACTTTCCCTGTTTCCCACCTCGCTCCAATCACTATCCCTTGTTGGAGCACTTATTTTATTCATAACCTTTTTTCCTTCTTTTTTTGGTGCTTCGGATGTGCACAAATGGTTTCATGATTTCTGTTAATTTTTACTTTTCTGTCGTTGACAAGTGTGGGAGTGCACAGATCCACCTGCTCACTATGCATAGTCCGCAGTGGTGCAGTTGCTTTTTCAGTTTTCTTGTATATTACCTGCTCCACCTCAACACTTCCATTGACAGCTTTGGGAGTTTGCTGTTAAGGGAAACATGGAAGTGGAGTAAGTAATATACAAGGAGATTAACAAAGCAACTGTACTACAGTAGACTATGCATAGTGGGCAGGTGAATCTGCACATAGTTGCAAAGGACCAGAAAAGCACCGAGAAAGATGGTGGGTGAAGGAATTGCTGTGAAAAGGAGCACCAAAGGGGAGGGGGCAATAATTCCCACTTGTCCATGTCATCCTCTCACGACTACAGCTTGAACTAGCACTTGTCCGTTTCCTTCTCCCTTTTGACGCTTCGCCGAGTCCCATTCAGGAAAGCTGAACAGGACAGAGCAATTGGGGTGCCTCTACCAGCAGTGATTACACCCATCCACCCCAGTCGCTTCATCCCGTTCAGCCTCTGCTATCGGCATTCAGGAAAGCATCAAAAGGGGGACGAAACTGACAAGTGTCAGTTCAAGGTATACTAGTAAGACATCGCAGCTCTTTTTGGAGCAATTACTGCTGGGGTTACTGCGCTTAAGCAAATTTGCGCAAATCTCCCCAAAAGTTTAAAACAACAACTTCAGTTTGGTGCAAATCTTCCTGAACATGTGGGGAAAAGAAGGCCACACTCAGCAACCCTACTACAAGCCATGGGTTCTCAGGGTGGTTTGTGAGTGGTTAACAAGTGATGCTGAATCGTCTGTGCTGGGTTCACACAACATGGTAAGCTATGCTGATGCTAACAAGGATCACAACCCATCATGGCTTATTGCGTCATGTGAACCCAGGCGAAGACTCACAATGGCTTCCTCCTAGCTTCTCAGAAGAACTGCCTCATCTCTCTCCACTGTGCTTCAGATGGGTTGTGTGTTCTGGACTTGCCCTTCCAACTGCTGCCACTGGTGTCCCCTCCTCCTCTTGGGGAAAATTAAACAGCAGAAATTTCTCCTTGCAAAGTGCAGCAGAGCAGAAGGGTGTGCTTGTGGCCAGCTTCTCATTTTGCTTTGGCCTCCAAAGAAAGAGGCTCAGCCCCTTTCAACTCAAAGTACTTTGAACACAAGGAGCTGCTTCGCATGTCACAATAGGCCACACTGAAAACAAGCCATGATGGGTTGGTTAATCACTCACTAAGCCACGCCACTGTCAACAGATGATCAGGTGCTCACTGGCTTGCCATAGCTTTTCCCCCTTTGTCCTCGCACCCACTCCCAGTACATAGCCCAGGGGCCTTTGCAGCACAACTCCTCTATACTCCTGGTGTTATGAGATCTTTCCCCTGTCCCATCTTGCCTTGCGAAGGACCTGCACCGACATTCATATGTCATATCTTCAGAGTGGTGGGGGGATTACCTAACTATGTGTTTAGGACAAGGTGGCTGAGGTTTTTGTTTATTTTCTTTAACACTTAAAAAAAAAAGCCTCCTTGGTGTTCCTCACAGCCTGATTCTCTTCCTATGCATGTAAATATGATTGACTTACCTCTGGGTAAGCACTTGTACACCCAGTTTGGGACCATGGCGATTCAGGAGGGGGATTTGTCTCCTCCTGTTTTCATGCTGACCCCCCCTTTTTTTGCAGGAAAAAAAGAGAAAAATTGAGAGTTTTCACTCTTTTTTTAACCCCCCCAGGGGGGTCAGCATGAAAACAGGAGAGGGGAAGTTTAAACCCCCATCCCGAATCTCCATGGTCCTGACTTGCAAGTGTGTGCACTTATGCAGAGGCACGTCAATCACGCATATACACATAGCTGTGCTAACTTGGCTCTCAAGGAGATAAAACCAGTTGCTGTAAAATGAAGCGCCAAGCTGGAGGAGGAGCGAGCTGGAGGAGGAGGCGTGGCGGGCACAGTGAGGAGTGGTCGGGCTTCCTGCTGCTCTTGCCAGGCGGTGCTGTAGCCCTTTCCAACAAAACATGCACAAGCTGCTCTGGCAGGTTTAGATGTCATGATGAGCCACACTGAAAACCAACCAACTTGAATAACCCAACAACAAGCCATGGATTCTCAAAGTGGCTTGTGTATGTCGTTAACAAACCACACTGAGGAAACCATGCCAGGTTCCGACATCACAACAAGCCACCCTGAAACAAACAAGGCTAACAGCCCACAGACGTACCTACCAGCGAGTTGTCATGTCAGGTGAACCAGGTCAAACTAAAAGGGTTGCTTACATGGCTGTAGAGTGTTTGTTAACTTTCCCCAGCTGCAAGAGGCAGTAGTAGTTGTATCAGATGGGCAGACAAATCACAGATGGATAGTCTATTTGAAGCACAGCAGGAGAGGCAGAATGATGGCTGAGCCAGTGTTTGATTTACTGGTAGTTATGTCTGTCTTTTTCATTTCAAAGCTATGTTTATTCCACAGTGATGAACCCGCAGTATATCCTCTTTTTACATTATGTCTGTTTTTCCTCTAAGTTGTTGTTGGCAGTGGTTTTGGAGCTGCAAAGTAAAAAATTAAAAATAAAATTAGGACATATCAGTCACGGTTCACACAACTACTTTATGCCTGATTACTTGCAGCTGAATCTGAACCATCTCAACTGAATATTGCATTTTGAGTGGATATGAACTTTCCTTTCTGTCTGTGGTGTTAAGATCTGTGATGGGCCTTTCTCACAACCCATCACTTGATGTTGTGGTCATTTGATGAATATCTGTGAACCAGCCAGCCACATTTAAAAACACCAATCTACAGGCTCACACTGCCATATGTGAAGAATACAACAGCAAGAATTCATTTTGTGTTTTTGTTATGTTGCCAAACCAATATTATGTTTTCAAAAGCAGGTTCCTCAGCTATAGTTTCCTTATTGTAGTGTGCCCTGTAAGCTACTTTGATATTTCAGATAAAACTAATCATTTACAGCATGTAATGAAAATTATTTAACATTTTGGCCTTGGTTTGGATAAATAAATAGAAAACATGGCATAAATAGTGCCTTTGTTGTTTATAAACTTTAGTAAGCAGAATATATCTCTAACTTGGTTGCTACTGGTCATACAAAACCTGTTGGTAAATCTGGACAATTGAGCAGATAACTGATAGCTTTTCCTCATGTAAATGTACAAGGAAAAGGAAATCTGGAGTTCCTCTTTGAATGCTTTGTGTGAATAGGTGTAATTGCCAATCAATGATTTATCCACCATATCCTTGCTTCTTGACCTTTTAGTAACTTTGGGAAGTTCTCCTCCAATAGCAGAAGAGAAACTTCCTGTTTTATTGTTTGAGTCTTTTAACAGTTGCTTCTGTCACTTTCATTTACTATCTTGCTTATCTGTATTACTGAGCCCAAGATTGCTAGTAAGTAATCCTTGAGGTCACTAATTAACAGATAATCTGTCCTGCAACACTTACCTAAAAGGATCAAGTGAAGGAAGACTTTGCTTAACTTTAGTGGGTGAAAGTTCGTAGGCATTCCTGAACTGTATTAAAAGTTGGACATCTTTTTAAAACATCACTTCACACATGTCCCTAAAATGTAAATGAAGAAAGGGACAAGTTCTTCAGAGTAAGAATCTGTTTCATATTACCTTTAAAAAAAATCTGGGTCCATCTACACGAATAACAAACTTTATGAATTCACTGCCTGGCCCTTTGTATAAATCTCCAAAACTATGTAGCAAGTGCATTTTTCCCTTTGTGCAATAACTATCAGAAGTGTGGAATCTCTGCCTTCCTTATGAGAAGACATGTAGAAAGTTTGGCGGGGGGGCGGGGAGAGAGAAAAATATATCTTTATTGCAGAATTTAAAAATCTTGAAAAAAAGGCTTCAAGAGAATTATCTTAGATTTTGAAACATATTCATGAGAGCACGCACTATTAATTTTCATTGTAATACATGCACAGAGTACATTTTATTATTCTAACTGGAAAAAAATCTGTGAAGCTCAGTAGTAAGCACACATTTATCAAGAGTTTAATTAAAGCTAAAAATATCTTTCTGCCTTTCAGTTAAAAGTATGAGATTAGGGGATTTTTTTGCTGCAAATGTGGAACTTCCCATTGCAAGGAACTATCTCGTTAGAAAGCTGCATGAGAGAGGCAGCTGTCAGCTGACTGGTGTTCCTTTCAGACTAAAAAGAGATGGCTTTACTTGATAGGTTACCATTTGTTAAAGTAGGGTTCCCTAAGGGAGGCTTTTGACATGCCACTCCAGGTCAGTTTCAAAATTAATTCGTTTTAAAAAAATGTGTGGTGGTGGTTGAATTGGTTTGCTCAGTAATTGTCTTCACATTCTGAGTAAATTAACTTATGTTTGTTGCAGGTAAACTCTTTATACCATAAATATAGAGTCAGAAAGCCCCAGTAAATAGCTATCCCTTTGGTGGACCTCTGATCCTGCTGAAAGACAGGCTGGCTTTGCATGTAACTTGATGACAGGTATTGTGTCCCATTGGAGCTTGGCTTTTACTGTGGAAGATGAAGTTCTGAGCTTTCCTTGTGCCTGAAAGGCAGGCTTAGAAATTAACAACTCTTCACTAAATTGATTTGTGGCAAAATGACCTTAAGTCTGATCACCTTACTATACAAGGATATCGCAGAACTGTGGTATCTTCTGGAGAAAAGCACAGGTGTGTCTACCTTTCATGTTTTCTCCCCATCCCTTTCTTGTTCCCCCATCTGTTGACTTCACAGCACTGCAATGACTGATATAGTCTAGTAATTTGTCAGTGTTGTATTATTCTATTAATGTTAAATAGATTTTTCTGTGTTGTATACAATACAAATGTATAAGCCTACATTTGTAGTTCTTTTCTTCTTTCATTTGTCAAGCCAAAGGGTATAAGTTGTCAGATTATATAGCGTAGAGCCACGTAAATGTTGATTTGCATTTTTATTACAAAGAATGTTTGTAAAAGGTATTTACTAAAGGATCGGGAGAAATACAATGACTACTTCCTTCTTGTACAGAACTGGCTACTCCTTTAGAAACCATTTTCTCTATCTTGTGACATGGTATTTGACTCTCACTCCAAGACAATTTATTAACTTTGCAAGAAGTCTAGTGCAAAGATGGGAAATAGAGAATTGTTTTTAAATTGTTTTTATACCTATTTCCAAAACTTCTTAGCACCAAAGGTTCATCACGATTTTTTTTCCTTACATTTTGTTAGTGCAAGCTTCCCACAGTAATCTTGTCTCTAGTAGAGAATGAATGAAGCATTGGAGGCACTCTTTGCTCTAAATAGTGAAGCTACAGTCCACTGTGAAACTGAAAGCTTGTTTTTGTGGAAATTGGGGAGGGGGAAGAGAGAAACCAAATACTGCTGATTCAGTTCACGTTGCCTGTCTTGTGTTCTGTTTGGTATGCATGACTGTTACAGAGGAATACGGGATGGAGAGCCATGCCATGTCAGGTGGGTGATTTCCATTCTAGTCTCTCAAATATTTTTGTTTAGAAGAATAGGATTTAATATTCAAGATCTAAATGGTGTTGTACATTGAGCGTGAGGGTTTTTCCATTTAGAACAAATTCTTCAGTAGTTTCTGGGTGTGCTGGCAGTTTTGCTCTGCATTCAAGTTAATGTTACTATGCTTTCTATGGCATAGTGTACTCCTGAACACATGAAAGAATACTAATCTGAGGTTAATAAAAACTGGAGAAAACAGAATGATAGCTTTCAGAAAACGTAACCTCCAGTATATTTGTACTTTTCCTGTAATGTGCATAAAGTGTTGTCTGGACAAAAATGCATTTTTATGGAAACAAGTACTATTCCGGTGAAATCGACTTAATGGTACTTGCTAGCTGCTTTAGTGTGAATCATATTGAAGAGATTTTCTGAGTTAGCTGAGGATCATTGTAAGATTTTTTTTTTCTGGGTAGTCTTATTGTTCTATGTGCCTAGATTAAAAAAATGGTGCCACTTGCCTGGGGGTGGGGAGACAACATGTTTGGTGTGTTCTCACCTGCCTTTTCTGCAGCTCAATCTGCTGTTAATCATCAGCTGAGGCTTCATAGAGATGAGTGTTATCACCCGCAAATGTCTGCAGATGAAACTGCTGTTCAAGGCCCTGAAGCCAGGCCGTATAAAGCAATTGGCAACATTGGTGTAAGCTCTGAGAAAACAGAAGTATGCTGGTTTTGACCCCCTTTAAAACTTATCAGCTGAAGTTCGGCCGCTGCAAGTGTGCCATAAACTGTGGGCATGCTGTTGTCCCTCTCTAAAACCTCTTCGTGTTGGCAATTAATTTCTTTGTCTTATGTGGAAGAAATTATCAGTTTTATGTGAGGGAGATGCTCTGAGACACATTGTCTATGTAATCTATTGGCTTGGAACAGAATCATCTGTGGCCTAATGGAAGATTTTTTGCAAGGGGGAGGGTGGTGGAATTCATTACTTTAATTCTCCCCCTCCTTTTGAAAATTATTGATTCACCCATACAAGGTTTTCTACGAACAAAAATTATAAGAAAAGGAGTAAGTCCCCCAACGTAAAGAAGACGGTGCTGGTCACAGCCCTTAAACCCACAGGGCGAAGTTTTGCTTTGCTTCAAGAGACCTGTTGATTCTTCTGTCAAGTTGGGCAAGTTAGAATCTGACGTACTGCGAAATCTAGGGATTATGTTTTGTCGTCAGTGCAGTTTACGAAAAAGCATTACAGGGAGTCATATATATGCTGGTGTTTATACTCCAAAATATAATTTATAAACATATAAAATGTATTAGTCTGGCTTTTGTGTGGTATGCTTTTCACTTAGGGAGCAAGAGGTCCTGGGTTTAGATCCCAGACAAGCCCTTATCAGTGGATGAAGGCTGACTGTATTTTTGGGGTGGGACCATAACTGAATGATAGATCACATGTTTTGAACATCCCAGCCTTAATCCCAGGCATTTCCACGTAGCGCTGAGAAGGATCTCTGCTGAAGACCCTAGAAAGGTATTGCCTACCAGGTTAGACATCACTGGGCTACATGGAGAAATAGTCTAACCTTTTCTAAGGCAGTTCCATGTGTTCATATACTGAATATTATTTATAATATATTACACATTTCTAGTAAAGTCAGGTACACATACTCCAAAAGGGATCAGTGAAGATTTTCTATTAGGGGCATTCAATCTACACCTGGTCTTGGCTGGTATGGAAATAGGTTTCTATTGTTTCCTGGAATATCATCCCCTGCTTCAGGTGTCTTGCACCTCTCGAGGTGGAGTGGGTACCCCACAGTTTGACAGTCACTGCCCTAGGAAGGCAGTAAATTGGGAGATTATTTTGCTTTGCTGAAGGTGGTAAACATATATGTTACTGTTGTTGAACTATATAGACCTGAATCGCTATATGTGCTAACAGCCCAATCTTATGCATGTTTACTCAGAAATAAGTTTTAGCTGTGTTCAGTGAGGCTTACTCCCTGGCAAGAGCTGCAGCCCAAGTTCATTTGTAGCAATTCCTTTGTGCTTCAGCAAGCTCGGTCAAGACCAGAAGCATTGGAGAGCTAGAAACAATTCATATGACTGCAATGTTATGATGGGAATGTGGGTTGATGGATCTGTCAGCAGTCATACAATTGTCATATCTGCATCCAGCTATCAACTGTGAACCCCGTTGACTTTTACCATGCCACTGCTCAGACCTTTTTTAGTAGTTTGATGGTGGTTCAGGTAAATGGGAGTTGAACTGTAAGCTGGTGCAGAGCAATGGCACATGGCACAACTGCTTTGCTGTATATGGAATGCTACAGAGATCCCCTCAAATTTCTGAGTTGTTCTTTATTTATTTCATTTCATTTCATTTCTATATCGCCCAATAGCCGAAGCTCTCTGGGAGGTTCACAAAAATTAAAACCAAACAGCACTTGTTCTTGCAAGCTGGTCCTTGGTTTATTTTATTTTATTTATTTATTTATTTCATTTCTATACCGCCCAATAGCCGAAGCTCTCTGGGCGGTTCACAAAAACTAAAACCAAACAACACACAATAAAACAATTTAAAATATATAGAACATTAAAACCACAATATAACAATACAACCACAATAAAACCTAGCAGCAGTACAGGAGTTTAAAATACAGATTTAAAACAGCAAAGATAAAAATTTAGAAAGCTAAAATGCCTGGGAAAATAAAAAGGTCTTCACCTGGCGCCGAAAGGAGTACAATGTAGGCGCCAGGCGAACCTCACTCGGGAGCTCATTCCAGAGCCGGGGTGCCACAACAGAAAAAGCCCTCCTCCTAGTAGCCACCAGCCTCACTTCCTTTGGCAGGGGCTCACGGAGAAGGGCCGCTGATGATGATCTTAAGGTCCGGGCAGGCACATATGGGAGGAGGCGATCCTTCAGGTAACCTGGCCCCAAGCCGTTCAGGGCTTTGAATGTTAACACCAGCACTTTGAATCGGGCCCGGAAATGGACTGGCAGCCAGTGCAGCTGGAAAAGTACTGGCGTAATATGAGCTTGCAGGCCAGTCCCTGTTAACAATCTTGCTGCCCTATTTTGGACCAGCTGAAGTTTCCGGACCGTTTTCAAAGGCAGCCCCACGTATAACGCATTGCAGTAATCCAGACGAGAAGTTATCAGAGCATGGATAACTGTAGCTAGGCTATCTCTGTCCAGATAAGGGCGTAGTTGGTATACCAGCCTAAGCTGATAAAAAGTGCTTCGTGCCACTGAGTTCACCTGTGCCTCAAGTGACAGTTCTGGATCCAAGAGCACCCCCAAACTACGAACCTGATCCTTTAGGGGGAGTGCAACCCCCTCCAGAACAGGTTGAATATCACCTAGCCGGGCAGATGAACCACCCACTAACAGTACCTCCGTCTTGTCTGGATTGAGTTTCAGTTTATTAGCCCTCATCCAGTCCATTACTGTGCCCAGGCACTGGTTCAGAACAGCCACTGCCTCACCTGGGTTTGATGAGAAAGAGAGGTAGAGCTGGGTGTCATCCGCATATTGATGGCACCTCAGCCCACACCTCTGGATAACCTCCCCCAGCGGTTTCATGTAGATGTTAAACAGCATGGGGGATAAAATAGAGCCCTGTGGAACCCCATGGCACAATTGCCATGGCACAGAGCAATAATCTCCCAGCACCACCTTCTGGAATCGGCCATCCAAGTAGGAGCGGAACCACTGTAGTGCAGTGCGTCCAACTCCCAACCCAGACAACCTACCCAGAAGGATACCATGGTCGATGGTATCGAAAGCCGCTGAGAGGTCCAGGAGAATCAACAGGGTCGCACTCCCCCTGTCCCTCTCCCGGCAGAGGTCATCCCACAGGGTTTGGATGTTTACCTTAAACAAAGAAATGTGCTGCCAGAAATATTGGTTTGTTATAATAAGAGAAGTAAGTGTGGGTTTGCGTGCAGCTTGAAGAGGGAATATTTAGTGACCTTGTTTTCATTTCAGTTCTCAAGTGTGTTTAGTTGAGAAGTTGAGGTTGCTTGTTGTAGGCTCCCCTCCCTCGCTCCCGTGTTCATTACTTTAAATTACATAATGATTAAGCGGAAGTGAAAGGTATGCAAAGTTGTGAGATGAATTCAGAACATGATGTGGGATTAACTCTGGTCACTGAACAATACTGGCTGCCACTTACTCACATGTCCACTTGTGTTCTTTTGAGAGAGAGAAATTGTAAAGGTTGTTTATGTCAGACTAATAATGCTAGTTCACCTGGCCAGGCTTCCCCCCGCCATCATTTGTAGCATCTACAAGTTGAAAACCAGAGTGAGATTGAGCATTTTCCAGTTCTTTGCTGATTACCTCTTTCCAAATAAATGGAAATTTGATTTTGACTTGGTCTGCAGTTCACAGAGCAGGAACTCTCCATTTTCAGCATTGTGTTTAATTCAGAGTGAAAGCATTCATTTGAGTCAGTTGCGGTGGGCCATTTCAAGGGCAATTGCACTGGCTTAATTGGTTTGTGGACCGCTGTCTCCCATTGCCAATGCTGTACATGATTTCAAAGAATCGCTGCTGTTTACCACTTGATCCCAGGATTAGTTGCAAGAGGCTGAATTTGAATACAATCGCTTAGGGGTGTTGGAACATTGAATGTGATTTTATTGTTATATATAAAATATTTAGTAATTTTTTCTTTAAAACTCTACATAAGGGCGAAGTCTATGATTTTAATGCTGTATTTTATTTCACAGCCTCCAATATTTCCAGTTTGTTAACCTGAGAATTTTAGTCAGTTAGTTTCCTGTATCCAGAATGAGAAATGTCTTTACTTTATGCTTGAACCCCAGATCAGACCATCTCCAATGTCCTCTTCTATTCATTCTTCACACACCACAGGCTGTTTAGGAAAAGTGCTGAAAAAACACATTTGGGTCAAGCAACTGTCATTTTTTCACTTCACGTGCAAAGAGGTCATACTTTATATATGTACCCTCTCTTATATTTTTTCTTTCTCTTGATTAAGGTACTTCATACAACTCAAAGAAACTCTTACGTTGCATTCGGTAGAAAAGCACTTTCCACCCTCTATCTGTGTATACACACATATCCTTGAAGATAAATCTTTCATGATTTTTTAAATTAAAAAACGGAATGTTTTTTTAAAAAATTAAAAAAACACATTTTGGGTCATCCACATTACACACTTATAAGTCCCATTTATTTTAAGCATGTGCTTAACTATTCAATGGAAACTGCGCCTATTGTTTTCAGGTGCAATCTTTTGAAATGGTTACTAAAAAACAATTGAAGAAATTTGAACTCGTATAATGTTTTAACTGTGGAACAGTCCAGCAAGGTTACAAATTAACTAAGACTGCAAAGGAAAGGGAAAGGGAGACAAGCCATCTTGTGGCTTGTGCTTTCCTTTGGATTTTCTTGTGGAGCTACTAAAACATTTAGGGAATACAGAGTGCATTTTCTAAATTTATTTTTTTACCCCAGATTTTTGTTTTCTGATGTTTTTTTCCTTTTCTAAACCAGTTTCTTAACAAGAACTTGTTGAGGTAAACTTCCAAGTTAAGAAGTTACAGGAGACAGCTGCTGCTTCAGTTAGTTAACAGGGAGATTCAGTCATCTTCCATATAAAGGCATCTTCCATATAAAGGTTCCTACAGTCTAATCTTTTTGTAATTCCAATCTTCTTACTTATAGAACTAGACAAGCTGCTGGTAGATAGGAGGGTAAAGACCCCAAAGGGATGCAAAATTAAAGATTTGCCTCCGGGCTTCAATTCCCACTCGGAGATGATGAATAGCATTCTTTTAAGTCATACTATAGGGAACTTTTTAAAAGAAAGAAAGGATATCTGTTGTAGACTACTACAGTACATTCACTTGTGTTTTGTGAGTAGCAGTTCACTTCCCAGACATAATACTCAATTCCATATTTTATGTGCTTAAAATAGGACATCTGTAACTCAGGCAACTTTCTTTTGAATGTCCATATTTACATCGTTAAGAATGTCAAAATTTAAACTTGCCCTCATTCTGAAAAATAAAAAAGTGTAATAAAACATTACAGTCATCCATAATAATAAGTTGCAAATGAAGTGATTTCTTCTTTAAAATTTTCCAGACTAGGTAGAAAAATCCATGAATGCACACACTGTGGGGAAGCCCTGGGTCTCTGCTTACTGCAGGGCCCTCTTTCCTCCTGTCGTGTCGAGGTGGAAGGGGAGTAAGAGCGAATGATCCTCTTCTTGTGTGGCTGGCAGCTTATTAATTCTATGTGCTGCCCAACCACACCGTAACCTAGGTCCTGCCCTGAGAACCAATCCGCTGTGCCAGGTCATTTCTGAGGGTGGGGCCGAGGACCAGACCTGAGAGAGAACCTTTTCCCTCTGGTTTGCTCCTAAGCCTTAAATGGGGGCCCAGCTCACAGGGTCAGCATTGTCCTCACCAACTTCCACACACGCCTGCCCCTGGTGTTAGCACTCCTTACCTTGCGATAGACAAAGACAGTTAACCTCTGCTCGACAGGGCTGGGGAGGAGTTTTACCCACATTTGCAGTTGGACGTGGCAATGCAGGGGTCTGTTTTGTTTTGCCTTCCCTTCCCTGTATTGCTATCTACAGTTTGTTTAATGGCATTGTTTTGTTTCAGGTGCTGGAAGCATTGGGCCAGAGCCCTAGCAGGGATAAGCGGGGGGGCACCATGCTTCCCATTGGGGATTCCCTTAAGGCAGGGGCGCAGAACCCCAGGCTCAGGGGGCAAAGTCAACTATCCAGCAGTCCCAGTCCAGCCCTCCAGGGTCCCCCAGATGGCCACACTCCCTTTTCCTGGCCTTGGCCCTTTTCCCCAGCCTCCAGTCATTTCTAAAAGATTGAAATGCCTCTCCTAAAGCTTAGTGACTGGCATTAACAGCTTTAAGCTGAGTTCAGATCTCCAGGGCCAGATGAACTGCATCCTAGAGTAATAAAGGAACTGGCAGAAGAACTCTCAGAACCGCTGTCTATTCTCTTTGAGAAATCGTGGAGGACGGGGGAAGTGCCAGGTGACTGGAGGAGGGCTAACGTTGTCCCTATCTTCAAAAAGGGTAAAAAGAAGGAACCTGGGAACTACAGGGCTAACTACAGACCAGTCAGTCTGACATCAATCCCTGGGAAAATTCTGGAGCAGATTATAAAGGAATCCATCTGGAAGCACCTTGACAACAATGCCGTGATTACTCGAAGCCAACATGGATTTGTCAAAAACAAGTCCTGCCAGACAAATCTGATCTCATTTTTTGATCAAGTAACCTCCCTTGTAGACCGTGGGAATGCTGTAGACATCATATACCTCGACTTCTGCAAAGCTTTCGACAAAGTGCCCCATGATATCCTGATGAGCAAACTAGCTCAAAGTGGGCTAGATGAAACAACGATCCGGTAGATCCACAGTTGGCTACAGAATCGGACTCAAAGAGTGCTTATCAATGGGACCTTCTCAAACTGGGGAGAGGTAACGAGTGGGGTACTGCAGGGCTCAGTCCTGGGCCCAGTGCTCTTCAACATTTTTATTAATGACTTGGAGGAGGTGCAGGGAATGCTGATCAAATGTGCAGATGACACAAAATTGGGCGGGATAGCTAATACTTTGGAAGACAGAAACAAAATTCAAAGTGATCTGGATAGACTGGAGCGCTGGGCAGAAAACAACAGAATGACATTTAATAGGGATAAATGCCAAGTTCTGCACCTAGGAAAAAGAAACCAAATGCACAGTTACAAGATGGGGGATACGTGGCTCAACCACACTACAGGCGAGAAGGATCTTGGAATTGTTGTCGATCACAAGCTGAATATGAGCCAACAATGTGATGTGGCTGCAAAAAAGGCCAATGCTATTTTGGGCAGCATTAATAGAAGCATAGCTTCCAAATCCCGGGAAGTACTAGTTCCCCTCTACTCAGTACTGGTTAGGTCTCATCTGGAGTACTGTGTCCAGTTCTGGGCACCACACTTGAAGAAGGATGAAGACAAACTGGAGAGGGTTCAGAGGAGGGCAACAAAGATGATCAGGGGACTGGAAACAAAGCCCTATGAAGAGAGACTGAAAGAACTGGGCATGTTTAGCCTTGAGAAGAGAAGACTGAGGGGAGATATGATAGCACTCTTCAAGTACTTGAAAGGTTGTCACAGAGAAGAAGGCCAGGATCTCTTCTTGATCCTCCCAGAGTGCAGGACGCGGAATAATGGGCTCAGGTGACAGGAAGCCAGATTCCGGCTGAACATCAGGAAAAATGTCCTGACTGTAAGAACAATACGACAATGGAACCAATTACCTGGGGAGGTGACAGGAAGCCAGATTCCGGCTGAACATCAGGAAAAACGTCCTGACTGTAAGAGCAATACGACAATGGAACCAATTACCTGGGGAGGTGGTGGGCTCTCCCGCACTGGAGGCATTCAAGACGAGGCTGGACAGCCATCTGTCAGGGATGCTCTGACTGGGATTCCTGCATTGAGCAGGGGGTTGGACTCGATGGCCTTGTAGGCCCCTTCCAACCCTACTATTCTATGATTCTATGATTCTATGCTGGTATTTTTGTCCCAGCCCCTTTTGCCTTTAGCCCTGCCTACTGCTGGAATGCAGCCCCTGACAGCTTCTCCAAAATGGAATTGAGCCTGAAGCTGAAAGAGGTTCAGTATCCCTCAAGGCAGGGGTGGGCAATTTGTGGTACTCCAGATGTTTTGGCCTACATCTCCTATAATACCTCACTGTGTGCCCTGCTGATAGAAGTTGTAGGCCATATGTGCCTGCCCGGACCTTAAGATCATCGTCAGTGGCCATTCTCTGTGAGCCCCTGCCAAAGGAGGTGAGGCGGGTGGCTACTAGGAGGAGGGCTTTTTCTGCTGTGGCACCCTGGCTCTGGAATGAGCTCCTTAGTGAGGTTCGCCTGGCACCTACATTGTATTCCTTTCGGCGCCAGGTGAAGACCTTTTTATTTTTCCAGGCATTTTAGCATTTTAGCTTTCTAGACTTTTAGTTTTGCTGTTTTAAGTCTGTATTTTAAACTCCTGCACAGCTGCTAGGTTTTATTGTGGCTGTATTGTTATATCATGGTTTTAATGTTCTAAATATTTTAAATTGTTTTATTGTGTGCTGTTTGGTTTTAATTTTTGTGAACTGCCTAGAGAGCTTCGGCTATTGGGCAGTATAGAAATGGGGGGGGGGAGGCCAAAATGTCTGGAGGGCTACAAGTTGCCCACCCTTGCCTTATGGCTTAATGGATCTGGCTGTGTCTCCTCAATGCCCCTGCCCAGCTTGAGGGATATGAGCCTGCTACACAACCAGGTTGCAGGAATGTACCACAGTATCAGTTTGCACAGCATTGACATGTGCCTGAGATTCCTGCCACTCCCATCAATGTTATCCCAGCATATGGGCTGGAACAGTGTCATCATTCTGCAGTCAAACTGTCCAGTGGCTGGATCTTTGCCCGATGCCATGCCAAATTCTCCACAATAAAGTTGTGGTCATTTTAAAGCCATTTCAGCCTACGCATAGTTCTTGCTTCTATACCCCAGTCCAGTAGGTGAGGATTTGGCAACATAACTGAAGCGTGAGTTGGTGGCTCTTTCTGTTAACTTTTTAGAACAAGTAAATCCAAGTTTTCTACTGCTGTAGTAATTCATCTGACAAATACTGTACAGGGATTGCAATGATTTGCTTTTGTTAGTACTAGTAGACAGTATTGATTAATTTTATTACTCATCCATAGTAGCAGTTTCATTAAAGTAGACATCTGCAAATCGTGGCTAATTACTAGTGCAGATCCAACAGGAATATTGGTTGTCCTCGAAATACTTCAGGGTTTGCTGGATCTCCCTGTGAAATAATTTTCAGAAAGCATCCTAGAACAATTTACAAACACTAACAAAATGTAATTGAAGAATGAATGGCATGTGTTGAAATTGAAATGGTGCATTTGTGCTTCAGCAGCATGGTCAAGGAGTTCTCTGCTCTACTGCTTTGAGGATTTTGGAAGCAGCTACATGACAGCTTCTAATCTCTGCTAGTTTTCATGTAGCTTGTGGTCATACATTATATGTAAGTGATTCTATCTGAATGCGGTGCACAGATTTGGAGAAGTGTTTTACATGTTGTAGCCTTATACTGAGTCAGGCCACTAAACCCATCTAGCTCCATGTAGTGTATAGTGACTGGCAGTGGCTCTCCAGAGTTTCAGAAAGGAGTCTTGCCCATGCCTATGGAGATGGCAGGGACTGAACCTTGGACCTTTTGCATGCAAAGCATGTTAAACGTGTGTGTGTGTGCGTGTGTGTCTCCTCCCTGTCAGAAATAGGCAGTACCCTGCATGTATTCTGTCAAATATTTTGAGCTTGCACATCTGTTTTGTTGCATTTACATGTATAGGCAGGTCAGATAGGTGGCAAGGATTGTAGTGAGTACATGCAGCAACAGATGGGACAGCATATACTATTTTCTATATGAAAATGATATCCTTGTAGGAAATTTTGTGAGGTGGTGCTGTCCATGGTACATCGCTTGTAAGCCTGGTGAAAATGGGATAATCATCTAGTTCTAGTTTATGCTCTCAGTTTTAAACATCCCCTTTAATTGTTTTTAACAATTAAACAATTAATTTAATTGTTTTCAAGTAATAGTACTGTTGTTGGTACTCCTAACCTGCAGATTGAGTGGTACATATTTGCTGTGAATGTGTGTGGTAGTCAAACTGGTCAATAGGTGTTATCTCTTTCATCTGCACCAGACTTCTCCAGCCTGTTGCCCTCCAGATGTTTTAGACTACAACTGCCAGCATTCCTGACCATTGACCATACTGGCTGGGGCTGATGGAGTTGAGGTCCAAAATGTCTGTAGGGCACCATGTTGGGGAAGGCTGATCTGTATCTATTTTCACAAACGCTGTGGCCACTGATCAAGCAAGATGTGAAGTCTCCAGGCATACAGGTTATAGAACACATGGAAGTATTATGATACAGGTTTGTATGCTCAACACATGTGGAGGGGGGGGAATGGGATCTCACCTGTTTATCCTACCCATCTACAACTTACGTTCATTCATCATAACTTGTGAAAGTCCCTATACACATACAAACTGTCCATGTATACACTCTTTCACATGTTATACCAATTGTACATAAGCAGGGCATGGATGAGATCCTGTTCCCCTGTCTATGTGTCTTGACTGTAATATGCTCAGTCCTACAATCCAGTGGAGGCTGGTAGCTCCAATTTTGGTGGGGCTGTGAATCCATTCCAGGTTTCGGTCAGAACCAGCCAAGACTCTAAAGGAGCTATCCAAGGTTCTGAACCCATTTTGATGATAGGGCTCAGCACTTTAGATAGCTCCTTTAGCGTTCTGGATGGTTCTGACTGATACCTGGAATGGATTTAGAGCCCCATCAAAATCAGAGCCACCAGCCTCCACTGCTATGATCTAATATATTGGGTTTTCTTATAATTGAACAGTAGCTTGATGACTAACATCATATCTGTGAATGGAATATGAAAGTACAGATCTCCAATTAATCTGCCTCGAAAAAAGATAGGCCTGTCCTATTGTGTCTCAAGCTTGATCTATACAACAAAATGAGGTGGTAGTGTCCTGGGGTGGTAGAATGATACCAACATATGCATCATATGGTACCACCAAAAGTAGGAACTGTCATTCATATAAACACACCATCCCTGCAAGTAGAAAATTAGCACAGCAGGGTAAACCTGTCCCTGATGTGCTAGTTATTTTCTTGAGGGAACATTTTAAAAAGTCTTGCACCTATAATCTGAAGTGGTATTAATGTAGTTTACCACCTGTCTTCGTTGCATGTGTAGACAAGGCCTAATAGGTCATTAAAGGTTTGTTCTTGAACCCAAAGAAATGAAGGTGAAAACTTCGTTGGCTGTTTTTCAACACTTGCTTTTTTCATTTTTGTCATATGAGAGGAGTTTAGTGTAAACAGGGGTTTCCCTTTTATTTTTATTCTTCCCCTGAAGTCCATAGACTTATCATGCTGCAAACATGTGACACAATAGTTCTGCTTCTTAAAGTATATTTGTTAGTCATCTGATTTTACTTTCTCTTCTTCACTATCTCATCTCTTCTCCTTCACAGCCCAGTTTCTTGTAAATCCAAGGCTAAAGCAAATACTGAGCTAGGAATGAAAATTAATGCTTAATTTGATAAAGTAATGTGTTGTTTCTTGCACTCCATCTGCAGAGCAAAGTGAGATTTTTGGTTACCAGATTAAGTGGTGGTTGCTATTAGATACTTGTGGCATTCTAGTGGTTTCACATTGATTTACAAACATTATAATGTTATTTCAACGTGGCAGTAACAAAGCTCTTTGCTATGGAGTGTGTTCATAGCATAGGTGGATGGTAATGAGAATTGTGGTTAGCTCTCTATAGTTGGCCATTCAGCCCCCTGTGTTGGTACCTTGCTGCAGTTCCAGATTCTCCCCCCCACCCCTTTTCATATTTCCCTCCTGGGTTGTCTTCTTCTACCACCTCCCTCCTTTTCCCCCTTACCTTGTATACACCAATCACAATCATACAGCATTCTGTGTCACCAATCACAGAAGCAACTAGCAGGTGGAGTTCATACTTGGGATAAATGTCCAGTGAGCGGTTCCTAAGCACCCCACACAGTGTTCCATGTCTGCCCAGCAGCTTTTCAGCTTTACTGTCATGGTGGCAGCTCCCTACACTCTTTAAAGTCCTCCAGAAGGTTGGAATTCTCCAGACCAGCACCCTAAGAGGTGCAAAAGGCTGTCACCAGAAGTAAAAAAACCCAAAAAACACCATGCGCATACACTCCATATCCATGTGTGGTATAGAAGCACTTTGTACATGTAGATTCTCTCTGGAACTCAGCCTGAATATAGGCAACCCTATGTTACATTTGCATGATTTTGGATTCTATGTCTTGGATCTGTGCATATTTTCAGTGGTGCCACGCTACTGGGTAATAGCAACTGGAGAGTGGTAGTTCCATATAACTGTTGATTCTCCTGCTAATTCCAGACAAAAAGAATCCAGAATATTGTTTGGTTTATTCTTCCCATTTACTAAGACACATTTATGATTAAGCCTTATGCTTCATCAGCATTTTGAGATTTGCATGGAACTGTGAGGAGGATAATAATGCTTTAATTGATGGATCTCAGTTGCCAAATTGTGTTCTAAGGGTCTCCAAAAGTTATCTCATACTCTGAATCTTACTTATTTTAGAAAAAAATCTATTTCCCACAGCACTGAAGCACTGCATATTTTGTACTGTAGTATACATATGGCGTTGCACTTTAGATTTTAATGTTCGCTGCTCTAGAGTTGTATCCAGTGGTGTCCTTCTATCTGGGGAATAGATACCACTGGCAGAGTGAATTTCTGCTCCAGACCGAAGGCCCCCCCAATCTGCTTCAGATTTGAGGGACCTTCCAGAGCAGATTTAGGGGATATGCAGGAGGCTGCAGGGGGAGGAGGGGAAAGGCCTTCTCTAGAAAGAGAGAGCCTTCTCAGTGGCTGCTCCCAGGATGTGGAACTCCCTGCCAAGGGAGGCGAGGTTGGTTCCCTCTCTGATGTCCTTCCAGCAGCAGGCAAAGACCTTACTGTTCAAGCAGGCATTCGGCTTGTAAAATGGTCTGTTGGGCTGGGTACTGTTTTTATTCTGTAATTTTTGGTGTTTTTATATCTGTTTTTAATGCATTTGTTTTATTATTGTTTTTAACTATGGTTAAAAACATGTTTTTATGATTGTTAGCCACCTTGAGTGCCCTTTTTTTTGTGGAAAGGTGGGATATAAATCAAATAAATAAAGGCAACTTCTACTGCGTGAGCAGGTCTGCTTACATAACACTTAATTTGGTTTTGTATGAAATTATTTTAAATCTGATATTCAGTATAGATGTGAATGGCAGGACATCAGTGTTTTCAATAAACTAATATGTAAATGTGATCCAAACATTTCTACATGACATTACAAGGAATTCTGTTTTTTGTGGGGGGGTTGGATTTGTTTCAGATGAAATCATGCATCAAGATATTGTTCCCCTCTGTGCTGAAGATATTGAGGACCAGCTGAGGAAGAAGTTTGCCTATCTGTCAGGTAAGGGCATGAATGTTCATGTTAGACTTCTTTAAAGTAAGTGTGTTGAGTTTCAGTTGTTGTCATTCTGTACATATGAATCTGAGGACATCTTTCTTTTCATGGTTTATTTTGTACATGTTGGCTTATATATATTAACCTTGAACTTAGCGAATGAATACTATGTGGATGTAATGTTCTTTCTAACAAAGCAAAGTGAGTCATTTAGGTGATCAGATATTAAAATTGTGGCAGCTGAACCTCACAGCTGGTATCACAAAGATAGCCAAGGAACAATCTTAAGCCTTTTCAGGTTTGCGACATACAAAATGCAACATATACTTTGGATCTTTGAGGTTATAACACATTCACTCTATTGTTCAATTACCTAGTTAAGGAGGTAAAGTTGTCCATGTTTATCAAAAAGTCTAAGTACAACAATAAAGATTAGTTTTTCCCCTTTCCTTCCAAGCAAAAATGGATACCTTGTGAAAATGGGAAAGATAAAATGGTGTAATTCAGTTCAGGATTCTTTAATCTCTACCTGTATTTGTTCAGCACATCCAAAAGCATAAGCAACATTAATTAACATCCACAATTCAGTGGAGCATAACAGAGGCAGCCCTTTTTCATTCCATTTTGTTGGGTTTATAGTTAACCCTTTTGATCTTGTGGTGAGTAGATCTTATAAGTAAACAGAGCTATCTTTAAGGGACAGGGAAGACTGTATTCCCCCCATTAATTCTAATTTACCACTCCAGTTCAACTTGGCTTTTAAGCTACGTACTAGTAAAAGCATGTTAATAGCTAACTTCAGGGATCATGCCCTTGCACTATGAGAGCTGTATTTAATATTCTGCCATCGGATCTATGTAGCAAATTGCTTGCACTTGTGATTCTTTTGATGTGCCCATTTTGGTGCTGTTTCTGTTGAGCACTGTTGTCCCCCTCTCTTTTGAGGCTTGCTGACGTTGTGGTTTGAACATAAACCAAAACTGATATAACTTTGTAGTTTTAAAAATGCCATTCTTTTGTTTAATAAGTTTTGATGTTCTGCTAGGAGCAGTCAAGCTGTTCAGAAGAAAGGGCCAGAAGTTAGAGAACAGCATTAAAGAGTCAGATCAGATTAGTGACTCAGAGAAGTGCATTAACATAATAGGGGCTACAAATTATTAATGGACTAATTGTGTGCCCCATCATTTACTCTGAGGTTTGGGGGATAACTTAAGTTTTTTTTTTTTTAATTTACCAGCCACAGCTGTTCATTTACTTCCTGAAATTATCTACATCAGAAGTGCAAATATTTTCATAGAACTAAGAATCCAAGCAGTTTTTCTAGAGGTCAGGTTGGTGGGAGAGATGGCAGATTCTGTTCTCACTGTTAAGTTCTCAAGTTCTTCCTCTCCCTGCCTTCTTCAGCATATATTCAGAACCATTCCTATCATCATCATCATCTATATTCCAATACCAATACTTTTTTGACCCTTTTCACACATAACACTAAACGACTATGGTTAACGTCGTTAAGCTAACCATAGTGTCTTAGCATGCTGTGCAGGGAGACAATCCTGACAATGATGGGCAATAAGTCACCCTGGGTAACCACCCCCTTGCGGCAAGGTTAAAGGGCCCCAGGGGGCTTACCATTACGGGTGGGGGGTCTCCGGTGGTTAAAACAGGCTCCCGGTGGTTTCTAGGCTGCAACCATTAAGATGGAGGCCTAGAACGTCCCACACTTCTGGCGACGCTCTAATCATCTCAGCCGGGCTCTATGGTCGCTGTTGCATAGCGATGGATGGAGCCCCTGGTGCACACATTTTGCCAACAGCATAGCCACTGGGATAACCAGCTACTCCACAGGGACGGTAAGTAAACCACAGCGTGCTGCGCGGCTCCCAGTCGTGTGACGGGCGTGCCGTCATGGCCTTCCTAACCCTCCCATCAGAGTTCCCTTAACCACCTTTCCCCCAGTTGCATCTGAATAGGCTCTTTGAGTGCTTGTACTTATGTAGCCAAAGCAGCACCACACACACACCAGAGGGAGGCCTCTGCAGACCCAAGGAAACCTGAAGTTGAAAGATTTACCCAAAATCTTTAGGGGAGAAACCCTATGGGATGGGACACCTGAAAGCAGTTTAGTGTACGGTTCTGGTCGCTGCCCCTAAAAAAGGACATTGTAGAGCTGGAAAAAATTCAGAAAGGGGCAACTAAAATGATCAAGGGGCTGGAGCAGCTCACCTATGAAGAAAGGTTACAACAGCTGGGATTGTTTAGCTTGGAAACAGGTTGAGTAAGGGGAGACATGATATAATTGTACCAAATTATGCATGGTGTGGAGAAAGAAGATAGGGAGACATTTTTCTAATACTAGAATCCGGGGTCATCCCATGAAACCAGTTGGTGGGAAATTCAGGACAGATAAAAAAAAAACACCACAGCACATAGTTAAACTATGGGGTTCACCTCCCTAAAATGTAGTGATGGCCACCGATTTGGATGACTTTAAAGGGGGATTGCACACATTCATGGAGGACAAAGCTATCAATGGCTACAAGTCCTGATGGCTATATGCTGTCTCCAGTATCAGAGGCAGTATACCTATGTACACCAGTTGCTAAGGAACATGGGCAGGGAGGTGCTGTTGCACTCATGTCCTGCCTGTGGATTTCCTGTGGGTGACTGGTTGGCCACTGTATGAACAGAGTGCTGGACTAGATGAACTCTTGGTCTGATCCTGTGTCTCTTCTTATGTTCTTAAGCAGCACCATGAGGTCTGAGCATGCTCAGTGGGGGGGCACAGAATGCTGACTGACAGTTGAGAGTAACTCTGTTCTGGGTGGGAGGCGGAATAGAATGGAGTGGTGGGAAAAGCAGAAAATAGGGGAAGATGTGCACAGATGTAGATAATTTATTTTTTAATATTTTTGTTGTATATTTTCACTTTGTTACCCACCCTGGGATTTTTGCCGTGGATACCCATTTGGCAGGCCACGTTTTTAAGTTGCCAGCGGCACGTGGATTTTTGCACCCTTGGTCTAATCATTTTATAAACACAGCCATATCACTACTTCTTGCTACATCCCATTGTAGCAGGTTCTCCCTGCCCCCAGCAGTTTTGTGGTATTCTGCAACTTCAGGTTCACTGCAGGACTGAAAATCCAGAGATGTGCAAAAACTGAAATCAGGGAGAAACAAACTTGTATAATATTCGACTTTGTTTCAGTACACATTTACTTTCTGACCTGAGGTGGGACGAAATTTTTTCAAGCTGGTGATTTCCTCTGAAATAACGTTTCTCAATATCCATGCTCCTTGCACAAAGACAAGATAAGCCAAACTGAGGGTGTGGTGTCACTGGATGTTAAAGTCAAACAACCCATAAGCAAAGAGAAATACTATATCTTCCTTCCCTTTTGAACTGAAATATTCTAATATCTGAAGAATGATGCTAAACACGTTAAAATGCAGTTGGAAAGCAATAATATATCTGTGTGTCTATCATCATTTTATATTGATAATACTGTTATTGGCTTTGACCCCTTGGATTAGATCCAGCTACAAACAGAAATAAGTGAACTGGAACAAGTATCTGATGCAGGAACTGATACAAAGTATTCCAAAGTAATGGTTTGAAAGTGATGATAACAGAGATGTGAAGGACTGGAGGAAAAACAGAAAAATGTGTGGAGGTGTCTTTTTTTAAAAAAAATCAAGTATTTTTGGAAAAGGCAGGGGACATTTTTTCTGACACTTCCTGTTTCTTCTGACATTTTCTGCTTTTTCCCAGGCTGTCACATCACTATATCGTAATAACTACTTTCATTCCAGGGAATGAGTGGCAAGTAAACTTTGCTTTTCTTGTTAGGTGGGCGAGGAAAAGATGGCTGTCCTGTCATTACTTTTCCAGAATACTCAACATTCAGTGAAATTCCCGAGCAGGAGTTTCAGAATGTTCTGACATACCTCACTAATATCCCCAGGTAAGGCCTGTGCACAATGAAATAAGAATGTTTTAATGATAATGTTTACTTACCTACAATCATGCACTTCAGGGGGAGAATTCAGGAGGTTGTAAACAAGTTAATTAAAAAAGAGCCTTCTGAATATAAAGAAGGGGTTGATTTATCACTACTTTTAGGGAGCAAAAAGCCTTTGGAGCCCCTACAAAGAGAAATTTTGGGTTCAGAGGTTCTCTTGTCACTTTCCCTTATAGCTGTAAGAACCAGCATTCCAAGTCTGCTTCACAACTGTTGGGGGAAGAGCAGCAGTAGCCAAAAGCAATATTTCCATTGTAGAAATACCACAGTGCTGCTGAATGCCTTTGTCCTATCCCCAATTCTACTAAATAAAAAACTGTTTTGGAGAGAGGGTGTTGGAAGTCAGTCATAAACCACTTTATTACTGGGGCAAGAGCAAAGTCTCTCTCTCTCTCTCGTTCTCTCTCTCTCTTTCTCTCTCTCTCTCTCTCTCTCGCACACACACGTGCTCACACATGCGTGCGCGCACACTATAAAGCATAGTGATAACTTGATCAATGAGTGTTCTTAGAGTCGTATGCGTATTTTATTGTATTTTATAAGGAATTATGTGATTATACTAGTGATTTTGTCACTGTGAAAGACAAATATGTCTGAGATGTACTCTATTAAACCTCTTGTTCATGTGGTTCAGTGATGAAAGTGGACAGTTAAGGATTCCAGCAAAATATTTCTCACGTGTTGATTTTTGTACTCTCAGGCAGATACCAGCATACAAAAAACAAGCAAAACAACAACAAATGTAATCTGTGTCTCCTGCAAAGGGCTTTGTACATTTTTGTTTTCCGTTTGAAATGCACAATAGCAGCAAGTGAGAAAGGACTGGCATGTTCAGTCTTTTCAGGGAGAAGAAGGCTGTCATTTATACACATGTGTGCCCACCACAACTGCTGTGGCGTGAGTTCTATCACTGTAATTGGGTATTAAAATATAGTGCAAGATCCTGCCGTTGGACTACCAACAAGACATTGCGAGAGTTCTGGCAAAATGCAACACGTTGTAGTATATGTTTGGTCACCCAGGTTTCACTGCGGGAGCATTCTTGGACCAGCCGCTGTTCAGGAATTATTAGGAAGCTGTTTGTGGGAATCAGCTTCCCACAAGGCTGAGCCATATTGAACCATGCCTCCCAAAAGAAGGATTGAACCATGATAGTTAAAACCAGCTAACTTCATAGGAAGCTACTTCACACAACTGCTTCAAGCTGTTCAACCCACACAGCTAGTGAATATAGCAATCAGTTTTCATACTCTGGTTTGTAGGTGAGATTAGGTTGTATCCAATGGTGGTGTTCTGCCAGTGGAAGGGAACCACACGCAAAAAGAATCTCCCCTGCTCCCCGCAGCTCCCCCATGTGCCCTCAAATCTGCTCCAGAGGGTTGGGGGACCCTCCAGAGCAGATTTGAGGTGCATGCAGGGAGGGTCTATAGGGGAGAGGAGAGGATGGGAAAGTCCCATTGCACAAACTGACTTCTGTTTGCGCAAGGTTGGATCCAAGCCATGGAAACATTACCAAGTGATTGTAACGTCTGTCTTTAATAAGGAAATGCACCTTGGCAAAAGTCAGTGCTACTAAAGGCTCTTACGGAGTAGCTTTGTAAATTGCTTGATATAGGCATCTTCAAGGCTATTTTCCATTTAGTAGAAATGAAAATGGATCTTTGTGAGAATGATGTGGCAGTGTTTGCTTTAGCTTGCCAAAGAATTCGTCCTTGTGAATTGCCTAGAAATATCTGGTCTCGTGCCCTTTACAAGCCTATATTTTTAAATCTTTATAGTATGGTACACTGAGCTGTTAAATTGCATGCCAGTGCTAAAACACTGCCAGTGTGATTCCTGTCCTCAGTAAACAGTGTCATATAAATTATACATATTGGAAGCTTTCAGTAAGTAGCCCAGATCCATTCCCAGATTAATCCTATTACTACATAACTTTTCCAAAAATCAGGAAGTAAAAAAATAAGATAACAATACTATGGAGCATAGGAAAAAACTTAGGAGCTGCCTTATACTGAGCCAGACCATTGGTCCATCTACCCTGTATTGTCAACACCAACTGTCAGCGTCTCTCCAGGGTTTAAGAACATAAAAACATGAGCCATGCTGGATCAGACCAAGGGTCCATCTAGTCCAGCATTCTGTTCACACAGTGGCCAACCAGCTGTCAACCAGAAACCCACAAGCAGGACATGAGCGCAACAGCACCCTCCCACCCATGTTCCCCAGCAACTGGTGTACATAGGCTCACTGCCTTTGGTAGTGGAGGTAGCACATAGCCATCAAGACTAGTAGCCATTGATAGCCTTTTCCTCCAGGAATTTGTGCAACCCACTTTTAAAGCCATCCAAACTGGTGGCCATCACTACTTCCTGTGGTAGCAAATTCCATAGTTTAACTATGTGTTGTGTGAAGAAGGACTTCCTTTTATCTGTCCTGAATCTCCCACCAATCAGCTTCATAGGATGACCCTGGGTTCTAGTATTTTGAGAGAGGGAGAAAAATATCTCCCTATCCACATTTCCACACCATGCATAATTTTGTAGGCCTCTGTCATGTCTCCCCTTACCCTTCTTTTTTTCCAAGCTAAACAATGCCAGCTGTTGTAACCTTCTCTCATAGTGGAGATGCTCCAGCCCCTTGATCATTTTTGCTGCCGCTTTCTGCACGTTTTCTAGCTTGACAATATATTTTTTTAGGTGTGGTGACCAGAACTGTACATAGTATTCCAAGTGTGGTCACACCATAGATTTGTATAGGGGCAGTATGATGTTGGCAGATTTATTCCCAATCCCTTTTCTAATTATGTCCAACATGGAGTTTGCCTTTTTTACAGTGGCTGCACACTGGGTTGACATCTACATTGAGCTGTCCACCACAACCCCAAGATCTCTTTCCTGGTCAGTCACTGCTAGCTCAGATCCCATCAGGCTATACTTGAAGTTGGGATTTTTTTGCCCCAACGTGCATCACTTTACAGTTGCTTACATTGAACTGCATTTGCCATTTAGATGCCCATTTTCCCAGTTTGGAGTGATCCTTTTGGAGCTCTTCACAATCCCTTTTTGTTTTAACCACCCTAAATAATTTGTTGTCATCCATAAACTTGGCCACTTGACTGCTCACTCCTAATTCCAGAGCATTTATGAACAGGTTGAAAAGCATTGGTCCTAATACAGATCCCTGTGGGACCCCACTATGTATTCTCCCTGCACTGGGAGAATTTCCCATTTATTCCTGCTCTCTGCTTTCTCTTCTTTAACCAGTTACTGATCCATAAGAAGACCTGTCCTCTTATTCCATGACTGCTAAGTTTTTTCAGGAGTCTTTGGGGAGGGACTTTGTCAAAAGCCTTTTGGAAGTCCAAGTAAACAGTGTCTACCAGATCACCCCTGCCTACATATTTATTGACACACTCAATGAACTCTTAAAAGGTTAGTGAGACAGGAATTACCTTTGTGGAAGCCGTGTTGATTCTTTTTCAGCAGGGCTTGACCTTCTATATGCTTACTAATTTTATCCTTAATAATGCCTTCAATCCATTTACCCGGAACAGATGTTAAGCTAACCGGCCTGTAATTTCCCGGATCCCCCCTGGATCCCTTTTTGAAAACTGGGGTTACATTGGCCATCTTCCAGTCCTCTGGTATAGACACTGATCTTAGGGACATGTTACATATTTTGGTTAGAAGATCAGCCATTTCATATTTGAATTCTTTGAAAATTCTAGGATGGATACTTTCCTTATTCTTGTCAGTTCTTGCAAACACAATGCTGTGACTTTGGGAAGAACTAGATAATTATAAGCATCACAAAACACGGCCCCATGTCAAGTTCCCATCTCACTCTGTAAAATGTTATTGTACACTTACCTTATGTTCTAACATCAAGATGCAAAAGTTTCCCTCACCCCTGATCCACATCATAGGACATGGACTAAGTCGCATTACATTTCATGAAGGGTTAGAGTTGAAAATTGACACAGGTCTACTGTCTTTCGTGGCACTCAATATTTCTGATAATGTATCGTTCTGACCTAATTTTCTCAATGTTGTGAGTTTTTATAGTTTTTATAGTATTTTATATTCAGTTTTTGCACAAACCACTAGAGGCTGCTATAGGATGTGGAATATCAACTAGACATGAAACTGAATGAGAATGGGGAACTGGAAAGTTTTCTTGTTTCATGCTCCCAGAAATTTTCATGCTTTGAACCAGAAATGAGAATATTATTTGTGATTTTATGAGAAACTTGTCTGTTAGTATGCCTGAGAGTTTCCCAAACAGTACAATTTTACAGTTTTTCCCTACATGTTCACTCATTGTTTAATATTCTCATACTACTGTGGAAAGTGTTGAGATTTTTATGAATTCAAAGAGGTATATTGAGAGTTATTCTTCCGTCGTGGAGGATTCTTTCTGTTACTGGGAATGGTTTATATAAGAGGTAGATGGTGTTCATTGTTCCTGCTTCTCTATCGTAAGGCACTTAGTTAGCTTAATTTGGTTTATATATTGGTCATAACAATAAGAATAGTTACTATAAAATAGCATAAAATAAAAACAATGGGAATTATTATTACCAAAGGAAACTATTTTCTGATTTATTGAAAGCTGTTCCATAGGACTACACACTGGATATAAAATGTTCCAGCACCTTCTTATCCTTCTCCTCTGCCCTCCGCCATCATTGAAAATTATGTGTAACCAATTAAACTATCAAAATTAGTAGTTAACCAACAAAGCCTACAGTGCAACCCTGTTCATGTTTACTTAGAAGTAATTCCACTGTGTTTAGTGGCTCTTACTCCCAGGTAGTTGTACATAGGTTTGCAAATTTAGTCCATTAATTGATCAAAACAAAGGAATGAACAAAACAAATGAACCCACTCATAAATTTTTAAATAAATATATAGGTACACTTAAACATAATATTAATCAAACAGATGCTTAACTGATAGATAGATAGATAGATAGATAGATAGATAGATAGATAGATAGATAGATAGATATAGCAGAGCCACTGTAGTGTAGTGACAGCCAGTGTGGTGCAGTGGTTTGAATGTTGGACTGGGAGCCAGGAGATCCGGGTTCTAGTCCCCACTCGGCCATGGAAGCTCACTGTGTAACTTTGGGCCAGTCACAGACTCTCAGCCCAACCCATCTCACAGGGGTGTTGTGAGGATAAAATGGAAAGAAGGAGGATTACGTACACTGTTTTGGGGTACTTGGAGGAAAAAAGGTGGGATAGAAATGCAATAAATAAATAAATTTATTCGGGAACACTGACAATAGCTTATTTATATATTATTACATTTCTATACCGCCCAATAGCCAGAGCTCTCTGGGCTGTTCACAACAATTAAAACCACAAAATACAGCATAAAATATAATATAAAGTGTAAACATTGAAACTACAGTATAAAAGTAAAACCAAAATAAAACCTAGCAGCAGTGCAGAGATTTAAAATACAATAACAGATTTAAAACAACAGAACTAAAAGACTAAAATTCCTGGGCAAATAAGGTCTTCACCTGGCACTGAAAAGAGTACAACATAGGTGCCAGGCAAGCCTCTCTGGGAAGCTTATTCCAAAACTGAGGTGCCACAGCAGAGAAGGCCGTCTTTTTGGTAGCCACCCACCTCACTTCCTTTAGCAGGGGCTCCCAGAGAAGGATCGCTGAAGATGATCTTAGGGTCTGGGCAAGTAGATATGGGAAGAGACAATCCTTCAGGTAACCTGGCCCCAAGCTGTTTAGAGCTTTGAATGTTAATACCAGCACTTTGAATCAGGCTTGGACATGGAGTGGCAGACAGTGCAGATGCAAATGTATTAGCATAATATGATCGTGTTGGCAAGTCCCTGTTAACAATCTTGCTGCCCTATTTTGGACCAGCTGAAGTTTCTGGACCAAAGGCAGCCCCACATATAACACACTGCAGTACTCCAGACGAGAGGTTATGAGAGCATGGATAACTGTAGCTAGGCTATCTTTGTCCAGATAAGGATGTAGTTGGTATATCAACCTAAGCTGATAAAAAGTGCTCTGTGCCATCAAGTCCACCTGTGCCTTGAGTGACAGTTCTGGATCAAGAGCACCCTCAAACTACGAACCTGATCCTTTACGCTGAGTGGAACCCCCTCCATAACAAGTTGAACATCCCTTAGCCTGGCAGACAAACCACCCACTAACAGTAACTCTGTCTTGTCTGGATTGAGTCTCAGTTTATTGGCCCTCATCCAGTCCATTACTGTGCCCAGGCACTGATTCAGAACAGCCACTGCCTCACCTGGATTTGATAAAAAGGAGAGATAGAGCTGGGTGTCATCAGCATATTGATGACACCTCAGCCTACACTTCTGGATAACGTCCCCCAGCGGTTTCATGTAGATGTTAAACAGCATGGGGAAGATAATAAATCCCCGTGGAACCCGATAGTGTAGATGCCAAGGCACAGAGCAATAAGCCCCCAGTACCACCTTCTGGAATTGGGCATCCAAGTAGGGTTGGAACCACAGCAGTGCAATGCCTCCCAACTCCCAGCTCAGACAGAAGGATACCATGGTCAATGGTATCTAAAGCTGCTGAGAGGTCCAAGAGAATCAACAGGGTTGCACTCCCCTTGTCCCTCTCCTGGAAAGTTCATCCCAGAAGGCAACCAAGGCAGTTTCTGTTCCAAAACCAGGCCTGAAGCCCAATTGAAATGGATGTAGATAATCAGTTGCATTCAACAGCGTCTGAAGTTGTCCTTCAACAACCAGCTCAAGCACCTGGCCCATGAAGGGGATATTGGCTACCAACCTATAGTTGTTAACATCATCCGGGACCAGGTTAGGCTTTTTCAGGAGTGGCCTAATTACCGCCTCTTTTAAAGTGGCTGGCACCACACCCTCTCTCAAGGAGGATTTTACAACCTCCAGGACAGCCTGGATATCCCCGCCTTATTCAATGTAATAAGCTATTAAGGGCAAAGGACAAAAAGGTGGTTGACCGGACTTCGCCAAGCACCTTATCCACATCCACAGGCCTCAACAACTGAAAGTCATCCAATACAATTGGACCAGATGGTGCTCTGGTTGTTGTTGTTCAGTCGTTCAGTCATGTCCGACTCTTCGTGACCCCATGGACCATAGCACGCCAGGCCTTCCTGTCCTGCGCTCTCTCCCGGAGCATGCTCAAGTTCATATTCATCGCATCGGTGATGCTATCTAGCCATCTCATCCTCTGCCGTCCCCTTCTCCTTTTGCCTTCAGTCTTTCCCAGCATCAGGGTCTTTTCCAGAGAGTTTTCTCTTCGCATTAGGTGGCCAAAATAGTTGAGCTTCAGCTTCAGTATCTGTCCTTCCAATGAGCACTCAGGGTTGATTTCCTTTAGGATGGACTGATTTGACCTCCTTGCAGTCCAGGGGACTCGTAAGAGTCTTCTCCAGCACCACAGTTTGAAAGCATCAATTCTTTGGCCCTCAGCCTTCCTTATAGTCCAGCTTTCACAGCCATACATTACTACTGGGAAAACCATAGCTTTGATTAGACGGACCTTTGTCGGCAAGGTGATGTCTCTGCTTCTTACTATGCTGTCTAGGTTTGCCATAGCTTTCCTCCCAAGGAGCAAGCGTCTTTTAATTTCATGGCTACAGTCACCGTCTGCGGTGATCTTGGAGCCCAAGAAAGTAAAATCTGTCACTGCTTCCATTTCTTCCCCTTCTATATGCCATGAAGTGATGGGGCCAGATGCCATGATCTTCGTTTTTAATGTTGAGTTTCAAACCAGCTTTTGCACTCTCCTCTTTCACCCTCAACAAGAGGCTCTTTAGATCCTCTTTGCTTTCTGCCATTAGGGTGGAATCGTCTGCATATCGGAGGTTGTTGATAATTCTCCCGGCAATCTTAATTCCGACCTGTGATTCATCCAACCCGGCGTTTCTCATGATGTACTCTGCATATAAGTTAAATAAGCAGGGTGACAATATGCAGCCTTGTCGTACTCCTTTCCCAATTTTGAATCACTCGGTTGTTCCATGTCTGGTTCTGACTGTTGCTTCTTGACCCTCGTACAGGTTTCTCAGGAGACAGGTAAGGTGGTCTGGTACTCCCATCACTTTAAGAATTTGCCACAGTTTGTTGTGATCCACACAATCAAAGGCTTTAGCGTAGTCAATGAAGCAGAAATAGACGTTTTTCTGGAATTCTCTTGCTTTCTCCATGATCCAGCAAAAGTTGGCAATTTGATCTCTAGTTCCTCTGCCTCTTCGAAACCCCGCTTGTACTTCCGGTAGTTCTCTGTTCGCATACTGCTGAAGCCTAGCTTGTATGATTTTGAGCATCACCTTGCTGGCATGTGAAATGAGTGCAATTGTGCGGTAGTTTGAACACTCTTTGGCGTTGCCCTTCTTTGGAATTGGAATGTAAACTGACCTTTTCCAGTCTTGTGGCCACTGTTGAGTGTTCCAAATTTGTTGGCATATTGAGTGCAGCACTTTAACAGCATCATCTTTTAGGATTTTAAATAGCTCAGCTGGAAGACTGTCATCTCCGCTAGCTTTGTTGTTAGTAATGCTTCCTAAGACCCACTTGACTTCACTCTCGAGGATGTCTGGCTCAAGTTCATTGACCGCACTATCATGGCTATCAGGGACATTCAGATCTTTCCTGTATAGTTCTTCTGTGTATGCTCTGGACAGCTGTACTAATGGAACAGCATTAATTGCAGTTTGTGACGAATTTGAGAGACATTATCTTCAAAGTGCCATGCAAACTTGTCACAGCAGGCTACTGAAGGTTCCACCATTTCTCTCCCTGGCCCAGATTGTAGCAGACTATGAACCACTTGGAAAAGCTCCACTGGACAACACTGAGAAGATGCAATGGTGGTGCAAAAGAACTCCCTTTTTGCTATCATCACCACCACAGAGTAGGCTCAATATGAGCTCTAACCTGTGTTCGGTCAGACTCCGCATGAGTTTTTCTCTGCCTCCATTTTAGCTGTCTTCCCTTTTGCTTCATTACTTTCAGCTCAGATATATACCAGGGAGCTGGCTGGGGTTTGCTCAGATGGAGAGGCTGCTTGGGCTCAAATGTGTCAACTGCCCGAGTGACCTGGGCTTCAACAGGAGCATCAGCCATACCAACAGGAAAATCCCTCAGAGCCCTCTGGAATCCATTCGAATCCATTACCCTCTGGGGATGGGCCATTGTAATAGGTCCCCCACCCTTGCAGAGGGGAAAGCGTTTTGAGAGTCTAAACCTCAATAGGAAGTGATCTGACCATGACAAGGGGATAGATATTAATTCCCCCACTTTCAGATCACCATCTTCCTGCCCAGTCAAGAAAACCTGATCAAGCGTGTGTCCTCCTACATGTGCTGGGCTGAAGACATGTTGAGATATAGCCCCATGGTTGTCATGGTGGCCATGAGATCCCCCAGAACCAACTTCCTCGGGATCCTCAACACCAAATCTGAGACCACCTCTGTCAGCTGAGGCAGGGAGTCTGATGGGTAGCAGGGTAGACGGTACACCAGCAGAATCCTTAATCTGTCCCAGGTACCCAACACAAGATACTGACACTCAAGTTCAGAGTTTTGAATGAACAGGAAGCCTAGTTTACCAAGAAAGTGTAGATTTCATTTTTAGATTAGGATGAAACAATTTGTGTGGATCTTTCTGAATATTATTGTTCAGTGACTCATTTTTATTTTCATGGTGGTTATAAACAGCTGTACCCTCAGACGTGCAAGTCTTCAGCTGTCTTCACTGAAAATAACACAGAAACAGAATATGGCTTCAAGATATTGTTGTTCTCTGTCTAAACAGAAAAATCTCAGGATGTTTTTATACCAAGATGGCAGTAATTTTTACTTAAAGAGAATAATTCATGCTGCTTGCTTTGGGGCTATAAAATACTGAGGTAAATGTGAACTGAAAGTTCTAGTGAATAACATGACAATTATCTGTGTGGGGGATTCATTATAAAAAATGCATGAGGTTGTGAAAGGATTAGTGAGAAAAAACTGAATGATGGTGCAGAATATAGGCTTAAAGAACAAGAAACAAGAGATCGAGAACAAAAACAAGAGATCTTTGGCTATTGGGTGGTATAGAAATGTAATAAATAAATACATAAATAATGAACACTTTTAATCAGATTCTCTGAGGGCACAATCCTATGGCTGCTAGACAGTGGCTGGACGGCCATAGGACTGGTCGGCTTCCAGGAATCGACCTTGGAGCCCACGCTCCGAGGCCAGGTCCTGGAGAACCGCCTCCCCGCCCCTCCCCCGCTGCCTTGTAGGTGGCGCAGATTGCCATGCTCTGCGCTAGTAAGAGCAGCGTGGAGTGGGAGGAAAGGGGGCATTCCCAGGGGAAAGGCAGAGTTTGTAAGTGCCAGTATGACACTTCTTATGTGTCATCCAGCCTCCCCACCCCGTGCTCCAATGTCCCGTAGCTAGACAGCCGAAATCAGCCGTCTAGCCACAAATGCAGGGTAGCTGAAGCGCAGAGGAGAGGATCCCCTCTGTGCTTCTCCCTCCATGCATTGGATAGGCGGCCACCTCTGAGTTTGGAGGCGTCCGTCTATCTGCATAGGATTGCTTCCTTCAGCATTTTAGGCAGCTTAGACCGAGTCAGACCATTCAGCCATCTAACTCAGTATTGTCTATACAAGGGGTGGAGAACCTTTTTCAGCCAGCAGGCCACATTTCCTTGTGGTTGACTTCCGGGACCCGCGGGGCCAAAGGGAAAAGTGGGTGGGGACGCACATCCATATACCCACGCGCACACACTTGTGCACATCTATACATAACACACACATTCACATCCATTCTCTGTCTGTCTGTCTGTCTGTCTCTCTCACACACACACACACTCACACTCACGCACAGAGCAATTGAAATAAATTGGAAAGGCTTTCCATTGGAGTCAGTGGGAAGATTTGTTTCAAACCTGATTGCTGTGTAGTGCGGGGAGGGGGGAGTGGATTTGCACAGGGTGAGTCACAGCATGCAGGGTGGATAAGGTTAACCCTTTCCTCTTCTATGGAAAATGTAGGCAAAATATAAGGTCTGGTTTACATGTTTCAGAACTCCTACTGGTTGTACTATGTAGAAGTTAACATGAAAGCCACATGTAGCTTGTTAACATGTGATGATCTTCATCCTGGAAGGCCATGGCTAATCACAGGTTTGCAGTGTAAGTGCATAAGAGTGAAAAGCTCACATAACAAGTAATTGACACATATTATGGTCTATAGATAAGGCATTGTTGATTCCAAGAAGAAAATTTCATACATGTTGGTTGCAGATGTTACATTTCAAAAGATTTTCCATTTCAATTTTTTATTAACATCTGAATTGGGGTATCACCAAGAAGATTGCAATGACTTCAGTGATTTGAAAAATCAGAAAATCAGGGTTTTTTTGTAATCGTAGAAATAAGTCCTGTGATCCACCAAGAGTGGACCCAATCACTTTGGATGCTGCTCACATGAGATTTGAGTGTTGTGTTATTTGTGTGGGTTGTGAATCTTCATATGTGAATCTTCTCTCATTTAGCCACTCTAGTTTTTTTTGTGAATAAATGGTAAGGCAAAACAGTTATATTTCCACATGTGGATTACAGCATAGCTTTAAATGAGCAGAAATATGGGAGGCTAAAGTGTAGGCTATGACCAAATTGCTTAAAGGCTGGAGTCATCTCAATAAAGAGCAGTGTTCCCCTAAATACTTTTGCAATAATGTTATACTAGAATAAATATTTTAACTATAACTTTATTGACTTAAGAAAATACGAGCTTTGCAAAATTACTCAAAAGTATTTTGCAGTCATACAAGAGAAAATACTACAAAAAGGAACAAGGAGGTGTTCCTGGTATACTCATACCAGAAGAAATTCTTGCCACATGATTGAGGTCGTATTTGCCACCACCCATACCTTGGAGAATGCAGTAATCTTCTAAATGACTAACAGATAATTGATTTCACACACCCTTTGGGAAAGTTACTTTATAAAATCTCATGCATTATAAATTCCCACCCTTTCCCCTAGGTATGTGAGATCATACATCAGTCTTCCAAAGAAAAGGCAAAGGATATGACCTGTAAATGAAAAGTTTAGCAATTTCTCTATTCTGTGATTGGATGACTTAAATATTAGCATCCTGGTTCCCTAGCAACCTCGAGCAGAGCCTCAGATGTGTTTTTAGCTGAATGCTGTATACCAAAACACACCCTGCATGGCTAAAATGTTACCTTCAATGTTATGAGATATTCATGTTTATGGACTGAGTTTCATCACTGCTGGGCTAGATGAATCCATTTGCTAACTACTCTATAGAGTAGTTCAAACATTGTGGGTGTGCATTTATCTCAAAATGGGAGCGGTGTCCAGCTGGAAGAACCTATAGAATATTGGCAGCCTGGTCAGAATGGCAAGCACAATACAGTCTATTCTACGTAAGATCTGAATGTTGGATTGGGACTCAGGAGACCTGTGTTCTAGTTTCCACTTGGCCATGAAGCTCACTGGGTGACTTTGGACCAATCACTGACTCAGCCTGACCTCCCTCATGAGGGTGGTGTGAAGTTAAAATAGAGAGGAGCAGGATCATGTATGCTGCTTTGGACTCCTTGCAGGAAAGGTGGGATACAGTTGTAACAACTAAATAAATAGAGCTCCCTTCCATGAACTCATAAATAATATACTATCTAAGAAGTGGCTATCATGATAATTTGTGAAAATTCCATAAATTAATTATGCATCAGATTAAACAAATATGGGAATCCATCATATGTTAAACCACATTGTTTCATTACACAGTTATTTTTCTCTATCCTGACCCGTATCCAAATCTAATGTCGAATGAAAATTAGGACAAAGCAGAATAACTGTGTAATGAAAAAGCCATATTGTTGGTCTACAGCAGAAGAGTGGATGTGATTTTTGGGGCAGTGATATGGAGCTTCACAATATAGTTTAACATATACATATCACACATTTGCAACCCAGTGATCCTGATACAGATTTCCCTTACATTGCTGCTCATGGAGGCTGGGGAAAGAGTGATCTGTGTGAGGATCTCTGGGGGAGGGAGTAGACAGACAGGCGATGGGGCGGAGGATTTGGCAGGGGTGGCTGAGTCAGGGCACCCATGCGGGGCTGCTGCTGCTGCTGGTGCACTCCTGGTATAAACCATGGAATATGGGTTTAGAATTTTGGATAGTGAATAAGGCAGTTTTGATGTAAACCTCTCAAAGCAATTAGGATTGGGCTGGTGCAGGAGGACACCCATCCCTCCACCCCATCTATGCCATGATTCCTTCCTACCTTGAGGAACGCCATAGTTGTTCGTTTTGTCCAAACTGGCAAATTGTGTCTTGTATTTTTATTTTATTAATTTATTTAGAAATATATACCTTGCTTTGCTTTATAAAATAAACGGAAAGCAGTTTGTGGTTTGCAACCCTGATTTGCAGAGTGAGCAAAAACTATAATTTGAGCTGAAGGGGAAGAGTGCACGAGCTTTAGGTTCCTCAAAGCTTGTTCATGCTTTTGCATTAACTCTGAACCAGCCCAATAAAAGTGCTAATATACAACAGTTTATATCTGCTATTTATGCTTCCTTTTCTTCGAGTCATTGTTCGAGTCATAGGCATAGGTGCCTATCTTGAATCTCAGGTTCATCTTACACTTTAGGATAATATCTTTAATATTTGTTGGATGTTTTAGCTTACTATTACCCAACACAGTAGTACTTAGGCATTGTTGTTGTTGTTCAGTCGTTCAGTCATGTCCGACTCTTCGTGACCCCATGGACCATAGCACGCCAGGCCTTCCTGTCCTGCGCTCTCTCCCGGAGCGTGCTCAAGTTCATATTCATTGCATCGGTGATGCTATCTAGCCATCTCATCCTCTGCCGTCCCCTTCTCCTTTTGCCTTCAGTCTTTCCCAGCATCAGGGTCTTTTCCAGAGAGTTTTCTCTTCGCATTAGGTCTCAGTACTTAGGCATATGATGGGCTAAATGTGTAAATAAATGAATGAATGTGTGAAGCACAGATATACACTGGAAAAATGATAAGAGTATAAGTACAGAGCAAATTAATGCCCCTGATCATTATTCAGAATTGTGGTTGTGATTTTTTAAAAAAAATCCTAATATATTTTCCCTGAAATAATCAAAATATCAAATACTGTTTTAGAAACAAGAGATGAAGATAGTATTTCCATATTATATGACCAATACAGCAACATACTTACTACCACATGAAATTATATAAGTGTGTGTGATAGCATATGTATGTTGTTTTGTGTACATTATACCAATCCAAACTGTGATACTGTAATCAAAATCATGGATTATGTTAATACCGGATTTCTGCAGGGATTTCTGCATGCAAGAAGAGAGAGAGAGAGAGAGAGCGCAGTCACAAACATGCAGATATGACTGCACAAATCTATGTGCATTCCTAATATTAACATAATCCATGATTTTGATTACAATATTGTAATTTGACTTGGAATAATCTGCTCATACGTACACAAACCAATTAGAAATTCAAGTCATTCTGGCACAAGGTTGCCTGTCATTTCCATTACGTTGCAATTGGCTAGCAGTCAGCTGCTGGCATTACACAACTGGTTTGTATGTGAAAGTATAAAACAGGAGTGGATCTCTTTATTTGTACTCTGCGACTGTAGCACATGCAGCTGAACAGAGCACGAAAACAAAGATCCCCCCCAATGATTTCTCACGTTTATATTGTCATAGATATTCCCATTTCAGAAACAGTACCTCTTATCTCACCTCTGTGGTATATGTCCTAGGGAATTTCTGCCTTGATTTATCTCATCCTTCAAAGGTCTTGAAAATGCAGAAGACCAGAAATCTCAGATTCCTAGGATTAAATTGATGCATGGAATCTTGATCCTAAGAACTTGTTACTTCAAGGGATGAAAAAAACATGCATATCCACACACAGTGATTGGATAAAAACCAGTATATCAGCAAGAAAGTGTGAGAGGAAGAAAAATGGTTTTCATTCTGGAGTGGACATTATTGACACTTATTTAAAGGATGGATTATTGTACCAGAGAAAAGAGCAAGGGATACTGAAAAAATGAAGTGGAAGCATATTTGTATACCAGATTAATAAAGCCTTGCTACCTATGGAGAAGGGTAATGGATATTTTGCCTAGCTGAAGCTGCATGTAATCCATTTGGGAATGTCTCATTCTTCTAAAGGAGGTTATATTGTATTTGCTTTTACTTGGGATACTTAAATTAGTGGCTGGTAGAAAAGGGTCATTCTCACTGTAAGATATTGCCTGAGAATTTCAGAACCACTAGGATCATTTTCCATAATTGTTTCTTCCTTTTTTCCCCTCCCCCCCCTTCAAACTTAGTTCACAAGATGCTGGAATTGGATTTATACTTGTTATAGACCGCAGGCAAGACAAATGGACCTCGGTGCAAGCCTCTATACTGCGAATTGCGGTGAGCTGTTATACAATTAAGACTTTTGAATCCCTTGACAAACCTGCATAAATTGCATTAGAAAGGATTTTTGTTTTCGAAAGTGCTTGGATGTTACCATTTTGTCAAGTAGCCTCATATAATAATTGTCTGATTCTCATTTTAAGAACCGTACACAGCATGTTCAGTGGTCAAAAGTGTTACATATAGCATAGTTATAGAAGCAGAGATAATCTGTAGTAATATATCATGCATTAAAAAGCTCAAATTTGTAGAAGCTGCTGCATTATCATTCAGTGATGAAGTGAGTCTAACCTTTTATGATGACATTGATTTTAGGAAACTGGGCTTCAGATGGTATCATGATTCTAAATTGTGTATGGAGGTGGAGAAGCTGGGGGGAAAGTGATTTTTGCCTACAGGATCACTTGATTCTAAAAATGTATCTCAGTTAATGATGAATTAGCAAGTTTTAGTTAAAGCACAATTGGTATTTTACGAGAAAACTCCTAAGGTTCTTGCTTCATTAATATCTATTAGGATAGGCTAATTTGCATAGCTTCTAGCTTATAGTCAATAATATAAAAGAGTAACAGAATTGCTAAGTATTTCTTTTCTTTTATTACAGAAGCTTTATTTAGACTTCTGTAACAATGTAAAAAATCCTTCTCACTATAGCAATGTACTAGTGAAGTTTTCCCCTTGTTTCTTGTTGCCTTTCTGGCTAGCCTTGAGGGGCATTTATTTATTAGTACCTTAAAATATTTCACGGCAAATATAGTTCTACAACCAGTTCTGAGTGTGTATGTATGTATTCTTAGTTTTTTTATTACTATTATTCCTGGAAGGAAAAAGCCAATAAGAATGGAATCTAAAATCATTTATCATTTGGCAAGGCAGAGCCTAGATCTGTTAATTCCTCAAGGCTTCCCATGTTTCAGAAAAATTCTACAAAGGAAAATTTGGGTTGCTAGCTATTTAGTTTATGACAGGTTGAACCTTTTGATTACCTATTTACAGGAAGAATGTTGGTTCTAGAATAATATTCTAGTTATAAGCAGTAACAGAGCTGCCTTAGGTGTTTGAGGCAGATTCGAAAAACAGACTCCAGAGGCTTTGTGAATAGCTCTCCGTTTTCTAGATTCAGAGCTGGCTGTTTGTTTTCTATGATGCAAGAACATTAAGGTTGGTTGTAAAATTACTCTTGATTTTTATCTAGTGGCAATGTAAGTAACAGTGTCTGTATTAGTTCTAGAGGTAATGGCACTGAAAACGGAAACACTATTTAAGCTTGTAAGCCATGCAATATATTGGCCTGGTCCAGTTGTTGTTGTTGTTGTTGTTGTTCAGTCGTTCAGTCATGTCTGACTCTTCAGTCGTGACCCCATGGACCATAGCACGCCAGGCCTTCCTGTCCTGCGCTCTCTCCCGGAGCGTGCTCAAGTTCATATTCATTGCATTGGTGATGCTATCTAGCCATCTCATCCTCTGCCGTCCCCTTCTCCTTTTGCCTTCAGTCTTTCCCAGCATCAGGGTCTTTTCCAGAGAGTTTTCTCTTCGCATTAGGTGACCAAAATAGTTGAGCTTCAGCTTCAGTATCTGTCCTTCCAATGAGCACTCAGGGTTGATTTCCTTTAGGATTGACTGATTTGACCTCCTTGCAGTCCAGGGGACTCGTAAGAGTCTTCTCCAGCACCACAGTTCGAAAGCATCAATTCTTCGGCGCTCAGCCTTCCTTATAGTCCAGCTCTCACAGCCATACATTACTACTGGGAAAACCATAGCTTTGATTAGACGGACCTTTGTCGGCAAGGTGATGTCTCTGCTTCTTTCTATGCTGTCTAGGTTTGCCATAGCTTTCCTCCCAAGGAGCAAGCGTCTTTTAATGACGCTTCATGGCTACAGTCACCGTCTCCGGTGATCTTGGAGCCCAAGAAAGTAAAATCTGTCACTGCTTCCATTTCTTCCCCTTCTATCTGCCAGGAAGTGATAGGGCCAGATGCCATGATCTTAGTTTTTTTAATGTTGAGTTTCAAACCAGCTTTTGCACTCTCCTCTTTCACCCTCAACAAGAGGCTCTTGAGATCCTCTTTGCTTTCTGCCATTAGGGTGGTATCGTCTGCATATCGGAGGTTGTTGATAATTCTCCCAGCAATCTTAATTCCGACCTCTGATTCATCCAACCCAGCATTTCTCATGATGTACTCTGCATATAAGTTAAATAAGCAGGGTGACAATATGCAGCCTTGTCGTACTCCTTTCCCAATTTTGAACCACTCAGTTGTTCCATGTCTGGTACTTACTGTTGCTTCTTGACCCTCGTACAGGTTTCTCAGGAGACAGGTAAGGTGGTCTGGTACTCCCATCCCAGAATTTGCCACAGTTTGTTGTGATCCACACAATCAAAGGCTTTAGCGTAGTCAATGAAGCAGAAATAGACGTTTTTCTGGAATTCTCTTGCTTTCTCCATGATGCAGCAAATGTTGGCGATTTGATCTCTAGTTCCTCTGCCTCTTCGAAACCCAGCTTGTACTTCCGGTAGTTCTCGGTTCGCATACTGCTGAAGCCTAGCTTGTATGATTTTGAGCATCACCTTGCTGGCATGTGAAATGAGCGCAATTGTGCGGTAGTTTGAACACTCTTTGGCGTTGCCCTTCTTTGGAATTGGAATGTAAACTGACCTTTTCCAGTCTTGTGGCCACTGTTGAGTGTTCCAAATTTGTTGGCATATTGAATGCAGCACTTTAACAGCATCATCTTCTGGTCCAGTTATCACATTCCAAATCTCCCTTTCCTGGTTTGATATTTGGGGCTGAGACCCAACCTCTACCTTGTATTCAGTTTTTTGGGCAAAGAACGGGTCTCTTGTGACTAGCCAGGCCCCAGTGTCCACAACTGTGTCTTACAGTTTGAAATGTGCCCACTGGCACAAAAATGTTGGAGGCCCTGCCCTGTCCTAAACATTCCCTGTCCAATTGTACATATTTCCAAATGTATATACAGCCCCCACCCCACTGTCAGTGTTGATCCCTGATTTCAGAACAATGGTAGAAACAGACGTAGCTGCATCACTTGATGCTTTTATTGAATACTGCAGTTGGTGGCGTTAGTTCTGGCAGCAGGACACGTGGCCATTTGGTTCTCCAGTTTTCAGAGCTCCTAGTACAGCTGCTCTAGTCTTCCATAGTTACCTGCATCAAGGCTTTCTTTTTTCTGTCCTCAGCCATGATAGTTTATTTCCCACATGGGCCACCTGTTGTGTCCAGTGTTTACTTACCATCAGTGGTTCTGCCAGGTTTGAGGGAGTCCTTGGCAAGGTACCCATGGGGGGAGGGGGCTGCCCTGCATGCCACCCTGGATATTCCAGCCTGCTTTCTTCTCCTAATGCCCTGAGACCTTTTCTCCTTTCCCTGGCACCCTGGTCACTCTGCTCTCCTCATACATACACACACACACACACACTAGCTTATGAGGTGGTGGCGGGAAGCAGCCCCCTTTTTTTCCTTTTATAACAGCAAAATGCCTGCTGTTGATGCTCCAGCCATATTCGTCATCTTCATTTCCTCAGAGTGGTTCTTGTCCCAGGCCTCACATCACCAGGATACTGGAGGAGCAGGAGAAACATAACAAGATGTTGTGTGGCAACAGCAGTCGGTCCCAGTATTTGGATGCCTGTGCTGGGTATTGACACTGCACCTTTTTCTTGCCTCCAACCTCATCATCTGCCACCATTATGTCCTCTGCTGGTTGTTGAGCGGAGGCATGGGCTGTGGAGCCCTGAACATGTGTCCTAAAGTCCAACCCTAGTGGAGCTGCTGCTTACCATGTGTTGTCTTGCAAGAAGGTACTGTCCAACAGAGTGCAAGAGAGTTGTTAGGCTTCCACTTCTGCCTCCCCCTAGTTTCTTCTTTGGGGATGAAGGATGCTGTATAGCAAGTGATTGCCTCACACCCTGTTCTTTTGAAATATTCACTGTGGGAAGGAGCGGTTGGTGTTCATGAACTTGGCGATGCGGGGTTCTGTTTTCCTACCATGATGTTTTTTTGTCTTGTGTCATTTCTGAAGGTAGCTGATAGTTTTTAAAAATGGTTTGTAGCTGACTTTCTGTCACAATTAAGCAAAAATAAGCCATGGATTATTGACCTTTAAAGCTTTAGGGGGTAGCAGATTAGATACAGAGCAGTAACTCCTTGGGGAAACATAGCTTGATGAACCATGAAAGATCCATCTGTGAAGGAAATGGAAACCATGTCCTTCCAGGTGGAAGTGTTTACGATACACATTTTGGAACCCATCAGTTCAGTATTTGCTCAGAGTCGTAGTATGATGTGATATGTTTCATTGATATGCTATGGAATGTAGCCCACACTTTAACCAATATTCCAGAAACTGTTTTTTAGCCCCAAGCTACTCCATTAAACTCTGGAAAGTAGAAATATGTACTCCATTAGGAAAAAATATCCTGACAACCTCCCAAAAGGACAAGTTGTTATAATCAATTTTGCATAAGGTTTTCTGACTTGTGTACACTGATATTTAAAACTGCTGGATTTAGCTGCTGTGAGATATTTTTTTTTAACTCTCATGTGCTGGAGGCATGTGCAGCACCCTGTAATGTCCCAGTCCTTAAGTATGGGTCAGCAAAGAACCTTTCTCCATTCTCCAGTCCAGTTGGAGTATCTACTTTTTGCGTGTCTGACCCAACTCTTGTTAATTTTAGAGCTTGGTGAAATGAGGTAAAGGCAATCAGTAGGCAGCAGAAGCAGAGCCTCCAGTGAGCAAAGTTGACCCAAAAGCTTGTCACCTGATCTGGCCTGATCTGTTGGTATAAAGAGGCTTTTTTCCTGGTGTGACTAGTTTCCTGGCAGTTTCTTAAATTCTGTGCAGTACTATAGCCACACCTACATACTCTGGGCAATATCCAGCTGTGTCATTCCACTAGATCAAATGACATTCTAAACTAGGAGGAGAATCCCACTAAAATTTTATTTACACAAGCATGGCTGTGCAAGTGTAACCCAAAAGCACTTGCACAACAGAAAGATTCAGCAGAGCTATGCTAGTGTTGTTTGAGTTTGCTGAATGACAGCATTGGATACTGCCCAAAGTTCACTGTATGATGTCATTTCTGTCCGTCTCAGAAATGAAGGTGATCTATTCTTCAATGTATATTACATAGACTCTGTAAATATTTTACATTAGTATGGGCTTGTGCTACCTTATTCTGCGAACTACCTTTAAGGATTGTCAGGAGCCAAAATGGTGGTATAGGTATTAAACAAAATACTAGCCAACAGAAAACTGTATTTCCCCTTGTCGTGAGTTTCATCAGGTTTTACACTTGGGATGACTCGTGAAATGTTTGATTCAATTAATGTTGCGATTACTCTAGGTCTCCTTCCTTCTGTTGCAGATAAATTGAGGGTTCTGTCCATGATGGCTCACAGAAAAATTTAATTAAAACAAAAAACAAACAACTGGAAAGGGTTGGCAAAGTCATTAAAAGTTCAAATAAACTACTTCACAGTGTTATATTGTCATAGAGTACATAACTTGTTTTAATATATTGTCAAGCCAGTCATGTTCAGTGTAAATATAACATCACTAATGGTCAGAAACACAGTTATGAAATATGGATTCAATTTAGGTAGTGTACTAAGTCTGCTTCAGGACATTTATCTATGATTTAGTGTGATGCTTTGAATTAACAAACCATGGTTTGTGATCAGCTAGAAAACTAGGCTCAGAAGCTGAGTTTGAACTGGGTTTGCAATTGTTTGAACTGGGTTTGCAAACCATGGTTTGGGCTAAATAGTTTTTTTGCATGATACCTGAATTAGCAGGCCACAGTTGCAACCGTTTCCCCTGCACCATAAAATGAAAGCAGACAAGCAGCTCTAAACTATGTTTTGCTTATATGATTGTAAGCTCAGACTATAGTTTGGGTTTTACACTATCATTAGTGCAAACCATGAATTGGTTTGAGACGTACATTGAGTTGTTGATCCAATCTATGTCGTTCTTTAACATGAAACATTTTAAGATGACCTGATTTAGGATTAATTACTAATAACTATTTCTAAACTGATAATATAAATTAATGTTAAGATAACAAGCCTGTTTAATGATTTTTGCAGGCATCATTTCCAGGAAACTTGCAGCTAGTTCTTGTTTTGCGCCCAACAGGATTCTTGCACAAAACTCTCTTCGACATTACATTCAAATTCCGTAGAGATGACTATAAGATGAAGCTACCGGTTAGTGCTTAATTCATTTACTTCTGTTTTGTGATGTGTGACTTTGGGTAGACTGGTTAATAGCATACTGGAACAATAAAAAGTGCAGCTTTAATATATTGCTTCTTAGTGCAAGGTATTTTTACATCAGGAATATATGAAATGACATTTTCATAGACAAATTATAGCTTTAAAATATGCACGTTGTGTTCCATTAAGAATTTACTTTGCCCTGTGTTTATATACAAGGGCTGTAGCTCCATGGTAGAGCACATGCTTTGCCTGCAGAAGTTCTGAGGTTCAATCCCTGAAATTCCCAGGTAGGGCTAGGAAAGAATCTTGCCTGAAACCTTGGAGAATCACTCCCAGTCAGTGTCAATAATCATAGGCCAGATGGATGAATTGTCTGACTAAGCTAAATACTAAGGAGGGGTCCCCAAATAGTAAGAAAACACCTTAAATAATTGGTGCCAGTATGAGAAAATTTACAGGATTACACTGTAAAATTTACAGTGGACATAGTCAACCAATTACAAAGTAGCAACATGAACCCATAGCAAGTGAGTAAATATGACTCAGTATAAGACAACTTCCCATGAAATTAGGTGGTTTGCTAACAAATATTGGGTAGTATCCTGTGCTGTACATATGCCAACAGGAAACAGGGCTAGTGCAACAGGAAGCTAGTGGTTATTAACGCAACCTGAATTGAGGGAAGTCAGCAGAACCCACAGAAGAGAGTTCTGCTGACCTGTTCTGATCCAGGAGCAAGCATTTTACACTCATTTCCAGGGATCCTTTATAAGGTGCTAACTTCACAAGCAGTGGTATCCACAGGCACAACACAATCAAGTGGAATGCAGCAGCCACATTGGATACTGCCCAATGTGTGTAGTTTTGAAAGCACAAATATTTTACGCCATACTGTATTTTTTCAAAGACATGAATGAGTACAAGTAACTGTTTTGAAGACGTACATTACCACAGCGAGCACACAGGGGCATAGGGAGTGGATTTTTGTAGCATTTGTACACATAAAGCATATTTTACCATGCCTCTGCTTTACATTTGAGTAGGTATAAATTAGTGATTAAAATCATTCGCAACTTTGGGTAGATGCTATAAATACCTCCCCCAATGGTTGCATGTCAACATGGCAAGTCACTACTTCTTAGTTGGCTACTGTGTCCACCCATTCTTGTAAATTTTCTCATAGTGGCAACAATTATTTACATTTGCAAACATGCTTGGTTTTTTTTCTCATACATGAATATAGAATCATAGAATAGTAGGGTTGGAAGGGGCCTACAAGACCATCGAGTCCAAACCCCTGCTCAATGCAGGAATCCAAGTCAGAGCATCCCTGACAGATGGCTGTCCAGCCTCATCTTGAATGCCTCCAGCGTGGGAGAGCCCACTACCTCCCTAGGTAATTGGTTCCATTGTCGTATTGCTTTAATAGTCAGGAAATTTTTCCTGATGTTCAGCCGGAATCTGGCTTCCTGTAACTTGAGCCCATTATTCTGTGTCTTGCACCCTGGGATGATCGAGAAGAGATCCTGGCCTTCCTCTCTGTGACAACCTTTCAAGTACTTGAAGGGCGCTATCATATCTCCCCTCAGTCTTCTCTTCTCAAGACTAAACATGCCCAGTTCTTTCAGTCTCTCTTCATAGGGCTTTGTTTCCAGTCCCCTGATCATCTTTGTTGCCCCCCTCTGAACCCTCTCCAGCTTGTCTGCATCCTTTTTAAAGTGTGGTGCCCAGAACTGGACACAGTACTCCAGATGAGGCCTAACCAGTACTGAGTAGAGGGGAACTAGTACGTCCCAGGATTTGGAAGCTATGCTTCTATTAATGCAGCCCAAAAGAGCATTTGCCTTTTTTGCAGCCACATCACATTGTTGGCTCATATTCAGCTTGTGATCGACAACAATTCCAAGATCCTTCTCGCTTGTTGTGTTGTTGAGCCACGTATCCCCCATCTTGTAACTGCATTTGGTTTCTTTTTCCTAGGTGCAGAACTTGGCATTTATCCCTATTAAATGTCATTCTGTTGTTTTCTGCCCAGCACTCCAGTCTATCAAGATCACTTTGAATTTTGTTTCTGTCTTCCAAAGTATTAGCTGTCCCACCCAATTTTGTGTCATCTGCAAATTTGATCAGCATTCCCTGCACCTCCTCCTCCAAGTCATTAAAAAAATGTTGAAGAGCACTGGGCCCAGGACTGAGCCCTGCGGTACCCCACTTGTTACCTCTCCCCAGTTGGAGAAGGTCCCATTGATAAGCACTGTTTGAGTCCGATTCTGTAGCCAACTGTGGATCCATCGGATCGTTGTTTCATCGAGCCCACTTTGAGTTAGTTTGCTCATCAGGATATCATGGGGCACTTTGTCGAAAGCTTTGCTGAAGTCAAGGTATATGATGTCTACAGCATTCCCACGGTCCACAAGGGAGGTGACTTGATCAAAAAATGAGATCAGATTTGTCTGGCAGGACTTGTTCTTGACAATTCCATGTTGGCTTTGAGTAATCACTGCATTGTTTTCAAGGTGCTTCCAGATGGATTCCTTTATAATCTGCTCCAGAATTTTCCCAGGGATTGATGTCAGACTGACTGGTCTGTAATTCCCAGGTTCTTCCTTTCTACTCTTTTTGAAGATAGGGACCACATTAGCCCTCCTCCAGTCATCTGGCACTTCCCCCGTCCTCCATGATTTCTCAAAGAGAATAGACAGCAGTTCTGAGAGTTCTTCTGCCAGTTCCTTTATTACTCTAGGATGCAGTTCATCTGGTGCTGGAGATTTGAACTCATTCAAAGTAATTAGGTGTTCCTTGACCATATGCCCATCCATCTCAAGCTGCAATCCTGCCCCTTCAGCCTGTACTTTGCCTTTGCCGGGTCTTTGTCATAGACCCTCTTTTGGAAGAAGAGCCAAAGTAGGAATTGAGCACCTCTGCCTTTTCTTTGTCATCTGTTATCGTTTTGCCATCCTTATTTAATAGCTGAACCACCATTTCTTTCCTCTGCCTTTTACTATGCACGTAGCTGAAGAAAGCCTTTTTGTTGTCTTTAGCATCCCTCGCTAACCTCAGCTCGTTCTCAGCTTTAGCCTTCCTGACGCCATCCCCGCAATTCTGTGCTACCTGCCTGTACTCTTCCTTTGTTACTTGGCCTTCTTTCCACTTCCTATATGTGTCCTTTTTTGTTTTCAGGTCATCTCTAAGCTTTTTGTGAAGCCACATTGGCTTCTTCTGTTGTCTTCCACCTTTTCTTCTTGTTGGAATTGTTTGTAATAGTGCCTTGAGAATTTCCTTTTTTAAAAGCTCCCACCCATCTTGGACTCCTTTTCTTGTTAGCGTCGCTTGCCATGGGACCTTACTGATCATTGTTCTGAGTTTATTAAAATCAGCTTTCCTAAAATCCAGGGTGCACGTTTGATTACACTCGGCTTTTGCTTCCCTTAGAACCAAGAACTCAAGTACAACACGGTCGCTTTCCCCCAGAGTTTCTGTAACTGCTACTTTATCCACCAAGTCATCTCTGTTGGTTAGGGTCAAGTCAAGGATAGCCGATCCTCTAGTTCCTTCCTCTACTTTCTGTAGGAGGAAGTTATCCATCACACAAGTCAGGAATTTCCTGGAGGGGCCATGTTTTGCAGAATTTGTCTCCCAACAAATATCGGGGAAATTGAAGTCCCCCATTACTACTACATCATGCTTCCTTAAAACATTGGCTATTTGCTTTTCAAAAGTTTCATCCTTGTCTTCTCCTTGATTGGGTGGCCAGTAGTAGACTCCGACCACCAGATTCCTTTTATTCTTTGCTCCATTTATTTTGATCCAGATGCTCTCTATAGGGCTACCAAGCTCATCCTCCTGTATTTCTGTGCAGAGATATATAGTGCAACCCCACCTCCCTTTCTGTTCCTCCTGTTCTTTTTGAACAAGTTATATCCTTCAGTTGCTGTATTCCAGTCATGAGAGTCATCCCACCAAGTCTCAGTTATACCTATCAAGTCATAATTTCCCTCTTGTATTAAGAGTTCAAGTTTGTTCTGTTTGTTTCCCATACTCTGGGCATTAGTATATAGACATCGAAGACCATGTGCTTCATAGTCTGGCTTTCTTCCTACATGTGTCTGAAGACTATTATTGGGTGCTATTAGAGCTGTTCTCTCCGTTGCAGTGCATGAGCCTATGTCCATTGTTACCCCCAACTTTACATCTCCCTTCCCCGTAGGATTCAGTTTAAAGCCCTCCTGATGAAGTTCTTCATGCTGTGGCCAAACACATTCTTCCCATCCTTTGTGAGGTGCAACCCATCCCTTGCCAACAGCCCATCTTCCAGGAAGTATAGCCTGTGGTCCCAGAATCCAAATCTCTCTTGTTGGCACCATCTTTGTAGCCAGTCATTCACCCAGAGTATTTTTTGTTCCCTTTCTATCCCTCTTCTAACTACTGGAAATATGGATGAGAAACCTATCCGGGCCCCAAAGTTCTTGAGTTTCCTTCCCAAAGCTTCAAAGTCTGACGTGATTTCTTCATAGCTCCGCTTGGCGGTATCATTTGTTCCCACATGGATGAGAAGAAAGGGATACCTGTCAGTGGGCTTTATGAGTGCAGGCAACCTTTCAGTCATGTCTCTAATCCATCCTCCCGGGAGACAACATACGTGGCGAGTCCACGGGTCTTCGTGACAGACTTGGGTCTCGATCCCACGCAGCAAGGAGTCTCCCACTACTACCACTCTTCTTCTTGTAGGCCTGGGTTTCATCGCCTCAGTTTGACTGACCTTCAGCCTCTTGCTCACTCTCATGTAGGTTTCCTGTGTGACTCTTCCTCTGCAGGCTGTCCTCCAGTCTCATCCGCAAGTACCTGGAATCGGTTACAGAGCTCCGCTGCTTCCACTGGTACAGAGTGGTGTCTAGTTCTTCCTCTCCTGTCACCCTTTTCCAAGGAGTATCCTCTACTCCATTTTTCTTCTCAGCATTTCTCACTTCTGCCTCAACTTGCTGTTGCTCTTCAAGCTTCTGGTCTTCCCTTTGCTGCTGTAGTTCCCCCATTCTGTCCAAGAGCTCTTCGTGTTCTCTTATTCCCCGGCGGGTTGACAGTCACCGCTCCAGTCCACTTACTTTTTCTTCCGGCAGTGTGATCAACTTGCACTTGTTGCAGGTGTAGGCCATGTTGTTCTCAGGCAAGAAAACAAACACTGCACCCACCTTGCAGGTCACCACCACTGGAGAGTCTTGTCCTTCCATTGCCTCTTTCCCCTTTTTGTGTCTAGCTTTGTGATTGTTCTAGACTAGCCTGTGCCTGCTCCTCTACTCAGTAGAGGTTAAAAGCAGAGTCCCACTGGTGTGGAAGTGTGTGTTACAAGACAAATAAATGAAAAAAAAAGTTAGTTAAAAAAGAAAAAAAATGTTATGGGCCTCCCCCTTGACCTCCCCTGCCAAACTCCCCTGGCCAACTCCTGTTTGCTCCCCCTGTCCGCTTGCTCTGGTCGCTCGCTGTCTGGGAGCTTGCTTGCTTCTGTAGTCCCTGGACCAGCTGAAGCAGCTTGCTCTCCTCTGCTCAGCTGGGAGGTGAGAAACAGACTGTAATTGTAATGTAATATACAATGTAATTACATTAATGTGGAATCACTGACCTTCATTTCACTTTAAATGGTTCTGGTGATTGCTGACAGATCTCTTATTGCTTGATTTCCCACCATATCCATTCAAATACAAAATGGGTGATTAGCTACATAAGACAAGACATGAGTAACTATAAGGATAAAAATTAAAGACAATTTACCTGAAATAAAAGACGTTCTCTCAAAATGTGGACCTAAATGTAATGCAGAATCCACTGTTTGGCTTGAATTAGTAATCCGTTCTAGAAATCTGAATCACAGATTTTCTTTATATCCCATTGGATGTAATATTTGCAAATTACAGCAATAAAGAGGAATGAAAAGAGAGAGGAGAAACCTGGGATAGTTTTGGTTTAGGCTGCAGTCCTAAACAGAATCATAACTCATCACCACTGAGTGAGGTGGGACTTTAGTTCTGTCTAAATTTAGGATTGCGCTGTTTGTTCTCAGTCTTTATTAAATCTTTGACTTGTTATGCTGTTTATATGGTGGGGACTAATATAATGTCCCAGAATTAACACATCCATTGTGATCTATGCTGGGAATGTGTGTCAGAGCTGACCAAGAAGGTGGTGGAGTTTCTGTGGAGTTCTCAGCTGCCATTGCCAAGCAGCAACTTGGCAGGAGGTGTATATTTCATTCATTAGTTAGTTAGGGGATTTGTACCCCATTCTTCAGATGGTAGCCTCCCAAAGTGGCATAACACAATACAACAAAATACAACAGCAGACTTCCTGGGGACGACATTCCAGAGTCTGCACACCACAGCCATGAATGCCCTAGCACACAGGCCCCCACCCACCTCACCACTGCCAATGGACCTTGCAAAGAAAAGCTTAGACAGGCAGATATGAGGGCCTGGTATGCCTATACGGGAATCTACAACAGTCTGTGAAGGTTTGAAGCAATGGCATTCATCAGATCATTGCCATTAGCTGATGCTGATGTACATTTGCCTACAGCAGGTGAACACAACCTTCCCGTCTTTGGTTATTGCTTGGTGAGAGGAGGCACAAAGTGTAGTATGTTTAGCTCCTCTCCCACATGGGCTGTGAATATAATACATTAAGCTAAATGTTTGGCTAATTATCGTATGCTCTGTTATCAAGGTACTGCAACTTATCTGTATGTACATTAAACAGATATTTAAACAAATATTTTGTATGCTGCTGTTGTACACAAACGGAAGCATCTGTTCGTCTGATACGTCCTGGTCTTACTGAAATTTCAAAAAGCATTCGCAGAAACTGACAAAACAAAAACTCCTAAAAGACCCATAACTGTATCCATTTTATGCTGTTGCTTCTGTGTTGTAGATCATAATGCTGAGCTCACTAACGGAGTTAAATAGCTACATTGACATATCACAGCTAACAGAAGATCTTGGTGGCACTCTGGATTACTGCCACAACAGGTGGCTGACACATCGCACTGTAAGCCATCTTTTTTCCTGTCTGTTTATGTCAATGGGCCCTTCTGTTGTACACCCTGTGACTAATAGCATGGGCTTATGAATACCAATTGAAATAGCATATATGAGAAGATGTCTCAGAAGAGCTTGGCCATCTCAGAGAAACATCATGACTAATGAATTTGGGAGTGGTGATTTCAGAGCCTGGGAATCTACAGGATGTTGTTAAAAAATATATTTTCTGATATCTTCTGTGAGAGGAAAAATACAACTACATTTTGTCTTTAAAATCTATCTATCTATCTATCTATCTAATCTTTAGATAATCAATATATTGAAAAGTCCCCAACGACAAGCCAGAAAATATGCAGCTAAGGAGCTAATGATGGCCATACGTTTATTTACAAATTTTGACATTTACTTTAAGGCAGTATTTTTACTCCTTTTATTTCTAACAGTATTGTAATTGGTCACTTTTTATTTATGCTTGTATGTATACATATTAAACAGCATTTGACTCTTGAGGGTCAATGTGTGTAATGTTTTGTAATCCTAAAGGCTATAGAGAACTTTGCTCGAATGGTTAAGGAGAAGGCTCAAACTCTTCGATCCTTTGGGACTGAACTGGCAGAAACAGAGCTACCAAATGATGTACAGTCCACCAGTTCCCTCCTTACAGCACATACTGAAAGCAAAGACAAAATGAAGGTATGTTAGTTATGCTAGATGCATAGTGGCTTGAGTTAACAATACATAAAATGATTTTATTGGGTAGATCCATCAACAGAACTTTAAGCTTTGTTTGCCATACTACTGCCAGACATACTCCGTTACTTAGAATTCATTCTCCCTTTTAATGCCGTAGCATCCTCTTCTCAATATCCATGCCAGCACCCACCATTCAGGAATCCTTAAGATACTATTTTCAATTCTACAAATCTAGAAAAATAATAGTGGCAGTGTGAGATTTTTAATCTTAAAATAGTTGACTGTATTATATAATCTCCTGCTTCCAGTATTTCTCCTTTCCCCACAACACCTTTAATTTATGGTGGAGGGACGGAAACCCTTGCAAATTATGGGCAGTATCCAACACTGCCTACACACTAGTAGGACCCACTGCTAGCACAATGGGAAGCTAGAAGATCCTGCAGAAATCAGAACCGAGACAGAACACTCGTTTCCGGAATGGGTCATGTCAGCAGAGCTTGCAGGAAGGAGCTCCACTAACCTATCCCGTTCTGGAAATGAGCATTTTTGCTCATTTCTGGGGTTGCTATTGGAAGCACTAGTTCCTGTTGTACTCGTAATGGGTCTCGCTATGGAAACAATGGAAACGCAACCACAGTACTAGATACTACCCAAAAGGTTTGACAGAGAAATGCCTAAAAAATGGCTTCTGTTTGTAGCATTACCTGTTCCAGTGTCTGGATTATTTATTAGGGAAAGTATTTATTTACTAGCATTTATTAGGAAAGGAATTGTTCACTTCTAAGTGAAAGCATTTACAGCACTGTTAGAGAAAGTAGGTCATTTGTGTCAAAATAAAAGAAAAAAGACCAAATTTCATCACGTTGCAAATTTTAAGCAGTTGTACTGACATATATTATGTTATGCTTGTTAGATGCTTTACTTTTTAAAAAAGATATAGTGTTGATGGCTTTAACATTTGTCATTAATGGTGTACAAAGTATATTTAAAAGTATTAGCATCCAGCATTAGTGTTAGGCTGCAAGGAACGTCCAGATTTCAGTCTAAGTTCACTGTATTCTGGAGAAGAAAGGCAGAGTTAGCTAGGAGCAGGATTCATGATAGTTCTGCTCCCTGAGGTCCAAAGAAGTTTCTGGGATGCCTATTTCCGAGCTACGCACGGTCTAGAATCCCCAAAGAAACTGGTCATATGTGCAGGCTCCCTTTGCAGTTTTCTGGGAATTCACCATTGACAGTGTTTCAGGTTCAGGCTTTTGCTTTTCAGGTCTTTTACTGGACAAACCTATCCCAAAGGCAGTTGAAGAGACAGGGCAGGGTCAAAGGACTGGATGCGCCTGATCTTGTCTGATCTTGGAAGCTAAGCAGGGTCAGCCCTGGTTAGTACTTGGATGGGAGACCACCTGGGAATCAGGCTTCCTGCACTGAGCAGGGTGTTGTACTCGATGGCCTTGTAGGCCCCTTTCAACTCTATGATTCTAGGCTTGCTTCAGTAGCCTAATCCTTTTATAATAAGATTCGGTTGTAGTGGTTTAGATGCTGTACACTACTCACCTCTGATTTTAGATTTCACAAAACTGATGGTATGGCCTCTCTCAGCTGAATTCTCCAAAAATCACAATGTAACTTTGTAATTTTCTTTAGGAGGATCTGAAGATGGTATTAAGAGAAGGCCAGGATATTCTCTACAGTATTAGAAAACCAGTTCTTGAAAACCGAGAGTACAAAATGAATCCAGATCAAATGGAAAATCAAATTACTGTGGAAAGGTGAAGTAAACCTAGTATTTGTAGCATATATTTGTGTTGCATGCCTGTTCTTCCCTAAAGTACAATCTAATATCTAGTCAGAGGGTGAGCTGTCACATGCTCATTTTGATGCCTTTATGAAAGCCCAGTAAATGCTCCCATACCAAGATGGTAGTTTTCATCCATTTAGCCACATTGTTTCCCTCTCAGCAAAAAACCCAAAAGGCTGTCTACAGCTCTTGAAAACCAAAAACAGTCTAGTTGTTTGAGGATGAGGATACTGACACAGCGGGCCGGTTCGCACAACATGGCAATGTATGCAGCTGCCATTTTGATTGTGCAACCCCCAGTCGGGCCGATGTTGTCTGAAACTGGTCATCGTGGGTTATTCAAGGATTAAGCAAGCCTCGCTTAACCCCTACTGCAAATTGTAGGTTAAGTGATGGTTGTTTGACCCACGATGACCAGGTTCATGACATGGCACAACCACCAATCAGGGCTTTCGCAATCAAAATAGGTGCTGCATGCAGCCAGCACGCACCGCAGCTCATCGTGGGTTAAATAATCCATGATGAGCCAGCCATGTCATGTGAACCGGGTCTGAGCCTGGTTGCATAACTACACCAGCATTTGTGCTGGCTTGGGAGTGAGCTTTAGCAGTGTGAAGTGTCCTCTGAAGAGTGGGGGGATGACGACCCATTCTTCCACCCATGAGTAAGGTTGCACTTGTGGTGAATATCTTTACTAGATCTTAAAGGTCTAACCTACGAAGCGGGTACCCACAGCTGTTTTGACTGTTACAGTCAGTGGAGGCTGGTGGATCTGAATTTGGTGGGGCTGTGAATCCATTTTGGGTTTCAGAACCAGCCAGAACTCTAAAGGAGCTATCCAAAGTGCTGAATCCTATCCTCAAGCTAGGTTAAGCACCTTAGATAACTCCTTCAGAGTTCTGGCTGGTTCTGACTGAAACCCAAAATGGATTTATAGCCCACCGAAATCGGAGCCACCAGCCCTCACTGCTCGCAGTCATAGTTGGCAAACCAAGGACAGATTAGCTCTCCCCTAAATGGCTGCTGAGGAAGTTGCTCTCAACATGAATCAACAGCAGCTCATGTTCTCCTTCCCTCTGCACGGAGAGTGGCTAAAACAGCCTTCTTCAACCTGGTGCCCTCCATGTGTGCGAACCTGAAGCTCCCATCATTCCCAGCCCGCACGGCCAGGTTGGGCAAGGCTGGTCTCAAACAGGCAGAGTGGCAAAACTGTAAGTTATAACCAGCTGCTTTATACTGAGTCAGATCAGTGGTCCAGCTAGATGAGTATGGTCTCATATTTCACACTCTCCACTAGCATAGGAATGTTCTCCCACCTTGCACCACTAATGTATAGAACATTTTTTCCCATTAAAGAATGAGCTAGATTCCAAACTAAGGAGAACTGTTCTCTTTCGCTAACAGTGTGCTGGATATGGTGATTATCTTTTTTTTATTCTTTTTCTTTTAAGGCTTCTAGGTCAACTAGATGAAACAGAGACAGCCTTTGATGATTTTTGGTTGAAACACCAGCAGAAGCTTGAGCAATGTTTACAACTCAGGCATTTTGAACTTGATTTCAAAGAGGTGATGACTTTTGATATATAGGACATTTTAGTCTAGTTGGCATCAACACAGTTCAAACACAGCACTCAGTAATACTTTGAGTATTTTATTACTTTGTTCTACTTTGCTTTTCTCTCCTCCCCTTTATGCTTTAAATTTACTTTGCTTCATGCAATACTGTGAAAAAAGATCGATCAGTTATGTTTGTGATCATCCATAAAGTATCCATCAAGTACATCATTCATCAAAGGAGTGAACTGACATAAATAATAAGTCAAAAATTGGTTTTATACAAATGTTATTTTAAACAATTAAAATATATAACTGGTGAAGTACAACTGAAAGTACATGAATGAGGTCTCAAAAGCTAAGGGTGGTTGAAATAAGAGCCTTGCAGCTTCCCGATATCGGCTTAGCTCAACCTTACCCAAACTGGTGCCTTTCAGATGAGTTAGACTACAACCCCCATCATCCCTAGCCAGCACAGCTAATGATCATGGTCTGAACTACAACCTCCCCATCATTCCTTACCACATGCCAGACTACAGACTCCACTGTCCCAGTGGCCATATGCTGGACTACAACCCCACCCCACCCATCAGCCCCTACCATGTACTGGGCTACAGACCCCATCATCCCAGCCAACTGATTATGTGTTGAAAGTTCAACAGACATTCTATGATTAAAAGCTTTTTACCCCCCAAAGAGTCATAATGGAAAGCTTTTGCAAATGGGACACCCTTTTCAGCTTCACACATGAGTCTCAGTGCCTGAGAAGACTGCCAGCCTGGCAGCTTTGCTTTATTGTTGTGATTAACAGAAGTAGGAGCTTGTTATTTAATTGATGATCCACCTACCTACCAAGGTAAATGTTGTTCTCTCAAAACTGTGATCTCTCTCTGCCCCCCCCCCCCCCGGCCAAGCTTTCATTGATATGTAGCTATCTTTCATTTCAGGTCAAAGCAGCTCTAGACAGCGTGTCCGAGAGGTTGTCTCATTTCACAGAAGTGGGAAATAGCTGTTCACATGTGGAGCACATTCTGAAAGATCTTGCCAACTTTGAAGAAAAATCGCATGTAAAGATTTGAAGTTTCTCGACATGCCATATTTTTCAGTTAGCTGCATTTTTATAAATAGATAATGCTACAGCTTGTGTTTTCCTGTCTTATCAATTATCAATAACCTTCTTTAGGAAGTTCTGGAAAAAGCCAGGATCCTAATTTCTAAAGGAGACCAGTTCATACAAAATAGGCATTACGCTGTGGACTCCATTCTCCCCAAGTGCAATGAACTCCAAGATCACTGTGACACTATTATGGCTGAAGTGAATAAAAGAAGGGCCCTCCTGAACCATTCATTTGAATTACATCGCCGGTTGGAGAAGGTAAATCTAGCCTTACTATTTCTCCTCTCATTTGCTGATGCAGCTCCAAAGAAGTTGTAATCCTACTTGGGGAAGTTACAGTCAATTAATGTCATGTGCAGGAGAGAACCTAGGCCGTGCAAGAATGGGCCAAACCAAAGGGTTAGACATAGTAGTGGGCTGTCCCACACTGGAGGCATTCAAGATGAAGATGGACAGCCATCTGTCAGGGATGCTTTGACTTAGATTCCTGCATTGAGCAGGTGGATGGACTCAATGGTCTTATAGCCCCTTCCAACCCTATAATTCTATGATTCATTCATTAGGTCAGTTTGCAGAAGGTAGTCTAGACAGTGTGAAGACAAAAGTGGAAAGCAAGACCAGCATGATCAGGGGACTGTGAAAATGCCTGCAAAGTCAAGGAAGCAAAGTCCACTCACTTGTGGGGTGCCACAGGGTTCCATCCTCTCCCCGATGCTATTTGATATCTATGTGAAGCTGCTGGGGGCTATCATCAGGAGGTTTGGGGTGCAGTGTCATCAATATGTGGATGACTCACAGCTCTACCTCTCATTCAAATCTTCACCAAGGTTGGCTGTAGAATCCCTGTCCAAATGTCTGGAGACGGTGAGTGGCTGGATGGGGAGGAATAAGCTGAAGCTGAACCCTGACAAGACCGAGGTACTTTTGGTGGGAGACAAGAGGAGGCTGGGGGATGTTGACCTGGTGTTGAATGGGGTACGGCTACCCTTGAAAGACTAGGTCCGCAGCCTGGGGGTCATTTTGGACTCCCAGCTGTCCATGGAGGCTCAGGTGTCAGCTGTGAGCTGGACAGCGCTGTATCAACTCCATCTGATACGGCGGCTGCGCCCCTTCCTTCCCGACCATCTGTTCCCATCGGTAGTACATGTCCTGGTCTCCTCTCATTTAGACTACTGTAATGCGCTGTATGTGGGGTTACCCTTGAAGACGGTTCGGAAGTTGCAGCTGGTACAGAACGCGGCGGCTCGCCTGATTAAAGGCAGCTGCCGGCAAGATCACATCACTCCAGTGCTGAAGGAGTTGCACTGGTTACCAGTTGTTTTCCAGGCCAAATTCAAGGTGTTGGTTTTGACCTTTAAAACCCTATATGGTTCCGGGCCAGCCTATCTTAAGGAGCGCCTCCAGCAGCACCAGACAGGCTGCTTAACAAGATCAGCCTCGGATGGCCTTCTCTCTGTCCCATCAGCCAGGACAGCTAGACTGGTGGAGACGAGGGAGAGGGCCTTTTCTGTGGTGGCCCCCACTCTGTGGAACTCCCTCCCTAGGAGTTAATCGCCTCCGCCATGCCCCCTCTTTAATGAGCTTCCACCGTGCATTAAAAATGTGGTTGTTCAGGCAGGCATTTGGGGTGGGTTAGGGTATTTTAGAAAATGTTTTTATTGTAGAATTTTATTGTTTTAAACTGTTTTATTGTATGCTGTACATCACCCAGAGTGGCTGGGTGACCAGCCAGATGGGCGATTAATAAATTTAATAATAAATAATAAAAATAAATAATGGAAGCCTCATAGGAACAGGAGAAGGCACAACAAGAAACAGAGTCTGTGAAGTGTACAGAGAGGCGCACAGGGCCAGCCCAAGACATTTTGCTGCTTGAGGTGAAGAACAAAATGGCACCCCCTCTGATTCCATGTACAAAAGCTGACTAGACTGGCAGACTAATTTGTCTTCAATAATGATGATGGGACAGCAACTTCCACTCTACCTAAAAGCAGCAGGCTAAGTTAGGAGGTACAGGGCAGGCTGCATGGCACACAAGTCTCTCCTCCAACACCTTGCTGCCCCTTCCCAGCATCTGTCACCTGAGGTGACTACTGCATTCTGCCTAATGGTAGGACTGGCCCTGGAGGCGCAGCCAAGGTCTGCTGAGAGGAAGGAGAAGTTGGATAGGGAGAGGAAAGAACAGAGCTCCTTCATAGCTGGAAGGAATGGATCAAAGCAAAGAGACTTCGAAGAGTTATGGTTTTCAAAAGAGATCCAGTGACTCAGTTCTTGAAAGATCTGTGGTTCAAGTCCACCCATAGCTGATGACCCTGGGTGTTGCATAGTCTAGGGCCTTTTCAAGCAGTTTTGTACCCAGAATGTATATAAGAGAAGAGTGAGCCTCAGACTCAGGTATTCTCCTACCAGCATGCTCTTTGTCCTTCCCCCTGCTCCATGTTGTATCTGACAGAAAAGAAGCTGGAATTCTTGCACCATTAATTTGGTGGTGACCTTAATAGTTACATACAATGACAGGACAATTCTAAAGAACGTGTGCAGATTCAGTGAGGCCAGGTGCAAATGGAAGGTTTTCAAGGCGGTAGTAAAGGTAGAAGGAACAACGTTAAAAAATGGAATCTAATCAAGGACACTTGAGAGGCATTAAATTCCCCAAATGGTTGGAATGTTCATCCATACTCCTCCCCGGCTGTGTGGGATCATAGCACAGAAATGTGGCTCCCAAACTGCTCCGTGTGAGTATGTGTATATGTGTGTTTGACAAAGGGAAGGCCATAGTCCCCTGCTATTCTCAGGCTTTGGAACCTTTCCTCATAGAGTCTCTTCAAAAGTTTCTCCCAGGGCTAAACTACAAATTACCTTAGCTGTGTTTCATTCTGGCCTTGAGTGCAAAGTTGGTTTGTTTTTCACAAACTGTCAGATGGAGGGCCTAATCCAGATTGGGAGCCTATTGTAGGATTTTAGGGGGCTTTAAAAATGGTTCCGGTGAAACAAATCCGACTATTTTGGCAATGAAAATTGAAGGCATAGCGGGCCTGATTCCAGTCAGGTCAGCTGCAAGGGGTAAACGGTTAAAGCCCCACTACTTCTGCACTAGGTTCCTGTTCCAGATTAGGGGGCTGAGATGGCAATTGGCGGTGGTGGTGGTGGTGACAGGGAGGAACTTCTTCCCTTCCAACTGTTACTTTCTGCAGCCAGAATTCCACTCGGCTTACTCCTCCCTCCACTTTAGAATTCACAGGTTTGCCTCAGATAGATGCAAGTGCTTTTACAGTTCACGCTCAAACACCAGCACAAGCATCCTGAAAATGTCACTGAAGGAGAGCCTGGTGTCCTCAGATCTCACTATTACCAGGAGACAAGCCATTTGGGAGCTTATAGATACAATGTTACAATCCATATGGATTTTCAGTTTCATCGCTTTCAATATAGTGCTATATATTACAATATAGTCCCTTAAGGGTGTTATTTACTGATGTGTGTTCTTCCTGTCTCCTTTGTGTGTTTGTAGTCCATGAAGTGGTGTGATGAAGGAATTTACTTGCTGGCTTCACAGCCAGTCGACAAATGCCAATCTCAGGATGGAGCAGAATCAGCTTTACAGGAGATTGAGAAATTTTTGGACTCTGGTGGAGACAATAAGCTCAAGGAATTGAATTACTTGTATAAAGAATATGAAGTCATCCTTAGTGAGGAACTAATGGTAATCTTGATACCAGGATTTTATAATGACCTTTGATAGCCATGAACGTAGGCATGTATGGGGGCATGTACAAACACTAATTTGGAACATTCCTGTTGGAACAGTTCCCTACAGTAGCATTACTGTGGTACCAACATCCTACTGTGTGTGATAGCTGACAGCTACACACAAAACTCTGTAACTATTAAACTGACACAGCTTCACGCTCCATCAATAACATGCTTGGAAGCCCACCCATGGCCTGCCCTACTATGAGACACAGCTGGGCCTGACTCTGTCCCTGTCTTTAAGCTGCTATGATCAAAGTACTTAAAGAAACACGCACATACGTTGGAACTAGAATATTGTGGATACTCACTCACAAACACATTGGCTTGGTCCAAATCCCTGGTTGAGTTAACGGAAGCACTTCTGCTCACCCATGGGGTGGTTGGTTACTGATGTTTTTTTCCTCCATGGTTGCAAATCCTCCAACCACCCTCCCAAAAGCTCTTGGGGGATTGTAACCATGAGGGAACATCAGCAGCATCTTTCTGTAAGCAAGCAGGCTTCTGCTCACACATGGGCAGGTTGGATACAAGCCAGTGAGTACATGGCTAGTTATGACCAGACACTTCACTTTTTAAAGGTGGTTTAGAAAGTGAACTGTAGAATCTTAATTCAGTTGCTTAGAATCTTGTTCAAAGAATCTTGTTTCATATAATGAATGAAAATATTCATTTATAAATTTGAGCATGTCCTTTGTGATTCATTTTTATATTTGAAAGAGTGCACTATGAATTGAGTTATGTGTTGACATGTATACATACATAAGTACAAAGGCAGTTCAAAAAATTTAAAATAAATAAATAGAAGCATGAGAGACAAATTTTAAATATGGTGATGGAATTTTGGGTTCTGCTACAGGAACATGTACAAAAAGTGTTTCAGAAACAGGAAAGTATGGAAGAAATGTTTCAAAAGAGGCAAATCAGTCTTAAGAAACTGGCAGCTAAGCAGACTCGTCCAGTTCAGCCAGTGGCACCTAGACCAGAAGTCCCTCTAAAATCACCTTGTCCGTCTCCAGGTAAGTAACTGGGTTGCTCTGACTGGTTGAAAAAAAAAATAATTGAGCTTGCAAGTATGGTTGCTTACTTAAGCTGAGCTGTGCTCCAGTTTCAACAGCTGGATTCTATTTCACATAGCAGGTCTTCAAAGAGATTCTGAAGGTCCATCCAGCCCAGACAATCACATGGTCCAGAGAATTAACTTCAGAAGAACCAAGGTGTGTGTGTGTGTTTGTGTGTGTGTGTAATTGTTAGAATGTTAAACTTGCTCATTCCATTGCTGGGATGTTTTTTAATGATACAGTTAGGGGAACAGGAAAAATTTCAAACCATGGTTTTGTAAAGATTTCAAAGACTTTACATGTATTTGAAACTGTAATCATAAGTTTGTAAATTCTGAAGAAGTACCTTCAAATTAACTTGAATAGAATTCAAGTAGCAATAATTTTTTCTCTCTCTTTCTTAAACTAATAGGCTACTATCTACAGAATTTATCATGCCATTTCTTCCCTAAAAACAATAATTGTTTTTTTTAATTCACATTCAGTTTTTAATAATATAAATGTATTTGTTACATTCATCTTTTATTGCACATGCCATTGAGAGCTGAATTCCGTGTTGGGAATGAAGGTCCAGCTACGTTTTATTCCACCAGTATTATATTGCATCCACATAACATTAGCCTGAGCTGCTCCTCCACTCCAGAGTGATCTCAGGAAGGGTGAGGAGAAACAGGAAGAGAGGGGTGGGGTCACTTAAGCCTTTCTCTGCTTTCTGCTCTTCCCCTGGAACTTCACACCTCTGCTGTTTTGTTTTTTTTGCCCCCAGTGGGATTTAAGAACCATGTTTACCTCACAAGCATGGGTCTGGAATGCCACAGTACAGAAAGCAGCTGAAGGATGAGGAAAATGGCAGGTGGGTAGGGTTAAGCCCACTCATGCACACTGTGACTGGGTTCACATGACACAACAACCCAACATGGGTAACTAGCCGGAGTGGTTTGTCAGGGTCTGTCTTCAGACGACACGACAATACATGGCTTGTTCTAAGGGTTGTTTGATCCATGATGGGTTGTCGTGTCGTCCAAACCCAGGACAGCAATTTCATCATGGGTTGCAGAGATCAGCTACAAAGCTACTCATCAAGAACAGCAACTCCCCTGCTGCTCTTCGCGATCTCACCCTTGCTGCCATCACTGACAGCTCCTCCACCGATGCTCAAGTGGTACTTCGGAGCGACTGTTCCTTTAAAAAAAATAATAATTTAAGTCCAGCACTTCAAAGCAACAGGATCACATTGCCAGGGGCAGGATATTGTCCCCCCACCTCTTTGAATGCACCTACTTTTGTTACTTTTTTTCTCTTTTCGGTGCTTTTCAGTTGACAACTCAGCAAATGGACCCTGGCAATTGTGCGCAAATTAGCCCTACATGCAGTCTCACCTTGTCAATTTCTTTGTATGTTACCGACTCTTCCCAGGTGGGCCCTTTGACAAGTGAAACATACAAGGAAATTTACCAGGCAAGAATGCACATATCTGACAGCTGCCAGAGTGCACTTGCAAAAAATCAACAAAAAATATAAATAAATTACAAATAGCCCTAAGAGTGCACTTGTGAAAGATGACAAAGAATAAACAATAAATTAAAAAGACTACAAACACAATTGTGCAATTTTCTGGGGCCAAATGTTTTTTAAAAAAATATTACCCCAATTGCGCATTTTTGAGGCTCAGGGGGAAAAAAAACCCAGCGGCAAATGAAAACAGGTAGCTATCAGAGCAGGGGGAAAGGAGACAAGACAGGTTCTGCTGTGAAGGACACTGGGATACCACCTGGAGGACCAACTGGGAAGGAGGGGAAGCACGAACCACAGTGAGCCTGATCGTCTGTCAGGCACACCGTGGGTTATTCCGTGAACAACCCACACTGCACAGCTTATTTGTAGGGTGGCTTAGAATGACGTGCAAATGTGGGCTATGGCTCCTTTGTTGTAAATCTCCCCTCCCCAAAGGAACTTGGGGAGTTCCACTATGCCAACATAGCATAGCTGTAGTGAACATATGTATATTGCTTTTTCTGTGATTCTATTAGCTGTTTCTTTTTTCTTATTCTTTTCAGAGTGAACTTAATGAAATCCATCATTCCAGAGGTGGATCTGTGATGGACGGTGAAGAAAATCTAGCTGTGTTACGGAAGTGAGTGCCACTTTACATACCAAAGCAGTTGTACTGTGTGGGACTACCATATTAGAGGCCTAACTCAGGACTTGCAAGCATCTAGTACAAATCAAACAATTCCACTAAAAGGTGGTAATGGTTGTTAACATGCAACTCAAATGTATTAAGCGAGACGTAATAATCTATGAAATTCTAACCGGAGATGTGGTTGATCTGGGCAATTTAACCGTATCCCTCCTTAACATTTTGATAGCATGTTATTTTGTTTCAGTGGTACTAAGTTTGTGAAGATATGATTAAAGTTATTCTATTGTGAACAGTTCTGGGAAATGTCATGCAAGTTCTTTGTATTTGCTAGTCTATATGAAAAACATACTCATGATTTCCAGTGTTAAATAGTCTAAGAAATGCATGAAGACTTTGAAATATGAGCATCTGCTTCTTGCCTCATGTATTCCTTATGTTCACAGGCATGTAATTAATGAACTTCTTGAAACTGAACGAGCTTATGTTGAAGAACTTCTGTGTGTCCTTGAGGTAGGTATTTTAGGTTCGTCGCAGTGCTGCATCTAAATATATTCCTTGATTCATCCTGCACTGCAGCACACAATCCCAAATGTGGGTGTGTGGGTGGGCACTAAGTGGCTTTAGGGCTGAGCCAAATTTTTGTGGGGTTTGAATGGGGGTTTGCAACAAAAGGGTGACCTTTCAGGACACACAATTTTTTCTGCGAAAGAGCAGCTCAACCCTAGGAAGAACGTCCTTTTGCTATGAAATCGGGATCCTTTCCCCTCCCTCGTGGCAAACTACTTGTCAAGAGAAGCAGAGGGACCCTGCTTGGCTCTCCCCCTTGCTGAACTTCACCTCCTGTAAGCGGCTTCTGGAGCCACTTTTAAGGGAGGCGATCCATACTGCAACTCAGTACGAGGAGCCACATCTTCCTCTTCTCTTGCCAAGACAGGGTGGATTGTGTTCAACGCAATACTGCTGATTTGGTCAGTGTCCTCACTACTGTTCAGCTGCCCATGAAAGACCACTGAAGTGGGAGGGGAGACTTCGGAGCGGTGAAGTGCTTCATGAAAAGATCCCCCTCCCCCATTTGGCATACTTCTAGGTGGTGTTTGAAAAAAGTTGCTGCACTCTGACCCTCCTATTTATGGGATGGTGTTTTTGTCAAGGGAGAAATGCAGTTGAAAAGCACGTCCCCACAGAAACCAAATCCCCCTTCTGTAATATTTGGAATTACTTCCCAAGAAGATTGGGGCTATCGCATGTTGAGTCTCTGTATTCTTGGTGATAGTGGATGTGGCTTTGGTCTATGTACTTCCAAATGTTGTGGCATGGAAGGGAGAATTAGAATGCCATTTTCAGCAGCATCACCCTGAGCTAACTTCTCCATGACCAGGGCCCTGCCACGTCTGCCCTATTTCCCTTTCTAAGCCAGGTGCTTTATATACACCAACTAAAAGGAAAATCTTCTGTGGTGGTGCCTAATGAGGAACAAGAGTATATACTTGAAATGCAGATTAAAACAAGTTTGTACGTCTTTCCTGCTGCGTGGAAAAGCTAAAGAATAGCCTCTGGCTTTGTTGCCTACAGCAGATGTCATAAACAGGAACTTGTGTCAGGAAGGAAGAAGAAAGAACAATTGACTTGAAAGGTCACAGTACGAGATTCTCTAGTCACTGTGGTCAGCTATGGAACCAAAACATTGGAATTACCAGCTGTATACATGGTTTATAAATAGTTATTATTTACTTGCAGATAAATAGTTCAGAAATACATTTTTATTTTTAATTTTTAAAACCCTTCCATTTTTAACTAGAACTCCCCCCCCCCCAAATTAACTGTTTATAGACTCTAGAATGTATTTATGCAGAATTGGGCTAGTATTAAGAGCGACAGGTACCATACTAGAAATTTGAACAGTTTTATACCTGATGTTGAAATATTGCTGTGTGTTTATCAGCTTTGAGCAGGCTGGACTTGCTGGAAAGAGAGAAATTGGAACTAAATACAAGCAATTAATCTGCTTCCGTTTTGTATCACAGGGCTACGCTGCAGAAATGGACAATCCCTTAATGGCACATCTCATTTCACCAGGGCTGCAAAATAAGAAAGATGTTTTGTTTGGAAATATGGAAGAAATCTATCACTTTCACAACAGGTTAAGATTGTGTCCCATACACACACATTAGTAACAGGGAATAAAAAATAAAAAATCTTCTCTTTGTTGAATACACATTCGAAAACTTAAAGCTTTTGTTCTTAACAGTATATCAAAATCCCAGATTATTTGTGGAGCTGTAGGCTGGTTAGTCTGTTGCAGCAAAAACAACAAAGATTCTTGTGGCATCTTAGAGACTAACAAATGTATTATGGCATAAGCTTTTCTGCATTGCTGTCGACAAAAAATTTTGTCATAAGTTCATTAGTCTTTAAGATGCCACAAGAATCTTTGTTGTTTACAGATTCGGTTTCCTTTGTATTGTCCGTAGAAATAGAACAACACATCTAATGGAGTCACAGTAGTTAAGCTCTTCATTCCTTAGTCCTCAAGAGTAGTCCCCATATTCCAGTAGTCATAAGGCTTAGCATTTTTACTCAGTTGCTCTTTGAGGTCCCATAGAAATCATAATTGTGTATGCACTCACTCTCTCTCTGCATGGTGAAACATCTATGTAAGTGGAATTTCCCAGCAGGAAAGTGCTAGTTGAGCTTCTTTTCCCATTGTTCTTGGTACTGTTTTCACTGTTCATTCTAAACAACTAAGGGCTCAGTCCTAAGGGGATGGCTGTAAGCCCCTGAACTCGGAGACTTACAGCCCTCCGAAGAAAAGCGGGAGGCGCAGCACATGCAATCTTTGCCTCCGCGCTCCTCTCACTCTGCATTTTTGCTAGATGGGCTTTTTCTCCTGTCTAGCTGAGGCATCAGGGAGGAAGAGAGAAGGAAGCTGGAGAGGCCTAGGGATATGGCATAAGCCATCCCCTTCTCTTCCTGCCCACAAGCACATCCCCTTTCCCTTCCCTTCCCTTCCTTGGCAACCTTGGAGAGACAGATGGCTCCTGGGCCTGAGTTCGGAGTGGTGTCTCTGACCTCAGGTCCAGGAATTCAAACTATCCTCTGGTCCCCCAGGGGCCATAGGATTGCTCCCTAAGTGATTTTTGCTGAGCAGCCTAACACTATATATTCCAGGTATATGCATGTAAGAATCTGAATTGAACAAGGTTTTATATAGTGCGGTTTTCCTAAGTGCGCAAACTACTTCACATATATAATGTCTTCGCTTTCAGCCTTATCTCTGTCTTCTTTTCTCCCCTGTCTCCTATGCCGATTACTGTTTTCATATTGTTAAGCTGTTTATCTTAAAGACTCGACTATTTTGCTTTTCCTGCTCAATAAAGCACATGCACATCAGTGGTAATTATGGTAATAAAAAAATTATTACCATAATCATAAACCTTCTCCGTAACTCTTAAATAATATTAGGCTGTATTATTCTATGTTTTTTTAAGTGAAACACTGGTTATATTGAACTTGGTGCTCTTTTAGAACGGTGTGTGTTTACTCTTACATAAGGATATTACAGCTCCCTGCATCTGAAATATAGAAAATAGATGAACATTTAGACTAGAAGTGTACATGTTGTTGTTGATATTTGTGGGTTATTTCATCATATTATCTAATAAAATAACATTGTTTTCTTTGTAGAATATTCTTGAGAGAACTAGAAATTTACACAGAATATCCAGAACTGGTAGGAAGGTGTTTTCTTGAAAGGGTAAGTAGTACAAAGATAAGGGAAGACTGACCTGGTTTGCACGTAACCACAATTCTTGGATTCTTTAACCGAGGAATTGCCATGCAGGACTGAGCAAGTTTGCTACTTCCTGCACACTCATTGCTTCCACCTTCAATTAGCAGGCCAGGGATGCCCCATTCCTGGGTTGTTGCTATGACATCTGAGCCCAGGAACTCTGGGTTGTTTAGGGGCTAAACAACCCAGAGTTTAACCCAACAAGGAAGCATGGGCAATTGTTGGGTTAACTCTGGGTTGTTTAACACCTAAACAACCTAGGGTTTCTGGGTTCGGATGTCAAGAGAACAACCGTTCCTGAGTTATTGATTGAAAGCTGAAATGCCAAGGGCACAGGAAGCAATGCATTCGCTTACTCCCACCCAGCCACGGCAATTCCTGGATTAAACAATCCAGGAATTGCCGTTACTTGTGAACTGGCCCATTGTGTTTGGCCCTTCGTTGGCAGACTACTTTTCTTTTTCTAGAAACATTTTTAGCAGAAATTATACCATGGTCAGAACTGCCAAGCTCAATCAAGAATTAAGTTGGTTCGTACACCAATTGTTAACATGACTAAGTAACAGTTCATATGCATATACAGCTAGTTTTTAAGCAGACTAGAGCAGACGTATTTTACTAAATTACGTTTTCTGAATGATCTACCCAGTTCTAAGACAACATAATCCATGTTTTTATTGCAAATTCCTAAGCCTTCATTCTAAAATAAATTTACATGCCATTTCCATGGATCCCAGTTAGACTGATTTGAATATCTCTGTGTTACATTTGGTGCCAAAGTCAAGAATGATCATGTAAATTGCTGCAATTGTCTCAGGGAGGGACTATAGCTCAGAGGCTTTGCATGCAGTCCTAGGACATCTCTATTATAAATTAACCAGGTAGCTGGTGATGGGAAAGACCTCTGACTGAGACCTTGGAGAGCAGCTGCCAGTTAGAGTAGACAGTACTGGGCCAGATGAAGAAATAGTATGACCTGGTGTAAGGCAGCTCCCTGTATTCCTATGATGACTTGTTCATGTGAAATGACTGCTGGAGATCAACATAATTGATAGAGTTTTCTTGACATGGGAACACAGTAACAGTTATTCAAAAGTAACAATATTCCTCTCCACGCACTCTCCTGAATGTGTGAAAGATAAAACTCAGGACGTGCTGGTCCTAACCCCCAGATCCCTGTCCTTACTGTGTTGAATGGCAAGGTCTGCAGGCTACTCATGCTGTCTTGAATGTGAGTAGAATTCTCTGGGCATTTGGGGACCCTGATAAAGGAATAGGTCTCCCCTGCAGAGAGGTAGGACTCCCCTGTAGACCTTGCTGCTCGATATGGCAAGGCCAGGGATCTGAAGGGGCAGGGCCAGCGCACTTGGTGATTGTTGGGTTTATTCTGGGTTGTTTAACCCCCAAGCAACCCAGAGTTCCTGGGTTCGGATGTCATGAGAACACCTGTTCCTGGGTTATTGATTGAAAGCCACAACAACAAGCGCGCAGGAGGCAACACACTCCCAATCGGCCAAGACCAAGGAATAGGCGTTAGTTGTGAACTGGCCCATTGTGTTTGGCCCTGCATTGGCAGACTACTTTTCTGCATATGGAACATTGGGGACAAGGTCCGTGTGTGCAGCTCCTTCCCCAGTTTTAGCTCTCACACATTCGGAAGAAAGCGTAAAGAAGACTTATCTCAATTGATTATATTAACTGTCTCTTACTGTGTTAAACTTTTTGCCGTATCTGTTCATACATTGAAGTTTGTTGCATTATTTAGAGGAGAAGATTAGAATCCAGACAGCTGCTAGCTAATGAGAAGTGGCAGGTGCATCCAGTTGAGTTCCATTATTGTTTTCCTATATCTGTGGCTTATGTTGTGTAATGCAGGTTTTCAGATTTCCCATATGGGGGGCATAGAAGCAAAAGCAAGAATAAACAGGAAAAAAGTCCTTGTACAGTGATGCAATATCTTTTGCAGGTTTATCTAACCAAAATAGTCATGCATACTTTAATGTTCCATTAGTAAGTTTCTCATTGTAGATGTGGCTATTTTCTTCATACTTAAACAAAAGCATAGACTGTTGCATTTATAGTTCTTTTCTATCACATTTAGATGGAAGACTTTCAGATCTATGAAAAATATTGTCAAAATAAGCCTCGATCTGAAAGTCTTTGGAGGCAGTTCTCAGACTCTGCATTCTTTCAGGTATTCTTTATTTTATTGAAAACACATTCATTAGTTAATTAGTATTGCTTTCAATACATCTCATAGAAAAAGTTGTTTTTCATTCTTTATTCAAATATTTTTCATAGGAGTGTCAAAAAAAACTTGACCACAAGCTAAGTTTGGATTCCTATTTACTGAAACCTGTTCAAAGAATAACCAAATATCAGCTATTGCTAAAGGTAGGATTAACATATTTTAACTGTGCCCATAATTACTTTCTGAGAGATTGCCTTAGGTTTGTGACTATGACTTAGGGCAAATCCTCGCTATGAATAGGAGTTTGTCTAGTGACACCTCTGCAATTTATCATTTGTACAGCATTTGTAATTTGTAACATACTTTACAACTTTGCTGATGTCTTCAGCAGCAGTCTTCTGAAGAGAAGATTACTCTGAATAATGTTCAGGGCACACTTTCACCAGCAGAATATGAGGAAGGCGACTTCTGCTGATTTTCCCCTGTAGCCTGTTATGCCCTTTGAAACTCTGCTCTGGAGGGTTGGGGGACCATCTGGAACCATGTGGGAGGTGGGCTGGGGGCTACAGGGGGAGGGGGGAATTGGCCAAAGTTGCCTTCCCTCATTTCCACCAGTGGGATCCTTCTGCTGGATCAGGAGAAAGAGCCCTTCCGTTTGCAGATGGTGAAATCTAGATCCAAGCCTAAGTATCCTTTACAGATGGAAAACTGATTTGGGGAGATTGACCAAGATCATATAAGAAGTGAAGAAAAAAGATCATACTTGAACCAAAGTCTCCCAACTGAAAGGTCTTGCTTGCTCTCTCCAACTCTACCCATTTCCTAGTGTAACCATTTATTTTACGAAGTTACGGTACCCATTTATTTTATGTTATACTGTAGAAACTTCGTTGTTGCTTTGAGAGACTTATGTTCCTCCTGAGATTCATGAGGTGGTGTATGTAATTCTTTCCCAGGAAATGTTAAAATACAGTAAAAATTGTGAAGGTGCTGAAGATCTCCAAGAGGCACTAACATCAATATTGGGAATTCTTAAAGCGGTTAATGATTCCATGCATCAGATTGCAATCACTGGCTATGACGTAAGTCATAATATTTTTAGAATTCATATTTTAGAATGATACCTAAGGAACAGTAAGAAAATGTAAGCAGTAGTGCAAATATTTTCTGCAACAGTTTCCTTTTCCCCTTATCTGAAATTATGGCTGAAGATGTGACACAGTCTCATTATTGTATGTAACTCCTAATGTTTTGCAACGCTACTGGCTCTGGTTTTCAGGTGATCATTGTCTTGCTCACCTTATACAGGAGACATGGGCAGGATGAGATAGTACCAGGCTTATTATGTGTTACTGGAAGACTCATATATTCATTCCATTTTAGATTGCAAGCTCCTGTCTTCTTGTATTCTGTAAAGCACCATGTGCCTAGATGGCACTAAGAAACAGACGTTGCTCATTGAGGTTGTAGAATGGACTGTATCACTTCAGATTATAGGTTGGAGATCTCCATTTTTAATGCAACCTTGTTTAAGAGCTTCCTGCAAGTAGAAAAGCAGCAGAATAGGGAATAGGCTTGGCTGAAGCCTTCTCCCTAATATGTTAGTTGCTTACTTGCAGGGTGTTTATTTATTTATTTATTTCATTTCTATACCGCCCAATAGCCGAAGCTCTCTGGGCGGTTCACAAAAATTAAAACCAAACAACACACAATAAAACAATTTAAAATATATAGAACATTAAAACCACAATATAACAATACAACCACAATAAAACCTAGCACCAGTACAGGAGTTTAAAATACAGATTTAAAACATCAAAGATAAAAATTTAGAAAGCTAAAATGCCTGGGAAAATAAAAAGGTCTTCACCTGGCACCGAAAGGAGTACAATGTAGGCACCAGGCGAATCTCACTAGGGAGCTCATTCCAGAGCTGGGGTGCCACAACAGAAAAAGCCCTCCTCCTAGTAGCCACCCGCCTCACTTCCTTTGGCAGGGGCTCACAGAGAAGGGCCGCTGATGATGATCTTAAGGTCCGGGCAGGCACATATGGGAGGAGGCGATCCTTCAGGTAACCTGGCCCCAAGCCGTTCAGGGCTTTGAATGTTAACACCAGCACTGGAAATGGACTGGCAGCCAGTGCAGCTGGAAAAGTACTGGCGTAATATGAGCTCGCAGGCCAGTCCCTGTTAACAATCTTGCTGCCCTATTTTGGACCAGCTGAAGTTTCCGGACCGTTTTCAAAGGCAGCCCCACGTATAACGCATTGCAGTAATCCAGACGAGAAGTTATCAGAGCATGGATAACTGTAGCTAGGCTATCTCTGTCCAGATAAGGGCGTAGTTGGTATACCAGCCTAAGCTGATAAAAAGTGCTCCATGCCACTGAGTTCACCTGTGCCTCAAGTGACAGTTCTGGATCCAAGAGCACCCCCAAACTATGAACCTGATCCTTTAGGGGGAGTGCAACCCCCTCCAGAACAGGTTGAATATCACCTAGCCGGGCAGATGAACCACCCACTAACAGTACCTCCGTCTTGTCTGGATTGAGTTTCAGTTTATTAGCCCTCATCCAGTCCATTACCGTGCCCAGGCACTGGTTCAGAACAGCCACTGCCTCACCTGGGTTTGATGAAAAAGAGAGGTAGAGCTGGGTGTCATCTGCATATTGATGGCACCTCAGCCCACACCTCCGGATAACCTCCCCCAGCGGTTTCATGTAGATGTTAAACAGCATGGGAGATAAAATAGAGCCCTGTGGAACCCCATGGCACAATTGCCATGGCACAGAGCAATAATCCCCCAGCACCACCTTCTGGAATCGGCCATCCAAGTAGGAGCGGAACCACTGTAGTGCAGTGCCTCCAACTCCCAACCCAGACAACCTATCCAGAAGGATACCATGGTCGATGGTATCGAAAGCCACTGAGAGGTCCAGGAGAATCAATAGGGTCGCACTCCCCCTGTCCCTCTCCCGGCAGAGGTCATCCCACAGGGCGACCAAGGCAGTTTCCATTCCAAAACCAGGCCTGAAGCCCGATTGAAATGGATCTAGATAATCCGTTTCATTCAAGAGTGCCTGGAGCTGTCCTACAACCACCTGCTCAAGCACCTTGCCCAGGAAGGGGATGTTGGACACTGGCCTATAATTGTTAACATCCTCTGGGTCCAGGTTAGGCTTTTTCAGGAGTGGTCTAATTACTGCCTCTTTTAAAGCAGCAGGCACCACTCCCTCTCTCAAGGAGGAATTTACAACCTCCTGGACCCAGCTGGACAACCCCTCCTTGTTTGATTTAATAAGCCATGAAGGGCAAGGGTCAAGCACACAAGTGGTTGATCGGACTTGGCCAAGCACCTTGTCCGCATCCTCAGGCCTCAGTAACTGAAACTCATCCAATAAAACTGGACCAGACGGTGCTCTGAACGCCTCTACCAATGGAACAGCATTAATGGTGGTGTCCAATTCATGACGAATCTGAGCGGCTTTATCCTCAAAGTGCCGTGCAAACTCGTCACAGCGTGCTACCGAGGGTTCCACCGTCTCTCTCCCTGGCCCAGAATGTAACAAGCCGCGAACCACTCGGAAAAGCTCCGCTGGACGACACTGAGAAGATGCAATGCTGGTGGAAAAGAACTGCCTCTTTGCCACCCTCACCGCCACAGAGTAGGCTCGATAGTGGGCTCTTACCTCTGTTTGGTCAGACTCAGCACAAGTTTTCCTCCACCTGCGTTCTAGCCGTCTCCCCTCTTGCTTCATTGCCCTCAGCTCAGGTGTATACCAAGGAGCTGGCCGGGCTGTGCTCAGAGGGAGAGGGCGCTTGGGCACGATCGTGTCAACCGCCCGAGTCATCTCTGCATTCCACAGAGCGACCTGGGCTTCGACAGGAGCACCAGCCATACCAGCAGGAAAATCCCCCAGAGCCCTGTGGAATCCATCGGAATCCATTAATCTGCGGGGGCGGAACATTTTAATAGGTCCCCCACCCTTGCAGAGGGGAAAGGCTGCCAGAAGTCTAAACCTCAGCAGGAAGTGATCTGACCATGACAAAGGGACAGATGTTAATTCTTCCACTTTCAGATCACCATCCACCTGCCCAGTCGAGAAAACCAGATCAAGCGTGTGTCCTTTTATATGCGTTGGGCCGATGACATGTTGGGACAGCCCCATGGTTGTCATGGCGGCCATGAAGTCCTGAGCCGCCCCGGATACAGTGGCCTCAGCATGGAAGTTGAGATCCCCCAGGACCATCATCCTGGGGGTCCTCAACACCAAGTCCGAGACCACCTCCGTCAGCTCAGGCAGGGAGTCTGATGGGCAGCGGGGTGGGCGGTACACCAACAGAATCCCTAATCTGTCCCGGGTACCCAACACAAGGTACAAACACTCAAGATCTGCACTCGAATGAGCAGGAAGCCTGGAGAGGGAGATTGAATTTCTATAGACCACGGCAACCCCCCCTCCCCTCCCCTCAAGTCGGTGTTGGTGTTGCACCGAGTACCCAGGAGGGCACAGCTGGGAAAGACTGACCCCTCCCAGTTCCCCCACCCAGGTCTCAGTAATACATGCCAGGTCAGCCCCCTCATCCACAATCAAATCATGGATGAGGGAGATTTTATTTTGGGCCGACCTGGCATTCAGCAGCAGCACCACCAGACCCGAGGGCAGACTGGTAAGGCTGCCAGGAACCATCAGGTTGGGGGAAGAACCAGAAGAGGGGACAGCTGTAAGGTGTCTAGCCCCTCTTCTCCTCAGCTGGCCTGTTAATCCCCCAACGCCATACCTCCCCCTGCCCGTGACCACAGTTATGGTGGCACCTCCCCTACCCCCTGAGTTGCCCAATAGTCCTCCCAGGCACATATTAAAATATTAGGATATAAAATACACAACAGTTTAAAAGAATATAAAAAAGATAAAAGAGAACAGCAGCTAAGAAGGAGCAGATAGTCCACGTTTGCCCCTTCCCCTTGTCTTTAAAGCCGCTGCCCTCTGCTGCTGCTGCTATTTGCTGCTGGTATCTGTGGCTGCTGGTGTCTCTGGAGAGGCAGGTGGGTAGATCCTCAGGTCCTACGCGACTCCAAGTGCGACGCTAAGTGCTCCTTCCCGAGCAGCCTCTGGCAGCCCCGCCTTAAGTACCTGTGGGCGGGGGCGGGGGCGGGGGCTCAGGCTCAGGCTCAGGCTCAGGCTCAGGCTCAGGCTCAGGCTCAGGCTCAGGCTCAGGCTCAGGCTCAGGCTCAGGCTCAGGCTCAGGCTCAGGCTCAGGCTCAGGCTCAGGCTCAGGCTCAGGCTCAGGCTCAGGCTCAGGCTCAGGCTCAGGCTCAGGCTCAGGCTCAGGCTCAGGCTCAGGCTCAGGCTCAGGCTCAGGCTCAGGCTCAGGCTCAGGCTCAGGCTCAGGCTCAGGCTCAGGCTCAGGCTCAGGCTCAGGCTCAGGCTCAGGCTCAGGCTCAGGCTCAGGCTCAGGCTCAGGCTGGTGCAGCAGCTGGCTAGTCCTCCTTCCCCAGGCTCCTTCCCGAGCAGCCTCTGGCAGCCCCGCCTTAAGTACCTGTGGGCGGGGGCGGGGGCAGGCTCAGGATCCACCCGGTGCAGCTGCTGGCTGGTCCTCCTTCCCCAGGCTCCTTCCCAAGCAGCCTGTGGCAGCCCCGCCTTAAGTATCTGTGGGCGGGGGCAGAAACAGGCTCAGGCTCAGGATCCACCTGGTGCAGCTGCTGGCTAATCCTCCTTTCCCAGGCTCCTATGTTTATGTGAAGGGGCACTCAATAGCGGCAGCCTGAAGCACTAGCACCCCCTTCTGCTACATGAGTTGAACAGGCCCAACTTTATTATCCCTCTCCTACCGCCCCTCCGCAATTCATATCTTGGGGAGGAGATACAATTACTTTAGGCTTTGTGGGCCTACTAGTAAACGTGATTTGATGCTGATGTCTCCCTGACAGTAGCTAATGGCAGATATTTCCAAGAAGGGTATAAATTCAACACCCTAGATGTTATCCTGTGGTAATTCTTCACTAGAAAAGTTGGACTGAAAATGGTAGCGTTCGACTTTGTTTTTTGTCTTCAACATTCAGTAATATAAAGCTTTTTATTTTGCATTTTACATTTTGCCTAATATGTTTCAATATGTAACGTAAGTGGCATAAAGTATACCTATGCTAATATCAACAGATACATAAATTGATATTCTTCATCGTTAACCTTGCCGGGAGTGGATGAGATCAAAGTGTGGACGAAGTATTGCTGGTTCTCTCCTTAGACTTTGAACCTATGTAACGTAAACAAACCCAGCTGGTTTAGTGTAACTTGGCATTTTAACATTTTAACAATAAGCTTTTAAGAAAAGTATAATCATTTCACAGTTCTGTTATTGCTTTATCTTCACCTATGTTTGCATCTGCCAAGTAGCCTCCATTACACTGGGCCTATTTAGATAATACATCACCCACCGGTTTGTACCCAGGTGAGAGCAGGAACCAACCTGACACTTGAGCATTCCAACCCCAGACTCATTACCCTAAATATGCATAATCTCCCTACTTCATTTGTTCTGTTCTCCCCAAGTGAGCGTGGAGTAGAAAAGGTGTAGGAGGTACAAGCCTGAATCCTGCCCCCAATCTCCCCCAGTAGAATCCTGGGATGTTCCATCATACTACTACCCATAATGCAATGAACCTCAAAAGAACAATAAAGTGTGTGTGCATATTTATGTGTGTGTGTTTCTTTCTCACGTACTTAGGGATGACTTCTAACAATAGAATTATATATTGGAAAAAGTGAGTACTCCTACTTGTTGCCATGCAGTCATAGGATTTCCAGGGTTCCCAAGGCTTGGACCTTGAGACTTGGAGTCAGAGCATGAAACCTAAATAAAGGGTGGTGACTCTTGGCAAACATGCCTGGTGCTGTTGTTTTTAAGGAGATCTCACACCTCTGTAACTGAATGCCAGTGCAGGAATATTGCCATCTTTCCTATATGTTTCCAAATTATATTTAGCCTGTGGGGTGTCTGCCTCTCTTCCACATAAAGAGAAAAATGCTGAGGTTTGGCAAACATGCTAATGGTTTAAACTTCAGAATGTAAGAGAGGGCTGGAGGGGTGGCATACAGGCCCTATAGATAATACATTTCTCCCTCAGCCCTTGCTTCTGTCTTCTGACTGCAATTTAAATCTTTCCACCAAAGAACATAAGGAGGAGGTGAAAGCCCTGAAACTTTAGGTTCAATCGTGAGACCTGCCACCTAATGTCTGGACTTGCAGTGGTCCAGACATTAGGTGCTCTCCATTTCTTCAGCTTAAGAGTCCATGGGTGGATTAGGAGGAGGGACTCTAGAAGTGACATGCTAATGCCTCTGTTGGAGAAGAATCCAGGCTTCGTGTTTGCTCTTCCACTTGGTTTCGAGCTGGGCTTTCTTCCTTTCCAGGCCAGACTGATGAAAGAACAAAGGAGACATCCAGGTATTATTGACTGTGTGTAAACATTCCTTGCTGTGTTTGTTTTTCAAGGGAAACTTGAATGAACTGGGCAAGCTTCTGATGCAAGGGTCCTTCAGTGTATGGACTGATCATAAAAAGGGTCATTCAAAAGTGAAGGACCTGGCACGGTTCAAGCCAATGCAAAGGCACCTCTTCCTCCACGAGAAGGCAATATTATTCTGTAAAAAGAGAGAGGAAAATGGAGAAGGATATGAAAAAGCACCTTCCTACAGCTATAAGCACTCCTTAAACGTAAGGTACTTTTTAACATCCTAATAAACAGTAAAGTCAAAGTAATAACAATTTGGTTGCAGTAACACAGTAATATTACTTTTGGCTTCTAAATTAATTCCCTTTCCTTGGTGCAAGTCCCATAAAGGGGCTGAGGCACATTTGAAGCTTGGAATATTAAAGTTTACATTAACTATCCAGCGTGGCTGTTTCAAGACCTTCCCAACTGAACTTATGATGCACTTGGTGGAAAATTGAACACTGAACCAAAATCCAGCAGAAATTAGTTACAACTAAGTCCCATTGAAATAACTTAGATTTGGGTTGTGCTCCATCCCATTGCTTGCAATGGAAAGCTGCAATGCAAGGGGGCTGTGGCTCAGTGGCAGAGCACCTGCTTTGCATGGAGAAGGTCCCAGGTTCAGTCCCCAGCATCTGCAAGTAGAGCTAGGTAAGAATCCTGCCTGAATCCCTGGAGAGCCACTGCCAGTCAGTTTCGGCAATACTGGACTAGACGGGCCAATGGTCTGACTCGGTATAAGGCAGCTTCCTATGCTCCTCGTGATGTGAGAGCTGGTGTCACAGCTCTCACACCACTCCATCCATATCGCTGTAGCAACATGGGAGCCTCGGACTCCACTTCTTCCCCACAACAGCGTCAACCCTTGGGAACCTAGGCTAACAACATTGGTATAAGAAAGGAGCCATAGGATGGGCTTCTCATGGTACCCAGGGTTACAGGAAGGACGTCATGCTGCTGTGGCTTCCATGCCCCTGCAGTAATGTAGGAACCACCCAGCCTTAGTGATGGCTAATATTTGCTGGCTTGTGCTTTTGAAGGTTACTTTAAGGACCAAAACAGACATTACTTTAAATGTGTATCTAGAAGCGACGTCTTTTTCTTCCCCATTCTTACTCTAGACTAGATGCATGGCCCCTGATCCAGATCAGGTCCCTAGCATGGGGGATAGGGAGGGCTTTTAAGATATGGATCAGGCCCCATGCACCTACTCTAGAGTAAAAACAAAAAGAAGACATAGCTGCTAGTCACGCATTTAAAGTAATGTCTGTTTTGGCCAATTCTTGCCAATAGTCTTCATCTCTTGTCTCCTTTTCCTGTTTCCTGACAGACTTGTAGAGTCTGAGCCATGTCCCCCTGCGCTCCATGTGCTACATTTGTGCATAGTCTCCTCTTTGATCTGGACACTGGAAAAATGTTTGTCAGGACTATGGTGGGAAGGTTTTCCTCCCCTGCAGGAGTCCCCACATGTGCTTTTATGTCTTTAAAAGCATTGACATGATTCTCAGTTATGTGTTCAATGTCATATGTAGTTTGGGTCCAAATAATTAGTACTGAACAGCTTCTTAAGTGCTCATAGAATCATAGAATAGTAGGGTTGGAAGGGGCCTACGAGGCCATCAAGGCTCTATGGATACAATACAGCTGTTTTGGTACTGAGTGAGTTTTCACCTGGTTGGAGTCATTTAAACTAATCCCAATATTTTGGGCCTACATTGCTTTTATTTCTTTTCCCTAGGATTCAGGTGACTCCAGCAGAACTTTAATGAAATTCTCCATTTTTAAAAACAGGAGGATTTAAACAAAACAGATCAATTCCCCTGCTATTAGCACAGGTTATGGAAATGCTCTACATTGTTTGTTCCCTTTTGGGTTTAGTTATGACCAAAAGTACATATGAGAACAGCTGGAGGGTGGGAGGGAGTTTGCCTTTTAACCAAACCACACAAAGGTCAGTTTTGATGCCTGTGCATAGAGTTGATGGAAGCTTTGCTTAGCAAGGATGTCAACTTGAATGTCAGTTTATATGTATTTTGTTTTCTAGATGGCTGCAGTTGGAATAACAGAGAACGTTAAAGGTGATGCTAAAAAATTTGAAATCTGGTACAATGCAAGGGAAGAAGTTTACATAATACAGGTATAAACAATCATTTTTAAAAACGCAACTTTTAAAAAAGCTGTTTATGCAATGGTCGATGTACATTCCTGGCCCCAGGATCTCCGCTGGGATGGAGAGGGAGAGAGGAAACCCTGACTTGTAGTATGAGAGACAGGATGACGCACTTGCCTCCCTCTGTCATGAAGTCTCAAGATCTGCAAGTCTCAGAGCTCCTTTGTTCTTGCTGTGTACAGCCAGGAGGGGAGAAACAAGCAAGCAGCAATAACAGCCAGGGGCATTGAGATCCCAGGGACAGTGTCAACTAGTGCTGCTGATAGGACATACGTGAGTAAATGAGTTGGGCCTCTGGTCTATTGAGTGCATAGAAGAACTGACAGTGGATCCCAGGAGTAGGGAATAGGGTCTAAAGGGCTCTTGTTTCTCATGTAGAATTAATGAACATGTCTACCTTACTGCTATGCCTGGGTATAAATAGGAATTAAGCAGCCAGACATGTAAGCAGCTTAAACAAAGAGACCTCATAGACCAGCCTTCCCCAGCCTGGTGCCCTGGACTATAACTCTCATAATTCCAAGTCATCATTAGAACATAAGAACATAAGAAGAGCCCTGCTGGCTCAGACCAAGGGTCCATCTAGTCCAGCATTCTGTTCACACAGTGGCCAACCAGCTGTCAACCAGGAACCCACAAGCAGGGCATGAGCACAATAGCACCCTCCCACCCATGTTCCCCAGCAACTGGTGTACATAGGCTCACTGCCTCTGGTACTGGAGGTAGCACATAGCCATCAAGACTAGTAGCCATTGATATCCTCTTCCTCCAGGAATGTCATCTAACCTCCTTTTAAAGCTATCCAAACTGGTGGCCATCACTACATCGTGTGGAAGCGAATTCCATAGTTTAACTATGCGCTGTGTGAAGAAGTCCTTCCTTTTATCTCTCCTGAATCTCACACCAGTCAGCTTCATAGGATGACCCTGGGTTCTAGTATTTTGAGAGAGGGATAAAAACCTCTCCCTATCCACATTCTCCACACCATGCATAATTTTGTAGACCTCTATCATGTCTCCCCTTCTGCTCCTTTTTCCAAGCTAAATGATCCAAGCCTTTGTAACCTTCTCTCATAGGGGAGATGCTCCAGCCCCTTGATCATTTCTGTTGCCCTTTTCTGCACTTAACAAATGCTTTAAGCTGCAATCCTATACCTTCTTTCCTGGGAGTAAGTCCCATTGAACGCAGTGGGGCTCCAGAGTAAACGATCCCAGTGGTTGTAACCTTCTCTCATAGGGGAGATGCTCCAGCCCTTTGATCATTTTAGTTGCCCTTTTCTGCACTTCTTCCAGCTCTACAATATCTTTTTTTAGGTGTGGTGACCAGAACTGGACCATTGCCAGTGGTCATGCTGGCTGGGAATTATGGGAGTTGTTGTCCAACACATCTGGAGGGCACCAGGCTGAAGAAGGCTGTAGTAGTCCAGTCCTCCCATTTTTCAAAACAAGGTCTTTGGGGAGCAATGGGTGGAGCCTATGTGACAAGTTTGTACTGGGCCCAGAGAAATGATACCTGGACGCTGGTAGCAACTGCAATGAGTTCTCATACACCATGTGATGATCTCTTAATGTGTGACAGCTCTATATGCTTCTTTGTATGTAACCCTGAGAGGTGCTGAGCTTGGCATTTACAATATACGGACAGTTTTTAAAAAGATATAGAGTGGTCTCGCTTGTTACATCATAATGTGCAATATACTCAGAGTATGCCCATTTCATAATATGTGAAGGAGCCCTAAGTTTCTCAACGAAAGAAAGAATCCCAACGTGTGTTGGCCCATGTAACTCTTTTTATAGAAAATATGGAATAATAATACTAATCCTATTAAATTGGGTAGAATAAGTTGAATTGTCTTCTGACAGAAGGGATTTTGTGACTGTAACAAGACACAATCGACTTTACATCCCAGTCAAAAATAATTGGTTTTCTTTAGGGCCTAGGATGTTGAGTCTTTCTGTCTTCTTTTGGGGTGACTAAATCAGTGGCAAGCTGTTGATTAAATTTCTTACTTTTCCTTTTTGACGTAGGCTCCAACGCCCGAAGCCAAAGCCACTTGGGTAAATGAGATCAGAAAAGTATTGACCAGCCAGCTACAGGCATGCAGGCGTAAGTCTATTCTTCCTTTTCTTTTCCTCCCTGATATCTAAGAATAGCAAAGTGCCCATCAGTACGACAGCTTTATTTATTTTCTCCTGCAGGCATGAATGCATCCCATGACATTGTGAGAGGGATTAAAAGGGCTGCAATTAGAGACGAGTTGAGATAGGAGCAAAACTTTCCACCCTATCCTGATGCTGGGGTTACTACTATTTGACGAAAGTTTTGCTTCCAGCTCACGTATGTCCCCAGTTGTAGCCCCTTTCGTTTTTCCAGTAAAAGAAAATTGGCACCAATTGAGGTTTTCTTTCTTTCTTTAACTGCCACACAGGGTGGGTTGGGGATTTGGAGAGAGCGGTAGCTGGGCATGTGGTGGTCCCAATCTAGATCGGAGCCCTGCATGCCTTCTTTAGAGTAAAGAAAATCATGAAAGGGAGTTGCATGCTATGTAATTAACATAATGCGAAGTTTAATCCTTTACAAAGTAAGTATTACATAAATTTCAATTTTTCACCAGAATCCTTCCCCTTTTTTCATGGCTTTAACATTTCCACAAATGTACATCTTGAGCAAAGGGATAAAGAAACTACAGATGAGAACTGAAAGAGTAGATCAGATTGGGTCAATGGGAACAGTGGATCTCTGTGCACACCCTTCAGATTGACCCATTGGTTTGAATGTAATGATCAACCATGGTTAGTTAGGGCTGCCTCCCACCTGCTTGCTGCTTCTGCTTTGCATCTGGTTTGAAAAACAATGCAGGAACACCCTGTCACTCAGTTGTTCAGGGTGACATGTGAACCTGGCACTCTGTGTTGTTGAGGGAGAAACAACCCAGAGCTTTCATCCAACAACAAACCGTGGGTTAAAACTCTGGGTTGTTTCTCCCTCAACAACCCTGAGTGCTGGGTTCAGATGTCACTGCAACCAACCCAGGAACAGCATGTTCCTGGGTTGTTTGCTAAACTGGATGCAAAGCAGAAGCAGCAAGTGTGTGGCCCCAACAAACCTTGGGTTGTTGTTCCATGCGAATTGTGTTCCTCTCAGGATCCTTGGTGGACTTTGATATATGTATGCTCCCTAAAGAACAAGACAGAGAGGCAGGTTGCGATAGTGAAAAGGTAAAGATAAAGGTAAATAGCACTGGAAATCCAAGAGACATGGTAGTATCTGTGACATACCAGTTACACCACAACAACCTGAGCATGGACAGAATTCTCCATGTAACTGTGGCATTTGCTTCTGCCTACAAGAATGAGAGGCTTTGTAGGCTGCATCTGCACTGCCTATGTTCTGTGTGCCTTCAATGTACTGGGCATTTGTTTTTGTCTGCTTTTTCTGTTATGCTTAATTCATACTTCAGTGCAAAAGCGATGGGTTATGTATGTCCCACAAGATAAGTTGGTAGGGTTTGTTTAACTGTCGCTTTTTCAGATTAACAACAATATTTCCCAGGAATTGTATTGTTGCTATACCAGACAGAATGGATATCTCAAGCTAGAAAGTTGCAGACAAGAGAACTGAAGGAACAAGGGTGCATTACTCTCACAGTAATAGCCTAACCAAAGTCCCATAGTTAATGTGAGAATTCTGTCCATACTCAGTTTGTTGTGACGTCATTGAAGCCATATAACTTAGTCCCTCTTTTTGGTGAGGGCTCCTTAGATTCCAAAGTGTGCAGAAAAGTTCCAAAAAATGAACCGAAGGTTTGTAATATGGCTAAAGTACTTTGGGAGTCTCTGTCTTCCTTACAGAAGCCAGCCAGCACAGAATTCTAGAACATACACACAGCTTACCTCTACCTGCATCTAATACAAGGTGAGTTACTATCTGCTTTGCCTTTCTCTAAACTATATATTTGCTTTTACCTTCCTAGGTAGATATTACTTCTTGAAAGTTTGAATTCCTTTTTAAGTTATATACAGCAGCTAGTATACTTTTACAAGAATATTTTATGTGCTTTTATAACTAGTAGATTATGATCCTAACTGTTGTACATTTACATTCGTAGAAGTCTGCTTTTCCTCATGATCATAAATCCTATTGAATAGTAGGCCTACATCTTTGCTTACACTATTGGGCTTCTTTCTATTTCTAAAATATGGGTTTGGGGTTTTTTTTACTACTTGTCTTAGGCAGATAGGCATGGTCGTCCCCTGCCAATGGCCTACATCCCAACAGGGGCCCACTGACAAGAGCCCCTTGGAGTTGCATCTCCTCTTCAGCATTGCAACCTGCCCTTCTCTCTGTCCCAGACAACAATGAGAGTGAGAAGAAGGAGCAGTAGACACCCCTGGCTCTTTGCCTGTCAAGCAAGCAAGTAGTAACAATGATAAGAAAGAGGAGGAAGAGCAATAGTAGCTGTTGACAGTGATGGAAAGATGGCAGATTCATTGAGGGAGGGGGCCCATTGAGGGTGTCTTGCCCAAGGGCCCTCAAAAACTTGGAACTGGTACAGGTCTTACAGGTCTTTTTGTAACCTGAAACCCGCCTTGCATATCCTACTTTCAAGCTAAGTGCCCTTCCATTTTGCTCCAGAAAAAGTCTGCAGATATGAAATGAACCAGGCAAAAATAATGCTATAGCACAGAAATATGTTTTATCCTTTTTGTGGTCATCCACCCTCATCAAGAAGTGTGTGTATCATTCCTAAGCTTGCCTCCTACTTTTTTAGCAATACTTTAACTTGCTGTGAGATTGTTGTAATTACCTTGTGATGAAAATAGGGCCATGTCGATGGCCCTTAGTGTATGTAGTCTTACATTTCTCCCTAAACAGCCCTTCAAGAAATGAGGGAAGAAATATCAGAAAGCAAGAAGAGAGAAATGCTGATCTTGCAATTCCGGATGGTTGTGTCACCTCAATAGCACCAAAATACCCTGAAAAAGGCAAAGGTAAATTTGAAGTACGCTTTGGTTATCCATGGGCATCAATTAATGGTAAAGTGGGACGAGTTAGGATGTGAAACATGAAAGGATTGAAGTGGCAGTATCTTATTTATTTTGTGATGTCAACTCTTGTTATACATAAAACAAACAGCTCTATAAAAATTAAAGCTTTCCATTTCTGTACACATATAGCTAACATTAGCTTATGCTGCTGATTAGTCCTGTTTAGCATCTGTTGAAATCAACACATTTTCCTAAATCCCTTGGTAAAACCATGAGGATTGATTTCCAAGAACCTATTTTCTTCCTTTGGTTGGTTTTCATTACTTAATTATGATTCCACCCCAGTTTTAAATGGAAAAGATTCCAGAGCTATATTAAACACACAGGTGGTTCTGTTAATCTGATCAAATTGCAATCATCATTTCTTCACCAAAGCCTACTTTTCTGACACAGCCTCCTCTTTACCTTTGTCTTGTATGTTCTTTCTCTCTCCTCTTACATCTCTCTTCTTTTTATAGATGATATGATAACTAGTCCTACCTCAGATTGCTCAGCTCATTAAAAAAAAAACCCTTACACTGCAAAGCTTTACTAGCCGCAAATGTCGGAAAAAAAGTCAGAAAAAAACAGTAGATTATTGTTGTCCAGTACAGACTGTAGTTGACATTATTCCTTCTAGGCATGCATGCGAGATAGAGAGAGAGAGAGAGAGAGAGGACTCCCATGAAGAAATACTAGCTTGGATTCAAAGTTGTTTAGCATGAGCCGAAAAGCACTTGTAAGGTGGTTCCTCAGTTTCCATCTACGATCTGTGCACCATACCTGTCAGTCCCCCATCCCTCAGGATCTGCTTTTTGTGGACGCTGGGGGTTGCAGCGGGGTGGATGGGGCAGGAAAGCTCTTCTCAAAGTGTTGGGGATTCAAGCCATAAGGATTTCCATATTTCCAAGGTCTGGGTTGCTTCTTCCTACCTCAAAGCCTGGGGCAGAAACTCTTGATATACAGTTCCCAAGTTCCCCAAAGGGCAGAAACCAACTTGAGCTATGAAACTATGTAGAACATAGTTCTATAGAAATAGAGGCTAAATAGAAGATTTGAAGTGATCATGTTGACAAAAGTATAGAAATAATACAAGAGTACAGAAATCGCATTAGCATATTTTCATCCCAGCTGCGTCCATGGATATCCTACCGTTTTCTATTCAGACAAAAAGGCCATACGCTCTTTTTCATAATACTCTGTTAAGAGTCCTGACACTGAAAGGGGAGATACACAAACATTGCAAGCTGTGTTCCATATCTACCTGGGGGCCATCTACACGGCACTGCTTTCAACCTTCACTCTGTCATAACTGAGTAGCATTGCAGCTGTGAATTAACTTCTGCTGTGGTAGAATGTGCATGCGCGATTTACTGTGGACTTCTCCAACAGGAAAATCCGCTGTGCCCTGACGCATAGCCGTCGAAATGTTGTAAATGCGGCAGTTGTGCTGCTGTTTTTGTTTTACCATTATATTTAAATGCGCAGCTGCACAGGCATGTGAGGGTGCAGGTATGACACTTTGGGTTTTAGTGGCTGTTTTGTATTTTAGGGGTTCTTTTGTGTCTGTCCATTCCTCGTTAGGTAAAATGTGGGTGGTTTGCTCCATGCCAACTGTTTGGCAGTCCTCCAGCCCGAGACTCCTGCGATGGTTTGCACATGCCAAGGTGTGTGCCCATGAAAGGTACATGCCTACCCATCATTCCAAAATGGTGGCTGGAGTGAAGTTGGCCCTGGACCTTCTGCTCCCCCAACACGCCCCCCCAGCCCTTGGTCACTGACTCCAAAGCAGCCAGTGCAAAGATACGAAGCTGCGAAGGTGTGCGAAGGCGTGGTTGAAGAAATGTGCACACTTACCTGTGTCTCTGTAACTGTGCAGCCACGAAGGAACAGGGAGGAGTGATAAGGCATCACAGAGTGACACAAGCACTAGGCGCACCTACCACACACCCACTGCAAAATGCGAAGTCAGTTCAGGGAAGGGACAGACAGCTCGCAACCATGGGAAACCTGCAGCAACCCAAACACATCGAAGCAAAATGCCTCTGGAAATCCGCACTTTCCAGGTGCAGTTACTGCAGACTTAGGATCACTAGTGGGAAGTGTTCCAAATGGACATCAGTTGCACTAATGCACACAGTTGGACCCTTCCCAGTGGTTCCTTGCTCATAGTGAATACGTTATCTGAATTGTCCAGCGTTAAGCAAGTATGTGTCCTTTGTTTAGGGTGACTAAGGAGGAGGTGTTGAGATGACATGTTCATTATAACCATGGAGCTATCATGAGGTAGAGGGGAGAAATGACCACCACAATTCTATGTATGTACCTCAACCAGTAGGAAAAAGTGGTGTTTTTCCAAGCACACTGCTGTAATGGGTCTTTTTAACAACCTGATTACCTTTTAGTTCTTTCTGGAGAAGCTGCAAATTAGTTAATACTCCCTGCTTGCCTTGACAGAAGCAGCATCTCCTACCAATAAAAGCCAGACTTTGCCAATGAACCATCTTACAGGACCAGGTATTGATAGAGGATTTAGTTTTATTAGAATAAAATCATATTTGAACACATAACATACTAATTCATTATGACTTCGCTACAGCTATTTAATATTTGTACTTATAACCGTAAATGTGCCTTTTTTCCATTTTCCCTATATTTCTCAATTACCTACATTTTTCACTTGCTTCTATTTTAAGAAAAGAATCCCACTTAAAATAGACATCATTTCAATGCTCATTTTGATTTGTCAGTATAAACTCAAAGGTAATTTGCATGCAACCCACCTATTTTTCTCTTTCCAATTCTTCAATCTCTTTCTCTTTTTCTCTCTGTTTTGTTTTGTTTTCCTATTCATCCTGTTACAGCTTCTATCAGCCCTGACAAAAACACTAAACGACATGAAGTAAAGAGTGATCCAACTCCTCTGGGTTTGAGAGGTAGAGTGGAACCAATTTTTCATATTCATAATTGTAGGGTCCCAATGTAATATGTGCATTGTGTTGGCTTTATTGCCAATCCCTTGTTTTGGAGCATTCTCACTTACAATTATATGGAAGTTTGGACGGAGCACACTTAATCATAGCAAATGAAAAGCTGTCATGAATTACTGTGTCAAGGACAGCATTTAGCATCATCCATCAATATCATGGAGGCTCCATACAACAAAGTGAATATTTATGTTCTGGACAGTTCTTGTGGGATTTTAACAAAAGGAAAAGCAACCCATGTGCCCATGCCATGTGACGCACGCGCTCAACTTCGCAGGCTGGAGGATGCCGAAAATAGTGTCAGAACGGTCACCAGGTTTCTTCAATGTGCCCATATCCACTGACAAATCTATGCGCTGGCTTCCTTGGGCAAAACCCATATGAATCCATCCTCAGTGAGACTTGACACCCATAATTTTTGGTAATGGAGGTCTTAATCACTTGGCATCCACATATTTCATTATAAGAGCTGTATTAGATAGGGAAGGGTATTCACACAAAATAATAACTTACTGATAGTAATAATAAATTTATTGTTTTTATTATTTATTTATTACATTTCTATACTACCCATTAGCCAAAGCTCTCTGGGCAGTTTACAAGGCAAAGCTTGAAACCATGAACTATAATAACATAGTAAAACTTAATATAAAACCATAAGTTAAAACAGAATAAAGCCAGGCCAGCTTTGGAAGTTGGCACCTTGATATAGGGATGGGAGTGAAAAGACTGAATAATAAGCCTTTGAAACCTACCCACCCACCCCTCACCATACACACACAGGCTCACTTAAGCACTTTTTCCTTGGAAACCTCCTTAGCCTGGCTGTATAAAGCAGGAATTTTCAAGCTGGTTTCGCTATGCTGCTTTACATGTGGAATACTGTGGGTGTATGCAATCTCCAGACAAGATCTAATGTGGCTTCTACAGGGCATTCGGGGAGACAAAATCAGACAAACATAGATGCAAACTGAAGGCCTAATGACATGCAACTCAAGATTCGTTCAATAAGTAACGGCTATAAGAATAATAGCCCAGGAGCAGATCTTGGAAAGAGCCGTTCCTCCTAATAAAAAAGACAAAGACACAAAGGGCTGGATGTGCCTGATCTTGTCTGATCTCTGAAGCTAAGCAGGGTCAGCCCTGGTTAATACTTGGATGGGAGACCGCCTGGAAATCAAGCTTCCTGCCTGAGCAGTGGGTTGGACTCGATGGTATGCAGGTCCCTTCCAACCCTATGATTCTATGATAAAGTGTCTGATCTAGAAATGCGCAAAGATGATCACTGTGTGTGCACCTGTGCAATCCCTTTTCTGTCCATAAAGAAGCTCATTGGGTTTGGGCCCAAAACATTGAAATTCTGCACAGATGCTACACAAATAGCATCATCCACCTGATCCATTATATTCAGGTAGCCGTTCTGTTCTCCCAAAGAACATGGCTCCCAAAGGACGTTGTGCGTGACACAGAGAAAAGGAGTTCAAAGCAAGAAACGTCCCTTTTTCATTGAAAAGAAACCTGTTTAATTCAAATAGCCTTCCTGAAATGGGTCGTCCAACACCATAAGCTGATGTTCCTTCTTGCATAATGGGTAATTGAATATTGTTTGTCCTGCCATAATGCCTCAATGACAGGAGAACTGGCACCTGCTAATGTTTCCCGTCAGACTCAGAAGCAATAACCGTCTACTCAGGATCTGGCAACCCTATTTTTTTGCCGATACAACAAATGGAGACAGGAGTCGCATCAGCTTGGGCAAGGGTGGGGAGAGGTGCTGGGAGGTTATCCTGGATTTTGTTTTATTTCCAGATATGGGATCTATATCCGCATTTTCAGGAAAATTGTGTGTGAAGTGTACCACAGAAGCCTGCCAACAAACCTGTGTTGTTCTGCACCTGCTCCTTAAGTTCAGGCACAAATGCGCCAACAAACAAAACTGTGTGAAAAGCTAAGACATGAGAATCAGAGCGTGGAGGTGGGGTGGGTGCATTGTAGCAATAGATAATACCATCTCTGTGACAGATAAACAGTGCAAGACATACTGCTTTTGTGTTTCGTTTGAATTGTGATCCAGTAGAATCTCGCTTCCGGTTTCAGGCTCAGGATGAAGGCAGTAGCATCACAGCTACGATGTAATGCACTGGGAATATTTATTATTCAGTTCTTTCACAGATGCCAGTTCTGTGTTAACATGGAACAGGGCCAAGTGGGTCAGCACTACTTGCCTTTTGCTAGCAGCCCAGCGCAGGCAAGGTAATGTATCCCTCCTGGGCCACAGGAGCTTTGCGCATGGTGTGGTGTGCTGTGACTTCTGGCTGCTTAAGGGCTTGCTTTGGCTTTTCCCGAACATCTCGTAGCCTCGCAGCTGACAGGCAACAGCGCTGGTTTTGCAGAACTGCCAGGAAAAAGCACACCCACACCTTAGCTTTTTTCGATTTTAATCATTTATAGCTAGGATTTGGTGGGTGAAGGAGTCCTTACCTTGGTTATTTTGTATTAGTTTGCTCTTATACCTGGAATGCAAGCATCATTACAGATCTTCCAGGACTTTCATTTATTGGTCACGTTTACATACTACCCTTCCTCCAAAGAGCTCACGGTGCCATATAGGGGGTTGCCCCTCTCCCCTCCTGTCAACAACTTGTGAGGTAAGTTACACCGATGGCCAAACTAGATGTAAAACGAGTGTTCTCTAATAGGAGCTCCCAACAGCTTCAGCTTGTCCACAAGGCAACTGGCGCGCGCGGCGGTGTGTGTGATTTGGATCAGGGCCAGGGAGATGGGGTTATTTCCCCACACACCAATTCTCCACCCTTACCCCCTGTCCCCAAGCAGTTATTAGCTGCAGAGAGGAAAACATACAGGCGCCATATTTGTTTTCTCCTCTGTGGCTGATAGCAACTCTAGGGGTAGCAGGGATTTGCATCAAGCAGTTAGTGTGGATGCAAAAGGTTAATATCCCTTTCTTCCCACACCTGAACTCCAATGGAAATCACGGTATCACCCTCCCCCACCGCTGTTTTTGGACAAAGGTAATAGCTGGAATCCACCTTCCACCAGCAGAACAGAAACTGCTGGCAGAAGGGATTTCCCCTCCTCCCCATGCATCCCCCAAATCTGCTTCCAAGGGCTGGGGAACCCTTTGGAGTAGATTTGAGGGCATGGGGGGGGGGCTGCAGGGGGGAAGGGAAGGCAGGAACATTGTCCACTCATACAACATTTGGTTTAAGCCAGTACAGGTACATCTCATCTAGTTTGGCCCTGAGAAAGAGATTGACTTGCTTAAGGCAAACCAGTGAGCACCCTAATGACAGAGCAGGGATTCAAGCCCAAATCTTCCTAGTCCCAATGCGGCCCCTCTAGTCCCAGTGCAACCCAGGATCTACTATACCACACTGGCACTCTGCTGCTATTATGAGCTAGTAAAATGCCCCTCGATATGTTGGCGTGGGCAGTCAGGGCTTGCATATTTCAAACATCTCTTGGGGAGAAGAGCTCACAGAGACACGTTTTGCCCTTCCTGTGTCACTTGTTATGGAAGCTGGGCCATCCAGTGTCAGATGAGGAGGGCAGGCTTTGCTTCTACCATAACAGTGTCCCCAAGTGTAGCACTCTACATTTTCCCACAGGACTGAATGATAGCCATTCATGCTTACATGGGGCAAAGTAAATGGGTGTGTTCATTAGCATAATTGGGAGGGGCATCTGAATATGCCCTGAGTATCTCTGTTCTTTGGGGGGCCAGGCTCTAGCTATCCTCAGGTGGTCTTGCCAACATGTATTTTGTCTGATAGAAATCAGTGCAAGCCATTGACAACCACACTTACTCTAATCTTCATAGTTCCTCTGTAGGTTTAGTTTCTTGATCGGCTTTTTTAAAAGTAAGGGAAAATGTGGAAATCTCAATCTGTCACATGAGTTTATTGAGATGTATTTATTCTGGTGGTGAGTGACTCACAAGTAAGTACAGTCATGTAGTTTGCTTTATTGGCGTGACAAACACAAGTGTACCATGGCTAAGATGTGCATGACGCCCATGGCTGTATCTTGTTCTGATGACAATGTACAATCTTAGAAGTATAATTGAAGGGATTTTTCATATTAGAGCTGAAAGGGTTTTGTTTCCCAGCTGATAAATCATGCTGTTTTGTGATCCTTTATTTGCATGAAGCCTCAGTTCTTATCCTAAGTCACAGTTGGTGTCACATGGTGACACATTTTGTCATATTTCATCAGGTTCATTTGCTGATGAAAAAGCATACCAGCTGAAAGCACATTGTGACTTGGCTTCCACTCCATCTGTGATGTAAATGGGATCTAAGAAGAACTGAGAAGTCATAAGATCGATCTTCTCTGTGCTAGCGTAGTGATGGCCAAGTTGAGGACTACCAATGTTCTATAAGATATGAATATTTCAAATAATGGTTCAGTTTGGCCAAAGTCTTGGTCTTTGGTTAGTTTGTAATGTGTCACCTGGCCAGGGTTGGTGATAACACCCGCTGCCTATCAGCTCCAAGGAGAGTATAAGATAGTCACAGTACAGTATTTAGCACAGTGGAATTGGCCCAGAGGTATCTAGCATTTTTAAAGCTTTTCTAAATGGATGCTGAATTTCATGTAGAAGTAGCAACAGTTAAAGGCTATTTTTATTATTATTATTTATTTATTCTGCAGCAATTCTGAAGTATTCCAAAAGCTGCATTACTTATATAGCATTTTCAAGTATTCCAAAAGCTTCGTGAATATTGTCTCACTACTAGTTTTAGCTCTTGCTTCAGAGATTATCAGTAATGGTGGGTTATTGGTTTATTAAGGATGGTCTAAAACATCTCAGTATCTTGATGCTTCTGAAGAAAATGATGATTGGTCTAGTGCAGAGGATCCACTTAATTCCTCAGATGCAGAAGAGGAAGGAAAAGAAGAGAAGAAGCTGGTAAATAAATACATGTTTACATTTATTGGGGAAAGGGGGATGAAATGTATGAATCCACATTCAGTGACTAATCTCTCATAGAAACTTCGGGATTTTTTTGGAATATATTTTTATTTATTTTATCTTTATAAATGAAATAAGCAATACCAAGAATACCAACAACCTGATCAATACCAGAATTTCCCAGCAATACAATATTCTTATGAGGACACAACAGTAACAAAAAGGAAAAGAAAAGAGGAAAAGAAGAGAAAGAAAATAAATTTCTTTCCCTCCCCCTCCCCTTCCCCTTTAAAGGATTAAGTTTAAACTCCAATACCCCCGGCTTCTGATGCCATTCTCTTTTAAAAACTACATAACATTAAGAATGTACAGTTTAGTAAACATCCTTACATTTCAATATCATAAGAAATATAGTGTTATATAATAATAAAATTTAAAATAAACTTTCAACAATCAGTAAAATATTTTATACTAGATATATAAATACATGTGCACAATACACCTTCAAACAATATATTTAAATACAGCATATCATATCTATTTTGGAATAAAGAAATAAAAAAGAAAAAGAAAAGAAAAACGAAAGAGAATAAATGAATATATGTATAATCATTTATCTTCTGACCTAGCCTGGATCATGTAGACGAAACATAAACAGTTAACAGAGCTTGTTTAAAGATTCCAGTTCATGGGGTTGTAACAGCAATGTCACGCATTTTTATGTTCAGCCATGCCTCCGCCATTTCATGATTTAGAAACTTCTTCATCTGACCTTCAGACACAATGCAAAGTGTAGCAGGATATTTTAAGCAATATTGTAAGTTAATTTGTTTTGCCATATTTTTCGCTTTGATGAATTGCCTTCTTTTATTCGCCACCTCTTTGATGTAATCTGGAAATAACATAACTTTATCTTGTTTCCAGGAAAGGCTTCCACCCTCTCTTGCCAAACGCAGGATATAATTCTTTGTAAATTGGACTATGATCGTATATGGTCAGTCCCTTTAGCATTTGGCACATGAAATGCCTGCTCAATATCAAGTAAATAATCAGATGGGACAGGGAGTATCTCATGCAAAAGTTTATCCACAAAAATAGGCAATTTTACATCATTAGACAGATTTTAAATCCCAATAATACATACATTGGATCTGCGCGTGAAGGCCTCCAGCTGAGAAATTCTGTCGGAGTCATTTTTAAAACAAACTTGTGTCATAGTTTCATTCCCTGCCATTCAGTCTTCTAGGTCGTTAATTTTCGTCTCCATTTTTTGCCAAGACGCATTAATTAGATCCACAGCTCCTTGCAAGGCGGTGATGGAATTTTGGATTAAATCCAACCTTTTGGCTTGCTCCGTAAATTGTGAAGATAAAGTCTTTATCAGAGTAACTAATTCCCCTATATCTAATGTTCTCTAATGTAGTTAGCTCTGACCCCTGCATCCTGGGGGTCATTTTAGACTCCCAGCTGTCCATGGAGATTCAGGTGTCAGCTGTGAGCTGGACAGTGCTGTACCAACTCCTTCTGATGCGGCGGCTTGCCCCTACCTTCCCGACCATCTGCGTCCATCGGTAGTACATGCCCTGGTCTCCTCTCATCTAGACTACTGTAATGCGCTCTATGTGGGGTTACCCTTAAAGATGGTTCGGAAGCTGCAGCTGGTGCAGAACGCAGCAGCTTGCATGATCACATCACTCCAGTGCTGTAGGAGTTGCACTGGATACCATTTGTTTTCCAGGCCAAATTCAAGGTGTTGGTTTTGACCTTTAAAACCCTATGCAGTTCTGGCCCAGCCTATCTCAAGGAGCGCCTCCAGTAACACCAGACAGGCCGCTCAACAAGATCAGCCTCGGATAGCCTTCTCTCTGTCCCATCAGCCAGGTCAGCTAGGCTGGTGAGAACAAGGAAGTGGGCCTTCTCTGTGGTGGCCCCCACTCTCTGGAACTCCCTCCCTAGGGAACTCTGCCATGCCCCCTCTTTAATGAGCTGCTGCCACAGATTGAAAACGTGGTTGTTCAGGCAGGCATTTGGGGTAGGTTAGGGTATTTTTAGAAACACGATGTTTTAATGTAGAATTTTACTGCTTTAAACTGTACTGTTGTACATCGCCCAGAGTGGCCAGGTGACCGGCCAGATGGGCAATTAAGAAATTTAATATAAATGAATGAATGAATGAATGAATGGGTAGTGTATGTGTATGCACACAGATAGACAGACAGACAGACAGACAGATACACACACACACACACACACCCCTTTGCCATGCGCGCGCAAAATGCCTGACGTCATGATGGGCAGATGTATGTCAAGAGATTACCCTTACATAGCAGGGACCCCTGGAGTGCATGAGTATGTGAGCGCAATGCATCCTCACTGCACTTTGCATGGAGGCTGGGTGCACCCAGTGCCAGAGATGGTCGTTAGATTTTGTCCCCACAGCAAGGTAGTCCCAGGTGTAGCTCTTTTACTTTTCTCTGAGTGTAAATTACAGGAAAAGGACTGCAGTTTGAGGCACCATTGGAGAAAGGCTAAACTGACACCAGCGTCCAGTTACATCCCAGATTTCTAGCTATTCCTTTTGTCCGATGGAATGCTGTTGAAGTAATCTGGAACTGCATTGCTCCATTCTGGGGTCTATTTCTTGTTTGTCATAGAGCAGGGGTGGGGAACCGCAGGCCCGGGGGTGGCAGATCTGGCCAGCCCTGCAGGGTGCCCCCTTCCCCTGGCCCCGCACCGTCTCCCAACCACCAATAATTTGTTGATTTCCCAGCTATTGGCAGTAAGATCTTTAAGCTACACTATTCTGGTAGTTTGTGTATTTTATGGCCCCACCCGCTTTGCCTTCGGCTCTGCCCCTTTGCCTTCGGCCCCATCCACCACTGAAAGGTGGCCCCCCGACAGCTTTTCTGAACTTGAATTTGGCCCTCAGGCTGAAAGAGATTCCCCGCCCCGTCTTAGAGTGTGACAATCTTGGAAATGGTGCATATATAATGCCTAATGTAGGCATAGTCTAGAACTCCACCTGTGTGACAGCTTCTACGTGTCATTTGTGAGGGAAAAATGCTCCCCATGCATAATGGGAAATCCTATACACTTGCCATTTCAAAGAAGGAGAATGGGAACCCCTGTGCACATGGGGCTCTGAGTTCCTAGTGGTGATCATTATGTGCCCGTGACCAGGGATGTTCATGAAGTTGCATTGTAGAAATCATCAGAATAAATTGATTTGTTAGTGTCAAAACCTACATTTGGCACCTTGATAATCATAAACTCCATCTCTGGGCTATGTGATTATTTCTTATTAAACCAATTGTAGTTTCTCCTCTGTGTTTAGACCCCCGGTAAATACACAGTTGTGACCAATTACGACAGTGGAGGCTCTGAAGACCTGATGCTGAAAAGTGGAGAGTTAGTTCAGCTGATCCACGAAGGAGAAGACGGGCTTTGGTATGAAGAAGTATATTTTAAGAGGGGGCATCCTTAAAAGCACTTTGAGCCACTGCACACATAATGTTCCAGATATCTAACTATAGTTAAGAGATCAGGAGCGGGATTGTTCATTCAGTCCAAGATTTGAAGGTATTTTTCAAACCATAGTTAAGATTGGTAAAGATGTACTCTCTTAACCATGGCTAAACTCATTGGGAGAAAGATGGAGAGAATTTACACACACAAAAAGACACTGGGGAAGGGAGAAGGTGAGCCCTGGGTCCAATCTGGATGCTATGCATGCACCAGAACAAATCTCAGAAATCATCTGTCTTTAAGAATGGGCTACATTGCTTCCAAATGAGGCATACTGGTTTAATCTTACACATTTTCATACAGTTAAAAAGCAAAAATGTGTTTCCTAGGTATGTAAGAAACCTGAGCACAAGCAAAGAAGGTTGGATCCCAGTCAGCAGACTGTTGACACTGCTTGGAAACTCAAAATCTGCTGTATCTCTGAGCAGCTCGGGTAAGATTGCTGTTGTAAATGCTTTAGTTTAGCTTAATTTGTTAAAGAGCTAGTGTCACGTTAACCACAGTTCAAAATGTAAAGTTAAAATGCACTTCTCTGTAAACTTGTGTGCATTCCATCCAGAGTCTGCAGCTGCTTCAAGTACGCTGAGCTCATCTTCAAGCTACAGTGAGAGTTGCAACGTTACCAGCACCAGTTTCTCGGACGTTAAGGGCTAACTTTAAGGCTCCATCAGGACTCTTGTGAAGTTTTCAAACTCCTGATGCAAATACTGGATGTCAGATGAAACAGAGAAGCACTGTGCTTGCGTGTCTCTCCTCCCATGTTTAAATGGTCATTTACAAAGTCTTCTTAAAGACATTGAATGAAAATGTACGAGGTGGTTGGAACATGGACTAGTAGGACACTTGTTGGAAAGAAAGTCTTCCACAAGTTGCGTGTCAGAAATCTTCTCTAGAACAAAATGAAGCCTGCAGTGGATAATGTGGAAGAATATTATGAAGAAACCAGGCTGTGTCCATTGGTGTAAATCTGTACAGTTAGAACAGTAAATATGAAGTTAATGTATAATGTAGAAAGAAGTGAGAAACTTTACCTTAACAGGTCATCTTACACAAAAACCACCTGGAGTCTCTGTGTAAAGTGCAGGAAATCCGTTTTGATCTGGGTATTCTTTTCTGCCTTTGTGTTTTTTTAACCACTGTGCTTTATGTAGCCATAGGCTACACTACAAAAGAAACGAACAATTCCACTCCAATAGAAACAATACTTTTTTTGTACACTATGTGGCAATGGCCATTGGGCGGCGGGGGACGGACGGACATCTAAACCAAATTCTATAACAAGGATAGTTGTTAGTGGAATGCTGACAATTTGATAAATTCTTTGATAAAACCAAACCCTTTTTATTATGGAGTAAAAACACTGAAACATGTTTTATATCAGTTAAGCATTATACAATATCATGCAATTGTCTTTAGCTCTTACAGTTAGAAGATGGCCCCAAGCTAATAAATGAAATATATCTCATTCTCTCTTTAGACTGATGTCCTTCCTGCTACTAAAATTTTACTGTGAAATTAAGAGCTTCATTTGAGTATGGGAACACTTTTTTAAACAAAGGGAAATCATCAGCATTTTATTTTCTACATGCTGCATAAATTGCTCCCTCTAAGGTATGTTTCTACAGATCTGCCTTACCAAATGCCAGCAGTATGTAAACTCCTGTATAAACCATGTTGGATTCACCCACACTTTTGAATTAACTTATAGCTCATATCATTAGTAGCTCATTCATGTATTATATAATGAAAAGTCACATGAAAGTGAATGTTCGACTTCCAGCACTTATGAAAACCATGCAGTTAGAATCCAGCAAGATTAATTTTGATTTTTCTTCCTGCCATATAAATAGTCTCTCATCATATTGTTCCAAATGCTAGAAACAAATTCTCACTTGTGGTTACAATGAAACCACGACTGGCTCCGGCCAGTGCAAAATTTTATGTCTACCTGTATATGTTTATATATGTGTGGTATGTATCAATGTAAAGATGTGTATTTATACTCTTCAGGCTGCTAAAGATGCCTCCATTTGTATTTAGGTTTCTTCAAGAGGCAGCAACCTGAAGGCTGTCCAGGGCTTTATTTTATACGATTTCCAGTATGGAAAGACGCATCTCTTCACGTTATTGTACCCAAACAAGACTTTGCGCTGCAGTAATAAAATAGCAATAGTCTTTGTAACGTATTTTGTAAATACGAGTATTAAAAAAACTCTCTTGCTCCAAAATTTGTCCTTGAAGGAAAGATGCAATTCTGGTGTGCACACCGGGCTTCATAATCATATGCCCACCCCCAGCAGCCAGTGGCACCAGGTTGGGAGTCTGGCAAACAACAAACATTCTATAAAAATATAGAATGAATGAATGAAGTGCTTTATTGCTTCTCTCTGAAGGAGCTACTATGGGAGGCAAAGCTATGGAAGAGGCCCTCCTATCAAATCCTGTCCCTTTTCACTTGGGCCCTAACAATGTTGTTATTCACGTGGTTGTATGTGTATCATTGCACTTTAATACAGCCCACATTTTAATTTTTCTACTGCTCCTGTAAATTACCACTAGAGAATCCAGTGTCTTTACTGTATGTATGAAACCTTGAATAAACTTCAGCATTTCTTGCTGGGTGGTCTTGACATAGCGGTGCTGTGTTTTGTTTTCATTTGTTTTGTGGTGACCAAATTTGTCAGAAGGTGCAGTGAGTCAAAGTGCGTCCACCCTCTGCTGGAAACAAATGAAATGCTAAATGTGCATCACACATTCTAATCGCCTGCAGCAACATCCCTGACCCAGAAAAACCTTTCTATGATGCGCACTTGCCATCACTCAAAGCTTGTCCAGTTGTTCAGTTATTGAGTTTGGAAAAGAGAACTGAATATGTACAACCACTTTAATGCTATGCAAATTTATTTATTTATTTATTAAATTTATTAATCGCCCATCTGGCCGGTCACCCAGCCACTCTGGGCGATGTACAAAGTGTATAATAAAACAGTTTAAAACAATGAAATTCTACAGTAAAAACATCATATTTCTAAAAAATACCCTAACCCACCCCAAATGCCTGCCTGAACAACCACATTTTCAATGCGTGCCAGAAGCTCATTAAAGAGGGGGCATGGCAGAGTTCCCTAGGGAGAGGGTTCCACAGAGTGGGGGCCACCACAGAGCAGGCCCTCTCCCTTGTCCTCACCAGCCTAGCTGTCCTAGCTGATGGGACAGAGAGAAGGCCATCCGAGGCTGATCTTGTTAAGTGGCCTGTCTGGTGTTGCTGGAGGCGCTCCTTGAGATAGGAAGTGCTGATTAATTCCCTGTTTCTTTCCACTGGCTGTCATGCCAGGGTGCTATTCTGGAGATGAAGGTGACAGGAGGCTTCCCCAGTAGTCTTGCATTATTGCATGCATTGACTGGGAAGGGTCAGGGTGTTCACATTATCCTTGCGTCACTTAGTGCTGTGTTATTCAGCGACTCTTAGCTGAGCGTGTGAAGTGCCTCCATTGAAGACTGCTCTGTGTGAGGTGACATCTAAGTGCTCTTTGATATATGATGGCCATTGCACATGTAAGTTGTTACGATTTTGTAGGCAAAATTAGGTGATGAACATGCATGAACGAAATCACTCTGTCCCATTGCTTTTAAAGAAACATATGTTTGTCTAACTGAGGTGAGGGTTAAAGCTTGATTAAGGCACAGAGTGGGTGAGAGAGGAGAGAACAGAGAACTGGTGAGATGAACTAGTGCCGAAGGATATGGAGCCAGGAAATTTGCTAAAGTGTGTGCTGAAGAAGGATTTGAAAAAGAGGACGGAGGAGTCTTTATGAATAGTGATGGGGAGGCTGTTGCAGGCATAAGGCAAGTGATTTTCGGCCTTACATTCCAACCCAAATCAATGTATATCTAACAGATTTTGAAAGAAAAGAGTGCTAAATAATACACACCACTCAAATTGGTTGGCAAATACTATTCAAATGAGATTCTTGCAGATCCAGCAGCCGGAACAAACAGAGCGAAACTAATCTCTCCAGCAAAAGGGCCTAAGGTTAGTCTCACTCAGCTGGCTCCCTTCATTCCAAGCTGCCTGTTAAGGGCTGTCATAGCTTACAAAAACCCTTTACCAACTGCCCTCTGTTGCACTTCTTAAATAGCTTCTATGCCCTAAACATGAAAAGAATGTAAACTGTTATAAATGGGTGATACTGACTTCTGCCCAGTAATCTTGATTACTGCCCAGTAATCTTGATGTTTAACTTCTGGATGTTTATAAGAGGAAATGCATAGCTGCTAATCTATGTGTCTTTACCCACAGCAGCAGACGCAAGGAACGCCACCAGGCCACGAGCAGGCAATTTCCCCACCATTTGTGTCACCTTTGCCTTCTACCACGCAGGGTTCAGGCGAGGCCCGTTTGTTCTTATTTTTTGCCAGTATCCTTCCCCCCATGGCCAAATATCAGCTTGTGGTGCAATTTTAACTGGGGAAATGGCATAAATAGATAAACCCCTCCTCAGCACTTTAATCCAAATTCAATTCAGGTCTTCCCTATGTAGCTGCTAATAACAAATTTTAACCGAAGGAGATCCACATTTTCATTTATTCCATTTCTATGCTACCCCTCTTTCACCCTAGAAATCAAGATAGTCATTGTACCAAGGTTAGTACTAAGAAGCTTCCCTGCCAAAGGGTGGGGACCTGTGTTTAAATCAGGGGTTGAAACTGATTCTGAACTCTGGTCTGAAAGTAAACATGGTTAGCATTATCTCTGTTGCTGGTTTAATGGTGCTGTACAATGTTAACCTATGAAAGGGAATGATGGGTGGAAGTTGAAGGCAGGATGCTCCTGATCACTGAACCATGGTCAAGATATTGCGAACCATGTCTGTACTGGACCATTAAGAGAGGGAATCGCAACTGATGCACATGGGAGAGGTTCAGAGGACCAATCCACGTTTTATGCACTGCCTGAGCTACCCTGTTGCTAAACATGCGTAAGAAGACAATCTGATTCTCAGCCTGTTATCTTTTGTGTTTAAAATTGGGGCTGCTTTGAACACAACATCTTTCTTAATTTGACATACTCCCATGCGCAAACTGTGTGGATGATCATTGCGCATACAACTGTTTTGCTGCAGGAACATGCAGTAAGTAAAAATGTGTCTGTGTCAGTCTACATTGAGGTGGGCAACATTTATAGTCTGTCTGGAGCTGCTCTCTCTCTCTCTCTCTCACTCACTCACTCACTCACACACACACTGGAATCAGCATGAGGGGAGAGGGTTTAACCCTTCCCTCTAAGCCTTCTTCCTAAGCTTAACAGCAGATGACATGGTCATCTTCATCAGGATTGTGAAGGGAAGGGATGGGTTAAATATTTCTGTTTTCTCCCTTGTGGACTGTGGGAATGCTGTAGATATAACATACCTCAACTTCAGCAAAGCTTTCAACAAAGTGCCCTACGATATCCTGATGAGCAAACTAGTGGGCTAGATGAAACAACGATCCGGTGGATCCACAGTTGGCTACAGAATTGGACTCAAACAGTGCTTATCAATGGGATCTTCTCCAACTGGGGAGAGGTAACGAGTGGGGTACCGCAGGGCTCAGTCCTGGGCCCAGTGCTCTTCAACATTTTTATTAATGACTTGGAGGAGGAGGTGCAGGGAATGCTGATCAAATTTGCAGATGACACAAAATTGGGCGGGATGGCTAATACTTTGGAAGACAGAAACAAAATTCAAAGTGATCTTGACAGACTGGAGCGCTGGGCTGAAAACAACAGAATGACATTTAATAGGGATAAATGCCAAGTTATGCACCTAGGAAGAGGAAACCAAACGCACAGTTACAAGATGGGGGATACGTGGCTCAACAACACTACAAGCAAGAAGGATCTTGGAATTGTTGTCGATCACAAGCTGAATATGAGCCAACAATGTGATGTGGGTGCCAAAAAGGCAAATGCTATTTTGGGCTGCATTAATAGAAGCATAGCTTCCAAATCCTGGGAAGTAGTAGTTCCCCTCTACTCAGCACTGGCTAGGCCTCATCTGGAGTACTGTGTCCAGTTCTGGGCACCACATTTTAAGAAGGATGCAGACAAACTGGAGAGGATTCAGAGGAGGGCAACAAAGATGATCAGGGGACTGGAAACAAAGCCCTATGAAGAGAGCCTGAAAGAACTGGGCATGTTTAGCCTTGAGAAGAGAAGGCTGAGGGGAGATATGGTAGCACTCTTCAAATACTTGAAAGGTTGTCACAGAGAGGAAGGCCAGGATCTCTTCTTGATCATCCCAGAGTGCAGGACATGGAATAATGGGCTCAAGTTAGAGGAAGCCAGATTCCGGCTGAACATCAGGAAAAACGTCCTGACTGTTAGAGCAATACGACAATGGCACCAATTACCTAGGACGGTGGTGGGCTCTCCCACACTTGAGGCTTTCAAGATGAGGCTGGACAGCCATCTGTCAGGGATGCTCTGACTTGGATTCCTGCATTGAGCAGGGGGTTGGACTCAGTGGTCTTGAAGGCCCCTTCCAACCCTACTATTCTATGATTCTTCCAACCCTCAGGAAACCTCTGACTTACTTCTGAGTAGACATAAAATGTAAGATTGTGCTGTAAGTCTACAACCCTCAGCACATTTACTTGGGAGTAAACCCCACTGAACTTAATGGGGTGTTCTGAATCAACAGAGGATGTTCCTTCTGAGCTTGGTGGGGTGGAGTATCAGATGTGTCTCTCTTGGTTGCAGGGAGGCAATTTTACCCTCTTCTCCCTCCAACTCAGAAATGTGCTCGACCGTTTACTTGGCAGACACCTGGGTATCGAGGAAAGTCCTTCCTCAGCAAGACTTAAGCGGAGGCAGGAGTTGCAGTTGGCAGGCGATTCTTGCCTCGCGCCTGTCAAATCTGCTCCTGCACATCCTGCAGCCCATCCTCAATGCCCTTTTTCCTGACTGCTCCCTCAGCAACTGAAAACAAACGCCCACAGCAGGCAGACACAGCGGTTTCTTCCGCTATGAAGAATTTCATGGGGAGGTCATGGTGCTCCTGTTCCGTGGGCTGGAAAATCATTTTGCATTTGGGGAAAACATGGGATTGGCTGTGGGAAATTGCGGGAGACGCCCTGGAGGGTAACGGCGTCATCTAAAGAGCCTGCAAACTTCTGTGACAGAGCCCTCCCAATAGCAGGATAAAAGCTCCGCGTGATGAACCCCCTAGTCTACCCAATTCACTTGCTGCTTTCCTGTACTGAAGTAGTATCCATTGAAGAAAAATTATATTTGTTTTGTGTGCGGACGGCCTGATTGGCTAAAAAGCAATAAACTGTATACTATTGCATGTTCTGAGCATCCCTCATAGGACTGCCAAGTGGTCCCCCTGGTATGTTTGTGTTTAAATGAACTCACCAGTGCTGGTCCAAGACATTTTGCTGCCTGCAGTGGATCCCAAATGCCCACACAAGGACCAAAACTTTTTAAAGTCTTGGTGCACCAGATACCAGCTTGTGCGTTAATCTATCCCTCCCTGGAACTTACTTCAAAAGTAATGTAGTTTCCCCTATGTTAGTTCTTTCTGAAAACAGACTACAGTGCAAAGTGCACATGGTCCAAAAACCTAGTATTGGCAGACATAGAATATCAGTGAAAATTCAGATCTTCAGTTATGCACACAGTCATGGTGATATCTTACAGGCTGACGTATGCCTCTGCTTCTACTTTCATCCTGAAAAAAATTGCCCTGACTTCTGACAGCATGGAGGAAAACACACATTCTAAAGTATGGTGTGAATGGTTTGCACCCATTCTCTGCCCTGAAAAGAAATAGCTCAAAACGCAGCAAATGTTTATTGCACATTCCATCACACTAGAATGTCTGTTTTCACTCATAGGTACAATTCCAGCCTAAAGTGGCACCAGAGAAAAGAAGCCATCACGGCAGAGATCTCAAAGATTGTCTTTATTGATATTGTCATAGCATTTCACGTGATTTCCGCCCCACCCCCTGGCATCTGCTCTAAAAGTATTTATTGCAGATACTGGAAAGAAAAGCCATGAACGTCTGTCTAATTATGTTACATAGTTAGCATCATGGAGGGGCAATTAGGATAGGGGAATGGGTTCCAAGAAATCTTCCCCTTTCTGTACTGTATTTGAATGTTTCCTTCCTCATGAAAGGAAAAAAGCCACCTTTCCCCTTTCCCATTCCCTAGAACCATCTCCTTCCTGCTGTTGTTGTTATTCAGTCGTGTCCGACTCTTCGTGAACCCATGGACCATAGCACGCCAGGCCTTCCTGTCCTGCGCTCTCTCCCGGAGCATGATCAAGTCCATATGCATTGCATCAGTGATGCTATCTAGCCATCTCATCCTCTGCTGTCCCCTTCTCCTTTTGCCTTCAGTCTTTTCCAGAATCAGGGTCTTTTCCAGAGAGTTTTCTTTTTGCAAAAAAGTGTTTGAGCTTCAGCTTCAGGATCTGTCCTTCCAATGAGCACTCAGGGTTGATTTCCTTTAGGATGGACTGATTTGACCTCCTTGCAGTCCAGGGGACTCGTAAGAGTCTTCTCCAGCACCACAGTTCGAAAGCATCAATTCTTCAGCGCCAGCCTTCCTTATAGTCCAGCTCTCACAGCCATACATTACTACTGGGAAAACCATAGCTTTGATTAGACGGACCTATATGCCAGGAAGTGATGGGGCCAGATGCCATGATCTTCGTTTTTTTAATGTTGAGTTTCAAACCAGCCTTTGCACTCTCCTCTTTCACCCTCAACAAGAGGCTCCTCTTTGCTTTCTGCCATTAGGGTGGTATCATCTGCGTATCTGAGGTTGTTGATAATTCTCCCAGCAATCTTAATTCCGAACTGTGATTCATCCAAGCCGGCGTTTCTCATGATGTACTCTGCATATAAGTTAAATAAGCAGGGCAACGATATGCAGCCTTGTCGTACTCCTTTCCCAATTTGGAACCAATTGGTTGTTCCATGTCCAGTTCTTACTGTTGCTTCTTGACCCTCATACAGGTTTCTCAGGAGACAGGTAAGGTGGTCTAGTATTCCCATCTCTTTAAGAATTTGCCACAGTTTGTTGTGATCCACACAATCAAAGGCTTTAGTGTAGTCAATGAAGCAGAAATAGATGTTTTTCTGGAATTCTCTTGCTTTCTCCATGATCCAGCGAATGTTGGCGATTTGATCTCTAGTTCCTCTGCCTCTTCGAAACCCCGCTTGTACTGCCGGTAGTTCTCAGTTCGCATACTGCTGAAGCCTAGCTTGTAGGATTTTGAGCATCACCTTGCTGGCATGTGAAATGAGCGCAATTGTACGGTAGTTTGAACACTCTTTAGCGTTGCCCTTCTTTGGAATTGGAATGTAAACTGACCTTTTCCAGTCTTGCGGCCACTGTTGAGTGTTCCAAATTTGTTGGCATATTGAGTGCAGCACTTTAACAGCATCATCTTTTAGGATTTTAAATAGCTCAGCTGGAATACTGTCATCTCCGCTAGCTTTGTTGTTAGTAATGCTTCCTAAGGCCCACTTGACTTCACTCTCTAGGATGTCTGGCTCAAGTTCAGTGACCGCACTATCATGGCTATCAGGGACATTAAGATCTTTCCTGTATAGTTCTTCTGTGTATTCTTTCCACCTCTTCTTAATCTCATCTGCTTCTGTTAGGTCCCTGCCTTTTTTGTCCTTTATCATGCCCGTCTTTGCACAAAACATTCCCTTGAGATCTCCGATTTTCTTGAAGAGATCTCTAGTCTTTCCCATTCTGTTGTTTTCCTCGATTTCTTTGCATTGTTCATTTAAGAAGGCCTTCTTGTCTCTCCTTGCTATTCTCTGGAACTCTGCATTCAGTTGGATATATCTTCCCCTTTTTCCCTTGCTTTTCGCTTACCTTCTTTCCTCAGCTACTTGTAAAGCCTCATCAGACAGCCACTTGGCTTTCTTGCATATCTTTTTCTTTGGGCTGGATTGAGTTGCTGCCTCCTGAACAATGTTACGGACCTCCGTCCATAGTTCCTCCGGCACTCTGTCTATCAGGTCTAATCCCTGAAATCTATTCCTCACCTTCACTGTATATTCATAAGGGATATGATTTAGGTCATACCTGAATGGTTTAGTGGTTTTCCCTATGTTCTTCAATTTAAGCCAGAATTTTGCATCAAGAAGCTCATGATCTGAGCCACAGTCAGCTCCAGGTCTTGTTTGTACTGACTGTATAGAGTTTCTCCATCTTTGGCTGCAAAGGACATAACCAATCTGATTTCGATATTGACCATCTGGTGATGTCCATGTGTAGAGTCGCCTCTTGTGGTGTTGGAAAAGAGTGTTTGCTATGATCAGCGTGTTCTCTTGGCAAAACTGTATTAGCCTTTGTCCTGCTTCATTTTGTACACCAAGGCCATGCTTGTCTGTTATCCCGGTGATTTCTTGACTTCCTACTTTAGCATTCCAATCCCCTATGATGAAAAGGACATCTTTTTTTGGTGTTAGTTCTAAAAGGTGTTGTAGGTCTTCACAGAACCGATCAACCTCAGCTTCTTTGGCATCAGTGGTTGGGGCATAGACTTGAATTACTGTGATATTGAATGGTTTGCCTTGTATTCATACTGAGATCATTCTATCGTTTTTGAGATTGTACCCCAGTACTGCTTTTCCCACCCTTTTGTTGACTATGAGTGCTACTCCATTTCTTCTAAGGGATTGTTGCGCACAGTAGTAGATATGATGGTCACCTGAATTAAATTCGCCCATGCTTGTCCATTTTAGTTCGCTGATTCCCAAGATGTCGATGTTCAATCTTGCCATCTCATGTTTGACCACCTCCAGCTTACCTTGATTCATTGATCTGACATTCCAGGTTCCTAAACAATATTGTTCTTTACAGCATCGGATTTTCTTTTCACCGCCAGACACATCCACAGCTGAGTGTCCTTTTGGCTTTGGCCCAGCCGCTTCACTCTTTCTGGAACTACTTGGAAATTCCCTCTGCTCTTCCCCAGTAGTATATTGGACACGTTCCGACCTGAGGGTCTCATCTTCTGGCGTCATCTCTTTTAGCCTTGTGATACGTTCCATGGGGTTTTCTTAGCAAGAATACTGGAGTGGGTTGCCTTTTCCTTCTCCAGTGGACCACAATTTGTCAGAACTCTCTGCCATGACCTGTCCGTCTTGGGTGGCCCTGCACAGCATAGCTTATGGCTCCACTGAGTTACGCAAGCCCCTTTGCTACAACAAGGCAGTGATCCATGAAGGGGCCTTCCTTCTGTAGAGTTACAAAATGTTCACGTTCAGGGCTGGCAGCTAGCCACAAACTTGAGCTCTCTGCCACAGAAGGGAAGTCCTCTTAGGGTGACGATGCATTGCAGGTCCTACTTGTCTGTATTTGATTTGCAGACTTGCATCTTTAACTTCCCAGAATCCTGACTCATAAGTTATTGTTAAGGTGAGGAGGGAATGGCTGCCCTGGATAATTTATAACAGACTAGTTTCTAGAATTTTTTTTGCTTCCTTTTTATTGCTCTCTTCAGTCAAGGAATTTTTACCCTAACAAAAGTATATAATCAGTTGAAATACACACAGTGTATGTATACAGTAACATCCACTGTTGCTATAGTGGGCAAATCTATAGTACCTTCTCATTGTCTTTCCGAGTCAACTTGTCTGGAGTTTTAATATGCAGACAGAACATAAAAATAGTCTGCTTCATTTTTTGCAGAAACCAACAAAAATAGATTCTTTGTTTAACTTTAAGGCCATTCATATCCAATGTGTGTGTGTGTGTGTGTGTGTGTGTGTGTGAAAGTCTACATCAGTCTAACAAAACTGCATGCATGGCAGAACACTGTAAAGTCCTATCAAATCTAAAACTGAAAACCTGCATCTTGATTGCCTAGCAGACACGCTTCACTAACTGCCTGGTTAATTATTAGGATAAGAATAGCTTGTCACTCAAATTAGTACACAGACAAGGAAATATGATACACTATACCCCCCTGTTCTATATACCATCATACAATGAGGATGTTTCACAACCAAAATTTTTGACTAGGGTCAGGTTAATCATAGCACATAGATTTATTTGTTTATTTTACAACATTTGTATACCGCTCCACATGTAAACAGATTCCAGAGCAGTGAACAAGAGATAAAATGAACAAAAGAAAAATGATATTAAGATTATTCTTTAAAAAACAGAGTGCCAATGAAACAGAGGCTGGTTAACTGAGGGAGGCTTCCTAGAAAAGAGCTGTTTTCAGGAGGTGCCGAAAACAACACAGTGTTGGTCCTTGCCCGACCTCCAGAGGCAGGGAATGCCATAGGATAGGAACCACCACACTAAAGGATCTTCTCCAGATGGACTCCAGTCAGGTCATATGTCCATGTGGAACCACCAGGAGCTTGCCCTCTGATGACCTTAGTGATTGGAAAGGTTGGTTAGGAGAAGGCGCTCTCTCATATTTCCTGGTTCCAAGTTGTTTAGGGCTTCGTACACTTAGTACACTAGATGAATACCTCCCCAGGGTCAATCCCCTCCCCTCCCATTTTATCTCCCATCAGAGTTACTTTTCTAATTTTTGAAGTTTTCCACTAAGTAGAGATGTGAAGGCCCGGAAAAAAATGGGAAAATTTGTGGGGGACAATGTGCTTTTTTCCGAGGACCGTCTGAAAAATTGGAAAAATTGAACAGCTTTGGATTATGCTATATTTTCTTTTAGAATTTAAGACAGAGTATTTATATATAGTTATCCAGCCTTTCCTCCCCACAAAATGATTTCAAAAACTATGAAACTATGTAATGACACTTTTATAGAAGGACTAGAGATGTAAAATGTCTGGAAATAATGAAGCCATGGGGAATTTTTTTTTAAATCCTCTCTGTAAGATCCCCATCATAGTTATTTCTTTCATTGCTTATTAAAATTATGGATCTAAAGTATATCTTACTGATAGAGATTTATGCTCAATTTCCCAACATGCGAGTAGAGCCGCCATTGTGCATTCTTTGCAGTAAATGTGCATTTTTAACAGCTTGGGTTTTGTTCTATAGAGTCCTGTGTTTCTGATGCTGTTGTCTTCATTTAATGTAGTTCTAATCTATTCAGACAATAATTACAAATTTACTAACTGAGTTTACTTTTACAAGTTTTAAAATATAATAATAATTTAATGAGCAAACTAAATTATGCATGAAATAACCTTAGGAATAGAAAGTCTGGTTTATGTTCCTAAAGCAGCCCTCTCCAACCTGGTGCCCTCTGGATGTTTTGGACTACAGTGCCCAGCGTTCCTGACCATTGGCTATGCTACCTGAGGCTGATGGGAGCTGAAATCCAAAATATCTGTAGGGCACCAGATTCGGGAAGGCTGTCTTAAGGCAACAAAGTGACTTTAGATCTGTAAAGAGCGCTTAAAAAAAGTATTCTTATCTTTCTATTTTTCCCCTAAACTCCATCTTTTCCAGGAAAAAAGGGGGTTTCCATGGCCTCAAAATTTGCAGAAATATTACATCTCTACTATTAAGCAAAGCTATACTCTCTCCCAGCATGAACCTACCCATTTACTAGGCTCATCATCTAAGGCCCTCCTCCAGGTGCCTCCTCCAAGGGAGGCTTGGAAGGTGGCAAGAAGGGAGAGGGACTCCTCGGTGGTGGACCCCCAATTACAGAATTATCTCCCCAACAGGCCTGACTGGCTCCAACATTGTTATCTTTTCAGTGCTTGGTTAAGACCTTCCTGCACTCTCAAGCATTTGGCAGCATGTGAAGCTTTAATCAGGTCCTGGATTTTCTTATTTTGGATTGTTTTATACAGTGTGTGGTGTGTGCTGAGCTGTCGGTTTAGATGTTTGTATGTCAACGTTTTTATACTATGTATAATATAGTATTTTTAGGGTTTTTCATCTTTGTAAACCACCCAGAGAGCTTCAACTAATTTTGATTGCTTTTATCTTCTATTTTACTTACATTACATTTTACTTAACATTTTTATCTGCTCTTTTACATACATTATGTACTTTTAATTGCTTAATTGTGCTTTGCTGTTATTGTGTAGAAAGGCAAGCTAGTAGTAGCAGTAGTAGTAATAATAATAGCGTTGCTTCTTGTCTTACAGGGCCTTGACCGCTGATCTCTCACTCTCTTTTAGTCCAACATTCTGCCTGCTATACCAGGCTGGCTATTAGGTATGTTAGTATTATGGCCTCAGTTCTTTCTCTTGGAGTATATCTGTGCCCCTCCTCCAACTGAAGCAATTTAAAAGAGAGAACTTTGGTCACAGAGTTAGTGCTGAAATATCAGTACACTCTTTGGACACAGCATTTTGGTTTCATCATGGTTTCCCGAAACTGCAACATTCTGTTTTTCTGTCTTTTGCTAGTATATCCGCTTTCACTGGCTGCAGGTATGATTCATGAAATTGTGTTAGTATATGATCTTAAAATGTTTTATCTTGTTATAGTCATCATTTTCTTTCTTATTGAAAGTACACAGCAATTCCAAGAAACAACTGCACACTTTTGAAGCTTTCTAAAGCCAAACTGTTTTATATGATAGAAGTGTTTATTTGCTTATTTACCATAATGATTTAGAAAAGTCAGGTTTTTTCAATCCATTATAGAAAGATCAGCTATCAGGTTCCAAACTATGAGATCAAAATAGTAGCAAATTTGACAGTATCTAAAACACCATTATCAATTATTTGTCGCATGCAGTTTTCTGTTTGTTGATTGCTTTTTTTAATTTAGGTGATACGGTAGAATTATGACGAGAGAAACCTACATGACTATGTTATATCACTGCATTTAAATATTCAGAATTTTACCCTATAATTCTTAAAATTATTTCCCCTGAGGACCCATTTGAGAGGCAAAATGTTTAGCATTCATTGACAAAATGGAATTGTAGGCACCGTAAATACACACATACGTAATAGTGGTTCTTTGCATCCCAGAAATTAATAATACATTGTAAATTATCCCATTCGATCAATAAGTGAATTAAGAGCCTAGGTATAGATAATTCCATTTTAAAATCACAGTCTCTAATTCAAACTAATTTATTTATCATCCATGATACCCTTGAAGTCATTTAAAAATATTTTAAGAGTTATTTTTTTTATTGTGATGATAAAAAGGGACATAAGCAAGCGAAACTGAAACAAGCTAATTATTATTCAGTACATTTTTTGTTTGATCGAAAACAAAATTCAGTTACAAACTAAACTATCTGAATTTAATAGAACAAGAATAACATGTCCTTATAGGAACAACTAATTGTTGGAAATATTGTAAGCTTTCGAAGTGCACATTCTTTGTCTGGCATATGTATTCAAAAAACAAAAATACAGATATGCCCCATTTAAGCCTGTTGCTTTTAGAATTAAGGAGGTCAAATTAGTTGCACTCTGGTTGAGGGCCAAATATTGAAAAGACAAATGTGGGTTGTAGAAAGGAAACTGAGCGCCTGCATGGAACATACGCCCTTGCCTTTTAATTTACAATGGCGATGGCACAAAGAAGTACGCAGTCCGTTCTGTGAATCCAGGGGACATCTGAATTTGTGTTCCTTCAACAGTTCCCACTACTGAATCCAAGGGACATTTGAATTTGTGTTCCTTCAACAGTTCTCAGTACTGAAATGGAAACTGCTTTGGAATCTGATGGAAAGAGTTAGCATCGTTCTGTGATATGGAAAGGGGAGAGGGAGGGGGTGGGTGGGGGCTGTCTGCTGGTCATGAAAAAAAAATTACACTGGGCCCATGCAAATTCTTTGGATCCAGGCTTTTAATTTCATGCCCTGTGACACAATGTTAAAAGCTGAACAACAAAACAGAACTTTCAAAAGAGTTGAAGCATCTCTACTATGGTTGTGCTGTGCCAGATATTCCTTAATACTGACATTCACTTTGAAATTACTGGAAAAATTCTTACCTTCACTTTCCTCAGCTTCATGTACCCTCACTGCTATTTAAGACACAATCCTATGCATGTTTCGGCAGGAACATGCTACATGCATGCATACGATTGCACCCTCAATCTGGTTGGTTGTTGTGACTACATGATGTTGTTTATGGGGTAGCTTACGATATCATTGACACAAATCACATGGATTACCACAGCCAATCAGATGAGACAACAGTAAAGGTAAATGGGGGCAAAGAAGAAAAGTGATGCTGAGAAGCAGCAGTCTGAGGAAGTGGAGGACACAGAACTGAGCAGCATTGGTACAATGTGTATATGTTCATAGTGAACATCGAAAAATTGCTGCAAGTGGGAGCCTTTTCTCAGTACTCTCCAAATGGACATAAGACAAAGTAAGTAATTTCAGTTCAGTTCTACTTCCTACTTTCTTCAGCTGTGGAGATGTTCCTCATAACTATGTATGATGAATGTAGCCAGCCAATGGTTTCTGTGTTTTTCTTTTTTTGTTAAGTCTTCTTAAAGCACAAGGAAGCAAGTAATGTACTACGAAGGAATAAGAGAGCCAATTCCTTCTTCGAAGAATTCAAAGCGGGTTCACTGGAGCGAGAATGCCTAGAAGAGAAATGTTCATGGGAGGAAGCAAGAGAAATCTTCAAAGACAACAAAAGGACTGTAAGTGGTGTAAAGTAGTGAGAAAGCTGTCCTCCATTGTCCTGTTGTTGTTTCTTAAAAGCATCTTCCAATTTCAATGGCATCTGCCTAATCTAAACTACACGTAAACCTTGGTAAGGAACTGGATGTGAGTCAATTGCAGGGGTGGGCAACTTTCATCTGAGAGCCAGTTCCCAGGCCCTGGACCTTCCCGGGCCTGCACACCTGCCACTGCCATGCTGCTAAAAATCAGCGGTATGCTGCCAAAATGTGGTGGAAAGCCACTATGGAAAATAAAAAGGCCATATGTAGTTTGACACAATTAGGTGATGATGTGAAAAACGGCAAATATTTTACTACTGGGACATGGGAATTAGTAGGATAAGAAGGGCTTGCTACTGGGAATTCTCCTCATCTAGAATACTATGCCCATGTATGGGCACTGCAGACCAAGACAAATGTTTACGAAGTCCCAGTTCTCACAACTACCAGTTGAGGTGGTAAACTCATGTTTAGGCTGTGCCTCTTCAAACTGCCAGGATTGGGCTCATATGACTAAATGCTTCTCTATACAACAAACAAAACAGAAACCTGCATGTGGAAAAATAAGATCCCAGAGAGAAATATTCTAGCCTAGAGATGGCCCTGGCATGTGCACGGGGATTATTTTGTTTTGTATAGAAGAATATTTCGCCATATAAGCTGCCAGCTGTAATCTGAAATGATACAGATGAGCAACAGGTTTTGCAGTGTTACTGAGAACTAGGCCAACTTGGAAAGGATTCAGCGGGGAGCTACCAAGGTGACGTATAGGGTCTGATTAGCAAATTCGGTGAAGACAGACTGAAGGAAAGGTACATGTTTTTAGCCTGTAGAAAGCAAGCTCAATGGGAGATGGCCTAGCTGTTTTCATATATCTTCAGAATGAAGACATGGTTGTTCAGCCTATGCCCTGAGAATAGAGGCATAGGGGTTATAAGATACAACAGAGGTTATTTGCAAGGAAGTACATTGCCAGCGTGGTGTAATGGTTAGAGTGTGAAACTGGGACTCGGGAGATCTGGGTTCAACCCCCACTCATCCATGAAGCTCTTTGGGTGACTTTGGGTCAGTCACTGACTCTCAGGCTAACCTACTTCACAGGGTTGTTGTGAAGATAAAAAAGGCGAGGAGGAGGATCAAATATGCCGCCTTGGGTTCCTTCCAAGGGGCAAAAAAGGTGGTATATAAATGTAATAATAAATTAAATAACTAGATGTAAAATCTATTAATGTTACCAATAGTGCCATTAATGTCTTAACAAAGATCCTTAATGTAAGAGCAATCTAACTGTGTTCACATGGTTTGGCATTGCATGAACAGGAGTTGGACTTATCAGTTCCCTCCCTATTTTTGTTGCTTGCTCTGATTCCCTCCCATTTGCATCAAACCACAATTTGCCATTCTAGCCAAACCACAAAACTATGGTTTGTGCTTGCCCTCCAAACCGGAATTGCAAACCACGATTTATGGATTATATCTTTTGTCAGCAGCCAGGTGTCCCTTCTATCATCTGGTCCCCCTTTCTACTTAAGTGCAGGAAGTTGTGTTAGATGTCTCACTGGTTTTAACCCTATGATCTTGTGATTCTATGGAACCGATATTTGTTTGTATATAAAAAAAAATCTATGCCTCCAGATCAGCCTTTCCCAATCTAGATGCCTCTAGATGCTTTGGACTGCATCGCATATCAGCCCCAGGCAGCATGGCCAGTGGTCAGGGATGGTGGGAGTTGTAGTCCTAAACTTCTGAAGGCACCAGGTTGCGGAAGGCTTGTAAACATACTACTCTATTTGTGAAAAGCATGGATGCTAACTTGTGGTCAATTTGCTTCTTCTTTCTCCTGCAATCCTGTCCCCTTCTGCTCAGAGGGAATTCTGGATACGCTACACAGGTACGGGGATTCATACAAACACAATTCGACAAAGTTTACTATTGCAGGCAGTCTTAAAGTTCTTGATGACACTGTGTGTTTGTTTCTACAGATCCTAATCAGTGTGACTCCAACCCTTGCCAGAACGGTGGTACATGTACTGACCAGCACCAAGCATATGTCTGCATTTGTCCTCTAGATTATGAGGGCAAAAACTGTGAAATAGGTATGATATTACTAACTTCAATTACATTATGTTTTATTAAAGTTAAGACTTGAAATGATATCTGATGCCAAAGGTTCTGGCAGGTTTTGGAAAAGTATGGATCTCTTTGGTTTATGTATTTGAGGGCTCTGAGAATGGTTTTTATATAAATCTCTGTATGTCAAGAAACAAAGTTAATGTGCACATATAACAGATCCTCCCCCTCCCAGCTACAACATACAAAGTGTTGACAGGCAACTCCTCTGCACCCCGTGCATAGGCCTCCCATTCAGCACGCTTGTGGTATCAGCATGCTTGGGGGAATCCCGAGGTTTGCGGAAGTCGAAAACATGTTTAGGGAAAACAGCCTAAGTGAGCAAACACACACACACACCACCAAATGGCCCAGTGTGGACTGAGCATGTTTGGTGGCCACAGAATGTCTGTTGTGGGAAAACCCAGAAGAACAGAGCATCCTGAAAAGAGCATGGCCTGCACCCCGCACTACGTAGGTCCTATTTATCTTGCTTAGCAAAGACGCATCCATTTTTCACATGCTAATTTCATCAAACATCAGTGAGGGTATTGGCACTTTGCCAATATCTCCTGACCTTGAACAATACATTGAGCACAGTTGAAGAATTTCTGTGGATTTGACTCACCACCACATCCTTACTTGACTTTATAGCCCTAATCATAAATAGGAGATAGTCACATTATTTATTAAATAGCAAATGAGCAGCAAAACAAAATGAGACTGATAGGTCAACATGTTATTCGGAGCTTGTGGGTTAGTAAAACAAAACAAAAAAACCCTTTCAACAGACACCAATAAGAGCATTTGTACTGGCTGTTGTAGCTGCACCGGGGGAGAGGGGGTCACAACTGGGGAGGGACGGGATAGACAGATTGGTAACGATCTGCCTCCCTGCTCCTGTGCCTGTAGAGCAAAAATGGAGATGTAGCTGCATACCGCACACGAAGCTTTCCAGACACGGGGTTTTGAGAGCCAAGTGCACTTCTGCAGTGTGTGACACAGAAGATCCATGTGCAAATTGCTGCTAGACCAAGGTCTGTCAGGATTGGCACAGGCAGTACCATTCAAAGCAGTGGAAGTACAAGTCCTCTTGTATGCTGTCCTGTTCCCTCCATCTTCCAGGTTAGTAGTAGTGGAGCTAGTGACTGTATGGAGACAGAATTATTAAACCCAACAAACATTAGCTACTTGACTTAAAGTACGAACACGTGCATCTACATCCCTGTCCTCTGGCTTTCCTCTCACGTCATCTTTGCCCACCGGTGACGTTTTAAGCAGAACATCCAATATTGCAAGGCCATTTGCAAAATGAAATCTGGTTAATTCACATGGTCTTCTCCTACCTTTAGGTCCAGAAACCAAATTAAAGTGCTATTATGACAACGGCGATTGTGAACAGTACTGCATAGATACTCCAACGACATTACGGCAGTGTTTTTGTGCAGAGGGATACAGGCTCGGAAATGATCAAGTATCTTGCATCCCAGAAGGTAAGAACAGGTGGCATCCCCTTCCTGATAGATGCCAGAGGACAGACAGAAATAAGTCTTTGTAGTAATCAAATAATAATTAATGGTAAATAAAATCATAGAATAAAACTATGCAGAAAGCCTTCCCGGCTAAAGTTAAAATACTTCTTTTAAGGGCTCCATTTGGATAAGATGTTTTTCTTCTGCCTAACAGTTGCATCTTTACCAGCATCTATACTGAAATACTGACATTCGGGCTCCAAACATTAATCCAGCTCAATTGAAGTTCATGCCGCTGGCCAGGATCTGACTACTGGCATTGGAAGGAAGCTACCTTATGCTTGCTCAGTTCATCGGGCTCAGTATCGTCTACACCAGGGGTGGGCAAGTTGCTGTGCTGGCTGGGGCTGATGGGAGGTGTAGGCTGAAACATCTCAGGGTTGCCCACCTCTGCCCTCTTCTAATTGGCAGTGCCTGTCCAGTTTTTCAGAGAGGAGTCTTTCTCCTTCCTGGAAATGCCAGCGATTAAACCTGCATGCAGAGCACGTGCTCTGCCACTGAGCTACAGCCCTGTTGTCAGGCAACAGCGCTACAGGACTTACATCTTTCCGCATTGATGCAGAATCATCAGCTTATGGTTTGCTGGACTGCAGGTATTGACTTCACTGGGATACATAAATCAGTTTCTGTCCAGCTACTCTTGCTTAATTGGTTTGTTGACTTGGATGCACATAACTTTAACAGCCTGTCGGGAATGAGTCACAGAGATCAAAAGGGATGGCACATCAAACCCTTTCTGCAAGCAAGGCTATGCATTCAACCCTCTGTTGACAGGAAAATTGCTTGTGCCCATCCGGTTTCGAGGTCAAATGTACCCCAAGAAAGCCATACTAATAAAATGCCTGGTGGAAGCATGACACCTCTCCATTTTTAGAAAACATAAAATGACATCTTATGCCATTAATGCACTCATAACGTAATTGCAATACTTGGACAAGTATAATAGTGCAGTGATCATGCATGGTGAATTATTGGCAGCGACAACAAAAGCCAGAACTTTCACAGACCTTGCAACCATAGCGCACGCTACCTGAGCAGCCGATGCACAATCACCACATTTCCCGGTTGCATGAGGAGGACGAACGGTGACATAATGCACACTGGTGCTGCGATTTCCCATCATGATGTCAACAGTTCCGAAGCTGCCTCTTTCAACAGTCCATACAAGTTGGCTGTGCTCCGACACTCAACCCAAGATTTGGTCATCTCTTGACCTAGGTCTACTAGGGATAGACATCTTTTGGGATGTTGTGTAGCTTCCCAGCGATAGGCATTTAAACAGGCGAAGTCCACTATAGTTGAAAAAAACACCAGTGGCCACCGTTTGTTTTTACATTTACTGTAGGGTGCCCAGATAATTTTTTGTTATGGGGCAGCATACAAATGCTGTTAATAAATTAATGAAATGTGTCTGGAAGTGTATAAGGAGATTATCCTGTCACAGGTGCCTATCTTGCCTTTATTTATTTATTGTTGAATGTAGATACTGCCCAACTGTCAGCAATCATTAGCTGAGTTTGCTCTTAGAGAGAGAGAGAACAGAGAGAGATAATATTCTAAAATGGCTTACATCATATTTCATATGTAACAAGCTACATCTTTTTACAGTTGACTATCCTTGTGGGAAAATACCCATTCTGGGGAAAAAAGGGTCAAGGCAGGAAGGAAGAATCGTAGGTGGTTATACATGTCCTCCCGGTGAATGCCCATGGCAAGTGAGTCTTTTAACTTTGAAGTGAACTTGAATGCTATTTTTCCGCTCTTAATGTTTTCAAAGCAAAGCACTTTGGATGGACACACACAGGTCTCGCTCTATTTACACTTCACATGGAGTGGAGGGAGGGGGCAGGATCACTGCCAGATCCCCGAATTTCACAAGAAATAGAACAACTGCCATGAACAAAAAATTCACAGAATAGCAAAACTCTGCAAGGTGTTGGCAGTGGGCAAAAGGGAGTCATCATGTTTAAGAAATGGCTAGATGTACATTCCTGTACTGATCTTAGGCAAGAACAGAAATATGCATTTTTTTAAATTCACAAATTAGATTGATCAGCCTTCCCGAACCTTGTGCCCTCCTGATATTTTGGACTACAACCCCAGAATCTCCCGGCCAGATTCTGGGAATTGTAGACCAACACATCTGGAGGACACCAGGTTGGGAATGACTAAAGTAGATAATAGGGATCACAAGCTCATACTACCAGGTTTTTGTACAACATTCAAACTAGCACACATATTCATAGGAAAAACAGCAAAATATAGCACTTTGAATACTTAGAAAGGCAACTTTGAAGGAGAATGTGCATACAAATTAGAAACAATTATGCTTTTTGTCTCAACATATTCCCCACAAAAACAAATACTTGTAATGTGAATGAGGGCCAAACCAAAAACGATGTGCAATGTTTATTTTGCTTTAGAGATTGGGGATATGGAATTCTGGAAACAGGGTGTTTTAACTTCCTACCTTCCCTAATTTAAACCACCCCACCCACCCAAAGCTGCTATAGCCCCGTGGGTTGAAAAAAAACAGGTACAGATGCCATTAATTCAGCTCTGTCTGTGCTTCACACACTAAGTTGTGAGAGAGGGGGAAAAACTTCTTATCTGCTTCCTCCACATTGAGCTTAAATTTATACACCTCGATCAAGTCTCCTCACCTTAATCGACTTTTTTCTAAACAAGAAAGCGCCAATCCTTCTTCATAGGGAGTTGCTCCAACTCTGTGATCATTTTGCTTGCCAATACTTTTAAGTATTCTTTTAAAATTGCGGGTTTATTTATTAATGACATGTGTATGCCACCCTATAACATAACATTGTCTGGGTGGTTTACAATTAATAAGCATACGAACAATTTAAATGAAGGTAAGATACCATCTCGTTGTATGAACACCCTAAATCAGAGGAGCAGAACATCTTTTTGCCCAAGGGTCAAATTCCAGTGCAGAGAAGCTCTTGGGGGTGCATTCCAGTGATGCACAGGGCCAGAGGTAGGGATGGGCAGATTCCCTACCTGCTGCTCCATTGGAGAATCCACCCTTGGGGGGAAGCAATCCGTCTTTCCCCGCAGAATCCTCTTCGGCCAGTTCCACTCCATGCCGATTCCACAGAGTGAAATTGCGCCTGTGGTTTTTCATGCAATAGGCATGATTGGGACCCCCAGAAGGCCAGATTTAGCCCCCAGCCCTAAGGTTCTGCACTTCTACACTAGTAATAGTGGATAATATCAGCAGGACAGGTCCTCCATAACTGCCAAGTCAATCATGTAATTTGTAAATGGTGATTTGTAGTGATGGTTGTTATATTTTTAGGCTCTCTTAACAGAAGGTGCACAGGAAAAATGTGGCGGTGTTCTGCTTGCTCCATCTTGGGTCGTTACTGCAGCCCACTGCTTACACCGTGTACGCCAACAAGAACTCAGGATAAAACTGGGTGAGTGCAGTCTTGCTCAGTTTCTGAATCTCAGTGGAACTGAGGAGGGGAGGAAACGGGTAGAGGAAGGCTTGCCAATCTGTGCTGAACCAACGTAAGGCTCAACCCATATTTTGAATAAATAACATAAGCAGAATTATGTGGCTGCTGTGCACCAATCAAGAAGCTCTAGTGGCATTCCACGTATTCAGCTGATTTCACCGACACCATCGCAAAACCTGTTTCACATAAACCGCTCCTTCCATAACAATGGCCACCAATGGCCACCATAACAATGGCCACCAATGGCCACCATAACAATGGCCACCACCAATGACCACCAAGCAGAGGGTAAGACACCCTAGTTCTGTAACTACAAGTGGTAGTGTTAATCCATCTATATAAAAAACGGGGGGGGGATCAATTTTTTTTCTATACTTTAACTTCTCAGTATGAGCTGAAGAGACAGGTTAAGGCTGCCTTCCTCAACCTGGTGCCCTCCAGATGCATTGGACTGTAACTCCCATAATTCCCAGCCAGCATGGCTAATGGCTAGCCATTAATGGCACCAGGCTGGGGAAGGTTGAGTGAAAGTCAGTCACTGTTCACAGTTCTTGAATGTGAGCCTAACGGCTTGACTCTGCTCTGAGATCTCTACTATTAAGGAGCTCAATATCTGCTACATAAACAATGTATTGCTTTTTCAGGTGAATTTCGCATAAACAGTGTAGATGAAGGTGAACAGGAAAGCAGGGTTGCTGAAATAATCATCCACGAAAAATATTCTTCCCAAAAAGTTGACAATGACATTGCTTTGCTGCGCTTAGTGACCCCAGTGAACTTCACAGATTATGTGGTGCCCATATGTTTGCCTCAGCCACGGTTTGCTGCAAGCATCCTGAACTTCATCGAATACTCCACAGTGAGCGGATGGGGGCGTCTCTTAGAAGGCGGGGCTACTTCGGTGTCACTTATGCGCGTGCGCGTCCCCAAGATTCATAAGCCAGAATGCATTCAGCACACTAACTTCAGTATCACCGCTAACATGTTCTGTGCTGGCTACCTTAACGGGACGAAAGATTCTTGTGAAGGTGACAGTGGTGGACCTCATGTCACGAAGTACAAGAATACTTGGTTTCTAACAGGGATTGTGAGCTGGGGTAAGGGTTGTGCAGCATTAGGCACGTATGGAGTTTACACAAAAGTGTTAAGATACTTTGAATGGCTAAACATTCACATGGATTCCTAATTTGGAGTTCTTCCAAGTTGTGCAGTTCTGTGTGACTGTCAATGTTGATATCTCTCTGTTCAGCATTCTTTAACCATCCTAAATAAATTAAAGACTGTATAATAAATTAACATTTCTTTTCATTTGTTCTCCATGAATTTATACTTCAGTATTATTTTTCACATTGTGACCAGAGAGGAATATGAACTACTTCACTGTTAACTTTCTTTAACATTTTTTCCACCAGTGTGTGTTATACTTATAAATAGAAAAATAAGATTTCTCCTTAACTTTTGCTGTCTTAAAACTGTCAGTACCAAAGTGAATGAACATGTAAAAGTCCAGTCTGTATGAGAGTCTGGAGATCGTTCAGAGTGGAACTTAGCTGTTAAATTTGGCAAACTCCACTTTTGTTGATGCTGTAGGAGGTATTTGTAGGAGAGAACCAGCAGGTAGGAAGAGTGGGTGCTGAGTCTGTTTTTCCCTTCTAGTCTTGGAATTTATCTGGTGAAAATATGAGCTAAAAACAAGTTGAGGAATATGACAGAGATGGAGAAGGTACAGAAAAGAGTAACTGAAATGATCATAGGGATGTAGCGTCTTCCCTACAGTGAAACATGAAAGTAAAGTTGGGGAACCTGGTGCCCTCCAGAACTCCCATCGGCCCCAGCCAGCATGGCAAATGGTTGACGATGATGGGAGTTGTGGTCCAACATCATCTGGAGGACCATGGGTTCCCCACCCCTGTGCTAAAGCATTTGGGGGGTTTAGTTAAAAAAAGAGGTTTGCACTAAGGGTGGGAGGACAAGATTTGTTGTTGTTCAGTCGTTCAGTCGTGTCCGACTCTTCGTGACCCCATGGACCATAGCACGCCAGGCCTTCCTGTCCTGCGCTCTCTCCCAGAGTGTGCTCAAGTTCATATTCATTGCATCGGTGATGCTATCTAGCCATCTCGTCCTCTGGATAGTGGTTTATAAAATATATAGTGATGGGCAAACTTAGCTTAGGTAAACTCGTTATTTACTTGGAAAAGTAATAAATTCCTCCATGTGAGTTTGGGTGAGAGTTTTCCTTTAATACCAGTCTCATTCTGTGTAAATGAGTTTTTGTGCTTGGGCAGTATCAAGGTGCATCTTGGGAGCGGTAGTTTAGAATCTCACAGTGCGGGATGACATCATGTGTCACCACATTATGTGCCCCTTTCTGATTGGTTGTTTTCATGTGGTCTGGCTGCGTGATGATGTCATGTGACCTTTACTCGCCATCGCCAATTGCTGGTATGAAGATGGACCCACAGAGCCCTCCTCCTCAGATCCAGAGCTGCAGTGCAGTGGCAACGACCACAAAAGAAGCAGCTAATGAGACTACTTCAAGTAGACTTTGGGGAGGTCAAGGTGGTAGGATGACTGAAAATGTATTGGGGGTGGGGGAATTTGTGTACTGCCTTACTAGGCTTGCTCCGAAGCTACGACCAATTCCAAACTTAACAGCGAATTCATAATACATCCATCCAGGCTCACTACAAAGGTGAGCATTACGAATGGACGAGTTCCAACAGTGAGCTGACCGATTATGAAATTCAGCCACATCACTAAAAATGGACGTATGATGTAAACAGAGAGTTTTCCTCTCTTGCTCATAATACTAGAATCCAGGATCATCAAATGAAATTGATTGGCAGTAGATTCAGGACAGATAAAAGGAAGCGCTTCTTCACATCATACATCATTCACTTCTGGAATTCACTTCCACCAGAATTGGGGAAGCGGCCAGTAGCTTAGATGGCTTAAAAGGGGAACAGAGAAACTCGTGGAGGATAAGGCTAGGATTGGCTGTTATAGGGGGCTTCCATCTTCGGAGACAGTAAGCCATTTATAATCAGTTTTGTGTCTCCTTATAGTAATCCAAAGTGTATTCAGGAAAAGGAAAAGCAGCTGACACAGGTAAGGGGAATACAGAACAAACTACCCAGTGAATCAACCTATTAACGTGTCTAGCTTGGGAGCTCTTTTCAATGCTAAGTTGCCCATCAACACATCTGTATGCACATGGTGACTGATAATAGGCATGCCTACAACCCCTGCTTTTATTGCTGTAATTTATAATCTTTTCCTTCTTTGGGTTGGCAATACGGCTCCCTTATATCTTCCTGCCAGCTCTCTGGGGAAGTTGACAAACTCTCTCTCAAACTAGTTCAGTCCTGCTCCCCTTCTGCTGGGCCAAATATGCATATTCTAGCCCAGCCTCTCCAAACCTGGGGAAGCCATTGGCCATGTGGGATTGGAATGATGGGAGTTGCAATCCAACATATCTGAAGGGCACCAGGTTGAGGAAAAGAAAAAAAGCATTCATTAGGACTTCATTAGAAACAAATGATTCTGCCTGTAGGGTTGTTTTGAATTTTCTCCTGAAGACTACTAAAACAGAAAGAGAGATTATTCCCACAAATGAAATCAGCTTTTGACCTTTTTGTGTGCTTCCTTTATGCCTAAATATCTGAGGCAAACAGCGGGGGAAGCTCTCTTTTTAGGCATCGGAACCACCATATGCTTTTAATCTACTACAGACTCTGTGACCTTACTTGGAAAAGACCAGGATGTCCGATCAGTCAGCACTCTAATTTGAAGAATCCACATCCAAACACAAACACATTTGTTGTGTGTGATAAGAGCTGTCAGCACAGCAACAGGAAGTGTGTCGCTTGAACCTTGTTCACAGCTAACCCTGAAGGGGAACAGAGTGTTGTTTTCCACCGATAGACACCATGGCTAACCAGCTGCTCCTCATTCTGATCTTCACTTCTCTGTTGTGTCTCCTGAAGTCAGAAAGAAACGGTGAGTGAGTCTTAATAACTGCCTCTTCTCTCTCTCTCTCCCTCCCTCTGCAATTGGTTTCATTTCTTTCGAATAAGAAATATTCCTCTTGTGTCAGGATGAATGCAGATCATATTAGGAAATGTCTTCTCCTCTGAAAAGAGCTCCATCTTGTATTTTATTTATTTCTTTATTTAATATATATCTTTGCTGCCTTTAAAGACCATGGCCTTGACAAAAACAGCTTACAACATAAATCAGTAAACTACAGTACGAAATTATAAAAGCACCTTAAATTTAAGGATTTTAAAATAAGCCACTTAAAAATTCCTGTGCACATACACAGTGTGTGAATTGGTTACTTTCTTATTGCAGTACACTAAGCAAGCAGTTTCCAGCTAAAGGGGTGTGTGTGTGTGCGGTTTAAGAAAGAAGCACCCAAGAATACTATTCTGTCTGTGAAATGGTAGAAATATTTCCTCTCTCAGCCATGGGGGGAGAGACAGAAAATGATACATACAACTGTGGAGATAGCCCTTCTTATCAGAAAGAAATATTTCTATTTCACTCAGAAGGGATAGGAAATAACATACCCACAATATTGGTTGCTATGGTTCCCATCATAGGAAGATGACTCAGTAATAATGTGGTAACTTGGCTTTTTGAAAGAAGAAACAAATTAAAAAGAACATGACACAGAAAAAAGAATAACAATGGAATAGAGAGGGATAATGGAAGAAATGCACCCAGGCAGAGGTGGCGGGAGGGCTATGCCCACTAGGCTAGGGCCCCAAATCTTTGCTTTTGGGTCCCGAACCTCTGGGAGGCCATCTGCCTGCTGTGACCACCACTGCTGCCTTCCTTCCCGGCATCAGCAAACTCGCCCAAAGCCTCATGAGATTTTGATTTCAGGTGAGATCTTGCAAGACTTCCTGACAAAATCAGGACATCCAGATGACATCTTGCAAGATGCCGGGTGGGATCCTCAGAGCCAGGAAGGAAGAAAATGCTGACGGCTGCTTCAGAGAGCCCCACTGACTTCTCTGTTGCTACAGCAAATGCCGTGACAGGACAGCGGCTGGCGGGGCTCTCAAGGGCACCCACTGGAGGAGGAGGAGGCAAAGCAGCCACTAGGCTCATTAAGGAAATTGGAAGCCACTGCAGTTACCAAATAGCAAAATTTAAAAGGAATATTACCCCTTGTTATCATCCTTTCTCTTCAGTTCATAATACATGTGTGAATCACTGAGTTTGGAGGCCTCTGTGTATGAAAAGTTGAATAAAAAACAGTAGAGTTGGTGGATTAGATCTTGCAGGGTTTACTGATCTGAAGCAATGACCCTCACCAAATATAAAAGTTTTACAAAAACACCACCAAAGGCGTGAACATTGAACATTGCTGAGAATGAGTAAAATGCAAAGTAAAAACCCAAGATATGCCAGTAAAGAGCAAGCAATGTTTAAAGAGATGAGATACAAAGCTAGGAACTGTCACCTGTTCCTTGTGGATGAATTCAAACTACTTTAAAGGGTCTGGAGCAGTTCTCCTATGAGGAAAGGATATAACCTCTAGGATTGTTTAGCTTAGAGAAAAGGCAAATGGGGGGAGATTTGATAGAGGTGTACAAAATTATGCATGGTGTTGAGAAAGTGGATAGGGAGACATTTTTCTCCCTCTCATAATACTAGAACCCAGTGTAGTCATTCCATGAAGCTGAGTGGGGGTAGATTCAGGAGAGAGAAAAGGAAGTACTTCTTCACACAGTGTATAGTTAAACTATGAAATTCACTTCCACAAGATGTAGTGATGACCAGAAATGTGGATGGCTTTCAATGGGGATTGGAGAAATTCACAGAGGAGAAGGCTGTCAACGGCTACTAGTCCTGATGGCTCTATGCTACCTCCAGTATCAGAGGCAGTATGCCTACGTACACCAGTTGCTGGGAACAAAGATGCAGAGGGGGGTGTTCTTGCACTCATGTCCTGCTTGTGGGTTTCCCGTGGGCAGCTGGTGGGCCACTGTGTGAACAGAATGCTGGACTAGATGGACCCTCAGTCTGAGCCAGCAGGGCTCTTCCTATGTTATTATGCAGCTGCTGCAAATGATCAGCCATGAATTCACGTGTGCATTATCGATATACTGCTTGCTTCTACTCTTATCAGTCACACCGAAGAATTAAAAGTTAGTAAATGCATACGGGATATGCTCTTTAGTGAGTCTGGCTAACACAGAAGACATTGCATTGTTGTTGCTGTAGTCAAATAAGAAGATCTAGACAAGGTTACTTTTCAAGCTTTTTTTTTTTTTAATTGTTTCTCTGAGTATTTCACTTGGATGAGCGTGAGCAAGTTTTGGTACATAAGAGCTGTGATCCTTGCAAAAAGGGAAGCTTAAACACTGAGCACTTTGATTACCTTTCTCATCTCCTTATTAATTATACGTAAGTAATAATCCACAGCTAGGAAGAGTCAAATTGGCAAAACTAGAGTCTCTGGTAGCATGACTTTGGAGCATTTGCAACAATTGTATGCAACTGAAATTTGCAGTGCAATCCTATGCATGTCTACTCAGAAGTAAGCCTCTCTGAATTCAGTACAGCTCGCTCCCAGGAATGTGTGTATATGCGTGCATCCGTATTTGCTTTTGTTCGGAGGGGGATGTCTTCCTTATTTGCTTTTCTTCAGGGTGGAGGACCTCGCTCTTTTATTGCTGTGTTAAAGATAACCTGATGCGATTTCTGCAGCTAGCTGGGATTGTTTTATTTTTTCCCCATGCCCTCTTGTGCTGGTTGGTGGGAGTTGTGGTCCAGAACATGTGCCACCTCTCTTTAAACCTGCCTGGGTTGTCAGAGATTATACTTCTTTTCCTTCTTAAAAATCTGCTTGTGGGGAGGGATGGATCTTTGGTGCAGTCAGAATTTGTGCCATGCTTACTTCTGAGCGATCCAGTCCTTCTGGCCTTAGAGTAGGCATTTAGAAGATGGATTTATTTTTTATACTGTGTGTGCTGCTTCTTGCTGTTGTTCTGAGGTTTGGAGAGTGGGATGCCCATGTAAAGTGACATATGTTTGGATGCTCAGAAACTGCTGGCCATGCTTACCAGAACTTTGGGTGTTTTTGTGTGTGGCTCTGGGATTATTATTATTAATATTATTATCATTATCATCAGCATCAGCAGTATCATAGAATCATAGAATAGTAGGGTTGGAAGGGGTCTATAAGACCACTGAGTCCAACCCCCTGCTCAATGCGGCATCAGCATCAGCATTGTCACCATCACCTCTGTGTCCCATTTTGCAGTGGGTTGCTCCTGAGTGCCAAACGCTGCTTTTCTGTGTGGCTTTGAGAATATAATCATCATCACCATCATTTTGTGTGGCTGTGTGGATTATCCTCCACTGTTTTGCATTCATGATCTCAAAGCAGTGAGGATGCTCCTGTCAAAAGATGGATTTTGGATGGTGTGCAATGGCTTGCTTCTGGTGGAGCAGGTTAATATTCTATGGGTCAGCCCTTTACCTCTCGTGACCCCCTGGCCCCACCTCTCATGATCCCTTGGCCTGGCCTCTTGTGACCCATCCTCTGCCCCATGCCTGAGACCCAGATCTTTTAGGTACCTAGCACTGCCCCTGCATCCAAGCAGTGAAAAGGAAGAAAGGCATCTATGATAGGGAGGAAATCTTTATATTTTGCAGATCAGTTAGGTAAATTTAAGATAGGAAACTGTCAAACTGCTTGTGCTCCTGAGCACTCCAAAACTTACGAACAGTGTAACTTCATAACAACTTCAGGTGTAGTACAACAATACAACAAGGCCTCACTGGCATCCTGTGATGAGGTTTGTAGGGAAGTAGCTAACATTTTAGCTCCGTTCTTATATTTTTGGCAAAAGCCATTTAGGATTTCTCAGTGTTTTAATACCCTGCTAGTAAACACACGTTTTTGGCATGAAAGTATATCACTCTAATTACATGGTGGCAGACCAATTTCATCCATTTCTGACAATCAGCAAAAAAGTTATAGTTGTTGTTGATTTCCAGTTATAGTCAATGGGAGATCTGGATTTGGCCCCCAGGTTGAATCGGGCAGTCTCCAAATCAGTCCCAGACGAATCAGGCTGTTTTCCTACTTGGGGTCCGAACCAAAACTTGTGGTCAGTGCACACCCCTCCATGAAACAAAACTCATCATGTGAATCTGGGCCATCCTAAAGACATTTAGGGTGCCATCCTATGCATGTTTAAACAGAAAAAAGGTGCTACAGTTCCCAGCATCCCCCAGCCAACGTGCACAGAATTGCAGCTTTGTTCATCACAGTGAAGGGAGAAAGAGGGTTGCCCAAACTCCCTGCAGTGTAGGCAGGGTCAAATAATTACTTGGTAGACTACCACCACCCCTTTACGTCCAGCTTTCAGGACACACCTGGTCACAGAAATAAGGGTCGAAGCTGCCACCCTCTACTGAAGCCCCAAAACAAGAAACTTTACCCAGTAGTAATCAGCTGAAGCAGAGGTTGCTGAATTTAGTACTGAGATTTACCTGGAAGGAAGCTCACACACAACTCTAGAAGCAGAGGAAGTTTATTTACATTGAGGAAGAAAAAGGCGTAAGGGAAAGTTAAAGAGAACCTTTGGAACAGTAATCCTGGCAAAATTAAGAAAGAAATAGCTAAGCCTGTCCTATACATTATCTAAGTATGGGTCCCCTCATAGGAAAAGGCCCAGTCCAGAATCCAAGAACTCGCAGACCTTGGCACAGGTAGGTGGAGAAAACTGGGCAGCTCCCAGCCTCTCCTTTTTACCCTCAGGCTCTTGACAATTCCAGGCAGATCTTTGATAACCAATCACCAGCTGACTTCAGCAGCGTCCCAAAACCCTATGCAGGAGGGGGGAAGTTCCCAGAGGAACACAGCTGAGATCATTCAGCCCAATTAACTGAGTTGGTTCACACATCACACTAAGCCACCCTGTGAATTAGCTCCCATGGACTGATTGTTCACTTGCTAACCCGACAGATGATTGGACTTGCCGCAGCTTGTTTCCCCACTCATTCCCCTCGATCCTCCTGCTGGCTCCAGCATGTATCCCAGGTGCCTTTGCAGTAGAACTGCTCGTTTCCTCAGTCCCTACCTCGTTTGTTGCTGCTCTTGTCAGCCAGCTCTGTAGCCCTTCCCAGCAACCCATGACGAAGTCACCCTGCCGGGTTTGGAGAGCACAACAAGCCACCATGAGTATCAGCAACCTTAAAACATGCCATGGGTTCACAGGATGGCTTATTCATGAAAAATAAGCCACCCTGCAGAAGCCATGCCAGGTTTGCACAACATGACAACCCACCATCGGTGATCAGCCATGGTGGATTGTCATGTTGTGCAAACCAGGTCTTACTCTGGCCTTGAAGGCCAGGGCTGCCAGGGCTATCTTGAGATAATAGCCCCACCGGTGGTTGCATCACAGTGTGCTGTTTCAGCTGTGCCAGATAGAGAAGTCTCACAGTCAAGGTACAGAAAGCAAATGGAGTTCTTGACATGATCTCACAGTCAAGAGTACAGAAAGAACATGGGGTTCTTGACAATTATTTAATGGTTCATTAGCTTTAGACATGTTTTGAAAGACATTACATGTCCATATGATATTTTTCCTTTTTCTTCTTTGTTCAGTATTCTTATCAGATAAAAACGCAAGCACATTTTTGAAAAGAACAAGGCGAGCGAATGCAATGTTTGATGAACTGAAGAAAGGAAATATTGAAAGAGAGTGTCATGAGGAGACGTGTTCAAAAGAAGAAGCAAGAGAAGCCTTTGAAGACCAGGAGAAAACTGTAAGAACAAACTGGCTACTGGGTGTCCTTTGTCTTAATACAGTGGATTACTTCTGCTGTTGTTTTTGTCAGTCTTTTGGAGCCAGATTGGACAGTATAAAACAAGAATTCCAAGCACGCCTTCACAATGGAATTGTCAACTGTGTGTAACACCTCAGCCCTATTCAGGCATCCTGATTCTGTGTAGCATAAACACACTAGTGTTTACTAGCTCCACCCTCTCCGTCGTTGCTTTTGTCACCTTGGACTCGTTGAGGAGGAGAGCCTCCTGTATCCATGGAGGCTGTCCATGCTATTCCGAACACTGATTTTCCAACTCTTCTCTTCAGAAATTTGGCCTCCACACGTAGAGGGCAATTAATGTGATGGTGGTGGGGGCGGGGCTAGCTGCTCCCTCTCCTCATGTGTTTACTCTATACAGGATCAGAATGCCTGAATAGGGCTCTTGTCAGTCCTGCTTCTCTCCACTGTTCTCTCCATTTGCTTCTGCTGTCACCTCCTGTTCTCTCCTTCTTTCCTGTTGCCCACAACTTACTCCTCCACTGCCAGCTGGGGAACACTGGACCACTGGGCATTTTCCCTCACTTTCCCTAGGCAGAGCAGAGGAGTGGGGCAGGAGAGGAGGCAATGGTAATAAAAATGGGAGCAAACAGGAATGGACAAGGGACAAGATGGTGGCCTGTTCGTGTATGTCTTGACAGTACTGTTGCGAAGGTGGACTCAGAGCCTTGTTAGCCTTGTTTTTATATTGCATCTATCGACAGCCTGAAATGGTACGATTTTTCCATGTTATATATTGCTTGCTTCTGCTTCTGCCACATCTATGAGTCATCCTTAACCATCTGCTCAAAACCAGAAATGCTAAACTACTGGTAGTCTACAGGTGGTGACAGGAAAAATCTGGAACAAGAAGAGACCCACAGCTTATCTTGGTCCAAGTCATGCGATATAGTGTCCCGGTTACCCTACGCTCCTTTTCTTTTCCTGCATAATACATAATTGTCAACTCAACTAAATGTAATAATTTTTTTCCCAATACTGTCAGTGCTGGATATGGAACTGTGAATATATACACAGCTGAGTAGAATTTTGCTGGAACTTGACAACGTACTGTTTGTCAAATCAGTTCTGGGGCCTTAAGCAACTACAGTATACTAGAGGGGATATAGCAGCTTTCCACCAACATGGTGCCCCCTCGATTTCTAGACTACAATTCACATCAGCCCCAGCCAGCATTGCTAGTGGTCAAGGACAGTGGAAGCTGGTGGCTCGGATGTCAGTGGGGTGGTGAATCCACCCTGGGTTTCAGTCAGAATCCATCAGAACTCTAAAGGAGCTATCCAGGGTACTTCTGCACCTTGGATTCTGCCTTTAGCGTTCTAACTGGTTCTGACTGAAACCCAGAGTGGATGTACCACCCCACTGAAATCAGAGCCACCAGTCTCCACTGGTCAAGGATGATGGGAGTTGTAATCCAAAACATCTGCAGGGCACCACATTGGGGAACTTCTGTAGGGGGAAGGGATGGTGCTGTGCAGATCTTGATAATCTTTTGTAAGGCTGCCTGTACCACTAAATCCTACCATCGACGAACAAGCTAGTTATCATGATTAGTGTTCCCTCGTAAGTTGTGGGCAGCAACATTTAGGGTAATTCCTTCAGGCATCAGCAATGGTCCAGTAGAACATTGCTGTTTAACTGGATCACTGCACTAGGTAAATGACGTGACTCTTATTATCAAAGGACCATCCATAAAGTTTATTGCACATCAGGAAGAAAGGGAAGTGGTAGCAAAGTTATAACCAAGAGGGGCTTGGTGGTTGGCTAAAAAATGGAGCAAAGCGTGGCTGAGAGGGGAGAGGTTTTAAAAAATACCTTTAAAACTATGGTGTACTTTCTGGATAGTCAATAAAGGATTATAGTAGATTAAATTACTTTTTTAATATTCTCTTTCTTGTGTGATTTTCAGCTTTAAATTAGAATTTAATTTTACTAAAATTACTAAATTACTAAATTTTACTTTACATTACTAAACACTGTTTACATTACTAAACACTGTCATTTTTTACCATTAGGAGGAGTTCTGGAATGTTTATGTGGGTAAGAGATTAACACAGTTTTCCCCCTTCAAATATTTCTTTTAAATAAATTTAATTAATTAAGATTTAAAACTCAGTCAGTTAAATTCATAGCAACCTGGAGTTGTGCTGGTGGTCAAGAAATTACAGCCCCATTTTTTAGTATCTCACATTCACTCACCCTAGTAGAAAGCCTGTCCAGGGACACTAAATTGTATATGTTCCCTTGTTTGTTCTCTCTCCCCCTCCCTCTCTCTCCCCCTCTCTCTCCCCCTCCCTCTCTCTCTCCCTCTCTCCCTCCCTCCCTCTCTCTCTCCCTCTCTCTCCCTCTCTCACTAATACTGTGAATGGCTGATTAATTTATATGGCACCGTCAACATACATGGTGATTCAGAGAACAATATAAGGGGGAAAAAACTGGTCACTGCTGCAAAGAGCTTACAATTAAATTTTGGCAGAGTGGGGGAGATAATATTGGGAAGGTAAGGAGCAAGGCTAACAAGGAAATACAGTATACTTTTGTAAAGCTACATGTATATTTTCAAATGATTATAGCAGCTCTTTACGTAGAGCTGTGAACTGGGTCAGGAGCTTAACGATCAGGGTTTTGTAGCAGGTATGAAAGGTGAAGGCTGACTTCCATAGTACTACTGCAGGGGCATGTTACACATATCCACAGTAATTGTGCTCCTTAACAACCCAATCCAAACCTCATCACATGGAAGCAAGTACTATTCAATCAAACTTATTTCTGCATCATGTGCAGGATTGGGACATAAGGGAAGTTTATCTATCCTGGCTCAATAGCAAAACTAAAAAGATCCACACCACAGTCTGACTCTTAAGTGGTAGGATGCTATTCACATTGTTTCATTGCCCTCATTTGTCCACAGAACTGGGTCTACGTTTGACTGCTGGGCCAATGCAATACTATGCATGAAGTTAGCATTGGTCTGCTGTGCCCCTAAAAAGTAGTACAACAGCAGGCTGGGTATTTGCATATGGACACCAGCTCTGTGCAGAATATGCAACTGGCAAAGCTGATGGATCCAGTCTACATGAGGCTTTTATCATGCACCTTTACCAGGATGTCTACCTCTGGATTCTTTTCGGGATTAAGATCGGCTCCTTTACATACATTTTTTCCCCAAGGATTTTCTTTCTCTGCCTTTCTATAAGTTCCATTACACAAGCACTAGGTGGCACTGTGGTATAGCAGAATTGTGCAATTGCATGGGGCTTTTTAACGCCATTCAAAAAAAATGGCACACTTCCCTTGTTAGGAAAAAACACACAATAATGGTTGCAAAGCACGAGAGAGGCCTGGAGGATGATGGTGTCATGTAAAGGACCTGCAAACTATCATGAGTAAGCAATCATGAGTACACAATAAAGACCTTGTGTAGAAACACCCTTGGTTCCAGGTCAAGTTCACTATAATAGTTCCCCAGCAGTATAAAAAGTGACTCCCAGTACATTCATATTATTATTCTTAACATATACATATCTTAACATCCTGTATTACAAAACCTAATTATTCTTTTTTCATACTAGATGGGAACCAGTGTGAGCAAAGCCCTTGCCAATATGGTGGAACATGCAGAGATGGAATTGGTAGCTATACCTGCACATGTCTAACTGGCTATCATGGGACAAACTGTGAATATGGTAAGTTTGTGTTTTAACTGTAAAAGAACAGTAACTCTTAGGCTGAGATAGGGCTGCCATTAGGCCTTGGCCTGTGGGCCATGAATCAGTGTCTGTTGGTCACTATTGCTCAGCAATCAGGGCACAGACCTTGCCCTTTGGCTAGCAAATTGGGATGACACCATCCATGCACGCTCCTCCCCACCCACCCAGCTGCTGCCACATTGCATAACCTCTGCCCACTTCTTCTTTGGAGTGAAGTATAGCACCTGCCACACCTTCATTAAAAGAGAGACAGCCACTGCCTGGCCAGGTACTCCATAGCTAGCCCTTGCCTGGGCAGCAGCCACCAGGAAAATAGATGCTGAACAAATGGAGTGTGCATCCATGTGTGTATAATCCTGGTTACCTGTGGCAGGAACACACGGTCCTAAGACGTCTTCTGTGCGCTGTGACACGCAGGATATAACCACGACCAAGTTGCAGTCACTGATGTTTTGGAAAGCAAAATGGGTACAAGAGACCTCATCTGAGACTGAAGCCACTGCTTCAGACATACGTACAAACCAGCCAAAAGGGTTTTAATGCTTAAAAGTGAAATATTCTGTAATCGTTCTTTGGAACAGCTGTGGAAGCAAAGAATTATATAAAGTTCAAGAAATAGCTGAATAAACGTATGAAAGCTAGCTTGTTTCTCCTATTTGGATGCCTCAGAATAGCTTTGTCCGTAACGTGTACAGCGGTGGTGGGGAACAGGAAGCAGACATGGCCAGCCCTATCAGTTCTCCAGTTCTTCTGCCTTTTCCCCTGCCATGACATCTGCAGGTCCTGAGACTTTCTGTGCTGGCCACAGAGTTGAAGAGGAAGTTCTATTTCAAAGACAAGCAGGGCACAAGAGGGTTCGCAGATGTATTGCATGGGTATTTCAAGATGCAAAGATGGTATCCACAGTTTGTGTGAAACGCTGCTGGTATTGGGGTGGCCCTCCCATTAGGCAAAGTGAAGCAGTCACCTCAGATGACAGATGCTGGGAGGCAGCAACAAGTTGTTGGAGAACAGGCCTGTGTGCCATGCAGCTTGCCTTGCAGCCTGTTAGCTTGCCACCTTCAAGTGCAGCGGAGGATGCTGCTCCATCATCAGTGTTGAAGACAGATCCATCTGCCAGTCCAGCCAGCTTTTGTACCTGGAATGGACGGGGGCACCATCTTGTTCTTCAGCGCAGGCAGCAAGATGTCTTGGGCCAGCCTGACTAGTAATGCCATCATTTGTACAAACAGCAGTCAGGCGTGCTGTGTTGATTGTCAGGGGCTAGCCATGTTAGTCTGTTGCAGCAAAACAACAAAAAGTTGTGCGGCACCTTAAAGACAAGCATATTTCTTATGGCATAAGCATTCGTGGACTTGAGCCCACTTCATCTGACGCATGAAGTGTTAACCTCAGCTGGCAGAGTGTGTATGTGTGTGTGTGTGTGTGTGTATATGTGTGTGTACATACACATACACACACACGTCTACACTACACACACAATGCAGGGTGAACAGTGAGGTCAAATGGCAAGGACATGCAGAAAGTACAGTTCAACTGAAGCTTATATGTACACAAAATCCTCACAATGACCATTCATAACAGCAATAACTAGTGATGACGCTAGTTAATTTAAATAAATAATTATATACACACATCCATATAAGGCAGGATCCTCCTCATGTAGTTAGTTCACACCGGTAGTGAGACAGGAAACCTCCATTTCTGTGCATGCCCAAACAGAGAGAGACAAATCTCTTGATCAGCTCTAATTCCCTTTGAAGTTCCTTTCTAGGAGAGTGGCAACTTTTAAGTCATCAGTGGAACAACCTGGGAGATTGTAACATTCTTCCACTGATCTCTGAATATGGGCATTTCTAATGACAAATTGATATCCATTAATTCTTTTGCTTAGGGACTGATCTGCTTGTCCTATATAGAATGTAGAAGGCATTGGTGGCAGCTGATAGCATATGTCATGCTGGAAGATAAGCCAGTAAATGAACCCTTGCAGTTGAAACTGATATTTTTAGATCCTGGATCTAATATATACACCAATATCTCCCACAAAGATGGACTACAAAACATGGTTTGTTAGCACAGCTGGGTTCAGACAACACAACCACCCACAGTTCAACAACAACCCACACTCGAGGTTATCATGTTGTGTGAACCCAGCCAATATGTTGGAGTGATTTTAGCTAAGAACTGTAGGTGATAAGCTCATGCTCTGCAATTTTGTCCTTTGGGTCTGTCCTGTAGTAGATTGTTTTTGGAAACTGCCCTTGAATCTATCCGGATGAAGGGTGCTATATAAATGTTGTAAATGAAATCAATAAATTCCTGGATGCCACTTTGGCCTTGATCAGGTTTTTCACTTCATTGGATGGATACTGTAGTCTAAGAAATGCCTGATGTAAACCTTGACACAGTGAATCCGGCATGCGATTAGCTGGAACAACTACAGTTGTATTATGGGACTTGGTTATAAACAAGGGATATGGTGGTGTGTTCTGGGCGGCAGTTAAAAGCATCAGGGCTGGGCCCAGGTTTGCAGGCCCCGGGCAAAGTGCCCTTAGTGGACATTGCATGGCCGGACTAGGCTCAGCAATTCTGGCAGGTACGGCAGTGGTCCAGCAGCAGCACTATCAGGGGTGTTGGGTCCACTTAGCTGGACATGCCAGTACCACCATTCAAATTTCCCCACAATGCAGTGCTGTATGTATATGTGTATATGCATCATTGCATCATGGGGGAATTACAACAGAGATGCCAGCAACTTCAGTCATAGTGGCCTTGAAGTTCAGCACAATTTTTTTCTTAACAGGTGGCCCAGACCACACCTGACATCAGCACAGGGTCCCCTGTTAGAACCCCAGCATTTGGCTGAGGATGCTATGTGCTGGCAGTGGGCCTCAACAGATCTAGCTGTCTTTGGTTTTCCTCTGTAAAGTAGTTCTTATGTCTATCGTATAGTTGTCCAGTGCTGTCTAGAACCTGTAACTTGGATTGGTCTAGGCTCAGGTTGATGTTGGTGGAGTGAAAGTTGTTGAAATCCTGGTGGAATTTCTCAAGGGCCCCATCACCAAGAGTCCAGAAGATGTCTTCACTGTATTTCAGGAAGAGAGAAACATTTTGGGGATAGGAGGTGAGAAAATATTCTAAACCAGCTATGAGTATGTTGTCATGCTAAGGAGCCACGATGGAGCCATTGACCTGAAGCAACATCTGTCCTGCTCAAACTTAAAGTAACTGTAGGTGAGGACAAAATGGCAACATGTGTTGGCCAGAGGTGCTGCATCACCATCAGGGATAATATTCTTGATGGCTTGTAGTCCATCTTTGTGGGAGATGTTGGTGTATATATTTGCAAACCTTTAAGGTGCCACAAAAGTCTTGGTTGATTTTGAGGAGACAATGGTGAAGTCAGCTTTGCCTCTGTAATGGGAATTCACTGAAAATCAAGTCCTCTTTAGCAGCTATCTCTGCAGGGCCAGTGGCCGCACCAGATGTTCCGCTGCCACCCCCCAGAATGAGAGATCCCACAGGAGCCTAAATGCTGCCCTTTGAGGGGTCCTTCCTTTATGAGGAAGAATGCCTGTACATTTTGGGGCCTGGGCAGTTCTCAGGAGAGGGTGCCAAACCGATCTCTCATTCTGGGAACGCTCCCAGGGTGAGAAATTAGGCCAGTGGCCTCTCCAGAGAACTTACCTGCCCGATCTCTTGCTGCACCCTCTCTTAAAGGGAGAGGTTGGGCAGGCAGCCTCTCTGGAGAACCCACCCGTCTGATGTCTCACTTCAGGAGAGGACAAAGTATGAGAGATGGGAGGGGGGCTGCTGCTCCAAGGAGCCCAGCTTGCCGCTCTCCTGCTGTGGCATTTGCCACAGTGAGCGAGTGGGGCTGCAGCAGCAGTGCCCACAGGGGCCTTTCATGAGATGGCGGGGAGCATGTTCCACCACGTCTCCCAATCTGTCACCTGAACTGGGGATTCACCTTGCCTCATAGGGGAACTCACCCTGTGCAGAGTCAAACAGCAAGTTATTTGTTTCTCTTTTTTTATCTGTTGCTGGGGCTATCTTGAAGGCGGGCTGCAGGGATTGGGGAGGTTTAATCCAGTTATGATTTTACACATAATCCCTACACACACACACACACACACACACACAACTACATGGCTTGGAGAAAAATTGGCACCAGTTGAGGTCTTTTTGGAAGCCCTATAGCCATACAGGGGAGACAATTATCAGTAAAATTATATCTGAAGAGGGAACACTTAAACTGCCCCTTCCTGTGCACTGAGATCCCAATAAAAATCAGATCCCAACTGTCAAAAAAATTAAAAATCAAGACATAGTTGCTAGCTATGTCTTTAAACATAGCTTTACCTTCCCTGTCTGTCAACAATTGCCCCATTTATCCAGTGACAGAGCGAGGGCTCAAACACTAGAGAAGGCATGAGAATCAGCCCTTGAAGGGGGTTACATATGAGAGGGCAACAGCTCTGCCCCTGCTTTACAATGTTATCTTTGCCTGCAGATCGTGTATTTCTTTCTTTTCAGTGCTAATATGTATTTGTCGCTTATACAGCAATACTAAAAACCTGCAAATTGAACAATGGTGACTGCTGGCACTTCTGCAAACTTGTAGAAAATAATGTTCAGTGCTCCTGTGCTGATGGGTATATTCTGGCAAACAATGGAGAATCCTGCGTTTCTACAGGTATAAATGCTTGTGCTCCCTGGAAGCAACACAAGTTACATTTTATATTGCTTTTAACAAAATTTGCCCATATTTATTACTTTGCATGTATTGTTTGATTTAATGCAGCTGAGATGTAGTTTATTTCTATTTAGATGCATACATTCCAGTTTGATTTAAGGGTCTGACAAAGAGAATTTCTGAATTAAAAGGCACTTGATTTGACCATTTGAGCTGAAGATCTTTTTGGTAGATTATTTCATTTTGATGGGGGGGGGGAATGACATACGGTTGTATCCAACAATGTCCATGGGGCAAGGTAACAGACACCATTGGTGGAGCAGTTTTCCCTCTCTCTCCCCTCCCCATGTAGCCCCCTGCATGTCTCCCAGATCTGCTCTGGAGAGTTGGAGGGACCTTGGAGAGCAGATTTTCAGATTGCAAGGAGGCAAGGGAGAGGAGACAAAGGGGATGTTCTGTTGAGCAAGTGGAAGTCTGCTTGTATGATGCTGGATATCTTTACTCTGTTTTCTTAATTTCATCAAATGTAAAAGTTTATAATAAGAGAACAAATAAATAGACAGACATTTACAGTGCACAACTATATATGTTTAAAAGTAAGTCCTGTTGAACTCAGTGAAGCTTACTCCCACAAAGTAAGTGTGTTTAGGACTGCAGCCTTGACTGGTTACTCATATCTGTAAATGTAACTGACACACATCTTCACTAATACACACACGCACACCTCCTTTACTGGTTTCATCTTGATTCCCTGGTCCACAGTTGGTTCCCAGCCTCAAAAACCTCTTGCTGATTCTCCAAGAAAACAACAACAATAATGAGGGGGGGGGATTATATTGATCCAGTTATCTTTTTGTTGATCAATATATTTACCCTCTTTTTTCCCCTCTTGGTGGCTTATTTTTGGGAACCCATGTTGCTGGATTTTGCTTGCTGATTCTTAGCCTGCTTTATCTTCTAACTCCCTTCTTCCAAGACAAGAAAAAGATACTTTAGCCATGCATGTGTAAATTGGAAAGGCATAATTTGTCTTGGCTGTGCCACTCAATTTTAACCGCTTGATGATGGTTTTGCAGATGAGTTTCCATGTGGGGAAACTACAAACACAAGGAAAAACAACAACAGAGTAGTTAATGGAACGGACTGCAAATTCGGTGAATGTCCATGGCAGGTAAATTAGTTTCCTTTGCACCTTGTAATGTCACTGGATATATATCCAGTATTTGTTTAACAATTAACATTGTTTTTAACTGCTCCCTTACTTTTACAACCTTTGTACAGAAAATGACACATACCTACCTGTTGGCAGAATTGAATGGCCAGAGAAGGAGACATTACAAAATAATAGTAATCTATTATTTACTATGATAAAATGTGTCTTTCAAGAAAAATGCTTACTCGTACAAACCTATGAGTGTGAATGCTTCTCTTTTCAGGCGCTTCTACTCAATGATGAAGGAGAAGGGTTTTGTGGGGGAACAATTTTGAGCCAAATATATGTGCTTAGCGCAGCTCACTGTATGAATGAAACAAAATTTCTTACAGTTCTTGTAGGTGGGTATTTTCAATTTTTATAATTTATATTAAAAACTATTTAACTACATAGATAGTTTTGTTAGATGAGCTACACGGAAACAGTTGGGAATTGTTTTTACCATTGTCTCTTTTTTATCCTAAAAATATTGGCAGTTGCATCTTACATATATAGGGACAGTGCACATTATCAAACAAGCCACTGTGGCTGAAATAAAGCAATCAAATTAAGAGTGACACAGTTTGCACAATATCACATTAAGCCACAGGGGCTTAATGTGATTGTGCAAACTGTGTCACTCTTAATCTCTCACCCATATTCACGTTTTTTAAATTTGGTGTGTGAAGGTACATCACGGATCTCCTGTGAGTTTTTTTAAAAAGTAATGGCAGCGGTGAGGTGGCTGAATCAGACGGTAACTGTGTCACTGGAGGGTGATGGAGTTTAACCTGTTCTCCCTCTGCTGTTTCCCAATTATAAACACCCTCTTGAAATTTCCCTGTGAGGGGAAACTTTATTGTACCTTTATGCATTGCCCCATGGGGCAAACAGCAGCTTCGGAGGAGCAATTTTACTGGGGAAAACAGCACAGGGGGAAAAGAACGATATCCCTCCCACAATGCCATGCCCCCAATCCAATTCAGGGGATGCCCTCAAGTGCATTGCCAATCATGAATTTACCAGCATTGTGTATAGTTTGGCTCTATGATTCACCACACAATTTTTTCTTAAAGAATTAAATCCATTTTCCAGATACAAAGATAGCCAGACATACAATTCTGAACATGCTTTTAGAGTTGCCACCTTCTTTACATCAAGACCTTTGTGCTTTTTCCCAGCCACAGGCAGAAATTCACGAGGTGTAGCTTTTCTGGACTTAAGTAGACACTGCATTAATTACATAGCATGCAGCTGATACAATCTTGTTTATCTTCATGTAAGTGCATTGGGACTCGATCTAGATCAGGATTACTGCACATAGGCAGGGGAGGTTTAAACCTGCCCACCCAGCCAATTTATCCCCCAAACTGGCACTAATGGAGTTTCCCTCTCCCTTCCTAATTTTCACAGGAGGCATGAATTTGGGGAATGACAATGAGCCTTCCAGCTTCAGCGCTTCTATCCTAGTTTCCTATTATGTCCGAACAAGGAAACTATAGTTTAATTTCAGCTTACTGAACAGGATATGAAAACAGGATCAGGTAGATAGATAGATAGATAGATAGATAGATAGATAGACAGACAGACAGACAGACAGACGATAGATGGATAGATAGGAACAATGTATTGGCCCAGCATATTATGTATCACATAATAACAACAGCATTGTATTGGTCTCCCACAGGGGAACTGGACACAACAGCAAGATCAACAGGAACACTTCACACTGTGGATAAAGTATATGTACATCACAAATTCGTACGGAATTCCTATGACTATAATATAGCCCTCATAAAGTTAAAGGACCCTATCCAGTTTTCTGAAAATGTGATCCCTGCTTGCCTTCCCACTCCAGACTTTGCTAACCAGATTCTAATGAGACAAGACCTGGGTATTGTTAGTGGTTTTGGGCGCATTGTTGAAGGAGGCCGCGTATCCACCACACTTAAAGTAGTTAAACTGCCGTATGTGGATAGGTATATCTGCAAGCTGTCGAGTAATTTCCCAATCACTGAAAATATGTTCTGTGCGGGCTATAATACTGCAGCTCAAGACGCATGCCAGGGAGACAGTGGAGGCCCTCATGTAACTAAATACAAGGACACACACTTTGTTACTGGTGTGATCAGCTGGGGAGAAGGGTGTGCAAAGGAAGGAAAATTTGGAGTTTATACAAGGGTGTCCAAATTCATAGGCTGGATCAGGAGAATAATGCGCCAAAAGTCACGACAGAATAATGTGCCCAAAGCCACAACAGAATAATGAGCCAACAGCCACCAAAAAAATCAAGCATGAGCAGATCTGCTAATACGTCCAAATCATTGAATGGCATATTTTATTCAGACATCTCATTGGTAAATTAAATAAACCATTCTGTTTTGAATGTCCAGTATATTAATTGGATAGCCCAATCCTTCAACATTTCAAAGCCACTGCCACTTCTATGTGCAGAGTTAACTTTGCAGAGTTAACTTAACCTAGCTTGCCCATCCATCTGAGGGCATCCTGCTCTAGCATAAATCCCACCAATGTCTGTACAGCTTAGACTGGGGCAAAGTTCTTCATTTCAACTCTTTTATCATTTGGATTCATAAGGTCCAGAATGGGAACTTTAATCCTTAAGGCCACAGCAATAGGATCCCAGTAAAAGGTGACCTTCCTCCCTTTGTAACACAATCACACACCAATAATATTCAGCCACCAAGAGAGAGATTCAGTCAGTACACTTTTTAAAAATCTGATATCATTAACCAAGGCAAGCATGTCCATATCTGAAACTGTGTTCTATTTGAAAAGTGTAAAGCTGTTCAGATTTGTGATTGAAATAATGAAAGGCAGTTCTTTAAAAAGAAAAAAAGCTACCTGCATTTGAACTGGCACCATTGCTGAAAATCATAAGATCATGCTAACGTCAGTTAACATTCCCAGTGTATACATTTCAAATTTATAATTTACATTTCACATCTTCAAAACTTTAGTATATGTTTCCCTAGTTTCTTATTTCGTGTCAGCACAATTAGTAATTTTAATATTGGGGGGCAAGAACCAGGCTCTCTTCACACCTTGGTTTTTTAGCACGATCGTTCTTCTTTAATCACTGGTTTTTGAAGAAGCCTTAGATGACGCCGCTGCTCTCCTGCTGCTGTCTCACAACTTCCCTCTTCCTGTGTTATCTGAGAACGGGGAAAACCCAGCGTTTTCTGTGCTTGCGATTGAAATCGCCATTTCCCCCCTGTGCATTTCCCCTTTAGAGCTCTGTCCCGCTTTGTGTGGGTGTGTGCTAGGGGGTGTTGCTGGGCGGTGTTGAATAACATTGTCATGACAACAAATCGGTGGGTGATACAGTAAAAATTGTGAAGGTGCTGAAGATCTCCAAGAGGCACTACGTATATTGGGAATTCTTAAAGCAGTTAATGATTCCATGCATCAGATTGCAATCACTGGCTATGACGTAAGTGGTAATATTTTTAAAATTTATATTTTAGGGTGATACGTAAGGAACAGTAAGCAAATGTAAGCAAATATTTTCTGCAACAGTTTCCTTTTCCCCTTATCTGAAATTATGGCTAAAGATGTGACACAGTCTCATTATTGTATGTAACTCCTAATGTTTTTGTAATGCTACTGGCTCTAGTTTTCAGGTGATCATTGTCTTGCTCACATTATACAGGAGACATGGGCAGGATGAGATAGTACCAGGCTTATTATGTGTTACTGGAAGACTCATATATTCATTCCATTTTAGATTGCAAGCTCCTGTCTTCTTGTATTCTGTAAAGCACCATGTGCCTAGATGGCACTAAGAAACAGACGTTGCTAATTGAGGTTGTAGAATGGACTGTATCACTTCAGATTATAGGTTGGAGATCTCCATTTTTAATGCAACCTTGTTTAAAAGCTTCCTGCAAGTAGAAAAGCAGCAGAATAGGGAAAAGGCTTGACTGAAGCCTTCTACCTAATATGTTAGTTGCTTACTTGCAGGTAGGGATGTACGAATCCCTTACCTGGCTCTGTTCCAGGGCATCCGCAGTGGGGGGGAGGCATTCTGTCCCTCCCCCCAGAATCCTCCCCAGCCGGCTCCACTCCGCAGTGACTCTGCAGAGCCTCCGGCTGGGGCCAGCCGCAGCTGGACTTCCGGCCGCTGCCAGGCTGCTGTGGCTGCTGTGGCTGCAAATGGCGGCCGCTACGCCAGCCGCCATTTGCGTCCCTGCCAAGCCGTGATAGGCTATGTAAGTATTTACGTAGTCTGTCACGGCAAAAGGCAGGGACACAAATGGCAGCCACTACACCATTTGCGTGGCTGCCTTTTGCCGTGATAGGCTACGTAAATACTTGCATAGCCTATTACAGCAAAGAGTAGGGGAGCAAATGGCATAGCAGCCACCATTTGCGCCCCTGCTCTTTGCCGTGGTAGGCTACATAAGTATTTACGTAGCCTATCACAGCAAAAGGCAGCCACGCAAATGGTGGCCATACGATGGCCGCCATTTGCAGCCGCAGCGGCTGGGCAGTGGCCGGAAGATGAGCCGGAGCTGCCGCTGCATCCACCACCGCTGTATCCGCCGCATCCACTGCCAGGTAGGCTCCGTCCCAGGGGGATTCCGTGGGGTGGTGAGGGGGAGGCCGTTCTGCCACAGACTCCGGGAGGCTGGATTTTTTAGAATCCGGCCTCAATGGAGACCGTGGCAGAATTCTCCAACATCCCTACTTGCAGGGTGTTTATGTGAAGAGGCACTCAGAAGCAGCAGCCTGAAGCGCTAGCACCCCCTTCTGCTACATGAGTTGAACAGGCCCAACTTCATTATCCCTCTCCTACCGCCCCTCCACAATTCATATCTTGGGGAGGAGATACAATTACTTTAGGCTTTGTGGGCCTACTAGTAAATGTGATTTGATGCTGATGTCTGCCTGACAGTAGATAATGGCAGATATTTCCAAGAAATATCTTCCTCCACGAGAAGGCAATATTATTCTGTAAAAAGAGAGAGGAAAATGGAGAAGGATATGAAAAAGCACCTTCCTACAGCTATAAGGAAAGGAAAGGTTCCTGTTGTGCAAGCACCGAGTCATTACTGACCCCTAGAGGGACGCCGTTTTTCCTCTGCGTTTTCCTGGCAGACTGTAGCGGGGTGGTTTGCCATTGCCTTCCCCAGTCCTAACTACCTTTCCCCCAGCAAGCTGGGTACCGACCTCGGAAGGATGGAGGGTGTGTCGACCTGAGCTGGCCACCTGAAAACCAGCTTCCGCTGGGATCGAACTCAGGTCGTGGGGTAAGTTTCGGTTGCATTACTGCCGCCTACCACTCTGCACCACACAAGGCTCCTACAGCTATAAGCACTCCTTAAATGTAAGGTACTTTTTAACATCCTAATAAACAGTAAAGTCAAAGTAATAACAATTTGGTTGCAGTAACACAGTAATATTACTTTTGGTTTCTAAATTAATTCCCTTTCCTTGGTGCAAGTCCCATAAAGTGGCTGAGGCGCATTTGAAGCTTGGAATATTAAAGTTCACATTAATTATCCAGCGTGGCTGTTTCAAGACCTTCCCAACTGAACTTATGATGCAGTCTTACTGGAAAATTTAACACTGAACCAAAATCCCCCAGAAGTTGGTTACAACTAAGTCCCATTGAAATAACTTAGATTTGGGTTGTGCTCCATCCCATTGCTTGCAATGGAAAGCTGCAATGCAAGGGGGCTGTGGCTCAGAGGCAGAGCACCTGCTTTGCATGGAGAAGGTCCCAGGTTCAGTCCCCAGCATCTCCAGGTAGGGCTAGGAAGGAATCCTGCCTCAAAATCCTGGACAGCCGCTGCCAGTCTGTGTTGACAGTACTGCATTAGATGGACCAATGGTCTGACTCGGTATAAGGCAGCTTCCTATGCTCCTCGTGATGTGAGAGCTGGTGTCACAGCTCTCACACCACTCCATCCATATCGCTGTAGCAACATGGGAGCCTCGGACTCCAGTTCTTCCCCACAACAGCGTCAACCCTTGGGAACCTAGGCTAACAACATTGGTATAAGAAAGGAGCCATAGGATGGGCTTCTCATGGTACCCAGGGTTACAGGAAGGACGTCATGCTGCTGTGGCTTCCATGCCCCTGCAGTAATGTAGGAACCACCCAGCCTTAGTGATGGCTAAGATTTGCTGGCTTGTGCTTTTGAAGGTTACTTTAAGGACCAAAACACTGAAAACAGACATTACTTTAAATGTGTGTCTAGCAGCTACGTCTTTTTTTTTTCTTCCATTTTTACTCTAGAGTAGATGCATGGCTCCTGATCCAGATCAGACCACTAGCATGGGTTATAAGGGGGGCTTTTAAGATATGGATCAGGCCCCATGCACCTACTCTAGAGTAAAAACAAAAAGAAGACATAGCTGCTAGTCACACATTTAAAGTAATGTCTGTTTTGGCCAATTCTTGCCAATAGTCTTAATCTCTTGTCTTCCCTTTTGGGTTTAGTTATGACCAAAAGTACGTATGAGAACAGCTGGAGGGTGGGAGGGAGTTTGCCTTTTAACCAAACCACACAAAGGTCAGTTTTGATGCCTGTGCATAGAGTTGATGGAAGCTTTGCTTAGCAAGGATGTCAACCTGAATGTCGGTTTATATGTATTTTGTTTTCTAGATGGCTGCAGTTGGAATAACAGAGAACGTTAAAGGTGATGCTAAAAAATTTGAAATCTGGTACAATGCAAGGGAAGACGTTGACATAATACAGGTATAAACAATCATTTTTAAAAACGCAACTTTTAAAAAAGCTGTTTATGCAATGGTAGATGTACATTCCTGGCCCTGGGATCTCCACTGGGATGGAGAGGGAGAGAGGAAACCCTGACTTGTAGTATGAGAGACAGGATGACGCGCTTGCCTCCCTCTGTCATGCTGTCTCAAGATCTGCAAGTCTCAGAGCTCCTTTGTTCTTGCTGCATACATCCAGGAGGGGAGAAACAAGCAAGCAGCAATAATAGCCAGGGGCACTGAGATCCCAGGGACAGTGTCAACCAGCGCTGCTGATAGGATTTACCGCAGAACATACGTGAGTAAATGAGTTGGGCCTCTGGTCTATTGAGTGCATAGAAGAACTGACAGTGGATCCCAGGAGTAGGGAATAGGGTCTAAAGGGCTCTTGTTTCTCATGTAGAATTAATGGACATGTCTACCTTACTGCCATGCCTGGGTATAAATAGGAATTAGGCAGCCAGACATGTAAGCAGCTTAAACAAAGAGACCTCATAGACCAGCCTTCCCCAGCCTGGTGCCCTGGACTATAACTCTCATAATTCCAAGTCATCACTAGAACATAAGAACATAAGAAGAGCCCTGCTGGCTCAGACCAAGGGTCCATCTAGTCCAGCATTCTGTTCACACAGTGGACAACCAGCTGTCAACCGGGAACCCACAAGGAGGGCATGAGCGCAATAGCACCCTCCCACCCATGTTCCCCAGCAACTGGTGTACAGAGGCTCACTGCCTCTGATACTGGAGGTAGCACATAGTCATCAAGACTAGTAGCCATTGATAGCCTCTTTCTCCAGGAATTTGTCTAACCCCCTTTTAAAGCTATCCAAACTGGTGGCCATCACTACATCGTGTGGTAGTGAATTCCATAATTTAACTATGCGCTGTGTGAAGAAGTCTTTCCTTTTATCTGTCCTGAATCTCCCACCAATCAGCTTCATAGGATGACCCCAGGTTCAAGTATTTTGAGAGAGGGAGAAAAATTGTCTTCTTTTGGGGTGACTTAACCAGTGGCAAGCTGTTGATTAAATTTCTTACTTTTGCTTTTTGACATAGGCTCCAACACCTGAAGCCAAAGCCACTTGGGTAAATGAGATCAGATAGAAAAGTATTGACCAACCAGCTACAGGCATACAGGCGTAAGCCTTTTCTTCCTTTTCTTTTCCTCCGTGATATCCAAGAATAGCAAAGTGCCCATCAGTACAACAGCATTATTTATTTTCTCCTGCAGGCATGAATGCATCCCATGACATTGTGAGAGGGATTAAAAGGGCTGCAATTAAAGACGAGTTGAGATGGGTGCATCTTTATGTATGCTCCCTAAAGAACAAGACAGAGAAGCAGGTTGCAATAGTGAAAAGGTAAAGATAAAGGTAAATGGCACTGGAAATCCAAGAGACATGGTAGTAAGTTAGATTTTATCTGTGAAATACCAGTTACACCACAACAAACTGAGCATGGACAGAATTCTCCATGTAACTGTGGCACTTGCTTCTGCCTACAAGAATGAGAGGCTTTATAGGCTGCATCTGCACTGCCTATGTTCTGTGTGCTTTCAATGTGCTGGGCATTTGTTTTTGTCTGCTTTTTCTGTTATGCTTAATTCATACTTCAGTGCAAAAGCGATGGGTTATGTTATGCCCCACAAGATTGGTAGGGTTTGTTTAACTGTCGCCTTTTCGGATTAACAACTATAAGAACAATATTTCCCAGGAACTGTATTGTTGCTATACCAGGCAGAATGGATATCTCAAGCTAGAAAGTTGCAGACAAGAGAACTGAAGGAACAAGGGTGCATTACTCTCACAGTAATAGCCAAACCAAAGTCCCATAGTTAATGTGAGAATTCTGTCCATACTCAGTTTGTTGTGGCATCATTGAAGCCATATAACTTAGTCCCTCTTTTTGGTGACGGCTCCTTAGATTCCAAGGTGTGCAGAAAAGTTCCAAAAAATGAACCGGAGGTTTGTAATGTGGCTAAAGTACTTTGGGAGTCTCTGTCTTCCTTACAGAAGCTAGTCAGCACAGAATTCTAGAACATACACACAGCTTACCTCTACCTGCATCTAATACAAGGTGAGTTACTATCTGCTTTGCCTTTCTTTAAACTATATATTTGCTTTTAACTTCCTAGGTAGATATTACATCTTGAAAGTTTGAATTCCTTTTTAAGGAATATACAGCACCTAGTATACTTTTACAAGAATATTTTATGTGCTTTTATAAATAGTAGATTACTACTATACGCGTGCATGTATGTGTGTGTGTGCGAGAGAAGAGAGAGAGGACTCCCATGAAGAAATACTAGCTTGGATTCAAAGTTGTTTAGCATGAGCCAAAAAGCACTTGTAAGGTGGTTCCTCAGTTTCCATCTACGATCTGTGCACCATACCTGTCAGTCCCCCATCCCTCAGGATCTGCTTTTTGTGGACGCTGGGGGTTGCAGCAGGGTGGATGGGGCAGGAAAGCTCTTCTCAAAGTGTTGGGGATTCAAGCCATAAGGATTTCCATATTTCCAAGGTCTGGGTTGCTTCTTCCTACCTCAAAGCCTGGGGCAGAAACTCTTGATATACAGTTCCCAAATAAAGTTCCCCAAAGGGCAGAAACCAACTTGAGCTATGAAATTATATAGAACATAGTTCTTTAGGAATAGAGGCTAAATAGAAAATTTGAAGTGATCATGTTGACAAAAGTATAGAAATAATACAAGAGTACAGAAATCGCATTAGCATATTTTCATCCCAGCTGCGTCCATGGATATCCCACCATTTTCTATTCAGACAAAAAGGTCATACGCTCTTTTTTCATAATACTCTGTTAAGAGTCCTGACACTGAAAGGGGAGATACACAAACATTGCAAGGTGTGTTCCACACCTGCCTGGGGGCCATCTACATGGCACTGCTTTCAACCTTCACTCCGTCGTAACTGAGCAGCATTGCAGCTGTGAATTAACTTCTGCTGTGGTACATGCGCAATTTACTGTGGACTTCCGCTGTGCCCTGACACATGGCTGTTGCAGCAAAGTGAACTGCAGCAGTCGCGCTGCTGTTTTTGTTTTACCATTATATTTAAATGTGCAGCTGCGCAGGCATGTAAGGGTGCAGGTGTGACACTTTGGGTTTTAGTGGCTGTTTTGTATTTTAGGGGTTCTTTTGTGTCTGTCCATTTCTCGTTAGGTAAAATGTGGGTGGTTTGCTCCATGCCAACTGTTTGGTGGTCCTCCAGCCTGAGACTCCTGCGATGGTTTGCACATGCCAAGGTGTGAGCCCATGAAAGGTACATGCCTACCCATCATTCCAAAATGGTGGCTGGAATGAAGTTGGTCCTGGACCTTCTGCTCCCCTGTCCCCCCGCCCCCCCGGCCCTTGGCCACTGACTCCAAAGCAGTGCTACGAAGATACGAAGCTGCGAAGGTGTGCGAAGCCGTGGTTGAAGAAATGTGCACACTTCTCTCTGTCTCTGTAACTGTGCAGCCACGAAGGAACAGGGAGGAGTGATGGGGCATCACAGAGTGACACAAGCACTAGGTGCACCTACCACACTCCCACCACAAAACGTGAAGTCAGTTCAGAGAAGGGATAGACAGCTCGCAACCATGGGAAACCTGCAGCAACCCAAACACATCGCAGCAAAATGCCTCTTTGGAAATCTGCATTTTCCGGGTAAAAACCACGGTTTGGCTGCGAAGTGGGGGTCCCAAAAGACCTCAAATCGCAGCAGCCCCAGAGTAAATGGGTCGTGCTAGATGAACCCAAGGCTGCTTTGTTGTGTGCAGTTCAGACTTTATTGGTGGCAGTATTAAACAGAGAGCTCTTTGTTGATTTTAAGGGTTGAGATGATGCATAGAGATATAGTCTCTGGGAATGTGAGAATCAAGCTGTATGAAGTGAAATTGGCCATTGCCATGTCCTTAGTTTTTGCTAGACATTTATAGGCAGTTACTACAAACTTTGGATCACTAGTGGGAAGTGTTCCAAATGGACATTTTTCTCCACTCTTACCTCCTTTCTCAAGGGGAGCTGCAGTGTTCTGCAGTCTCCAAAGAATTTTCAGAGGCTTTTTAGTGATTGCCACCTTGACTCTAACTTGTCACTGGATCTACCCTGAATGTATTTGTTTCCGTCCAAAATTTTTTAAAAATGTATATTGTTCTAAAGGTGGGATTTTTTTTTTAAGCCCACTACTTTTGAAATAAAAGTTTCACACGTCCTAAGGAAAAAATTTCCTATATTTCACAAAAGTGGAGCTTTTGAAGCAGGAGCTGCTGCTGTCTCTGATGGAGTTTTCCTTTTTACAGTTTTATATGAATGCATTTTTGAATCCTATCCTTGCTCTACTCTGCTTTAAATTATGCTCATTGCCTGTGATCAGTGCTTTGCTTGTGGAGGCTGTTTTACACAAACAGTGGGAAGGATCCAATGGTGTCCATGCGCTAGCATTCTTGACTTTGCACTAGTGTAAATCAATGCCTGCACAACATAAGTAGAGCCCAGTTGGGCCCAGTGCTCTTCAACATTTTTATTAATGACTTGGAGGAGGAGGTGCAGGGAATGCTGATCAAATTTGCAGATGACACAAAATTGGGAGGGATAGCTAATACTTTGGAAGACAGAAACAAAATTCAAAGTGATCTGGATAGACTGGAGCGCTGGGCAGAAAACAACAGAATGGCATTTAATAGGGACAAATGCCAAGTTCTGCACCTAGGAAAAAGAAACCAAATGCACAGTTACAAGATGGGGGATACGTGGCTCAACCACACTACGAGCGAGAAGGATCTTGGAATTGTCGTCGATCACAAGCTGAATATGAGCCAACAATGTGATGTGGCTGCAAAAAAGGCAAATGCTATTTTGGGCTGCATTAATAGAAGCATCGCTTCCAAATCCCGGGAAGTACTAGTTCCCCTCTACTCAGCACTGGTTAGGCCTCATCTGGAGTACTGTGTCCAGTTCTGGGCACCACACTTTAAGAAGGATGCAGACAAGCTGGAGAGGGTTCAAAGGAGGGCAACAAAGATGATCAGGGGACTGGAAACAAAGCCCTATGAAGAGAGACTGAAAGAACTGGGCATGTTTAGCCTTGAGAAGAGAAGACTGAGGGGAGATATGATAGCACTCTTCAAGTACTTGAAAGGTTGTCACAGAGAAGAAGGCCAGGATCTCTTCTTGATCATCCCAGAGTGCAGGACACGGAATAATGGGCTCAAGTTACAGGAAGCCAGATTCCGGCTGAACATCAGGAAAAACTTCCTGAGTGTCAGAGCAATACGGCAATGGAACCAATTACCTGGGGAGGTGGTGGGCTCTCCCACACTGGAGGCCTTTAAGACGAGGCTGGACAGCCATTTGTCAGGGATGCTCTGACTTGGATTCCTGCATTGAGCAGGGGGTTGGACTCGATGGCCTTGTAGGCCCCTTCCAACCCTACTATTCTATGATTCTATGATTCTATGAGCTTACTTGCAGAACAGGATTCCCAAGAAACCTGTTATACTAGCAAGCATGGTTGACATTGCACAAGTGTTGGTTTACACTAGCGCAACATCAGTAGCACTAATGCACACAGTTGGATCCTTCCCAGTGGTTCCTTGCTCATAGTGAATATGTTATCTGAACTGTCCAACGTTAATGTGTCCTTTGTTTAGGGTGACTAAGGAGGAGGTGTTGAGATGACATGTTCATTATAACCATGGAGCTATCATGAGGTAGAGGGGAGAAATGACCACCACAATTCTATGTATGTACCTCAACCAGTAGGAAAAAGTGGTGTTTTTCCAAGCACACTGCTGTAATGGGTCTTTTTAACAACCTGATTACCTTTTAGTTCTTTCTGGAGAAGCTGCAAATTAGTTAATACTCCCTGCTTGCCTTGACAGAAGCAGCATCTCCTACCAATAAAAGCCAGACTTTGCCAATGAACCGTCTTACAGGACCAGGTATTGATAGAGGATTTAGTTTTATTAGAATAAAATCATATTTGAACACATAACATACTAATTCATTATGACTTCGCTACAGCTATTTAATATTTGTACTTATAACCGTAAATGTGCCTTTTTTCCATTTTCCCTATATTTCTCAATTACCTACATTTTTCACTTGCTTCTATTTTAAGAAAAGAATCCCACTTAAAATAGACATCATTTCAATGCTCATTTTGATTTGTCAGTATAAACTCAAAGGTAATTTGCATGCAACCCACCTATTTTTCTCTTTCCAATTCTTCAATCTCTTTCTCTTTCTCTCTCTGTACTTTTTCCTATTCATCCTGCTACAGCTTCTCCTATCAGCCCTGACAAAAACACTAAACGACATGAAGTAAAGAGTGATCCAACTCCTCTGGGTTTGAGAGGTAGAGTGGAACCAATTTTTTCATATTCGTAATTGTAGGGTCCCAATGTAATATGTGCATTGTGTTGGCTTTATTGCCAACCCCTTGTTTTGGAGCATTCTCACTTACAGTTATATGGAAGTTTGGATAGAGCACACTTAATCATAGCAAACGAAAAGCTGTCATGAATTACTATGTCAAGGATAGCATTTAGCATCATCCGTCAGTATCATGGAGGCTCCATACAACAAAGTGAATATTTATGTTCTGGACAGTTCTTGTGGGATTTTAACAAAAGGAAAAGCAACCCATGTGCCCATGCCATGTGACGCATGAGCTCAACTTCGCAGGCCAGAGGATGCCGAAAATAGTGTCAGAACGGTCACCAGGTTTCTTCAATGTGCCCATATCCACTGCCAAATCTATGGGCTGGCTTCCTTGGGCAAAACCCATATGAATCCATCCTCAGTGAGACTTGACACCCATAATTTTTGGTAATGGAGGTCTTAATCACTTGGCATCCACATATTTCATTATAAGAGCTGTATTAGATAGGGAAGGGTATTCACACAAAATAATAACTTACTGATAGTAATAATAAATTTATTATTTTTATTATATATTTATTACATTTCTTTACTACCCATTAGCCAAAGCTCTCTGGGCAGTTTACAAGGCAAAGCTTGAAACCATGAACTATAATAACATAGTAAAACTTAATATAAAACCATAAGTTAAAAACAGAATAAAACCAAAGTAGTAACCAAGATAAAAGCTAGCAGCAGTGCAACATTCTAAAAAAAACACAACCCACTAATTCGATTTTTTAAACTGAAGGGCTGAAAAGCCTGGGAGAATGAAAAGGTCTTCACCTGGTGCCAAAAAGTTCACAATGTAGGCATCAAACGAGTCTCTACGTGGAGGTAATTCTACAACTGTGGTGCCACGACTGAAAAGGCCCTCTCCTTAGTAGCCACCCACCTCACCTCATTCGGCGGGAGCACCCAGAGAAAGTATCATATCCCGTTCAGGATGCATCTGAAGCCAGGCCAGCTTTGATAGTTGGCACCTTGATATAGGGATGGGAGTGAAAAGACTGAATAATAAGCCTTTGAAACCTACCCACCTACCCCTCACCATACACACACAGGCTCACTTAAGCACTTTTTCCTCAGAAACCTCCTTAGCCTGGCTGTATAAAGCAGGAATTTTCAAGCTGGTTTCGCTATGCTGCTTTACATGTGGAATACTGTGGGTGTATGCAATCTCCAGACAAGATCTAATGTGGCTTCTACAGGGCATTCGGGGAGACAAAATCAGACAAACATAGATGCAGACTGAAGGCCTAATGACATGCAACTCAAGATTCGTTCAATAAGTAACGGCTATAAGAATAATAGCCCAGGAGCAGATCTTGGAAAGAGCAGTTCCTCCTAATAAAAAAGACAAAGATACAAAGGGCTGGATGTGCCCGATCTTGTCTGATCTCTGAAGCTAAGCAGGGTCAGCCCTGGTTAATACTTGGATGGGAGACCGCCTGGAAATCAAGCTTCCTGCCTGAGCAGTGGGTTGGACTCGATGGTATGCAGGCCCCTTCCAACCCTATGATTCTATGATAAAGTGTCTGATCTAGAAATGCGCAAAGATGATCACTGTGTGTGCACCTGTGCAATCCCTTTTCTGTCCATAAAGAAGCTCATTGGGTTTGGGCCCAAAACATTGAAATTCTGCACAGATGCTACACAAATAGCATCATCCACCTGATCCATTATATTCAGGTAGCCGTTCTGTTCTCCTATGGCTCCCAAAGGACGTTGTGCGTGACACAGAGAAAAGGAGTTCAAAGCAAGAAACGTCCCTTTTTCATTGAAAAGAAACCTGTTTAATCCAAATAGCCTTCCTGAAATGGGTCGTCCAACACCATAAGCTGATGTTCCTTCTTGCATAATGGGTAATTGAATATTGTTTGTCCTGCCATAATGCCTCAATGACAGGAGAACTGGCACCTGCTAATGTTTCCCGTCAGACTCAGAAGCAATAACCGTCTACTCAGGATCTGGCAACCCTATTTTTTTGCCGATATAACAAATGGAGACAGGAGTCGCATCAGCTTGGGCAAGGGTGGGAGAGGTGTTGGGGGTTATCCTGGATTTTGTTTTGTTTCCAGATATGGGATCTATATCCGCATTTTCAGGAAAATTGTGTGTGAAGTGTACCACACAAGCCTGCCAACAAACCTGTGTTGTTCTGCACCTGCTCCTTAAGTTCAGGCACAAATGCGCCAACAAACAAAACTGTGTGAAAAGCTAAGACATGAGAATCAGAGCGTGGAGGTGGGGTGGGTGCATTGTAGCAATAGATAATACCATCTCTGTGACAGATAAACAGTGCAAGACATACTGCTTTCGTGTTTCGTTTGAATTGTGATCCAGTAGAATCTTGCTTCCGGTTTCAGGCTCAGGATGAAGGCAGTAGCATCACAGCTACGATGTAATGCACTGGGAATATTTATTATTCAGTTCTTTCGCAGATGCCAGTTCTGTGTTAACATGGAACAGGGCCAAGTGTGTCAGCACTACTTGCCTTTTGCTAGCAGCCCAGCGCAGGCAAGGTAATGTATCCCTCCTGGGCCACAGGAGCTTTGCACATGGTGTGGTGTGCTGTGACTTCTGGCTGCTTAAGGGCTTGCTTTGGCTTTTCCCGAACATCTCGTAGCCTCGCAGCTGATAGGCAACAGCGCTGGTTTTGCAGAACTGCCAGGAAAAAGCACACCCACACCTTAGCTTTTTTCGATTTTAATCATTTATAGCTAGGATTTGGTGGGCGAAGGAGTCCTTACCTTGGTTATTTTGTATTAGTTTGCTCTTATACCTGGAATGCAAGCATCATTACAGATCTTCCAGGACTTTCATTTATTGGTCACGTTTACATACTACCCTTCCTCCAAAGAGCTCAGGGTGCCATATAGGGGGTTGCCCCTCTCCCCTCCTGTCAACAACTTGTGAGGTAAGTTACACCGATGGCCAAACTAGATGTAAAACGAGTGTTCTCTAATAGGAGCTCCCAACAGCTTCAGCTTGTCCACAAGGCAACTGGCGCGCGCGGCGGTGTGTGTGATTTGGATCAGGGCCAGGGAGATGGGGTTATTTCCCCACACACCAATTCTCCACCCTTACCCCCTGTCCCCAAGCAGTTATTAGCTGCAGAGAGGAAAACTACAGGCGCCATATTTGTTTTCTCCTCTGTGGCTGATAGCAACTCTAGGGGTAGCAGGGATTTGCATCAAGCAGTTAGTGTGGATGCAAAAGGTTAATATCCCTTTCTTCCCACACCTGAGCTCCAATGGAAATCACGGTATCACCCTCCCCCCACCGCTGTTTTTGGACAAAGGTAATAGCTGGAATCCACCTTCCACCAGCAGAACAGAAACTGCTGGCAGAAGGGATTTCCCCTCCTCCCCATGCATCCCCCAAATCTGCTTCCAAGGGCTGGGGAACCCTTTGGAGTAGATTTGAGGGCATGGGGGGGGGGCTGCAGGGGGGAAGGGAAGGCAGGAACATTGTCCACTCATACAACATTTGGTTTAAGCCAGTACAGGTACATCTCATCTAGTTTGGCCCTGAGAAAGAGATTGACTTGCTTAAGGCAAACCAGTGAGCACCCTAATGACAGAGCAGGGATTCAAGCCCAAATCTTCCTAGTCCCAATGCGGCCCCTCTAGTCCCAGTGCAACCCAGGATCTACTATACCACACTGGCACTCTGCTGCTATTATGAGCTAGTAAAATGCCCCTCGATATGTTGGCGTGGGCAGTCAGGGCTTGCATATTTCAAACATCTCTTGGGGAGAAGAGCTCACAGAGACACGTTTTGCCCTTCCTGTGTCACTTGTTATGGAAGCTGGGCCATCCAGTGTCAGATGAGGAGGGCAGGCTTTGCTTCTACCATAACAGTGTCCCCAAGTGTAGCACTCTACATTTTCCCACAGGACTGAATGATAGCCATTCATGCTTAGATGGGGCAAAGTAAATGGGTGTGTCCATTAGCATAATTGGGAAGGGTGTCTGAATATGCCCTGAGGATCTCTGCTTTTGGGGGGGGGGCAGACTCTAGCTATCCTCAGGTGGTCTTGCCAACATGTATTTTGTCTGATAGAAATCAGTGCAAGCCATTGACAACCACACTTACTCTAATCTTCATAGTTCCTCTGTAGGTTTAGTTTCTTGATCGGCTTTTTTAAAAGTAAGGGAAAATGTGGAAATCTCAATCTGTCACATGAGTTTATTGAGGTGTATTTATTCTGGTGGTGAGTGACTCACAAGTAAGTACAGTCATGTAGTTTGCTTTATTGGAGTGACAAACACAAGTGTAGCATTGCCAAGATGTGCATGACCCCCATGGCTGTATCTTGTTCTGATGACAATGTACAATATTAGAAGTATAATTGAAGGGATTTTTCATATTAGAGCTGAAAGGGTTTTGTTTCCCAGCTGATAAATCGCGCTGTTTTGTGATCCTTTATTTGCATGAAGCCTCAGTTCTTATCCTAAGGCACAGTTGGTGTCACATGGTGACACATTTTGTCATATTTCATCAGGTTCATTTGGATGCTGAATTTCATGTTGAAGTAGCAACACTTAAAGGCTATTATTTATTTATTTATTTATTTATTCTGCAGCAATTCTGAAGTATTCCAAAAGCTGCATTACTTATATAGCATTTTCAAGTATTCCAAAAGCTTCGTGAATATTGGCTCACTACTAGTTTTAGCTCTTGCTTCAGAGATTATCAGTAATGGTGGGTTATTGGTTTATTAAGGATGGTCTAAAACATCTCAGTATCTTGATGCTTCTGAAGAAAATGATGGTTGGTCTAGTGCAGAGGATCCACTTAATTCCCCAGATGCAGAAGAGGAAGGAAAAGAAGAGAAGAAGTTGGTAAATATATACATGTTTACATTTATTGGGGAAAGGGGGATGAAATGTATGAATCCACATTCAGTGACTAATCTCTCATAGAAACTTCGGGATTTTTTTTAAATATATTTTTATTTATTTTATCTTTATAAATGAAATAAGCAATACCAAGAATACCAACAACCTGATCAATACCAGAATTTCCCAGCAATACAATATTCTTATGAGGACACAACAATAACAAAAAGGAAAAGAAAAAGAAGAGAGGAAAAGAAGAGAAAGAAAAGAAATGTCTTTCCCTCTCCCTCTCCCTCCCCCTCCCCCTCCCCTTTAAAGGATTAAGTTTAAACTCCAATACCCCCGGCCTCTGATGCCATTCCCTTTTAAAAACTATATAACATTAACAATGTTCAGTTTAGTAAACATCCTTACATTTCAATATCATAAGAAATATAGTGTTATATAATAATAAAATTTAAAATAAACTTTCAACAATCAGTAATATATTTTATACTAGATATATAAATACATGTGCACAATACACCTTCAAACAATATATTTAAATACAGCATATCATATCTATTTTGGAATAAAGAAATAAAAAAGAAAAAGAAAAAATAAAGAAATAAAAAAAAGAAATAAAAAATAAAAATAAAAAAAGAAATAAAAAAGAAAAACGAAAGAGAATAAATGAATATATGTATAATCATTTATCTTCTGACCTAGCCTGGATCATGTAGATGAAACATAAACAGTTAACAGAGCTTGTTTAAAGATTCCAGTTCATGGGGTTGTAACAGCAATGTCACGCATTTTTACGTTCAGCCATGCCTCCGCCATTTCATGATTTAGAAACTTCTTCATCTGACCTTCAGACACAATGCAAAGTGTAGCAGGATATTGTAGCAATATTGTAAGTTAATTTGTTTTGCCATATTTTTCGCTTTGATGAATTGCCTTCTTTTATTCGCCACCTCTTTGATGTAATCTGGAAATAACATAACTTTCTCTTGTTTCCAGGAAAGGTTTCCACCCTCTCTTGCCAAACGCAGGATATAATTCTTTGTAAATTGGACTATGATCGTATATGGTCAGTCCCTTTAGCATTTGGCACATGAAATGCCTGCTCAATATCAAGTAAATAATCAGATGGGACAGGGAGTATCTCATGCAAAAGTTTATCCACAAAAATAGGCAATTTTACATCATTAGACAGATTTTAATCCCAATAATACATACATTGGATCTGCGCATGAAGGCCTCCAGCTGAGAAATTCTGTCGGAGTCATTTTTAAAATAAACTTGTGTCATAGTTTCATTCCCTGCCATTCAGTCTTCTAGGTCGTTAATTTTCGTCTCCATTTTTTGCCAAGTCACATTAATTAGATCCACAGCTCCTTGCACGGCGGTGATGGAATTTTGGATTAAATCCAACCTTTTGGCTTGCTCCGTAAATTGTGAAGATAAAGTCTTTATCAGAGTAACTAATTCCCCTATATCTTCTGTTTTCGAAACATTTGACACAGGAGGTACGAGGGGAGTTGGCGGTGATGCCAGCCCCTTTCTTCTCCTCGGTGTAGCCATGTTTCTCTTCAAACAGATCATGCAGGTCCTCAGATGTTCTCAAATATTGTTAATATTTCTTAAATCATTCCTCAGGAGTTGTTGATATTTCTTAAAGCATATATTACAATGGAACATGTCAGCCCTGTTTTCTCCTATTAAATAGGAGTTTCAGAACAGCTTTTTGCATTGGTAAACCGCTGAGGAGATAATCCTGGAATCCAGCCCCCCCCCCCACTATCTCGTGGGGAGTACTTTTCTCCAAGATGTTATCCAGATGCTGCCTTGCCCCCCCTTTTAATTCCAGGGGGGAGATGAAAAGGTTTTTCAACCTTTTAAAAAGCTGTTTGAGAAATTTCCCACGGAGAAACCGTAGGATGCTGCCAGAGTGACATTGGTTCCAACTGGAAGTCAGTTTTCTTCAGAAACTTTGGGATTTGTGTCTTTTGAAATATTTTGTCGTCGGGATGTATAGAAATGGGCAGATGTCAACAACTAGTGCTGTTGTTCAAATACCTAATTCAACTAGTAACACTAGCAGATAAACAGTGAACTTATAATAGTAAGTTCATTCTCATTCAAGATAATTACATTCTCTAATGTAGTTAGCTCTGACACCCGCAGCCTTGGGGTCATTTTAGACTCTCCGCTGTCCATGGAGGTGCAGGTGTCAGCTGTGAGCCAGACAGCGCTGTACCAATTCCACCTGATGTGGCGGCTGCGCCCCTATCTTCCCGACCATCTGCTCCCATCGGTAGTACATGCCCTGGTCTCCTCTCATCTAGACTACTGTAATGCGCTCTACGTGGGGTTACCCTTGAAGATGGTTCGGAAGCTGCAGCTGGTGCAGAACGCGGCAGCTCGCCTGATTAAAGGCAGCTGCCGGTGAGATCACAACACTCCAGTGCTGAAGGAGTTGCACTGGTTACCAGTTGTTTTCTGGGCCAAATTCCAAGTGTTGGTTTTGACCTTTAAAACCCTATGCAGTTCTGGCCCAGCCTATCTCAAGGAGCACCTCCAGCAACACCAGACAGGCCGCTCAACAAGATCAGCCTCGGATGACCTTCTCTCTGTCCCATCAGCCAGGACAGCTAGGCTGGTGAGGACGAGGGAGACGGTCTTCTCTGTGGTGGCCCCCACTCTCTGGAACTCCCTCCCTAGGGAACTCTGCCATGCCCCTTCTTTAAGGAGCTGCTGTCACAGATTGAAAACATGGTTGTTCAGGCAGGCATTTGGGGTGGGTTAGGGTATTTTTAGAAATACTATGTTTTAATGTGGAATTTTACTGCTTTAAACTGTTTGTACTGTTGTACATCGCCCAGAGTGGCCGAGTAACTGGCCAGATGGGCGATTAAGAAATTTAATTAAAAAATAAATAAAGAAATAAGTAAGTAAAATAAGTAAATAAATAGATAAATATATGGATGGTGTATGTGTATGCACAAGATAGATAGATAGATAGATAGATAGATAGATAGATAGATAGATGATAGATACACACACACACACACACCTTTGCCCCGTGCGCATGCGCGTGCAAAATGCCTGACGTCATGATGGGCAGATGTATGTCAAGAGATTACCCTTACATAGCAGGGACCCCTGGAGTGCATGAGTATGTGAGCGCAATGCATCCTCACTGCACTTTGCATGGAGGCTGGGTGCACCCAGTGCCAGAGATGGTCGTTAGATTTTGTCCCCACAGCAAGGTAGTCCCAGGTGTAGCTCTTTTACTTTTCTCTGAGTGTAAATTACAGGAAAAGGACTGCAGTTTGAGGCACCATTGGAGAAAGGCTAAACTGACACCAGCGTCCAGTTACATCCCAGATTTCTAGCTATTCCTTTTGTCCGATGGAATGCTGTTGAAGTAATCTGGAATTGCATTGCTCCATTCTGGGGTCTGTTTCTTGTTTGTCATAGAGCAGGGGTGGGGAACCGCAGGCCCGGGGGTGGCAGATCTGGCCAGCCCTGCAGGGTGCCCCCTTCCCCTGGCCCCGCACCGTCTCCCAACCACCAATAATTTGTTGATTTCCCAGCTATTGGCAGTAAGATCTTTAAGCTACACTATTCTGGTAGTTTGTGTATTTTATGGCCCCACCCGCTTTGCCTTCGGCTCTGCCCCTTTGCCTTCGGCCCCACCCACCACTGAAAGGTGGCCCCCCGACAGCTTTTCTGAACTTGAATTTGGCCCTCAGGCTGAAAGAGATTCCCCGCCCCGTCTTAGAGTGTGACAATCTTAGAAATGGTGCATATATAATGCCTAATGTAGGCATAGTCTAGAACTCCACCTGTGTGACAGCTTCTACGTGTCATTTGTGAGGGAAAAATGCTCCCCATGCATAATGGGAAATCCTATACACTTGCCATTTCAAAGAAGGAGAATGGGAACCCCTGTGCACATGGGGCTCTGAGTTCCTAGTGGTGATCATTATGTGCCCGTGACCAGGGATGTTCATGAAGTTGCATTTTAGAAATCATCAGAATAAATTGATTTGTTAGTGTCAAAACCTACATTTGGCACCTTGATAATCATAAACTCCATCTCTGGGCTATGTGATTATTTCTTATTAAACCAATTGTAGTTTCTCCTCTGTGTTTAGACCCCCGGTAAATACACAGTTGTGACCAATTACGACAGTGGAGGCTCTGAAGACCTGATGCTGAAAAGTGGAGAGTTAGTTCAGCTGATCCACGAAGGAGAAGACGGGCTTTGGTATGAAGAAGTATATTTTAAGAGGGGGCATCCTTAAAAGCACTTTGAGCCACTGCACACATAATGTTCCAGATATCTAACTATAGTTAAGAGATCAGGAGCGGGATTGTTCATTCAGTCCAAGATTTGAAGGTATTTTTCAAACCATAGTTAAGATTGGTAAAGATGTACTCTCTTAACCATGGCTAAACTCATTGGGAGAAAGATGGAGAGAATTTACACACACAAAAAGACACTGGGGAAGGGAGAAGGTGAGCCCTGGGTCCAATCTGGATGCTATGCATGCACCAGAACAAATCTCAGAAATCATCTGTCTTTAAGAATGGGCTACATTGCTTCCAAATGAGGCATACTGGTTTAATCTTACACATTTTCATACAGTTAAAAAGCAAAAATGTGTTTCCTAGGTATGTAAGAAACCTGAGCACAAGCAAAGAAGGTTGGATCCCAGTCAGCAGACTGTTGACACTGCTTGGAAACTCAAAATCTGCTGTATCTCTGAGCAGCTCGGGTAAGATTGCTGTTGTAAATGCTTTAGTTTAGCTTAATTTGTTAAAGAGCTAGTGTCACGTTAACCACAGTTCAAAATGTAAAGTTAAAATGCACTTCTCTGTAAACTTGTGTGCATTCCATCCAGAGTCTGCAGCTGCTTCAAGTACGCTGAGCTCATCTTCAAGCTACAGTGAGAGTTGCAACGTTACCAGCACCAGTTTCTCGGACGTTAAGGGCTAACTTTAAGGCTCCATCAGGACTCTTGTGAAGTTTTCAAACTCCTGATGCAAATACTGGATGTCAGATGAAACAGAGAAGCACTGTGCTTGCGTGTCTCTCCTCCCATGTTTAAATGGTCATTTACAAAGTCTTCTTAAAGACATTGAATGAAAATGTACGAGGTGGTTGGAACATGGACTAGTAGGACACTTGTTGGAAAGAAAGTCTTCCACAAGTTGCGTGTCAGAAATCTTCTCTAGAACAAAATGAAGCCTGCAGTGGATAATGTGGAAGAATATTATGAAGAAACCAGGCTGTGTCCATTGGTGTAAATCTGTACAGTTAGAACAGTAAATATGAAGTTAATGTATAATGTAGAAAGAAGTGAGAAACTTTACCTTAACAGGTCATCTTACACAAAAACCACCTGGAGTCTCTGTGTAAAGTGCAGGAAATCCGTTTTGATCTGGGTATTCTTTTCTGCCTTTGTGTTTTTTTAACCACTGTGCTTTATGTAGCCATAGGCTACACTACAAAAGAAACGAACAATTCCACTCCAATAGAAACAATACTTTTTTTGTACACTATGTGGCAATGGCCATTGGGCGGCGGGGGACGGACGGACATCTAAACCAAATTCTATAACAAGGATAGTTGTTAGTGGAATGCTGACAATTTGATAAATTCTTTGATAAAACCAAACCCTTTTTATTATGGAGTAAAAACACTGAAACATGTTTTATATCAGTTAAGCATTATACAATATCATGCAATTGTCTTTAGCTCTTACAGTTAGAAGATGGCCCCAAGCTAATAAATGAAATATATCTCATTCTCTCTTTAGACTGATGTCCTTCCTGCTACTAAAATTTTACTGTGAAATTAAGAGCTTCATTTGAGTATGGGAACACTTTTTTAAACAAAGGGAAATCATCAGCATTTTATTTTCTACATGCTGCATAAATTGCTCCCTCTAAGGTATGTTTCTACAGATCTGCCTTACCAAATGCCAGCAGTATGTAAACTCCTGTATAAACCATGTTGGATTCACCCACACTTTTGAATTAACTTATAGCTCATATCATTAGTAGCTCATTCATGTATTATATAATGAAAAGTCACATGAAAGTGAATGTTCGACTTCCAGCACTTATGAAAACCATGCAGTTAGAATCCAGCAAGATTAATTTTGATTTTTCTTCCTGCCATATAAATAGTCTCTCATCATATTGTTCCAAATGCTAGAAACAAATTCTCACTTGTGGTTACAATGAAACCACGACTGGCTCCGGCCAGTGCAAAATTTTATGTCTACCTGTATATGTTTATATATGTGTGGTATGTATCAATGTAAAGATGTGTATTTATACTCTTCAGGCTGCTAAAGATGCCTCCATTTGTATTTAGGTTTCTTCAAGAGGCAGCAACCTGAAGGCTGTCCAGGGCTTTATTTTATACGATTTCCAGTATGGAAAGACGCATCTCTTCACGTTATTGTACCCAAACAAGACTTTGCGCTGCAGTAATAAAATAGCAATAGTCTTTGTAACGTATTTTGTAAATACGAGTATTAAAAAAACTCTCTTGCTCCAAAATTTGTCCTTGAAGGAAAGATGCAATTCTGGTGTGCACACCGGGCTTCATAATCATATGCCCACCCCCAGCAGCCAGTGGCACCAGGTTGGGAGTCTGGCAAACAACAAACATTCTATAAAAATATAGAATGAATGAATGAAGTGCTTTATTGCTTCTCTCTGAAGGAGCTACTATGGGAGGCAAAGCTATGGAAGAGGCCCTCCTATCAAATCCTGTCCCTTTTCACTTGGGCCCTAACAATGTTGTTATTCACGTGGTTGTATGTGTATCATTGCACTTTAATACAGCCCACATTTTAATTTTTCTACTGCTCCTGTAAATTACCACTAGAGAATCCAGTGTCTTTACTGTATGTATGAAACCTTGAATAAACTTCAGCATTTCTTGCTGGGTGGTCTTGACATAGCGGTGCTGTGTTTTGTTTTCATTTGTTTTGTGGTGACCAAATTTGTCAGAAGGTGCAGTGAGTCAAAGTGCGTCCACCCTCTGCTGGAAACAAATGAAATGCTAAATGTGCATCACACATTCTAATCGCCTGCAGCAACATCCCTGACCCAGAAAAACCTTTCTATGATGCGCACTTGCCATCACTCAAAGCTTGTCCAGTTGTTCAGTTATTGAGTTTGGAAAAGAGAACTGAATATGTACAACCACTTTAATGCTATGCAAATTTATTTATTTATTTATTAAATTTATTAATCGCCCATCTGGCCGGTCACCCAGCCACTCTGGGCGATGTACAAAGTGTATAATAAAACAGTTTAAAACAATGAAATTCTACAGTAAAAACATCATATTTCTAAAAAATACCCTAACCCACCCCAAATGCCTGCCTGAACAACCACATTTTCAATGCGTGCCAGAAGCTCATTAAAGAGGGGGCATGGCAGAGTTCCCTAGGGAGAGGGTTCCACAGAGTGGGGGCCACCACAGAGCAGGCCCTCTCCCTTGTCCTCACCAGCCTAGCTGTCCTAGCTGATGGGACAGAGAGAAGGCCATCCGAGGCTGATCTTGTTAAGTGGCCTGTCTGGTGTTGCTGGAGGCGCTCCTTGAGATAGGAAGTGCTGATTAATTCCCTGTTTCTTTCCACTGGCTGTCATGCCAGGGTGCTATTCTGGAGATGAAGGTGACAGGAGGCTTCCCCAGTAGTCTTGCATTATTGCATGCATTGACTGGGAAGGGTCAGGGTGTTCACATTATCCTTGCGTCACTTAGTGCTGTGTTATTCAGCGACTCTTAGCTGAGCGTGTGAAGTGCCTCCATTGAAGACTGCTCTGTGTGAGGTGACATCTAAGTGCTCTTTGATATATGATGGCCATTGCACATGTAAGTTGTTACGATTTTGTAGGCAAAATTAGGTGATGAACATGCATGAACGAAATCACTCTGTCCCATTGCTTTTAAAGAAACATATGTTTGTCTAACTGAGGTGAGGGTTAAAGCTTGATTAAGGCACAGAGTGGGTGAGAGAGGAGAGAACAGAGAACTGGTGAGATGAACTAGTGCCGAAGGATATGGAGCCAGGAAATTTGCTAAAGTGTGTGCTGAAGAAGGATTTGAAAAAGAGGACGGAGGAGTCTTTATGAATAGTGATGGGGAGGCTGTTGCAGGCATAAGGCAAGTGATTTTCGGCCTTACATTCCAACCCAAATCAATGTATATCTAACAGATTTTGAAAGAAAAGAGTGCTAAATAATACACACCACTCAAATTGGTTGGCAAATACTATTCAAATGAGATTCTTGCAGATCCAGCAGCCGGAACAAACAGAGCGAAACTAATCTCTCCAGCAAAAGGGCCTAAGGTTAGTCTCACTCAGCTGGCTCCCTTCATTCCAAGCTGCCTGTTAAGGGCTGTCATAGCTTACAAAAACCCTTTACCAACTGCCCTCTGTTGCACTTCTTAAATAGCTTCTATGCCCTAAACATGAAAAGAATGTAAACTGTTATAAATGGGTGATACTGACTTCTGCCCAGTAATCTTGATTACTGCCCAGTAATCTTGATGTTTAACTTCTGGATGTTTATAAGAGGAAATGCATAGCTGCTAATCTATGTGTCTTTACCCACAGCAGCAGACGCAAGGAACGCCACCAGGCCACGAGCAGGCAATTTCCCCACCATTTGTGTCACCTTTGCCTTCTACCACGCAGGGTTCAGGCGAGGCCCGTTTGTTCTTATTTTTTGCCAGTATCCTTCCCCCCATGGCCAAATATCAGCTTGTGGTGCAATTTTAACTGGGGAAATGGCATAAATAGATAAACCCCTCCTCAGCACTTTAATCCAAATTCAATTCAGGTCTTCCCTATGTAGCTGCTAATAACAAATTTTAACCGAAGGAGATCCACATTTTCATTTATTCCATTTCTATGCTACCCCTCTTTCACCCTAGAAATCAAGATAGTCATTGTACCAAGGTTAGTACTAAGAAGCTTCCCTGCCAAAGGGTGGGGACCTGTGTTTAAATCAGGGGTTGAAACTGATTCTGAACTCTGGTCTGAAAGTAAACATGGTTAGCATTATCTCTGTTGCTGGTTTAATGGTGCTGTACAATGTTAACCTATGAAAGGGAATGATGGGTGGAAGTTGAAGGCAGGATGCTCCTGATCACTGAACCATGGTCAAGATATTGCGAACCATGTCTGTACTGGACCATTAAGAGAGGGAATCGCAACTGATGCACATGGGAGAGGTTCAGAGGACCAATCCACGTTTTATGCACTGCCTGAGCTACCCTGTTGCTAAACATGCGTAAGAAGACAATCTGATTCTCAGCCTGTTATCTTTTGTGTTTAAAATTGGGGCTGCTTTGAACACAACATCTTTCTTAATTTGACATACTCCCATGCGCAAACTGTGTGGATGATCATTGCGCATACAACTGTTTTGCTGCAGGAACATGCAGTAAGTAAAAATGTGTCTGTGTCAGTCTACATTGAGGTGGGCAACATTTATAGTCTGTCTGGAGCTGCTCTCTCTCTCTCTCTCTCACTCACTCACTCACTCACACACACACTGGAATCAGCATGAGGGGAGAGGGTTTAACCCTTCCCTCTAAGCCTTCTTCCTAAGCTTAACAGCAGATGACATGGTCATCTTCATCAGGATTGTGAAGGGAAGGGATGGGTTAAATATTTCTGTTTTCTCCCTTGTGGACTGTGGGAATGCTGTAGATATAACATACCTCAACTTCAGCAAAGCTTTCAACAAAGTGCCCTACGATATCCTGATGAGCAAACTAGTGGGCTAGATGAAACAACGATCCGGTGGATCCACAGTTGGCTACAGAATTGGACTCAAACAGTGCTTATCAATGGGATCTTCTCCAACTGGGGAGAGGTAACGAGTGGGGTACCGCAGGGCTCAGTCCTGGGCCCAGTGCTCTTCAACATTTTTATTAATGACTTGGAGGAGGAGGTGCAGGGAATGCTGATCAAATTTGCAGATGACACAAAATTGGGCGGGATGGCTAATACTTTGGAAGACAGAAACAAAATTCAAAGTGATCTTGACAGACTGGAGCGCTGGGCTGAAAACAACAGAATGACATTTAATAGGGATAAATGCCAAGTTATGCACCTAGGAAGAGGAAACCAAACGCACAGTTACAAGATGGGGGATACGTGGCTCAACAACACTACAAGCAAGAAGGATCTTGGAATTGTTGTCGATCACAAGCTGAATATGAGCCAACAATGTGATGTGGGTGCCAAAAAGGCAAATGCTATTTTGGGCTGCATTAATAGAAGCATAGCTTCCAAATCCTGGGAAGTAGTAGTTCCCCTCTACTCAGCACTGGCTAGGCCTCATCTGGAGTACTGTGTCCAGTTCTGGGCACCACATTTTAAGAAGGATGCAGACAAACTGGAGAGGATTCAGAGGAGGGCAACAAAGATGATCAGGGGACTGGAAACAAAGCCCTATGAAGAGAGCCTGAAAGAACTGGGCATGTTTAGCCTTGAGAAGAGAAGGCTGAGGGGAGATATGGTAGCACTCTTCAAATACTTGAAAGGTTGTCACAGAGAGGAAGGCCAGGATCTCTTCTTGATCATCCCAGAGTGCAGGACATGGAATAATGGGCTCAAGTTAGAGGAAGCCAGATTCCGGCTGAACATCAGGAAAAACGTCCTGACTGTTAGAGCAATACGACAATGGCACCAATTACCTAGGACGGTGGTGGGCTCTCCCACACTTGAGGCTTTCAAGATGAGGCTGGACAGCCATCTGTCAGGGATGCTCTGACTTGGATTCCTGCATTGAGCAGGGGGTTGGACTCAGTGGTCTTGAAGGCCCCTTCCAACCCTACTATTCTATGATTCTTCCAACCCTCAGGAAACCTCTGACTTACTTCTGAGTAGACATAAAATGTAAGATTGTGCTGTAAGTCTACAACCCTCAGCACATTTACTTGGGAGTAAACCCCACTGAACTTAATGGGGTGTTCTGAATCAACAGAGGATGTTCCTTCTGAGCTTGGTGGGGTGGAGTATCAGATGTGTCTCTCTTGGTTGCAGGGAGGCAATTTTACCCTCTTCTCCCTCCAACTCAGAAATGTGCTCGACCGTTTACTTGGCAGACACCTGGGTATCGAGGAAAGTCCTTCCTCAGCAAGACTTAAGCGGAGGCAGGAGTTGCAGTTGGCAGGCGATTCTTGCCTCGCGCCTGTCAAATCTGCTCCTGCACATCCTGCAGCCCATCCTCAATGCCCTTTTTCCTGACTGCTCCCTCAGCAACTGAAAACAAACGCCCACAGCAGGCAGACACAGCGGTTTCTTCCGCTATGAAGAATTTCATGGGGAGGTCATGGTGCTCCTGTTCCGTGGGCTGGAAAATCATTTTGCATTTGGGGAAAACATGGGATTGGCTGTGGGAAATTGCGGGAGACGCCCTGGAGGGTAACGGCGTCATCTAAAGAGCCTGCAAACTTCTGTGACAGAGCCCTCCCAATAGCAGGATAAAAGCTCCGCGTGATGAACCCCCTAGTCTACCCAATTCACTTGCTGCTTTCCTGTACTGAAGTAGTATCCATTGAAGAAAAATTATATTTGTTTTGTGTGCGGACGGCCTGATTGGCTAAAAAGCAATAAACTGTATACTATTGCATGTTCTGAGCATCCCTCATAGGACTGCCAAGTGGTCCCCCTGGTATGTTTGTGTTTAAATGAACTCACCAGTGCTGGTCCAAGACATTTTGCTGCCTGCAGTGGATCCCAAATGCCCACACAAGGACCAAAACTTTTTAAAGTCTTGGTGCACCAGATACCAGCTTGTGCGTTAATCTATCCCTCCCTGGAACTTACTTCAAAAGTAATGTAGTTTCCCCTATGTTAGTTCTTTCTGAAAACAGACTACAGTGCAAAGTGCACATGGTCCAAAAACCTAGTATTGGCAGACATAGAATATCAGTGAAAATTCAGATCTTCAGTTATGCACACAGTCATGGTGATATCTTACAGGCTGACGTATGCCTCTGCTTCTACTTTCATCCTGAAAAAAATTGCCCTGACTTCTGACAGCATGGAGGAAAACACACATTCTAAAGTATGGTGTGAATGGTTTGCACCCATTCTCTGCCCTGAAAAGAAATAGCTCAAAACGCAGCAAATGTTTATTGCACATTCCATCACACTAGAATGTCTGTTTTCACTCATAGGTACAATTCCAGCCTAAAGTGGCACCAGAGAAAAGAAGCCATCACGGCAGAGATCTCAAAGATTGTCTTTATTGATATTGTCATAGCATTTCACGTGATTTCCGCCCCACCCCCTGGCATCTGCTCTAAAAGTATTTATTGCAGATACTGGAAAGAAAAGCCATGAACGTCTGTCTAATTATGTTACATAGTTAGCATCATGGAGGGGCAATTAGGATAGGGGAATGGGTTCCAAGAAATCTTCCCCTTTCTGTACTGTATTTGAATGTTTCCTTCCTCATGAAAGGAAAAAAGCCACCTTTCCCCTTTCCCATTCCCTAGAACCATCTCCTTCCTGCTGTTGTTGTTATTCAGTCGTGTCCGACTCTTCGTGAACCCATGGACCATAGCACGCCAGGCCTTCCTGTCCTGCGCTCTCTCCCGGAGCATGATCAAGTCCATATGCATTGCATCAGTGATGCTATCTAGCCATCTCATCCTCTGCTGTCCCCTTCTCCTTTTGCCTTCAGTCTTTTCCAGAATCAGGGTCTTTTCCAGAGAGTTTTCTTTTTGCAAAAAAGTGTTTGAGCTTCAGCTTCAGGATCTGTCCTTCCAATGAGCACTCAGGGTTGATTTCCTTTAGGATGGACTGATTTGACCTCCTTGCAGTCCAGGGGACTCGTAAGAGTCTTCTCCAGCACCACAGTTCGAAAGCATCAATTCTTCAGCGCCAGCCTTCCTTATAGTCCAGCTCTCACAGCCATACATTACTACTGGGAAAACCATAGCTTTGATTAGACGGACCTATATGCCAGGAAGTGATGGGGCCAGATGCCATGATCTTCGTTTTTTTAATGTTGAGTTTCAAACCAGCCTTTGCACTCTCCTCTTTCACCCTCAACAAGAGGCTCCTCTTTGCTTTCTGCCATTAGGGTGGTATCATCTGCGTATCTGAGGTTGTTGATAATTCTCCCAGCAATCTTAATTCCGAACTGTGATTCATCCAAGCCGGCGTTTCTCATGATGTACTCTGCATATAAGTTAAATAAGCAGGGCAACGATATGCAGCCTTGTCGTACTCCTTTCCCAATTTGGAACCAATTGGTTGTTCCATGTCCAGTTCTTACTGTTGCTTCTTGACCCTCATACAGGTTTCTCAGGAGACAGGTAAGGTGGTCTAGTATTCCCATCTCTTTAAGAATTTGCCACAGTTTGTTGTGATCCACACAATCAAAGGCTTTAGTGTAGTCAATGAAGCAGAAATAGATGTTTTTCTGGAATTCTCTTGCTTTCTCCATGATCCAGCGAATGTTGGCGATTTGATCTCTAGTTCCTCTGCCTCTTCGAAACCCCGCTTGTACTGCCGGTAGTTCTCAGTTCGCATACTGCTGAAGCCTAGCTTGTAGGATTTTGAGCATCACCTTGCTGGCATGTGAAATGAGCGCAATTGTACGGTAGTTTGAACACTCTTTAGCGTTGCCCTTCTTTGGAATTGGAATGTAAACTGACCTTTTCCAGTCTTGCGGCCACTGTTGAGTGTTCCAAATTTGTTGGCATATTGAGTGCAGCACTTTAACAGCATCATCTTTTAGGATTTTAAATAGCTCAGCTGGAATACTGTCATCTCCGCTAGCTTTGTTGTTAGTAATGCTTCCTAAGGCCCACTTGACTTCACTCTCTAGGATGTCTGGCTCAAGTTCAGTGACCGCACTATCATGGCTATCAGGGACATTAAGATCTTTCCTGTATAGTTCTTCTGTGTATTCTTTCCACCTCTTCTTAATCTCATCTGCTTCTGTTAGGTCCCTGCCTTTTTTGTCCTTTATCATGCCCGTCTTTGCACAAAACATTCCCTTGAGATCTCCGATTTTCTTGAAGAGATCTCTAGTCTTTCCCATTCTGTTGTTTTCCTCGATTTCTTTGCATTGTTCATTTAAGAAGGCCTTCTTGTCTCTCCTTGCTATTCTCTGGAACTCTGCATTCAGTTGGATATATCTTCCCCTTTTTCCCTTGCTTTTCGCTTACCTTCTTTCCTCAGCTACTTGTAAAGCCTCATCAGACAGCCACTTGGCTTTCTTGCATATCTTTTTCTTTGGGCTGGATTGAGTTGCTGCCTCCTGAACAATGTTACGGACCTCCGTCCATAGTTCCTCCGGCACTCTGTCTATCAGGTCTAATCCCTGAAATCTATTCCTCACCTTCACTGTATATTCATAAGGGATATGATTTAGGTCATACCTGAATGGTTTAGTGGTTTTCCCTATGTTCTTCAATTTAAGCCAGAATTTTGCATCAAGAAGCTCATGATCTGAGCCACAGTCAGCTCCAGGTCTTGTTTGTACTGACTGTATAGAGTTTCTCCATCTTTGGCTGCAAAGGACATAACCAATCTGATTTCGATATTGACCATCTGGTGATGTCCATGTGTAGAGTCGCCTCTTGTGGTGTTGGAAAAGAGTGTTTGCTATGATCAGCGTGTTCTCTTGGCAAAACTGTATTAGCCTTTGTCCTGCTTCATTTTGTACACCAAGGCCATGCTTGTCTGTTATCCCGGTGATTTCTTGACTTCCTACTTTAGCATTCCAATCCCCTATGATGAAAAGGACATCTTTTTTTGGTGTTAGTTCTAAAAGGTGTTGTAGGTCTTCACAGAACCGATCAACCTCAGCTTCTTTGGCATCAGTGGTTGGGGCATAGACTTGAATTACTGTGATATTGAATGGTTTGCCTTGTATTCATACTGAGATCATTCTATCGTTTTTGAGATTGTACCCCAGTACTGCTTTTCCCACCCTTTTGTTGACTATGAGTGCTACTCCATTTCTTCTAAGGGATTGTTGCGCACAGTAGTAGATATGATGGTCACCTGAATTAAATTCGCCCATGCTTGTCCATTTTAGTTCGCTGATTCCCAAGATGTCGATGTTCAATCTTGCCATCTCATGTTTGACCACCTCCAGCTTACCTTGATTCATTGATCTGACATTCCAGGTTCCTAAACAATATTGTTCTTTACAGCATCGGATTTTCTTTTCACCGCCAGACACATCCACAGCTGAGTGTCCTTTTGGCTTTGGCCCAGCCGCTTCACTCTTTCTGGAACTACTTGGAAATTCCCTCTGCTCTTCCCCAGTAGTATATTGGACACGTTCCGACCTGAGGGTCTCATCTTCTGGCGTCATCTCTTTTAGCCTTGTGATACGTTCCATGGGGTTTTCTTAGCAAGAATACTGGAGTGGGTTGCCTTTTCCTTCTCCAGTGGACCACAATTTGTCAGAACTCTCTGCCATGACCTGTCCGTCTTGGGTGGCCCTGCACAGCATAGCTTATGGCTCCACTGAGTTACGCAAGCCCCTTTGCTACAACAAGGCAGTGATCCATGAAGGGGCCTTCCTTCTGTAGAGTTACAAAATGTTCACGTTCAGGGCTGGCAGCTAGCCACAAACTTGAGCTCTCTGCCACAGAAGGGAAGTCCTCTTAGGGTGACGATGCATTGCAGGTCCTACTTGTCTGTATTTGATTTGCAGACTTGCATCTTTAACTTCCCAGAATCCTGACTCATAAGTTATTGTTAAGGTGAGGAGGGAATGGCTGCCCTGGATAATTTATAACAGACTAGTTTCTAGAATTTTTTTTGCTTCCTTTTTATTGCTCTCTTCAGTCAAGGAATTTTTACCCTAACAAAAGTATATAATCAGTTGAAATACACACAGTGTATGTATACAGTAACATCCACTGTTGCTATAGTGGGCAAATCTATAGTACCTTCTCATTGTCTTTCCGAGTCAACTTGTCTGGAGTTTTAATATGCAGACAGAACATAAAAATAGTCTGCTTCATTTTTTGCAGAAACCAACAAAAATAGATTCTTTGTTTAACTTTAAGGCCATTCATATCCAATGTGTGTGTGTGTGTGTGTGTGTGTGTGTGTGAAAGTCTACATCAGTCTAACAAAACTGCATGCATGGCAGAACACTGTAAAGTCCTATCAAATCTAAAACTGAAAACCTGCATCTTGATTGCCTAGCAGACACGCTTCACTAACTGCCTGGTTAATTATTAGGATAAGAATAGCTTGTCACTCAAATTAGTACACAGACAAGGAAATATGATACACTATACCCCCCTGTTCTATATACCATCATACAATGAGGATGTTTCACAACCAAAATTTTTGACTAGGGTCAGGTTAATCATAGCACATAGATTTATTTGTTTATTTTACAACATTTGTATACCGCTCCACATGTAAACAGATTCCAGAGCAGTGAACAAGAGATAAAATGAACAAAAGAAAAATGATATTAAGATTATTCTTTAAAAAACAGAGTGCCAATGAAACAGAGGCTGGTTAACTGAGGGAGGCTTCCTAGAAAAGAGCTGTTTTCAGGAGGTGCCGAAAACAACACAGTGTTGGTCCTTGCCCGACCTCCAGAGGCAGGGAATGCCATAGGATAGGAACCACCACACTAAAGGATCTTCTCCAGATGGACTCCAGTCAGGTCATATGTCCATGTGGAACCACCAGGAGCTTGCCCTCTGATGACCTTAGTGATTGGAAAGGTTGGTTAGGAGAAGGCGCTCTCTCATATTTCCTGGTTCCAAGTTGTTTAGGGCTTCGTACACTTAGTACACTAGATGAATACCTCCCCAGGGTCAATCCCCTCCCCTCCCATTTTATCTCCCATCAGAGTTACTTTTCTAATTTTTGAAGTTTTCCACTAAGTAGAGATGTGAAGGCCCGGAAAAAAATGGGAAAATTTGTGGGGGACAATGTGCTTTTTTCCGAGGACCGTCTGAAAAATTGGAAAAATTGAACAGCTTTGGATTATGCTATATTTTCTTTTAGAATTTAAGACAGAGTATTTATATATAGTTATCCAGCCTTTCCTCCCCACAAAATGATTTCAAAAACTATGAAACTATGTAATGACACTTTTATAGAAGGACTAGAGATGTAAAATGTCTGGAAATAATGAAGCCATGGGGAATTTTTTTTTAAATCCTCTCTGTAAGATCCCCATCATAGTTATTTCTTTCATTGCTTATTAAAATTATGGATCTAAAGTATATCTTACTGATAGAGATTTATGCTCAATTTCCCAACATGCGAGTAGAGCCGCCATTGTGCATTCTTTGCAGTAAATGTGCATTTTTAACAGCTTGGGTTTTGTTCTATAGAGTCCTGTGTTTCTGATGCTGTTGTCTTCATTTAATGTAGTTCTAATCTATTCAGACAATAATTACAAATTTACTAACTGAGTTTACTTTTACAAGTTTTAAAATATAATAATAATTTAATGAGCAAACTAAATTATGCATGAAATAACCTTAGGAATAGAAAGTCTGGTTTATGTTCCTAAAGCAGCCCTCTCCAACCTGGTGCCCTCTGGATGTTTTGGACTACAGTGCCCAGCGTTCCTGACCATTGGCTATGCTACCTGAGGCTGATGGGAGCTGAAATCCAAAATATCTGTAGGGCACCAGATTCGGGAAGGCTGTCTTAAGGCAACAAAGTGACTTTAGATCTGTAAAGAGCGCTTAAAAAAAGTATTCTTATCTTTCTATTTTTCCCCTAAACTCCATCTTTTCCAGGAAAAAAGGGGGTTTCCATGGCCTCAAAATTTGCAGAAATATTACATCTCTACTATTAAGCAAAGCTATACTCTCTCCCAGCATGAACCTACCCATTTACTAGGCTCATCATCTAAGGCCCTCCTCCAGGTGCCTCCTCCAAGGGAGGCTTGGAAGGTGGCAAGAAGGGAGAGGGACTCCTCGGTGGTGGACCCCCAATTACAGAATTATCTCCCCAACAGGCCTGACTGGCTCCAACATTGTTATCTTTTCAGTGCTTGGTTAAGACCTTCCTGCACTCTCAAGCATTTGGCAGCATGTGAAGCTTTAATCAGGTCCTGGATTTTCTTATTTTGGATTGTTTTATACAGTGTGTGGTGTGTGCTGAGCTGTCGGTTTAGATGTTTGTATGTCAACGTTTTTATACTATGTATAATATAGTATTTTTAGGGTTTTTCATCTTTGTAAACCACCCAGAGAGCTTCAACTAATTTTGATTGCTTTTATCTTCTATTTTACTTACATTACATTTTACTTAACATTTTTATCTGCTCTTTTACATACATTATGTACTTTTAATTGCTTAATTGTGCTTTGCTGTTATTGTGTAGAAAGGCAAGCTAGTAGTAGCAGTAGTAGTAATAATAATAGCGTTGCTTCTTGTCTTACAGGGCCTTGACCGCTGATCTCTCACTCTCTTTTAGTCCAACATTCTGCCTGCTATACCAGGCTGGCTATTAGGTATGTTAGTATTATGGCCTCAGTTCTTTCTCTTGGAGTATATCTGTGCCCCTCCTCCAACTGAAGCAATTTAAAAGAGAGAACTTTGGTCACAGAGTTAGTGCTGAAATATCAGTACACTCTTTGGACACAGCATTTTGGTTTCATCATGGTTTCCCGAAACTGCAACATTCTGTTTTTCTGTCTTTTGCTAGTATATCCGCTTTCACTGGCTGCAGGTATGATTCATGAAATTGTGTTAGTATATGATCTTAAAATGTTTTATCTTGTTATAGTCATCATTTTCTTTCTTATTGAAAGTACACAGCAATTCCAAGAAACAACTGCACACTTTTGAAGCTTTCTAAAGCCAAACTGTTTTATATGATAGAAGTGTTTATTTGCTTATTTACCATAATGATTTAGAAAAGTCAGGTTTTTTCAATCCATTATAGAAAGATCAGCTATCAGGTTCCAAACTATGAGATCAAAATAGTAGCAAATTTGACAGTATCTAAAACACCATTATCAATTATTTGTCGCATGCAGTTTTCTGTTTGTTGATTGCTTTTTTTAATTTAGGTGATACGGTAGAATTATGACGAGAGAAACCTACATGACTATGTTATATCACTGCATTTAAATATTCAGAATTTTACCCTATAATTCTTAAAATTATTTCCCCTGAGGACCCATTTGAGAGGCAAAATGTTTAGCATTCATTGACAAAATGGAATTGTAGGCACCGTAAATACACACATACGTAATAGTGGTTCTTTGCATCCCAGAAATTAATAATACATTGTAAATTATCCCATTCGATCAATAAGTGAATTAAGAGCCTAGGTATAGATAATTCCATTTTAAAATCACAGTCTCTAATTCAAACTAATTTATTTATCATCCATGATACCCTTGAAGTCATTTAAAAATATTTTAAGAGTTATTTTTTTTATTGTGATGATAAAAAGGGACATAAGCAAGCGAAACTGAAACAAGCTAATTATTATTCAGTACATTTTTTGTTTGATCGAAAACAAAATTCAGTTACAAACTAAACTATCTGAATTTAATAGAACAAGAATAACATGTCCTTATAGGAACAACTAATTGTTGGAAATATTGTAAGCTTTCGAAGTGCACATTCTTTGTCTGGCATATGTATTCAAAAAACAAAAATACAGATATGCCCCATTTAAGCCTGTTGCTTTTAGAATTAAGGAGGTCAAATTAGTTGCACTCTGGTTGAGGGCCAAATATTGAAAAGACAAATGTGGGTTGTAGAAAGGAAACTGAGCGCCTGCATGGAACATACGCCCTTGCCTTTTAATTTACAATGGCGATGGCACAAAGAAGTACGCAGTCCGTTCTGTGAATCCAGGGGACATCTGAATTTGTGTTCCTTCAACAGTTCCCACTACTGAATCCAAGGGACATTTGAATTTGTGTTCCTTCAACAGTTCTCAGTACTGAAATGGAAACTGCTTTGGAATCTGATGGAAAGAGTTAGCATCGTTCTGTGATATGGAAAGGGGAGAGGGAGGGGGTGGGTGGGGGCTGTCTGCTGGTCATGAAAAAAAAATTACACTGGGCCCATGCAAATTCTTTGGATCCAGGCTTTTAATTTCATGCCCTGTGACACAATGTTAAAAGCTGAACAACAAAACAGAACTTTCAAAAGAGTTGAAGCATCTCTACTATGGTTGTGCTGTGCCAGATATTCCTTAATACTGACATTCACTTTGAAATTACTGGAAAAATTCTTACCTTCACTTTCCTCAGCTTCATGTACCCTCACTGCTATTTAAGACACAATCCTATGCATGTTTCGGCAGGAACATGCTACATGCATGCATACGATTGCACCCTCAATCTGGTTGGTTGTTGTGACTACATGATGTTGTTTATGGGGTAGCTTACGATATCATTGACACAAATCACATGGATTACCACAGCCAATCAGATGAGACAACAGTAAAGGTAAATGGGGGCAAAGAAGAAAAGTGATGCTGAGAAGCAGCAGTCTGAGGAAGTGGAGGACACAGAACTGAGCAGCATTGGTACAATGTGTATATGTTCATAGTGAACATCGAAAAATTGCTGCAAGTGGGAGCCTTTTCTCAGTACTCTCCAAATGGACATAAGACAAAGTAAGTAATTTCAGTTCAGTTCTACTTCCTACTTTCTTCAGCTGTGGAGATGTTCCTCATAACTATGTATGATGAATGTAGCCAGCCAATGGTTTCTGTGTTTTTCTTTTTTTGTTAAGTCTTCTTAAAGCACAAGGAAGCAAGTAATGTACTACGAAGGAATAAGAGAGCCAATTCCTTCTTCGAAGAATTCAAAGCGGGTTCACTGGAGCGAGAATGCCTAGAAGAGAAATGTTCATGGGAGGAAGCAAGAGAAATCTTCAAAGACAACAAAAGGACTGTAAGTGGTGTAAAGTAGTGAGAAAGCTGTCCTCCATTGTCCTGTTGTTGTTTCTTAAAAGCATCTTCCAATTTCAATGGCATCTGCCTAATCTAAACTACACGTAAACCTTGGTAAGGAACTGGATGTGAGTCAATTGCAGGGGTGGGCAACTTTCATCTGAGAGCCAGTTCCCAGGCCCTGGACCTTCCCGGGCCTGCACACCTGCCACTGCCATGCTGCTAAAAATCAGCGGTATGCTGCCAAAATGTGGTGGAAAGCCACTATGGAAAATAAAAAGGCCATATGTAGTTTGACACAATTAGGTGATGATGTGAAAAACGGCAAATATTTTACTACTGGGACATGGGAATTAGTAGGATAAGAAGGGCTTGCTACTGGGAATTCTCCTCATCTAGAATACTATGCCCATGTATGGGCACTGCAGACCAAGACAAATGTTTACGAAGTCCCAGTTCTCACAACTACCAGTTGAGGTGGTAAACTCATGTTTAGGCTGTGCCTCTTCAAACTGCCAGGATTGGGCTCATATGACTAAATGCTTCTCTATACAACAAACAAAACAGAAACCTGCATGTGGAAAAATAAGATCCCAGAGAGAAATATTCTAGCCTAGAGATGGCCCTGGCATGTGCACGGGGATTATTTTGTTTTGTATAGAAGAATATTTCGCCATATAAGCTGCCAGCTGTAATCTGAAATGATACAGATGAGCAACAGGTTTTGCAGTGTTACTGAGAACTAGGCCAACTTGGAAAGGATTCAGCGGGGAGCTACCAAGGTGACGTATAGGGTCTGATTAGCAAATTCGGTGAAGACAGACTGAAGGAAAGGTACATGTTTTTAGCCTGTAGAAAGCAAGCTCAATGGGAGATGGCCTAGCTGTTTTCATATATCTTCAGAATGAAGACATGGTTGTTCAGCCTATGCCCTGAGAATAGAGGCATAGGGGTTATAAGATACAACAGAGGTTATTTGCAAGGAAGTACATTGCCAGCGTGGTGTAATGGTTAGAGTGTGAAACTGGGACTCGGGAGATCTGGGTTCAACCCCCACTCATCCATGAAGCTCTTTGGGTGACTTTGGGTCAGTCACTGACTCTCAGGCTAACCTACTTCACAGGGTTGTTGTGAAGATAAAAAAGGCGAGGAGGAGGATCAAATATGCCGCCTTGGGTTCCTTCCAAGGGGCAAAAAAGGTGGTATATAAATGTAATAATAAATTAAATAACTAGATGTAAAATCTATTAATGTTACCAATAGTGCCATTAATGTCTTAACAAAGATCCTTAATGTAAGAGCAATCTAACTGTGTTCACATGGTTTGGCATTGCATGAACAGGAGTTGGACTTATCAGTTCCCTCCCTATTTTTGTTGCTTGCTCTGATTCCCTCCCATTTGCATCAAACCACAATTTGCCATTCTAGCCAAACCACAAAACTATGGTTTGTGCTTGCCCTCCAAACCGGAATTGCAAACCACGATTTATGGATTATATCTTTTGTCAGCAGCCAGGTGTCCCTTCTATCATCTGGTCCCCCTTTCTACTTAAGTGCAGGAAGTTGTGTTAGATGTCTCACTGGTTTTAACCCTATGATCTTGTGATTCTATGGAACCGATATTTGTTTGTATATAAAAAAAAATCTATGCCTCCAGATCAGCCTTTCCCAATCTAGATGCCTCTAGATGCTTTGGACTGCATCGCATATCAGCCCCAGGCAGCATGGCCAGTGGTCAGGGATGGTGGGAGTTGTAGTCCTAAACTTCTGAAGGCACCAGGTTGCGGAAGGCTTGTAAACATACTACTCTATTTGTGAAAAGCATGGATGCTAACTTGTGGTCAATTTGCTTCTTCTTTCTCCTGCAATCCTGTCCCCTTCTGCTCAGAGGGAATTCTGGATACGCTACACAGGTACGGGGATTCATACAAACACAATTCGACAAAGTTTACTATTGCAGGCAGTCTTAAAGTTCTTGATGACACTGTGTGTTTGTTTCTACAGATCCTAATCAGTGTGACTCCAACCCTTGCCAGAACGGTGGTACATGTACTGACCAGCACCAAGCATATGTCTGCATTTGTCCTCTAGATTATGAGGGCAAAAACTGTGAAATAGGTATGATATTACTAACTTCAATTACATTATGTTTTATTAAAGTTAAGACTTGAAATGATATCTGATGCCAAAGGTTCTGGCAGGTTTTGGAAAAGTATGGATCTCTTTGGTTTATGTATTTGAGGGCTCTGAGAATGGTTTTTATATAAATCTCTGTATGTCAAGAAACAAAGTTAATGTGCACATATAACAGATCCTCCCCCTCCCAGCTACAACATACAAAGTGTTGACAGGCAACTCCTCTGCACCCCGTGCATAGGCCTCCCATTCAGCACGCTTGTGGTATCAGCATGCTTGGGGGAATCCCGAGGTTTGCGGAAGTCGAAAACATGTTTAGGGAAAACAGCCTAAGTGAGCAAACACACACACACACCACCAAATGGCCCAGTGTGGACTGAGCATGTTTGGTGGCCACAGAATGTCTGTTGTGGGAAAACCCAGAAGAACAGAGCATCCTGAAAAGAGCATGGCCTGCACCCCGCACTACGTAGGTCCTATTTATCTTGCTTAGCAAAGACGCATCCATTTTTCACATGCTAATTTCATCAAACATCAGTGAGGGTATTGGCACTTTGCCAATATCTCCTGACCTTGAACAATACATTGAGCACAGTTGAAGAATTTCTGTGGATTTGACTCACCACCACATCCTTACTTGACTTTATAGCCCTAATCATAAATAGGAGATAGTCACATTATTTATTAAATAGCAAATGAGCAGCAAAACAAAATGAGACTGATAGGTCAACATGTTATTCGGAGCTTGTGGGTTAGTAAAACAAAACAAAAAAACCCTTTCAACAGACACCAATAAGAGCATTTGTACTGGCTGTTGTAGCTGCACCGGGGGAGAGGGGGTCACAACTGGGGAGGGACGGGATAGACAGATTGGTAACGATCTGCCTCCCTGCTCCTGTGCCTGTAGAGCAAAAATGGAGATGTAGCTGCATACCGCACACGAAGCTTTCCAGACACGGGGTTTTGAGAGCCAAGTGCACTTCTGCAGTGTGTGACACAGAAGATCCATGTGCAAATTGCTGCTAGACCAAGGTCTGTCAGGATTGGCACAGGCAGTACCATTCAAAGCAGTGGAAGTACAAGTCCTCTTGTATGCTGTCCTGTTCCCTCCATCTTCCAGGTTAGTAGTAGTGGAGCTAGTGACTGTATGGAGACAGAATTATTAAACCCAACAAACATTAGCTACTTGACTTAAAGTACGAACACGTGCATCTACATCCCTGTCCTCTGGCTTTCCTCTCACGTCATCTTTGCCCACCGGTGACGTTTTAAGCAGAACATCCAATATTGCAAGGCCATTTGCAAAATGAAATCTGGTTAATTCACATGGTCTTCTCCTACCTTTAGGTCCAGAAACCAAATTAAAGTGCTATTATGACAACGGCGATTGTGAACAGTACTGCATAGATACTCCAACGACATTACGGCAGTGTTTTTGTGCAGAGGGATACAGGCTCGGAAATGATCAAGTATCTTGCATCCCAGAAGGTAAGAACAGGTGGCATCCCCTTCCTGATAGATGCCAGAGGACAGACAGAAATAAGTCTTTGTAGTAATCAAATAATAATTAATGGTAAATAAAATCATAGAATAAAACTATGCAGAAAGCCTTCCCGGCTAAAGTTAAAATACTTCTTTTAAGGGCTCCATTTGGATAAGATGTTTTTCTTCTGCCTAACAGTTGCATCTTTACCAGCATCTATACTGAAATACTGACATTCGGGCTCCAAACATTAATCCAGCTCAATTGAAGTTCATGCCGCTGGCCAGGATCTGACTACTGGCATTGGAAGGAAGCTACCTTATGCTTGCTCAGTTCATCGGGCTCAGTATCGTCTACACCAGGGGTGGGCAAGTTGCTGTGCTGGCTGGGGCTGATGGGAGGTGTAGGCTGAAACATCTCAGGGTTGCCCACCTCTGCCCTCTTCTAATTGGCAGTGCCTGTCCAGTTTTTCAGAGAGGAGTCTTTCTCCTTCCTGGAAATGCCAGCGATTAAACCTGCATGCAGAGCACGTGCTCTGCCACTGAGCTACAGCCCTGTTGTCAGGCAACAGCGCTACAGGACTTACATCTTTCCGCATTGATGCAGAATCATCAGCTTATGGTTTGCTGGACTGCAGGTATTGACTTCACTGGGATACATAAATCAGTTTCTGTCCAGCTACTCTTGCTTAATTGGTTTGTTGACTTGGATGCACATAACTTTAACAGCCTGTCGGGAATGAGTCACAGAGATCAAAAGGGATGGCACATCAAACCCTTTCTGCAAGCAAGGCTATGCATTCAACCCTCTGTTGACAGGAAAATTGCTTGTGCCCATCCGGTTTCGAGGTCAAATGTACCCCAAGAAAGCCATACTAATAAAATGCCTGGTGGAAGCATGACACCTCTCCATTTTTAGAAAACATAAAATGACATCTTATGCCATTAATGCACTCATAACGTAATTGCAATACTTGGACAAGTATAATAGTGCAGTGATCATGCATGGTGAATTATTGGCAGCGACAACAAAAGCCAGAACTTTCACAGACCTTGCAACCATAGCGCACGCTACCTGAGCAGCCGATGCACAATCACCACATTTCCCGGTTGCATGAGGAGGACGAACGGTGACATAATGCACACTGGTGCTGCGATTTCCCATCATGATGTCAACAGTTCCGAAGCTGCCTCTTTCAACAGTCCATACAAGTTGGCTGTGCTCCGACACTCAACCCAAGATTTGGTCATCTCTTGACCTAGGTCTACTAGGGATAGACATCTTTTGGGATGTTGTGTAGCTTCCCAGCGATAGGCATTTAAACAGGCGAAGTCCACTATAGTTGAAAAAAACACCAGTGGCCACCGTTTGTTTTTACATTTACTGTAGGGTGCCCAGATAATTTTTTGTTATGGGGCAGCATACAAATGCTGTTAATAAATTAATGAAATGTGTCTGGAAGTGTATAAGGAGATTATCCTGTCACAGGTGCCTATCTTGCCTTTATTTATTTATTGTTGAATGTAGATACTGCCCAACTGTCAGCAATCATTAGCTGAGTTTGCTCTTAGAGAGAGAGAGAACAGAGAGAGATAATATTCTAAAATGGCTTACATCATATTTCATATGTAACAAGCTACATCTTTTTACAGTTGACTATCCTTGTGGGAAAATACCCATTCTGGGGAAAAAAGGGTCAAGGCAGGAAGGAAGAATCGTAGGTGGTTATACATGTCCTCCCGGTGAATGCCCATGGCAAGTGAGTCTTTTAACTTTGAAGTGAACTTGAATGCTATTTTTCCGCTCTTAATGTTTTCAAAGCAAAGCACTTTGGATGGACACACACAGGTCTCGCTCTATTTACACTTCACATGGAGTGGAGGGAGGGGGCAGGATCACTGCCAGATCCCCGAATTTCACAAGAAATAGAACAACTGCCATGAACAAAAAATTCACAGAATAGCAAAACTCTGCAAGGTGTTGGCAGTGGGCAAAAGGGAGTCATCATGTTTAAGAAATGGCTAGATGTACATTCCTGTACTGATCTTAGGCAAGAACAGAAATATGCATTTTTTTAAATTCACAAATTAGATTGATCAGCCTTCCCGAACCTTGTGCCCTCCTGATATTTTGGACTACAACCCCAGAATCTCCCGGCCAGATTCTGGGAATTGTAGACCAACACATCTGGAGGACACCAGGTTGGGAATGACTAAAGTAGATAATAGGGATCACAAGCTCATACTACCAGGTTTTTGTACAACATTCAAACTAGCACACATATTCATAGGAAAAACAGCAAAATATAGCACTTTGAATACTTAGAAAGGCAACTTTGAAGGAGAATGTGCATACAAATTAGAAACAATTATGCTTTTTGTCTCAACATATTCCCCACAAAAACAAATACTTGTAATGTGAATGAGGGCCAAACCAAAAACGATGTGCAATGTTTATTTTGCTTTAGAGATTGGGGATATGGAATTCTGGAAACAGGGTGTTTTAACTTCCTACCTTCCCTAATTTAAACCACCCCACCCACCCAAAGCTGCTATAGCCCCGTGGGTTGAAAAAAAACAGGTACAGATGCCATTAATTCAGCTCTGTCTGTGCTTCACACACTAAGTTGTGAGAGAGGGGGAAAAACTTCTTATCTGCTTCCTCCACATTGAGCTTAAATTTATACACCTCGATCAAGTCTCCTCACCTTAATCGACTTTTTTCTAAACAAGAAAGCGCCAATCCTTCTTCATAGGGAGTTGCTCCAACTCTGTGATCATTTTGCTTGCCAATACTTTTAAGTATTCTTTTAAAATTGCGGGTTTATTTATTAATGACATGTGTATGCCACCCTATAACATAACATTGTCTGGGTGGTTTACAATTAATAAGCATACGAACAATTTAAATGAAGGTAAGATACCATCTCGTTGTATGAACACCCTAAATCAGAGGAGCAGAACATCTTTTTGCCCAAGGGTCAAATTCCAGTGCAGAGAAGCTCTTGGGGGTGCATTCCAGTGATGCACAGGGCCAGAGGTAGGGATGGGCAGATTCCCTACCTGCTGCTCCATTGGAGAATCCACCCTTGGGGGGAAGCAATCCGTCTTTCCCCGCAGAATCCTCTTCGGCCAGTTCCACTCCATGCCGATTCCACAGAGTGAAATTGCGCCTGTGGTTTTTCATGCAATAGGCATGATTGGGACCCCCAGAAGGCCAGATTTAGCCCCCAGCCCTAAGGTTCTGCACTTCTACACTAGTAATAGTGGATAATATCAGCAGGACAGGTCCTCCATAACTGCCAAGTCAATCATGTAATTTGTAAATGGTGATTTGTAGTGATGGTTGTTATATTTTTAGGCTCTCTTAACAGAAGGTGCACAGGAAAAATGTGGCGGTGTTCTGCTTGCTCCATCTTGGGTCGTTACTGCAGCCCACTGCTTACACCGTGTACGCCAACAAGAACTCAGGATAAAACTGGGTGAGTGCAGTCTTGCTCAGTTTCTGAATCTCAGTGGAACTGAGGAGGGGAGGAAACGGGTAGAGGAAGGCTTGCCAATCTGTGCTGAACCAACGTAAGGCTCAACCCATATTTTGAATAAATAACATAAGCAGAATTATGTGGCTGCTGTGCACCAATCAAGAAGCTCTAGTGGCATTCCACGTATTCAGCTGATTTCACCGACACCATCGCAAAACCTGTTTCACATAAACCGCTCCTTCCATAACAATGGCCACCAATGGCCACCATAACAATGGCCACCAATGGCCACCATAACAATGGCCACCACCAATGACCACCAAGCAGAGGGTAAGACACCCTAGTTCTGTAACTACAAGTGGTAGTGTTAATCCATCTATATAAAAAACGGGGGGGGGATCAATTTTTTTTCTATACTTTAACTTCTCAGTATGAGCTGAAGAGACAGGTTAAGGCTGCCTTCCTCAACCTGGTGCCCTCCAGATGCATTGGACTGTAACTCCCATAATTCCCAGCCAGCATGGCTAATGGCTAGCCATTAATGGCACCAGGCTGGGGAAGGTTGAGTGAAAGTCAGTCACTGTTCACAGTTCTTGAATGTGAGCCTAACGGCTTGACTCTGCTCTGAGATCTCTACTATTAAGGAGCTCAATATCTGCTACATAAACAATGTATTGCTTTTTCAGGTGAATTTCGCATAAACAGTGTAGATGAAGGTGAACAGGAAAGCAGGGTTGCTGAAATAATCATCCACGAAAAATATTCTTCCCAAAAAGTTGACAATGACATTGCTTTGCTGCGCTTAGTGACCCCAGTGAACTTCACAGATTATGTGGTGCCCATATGTTTGCCTCAGCCACGGTTTGCTGCAAGCATCCTGAACTTCATCGAATACTCCACAGTGAGCGGATGGGGGCGTCTCTTAGAAGGCGGGGCTACTTCGGTGTCACTTATGCGCGTGCGCGTCCCCAAGATTCATAAGCCAGAATGCATTCAGCACACTAACTTCAGTATCACCGCTAACATGTTCTGTGCTGGCTACCTTAACGGGACGAAAGATTCTTGTGAAGGTGACAGTGGTGGACCTCATGTCACGAAGTACAAGAATACTTGGTTTCTAACAGGGATTGTGAGCTGGGGTAAGGGTTGTGCAGCATTAGGCACGTATGGAGTTTACACAAAAGTGTTAAGATACTTTGAATGGCTAAACATTCACATGGATTCCTAATTTGGAGTTCTTCCAAGTTGTGCAGTTCTGTGTGACTGTCAATGTTGATATCTCTCTGTTCAGCATTCTTTAACCATCCTAAATAAATTAAAGACTGTATAATAAATTAACATTTCTTTTCATTTGTTCTCCATGAATTTATACTTCAGTATTATTTTTCACATTGTGACCAGAGAGGAATATGAACTACTTCACTGTTAACTTTCTTTAACATTTTTTCCACCAGTGTGTGTTATACTTATAAATAGAAAAATAAGATTTCTCCTTAACTTTTGCTGTCTTAAAACTGTCAGTACCAAAGTGAATGAACATGTAAAAGTCCAGTCTGTATGAGAGTCTGGAGATCGTTCAGAGTGGAACTTAGCTGTTAAATTTGGCAAACTCCACTTTTGTTGATGCTGTAGGAGGTATTTGTAGGAGAGAACCAGCAGGTAGGAAGAGTGGGTGCTGAGTCTGTTTTTCCCTTCTAGTCTTGGAATTTATCTGGTGAAAATATGAGCTAAAAACAAGTTGAGGAATATGACAGAGATGGAGAAGGTACAGAAAAGAGTAACTGAAATGATCATAGGGATGTAGCGTCTTCCCTACAGTGAAACATGAAAGTAAAGTTGGGGAACCTGGTGCCCTCCAGAACTCCCATCGGCCCCAGCCAGCATGGCAAATGGTTGACGATGATGGGAGTTGTGGTCCAACATCATCTGGAGGACCATGGGTTCCCCACCCCTGTGCTAAAGCATTTGGGGGGTTTAGTTAAAAAAAGAGGTTTGCACTAAGGGTGGGAGGACAAGATTTGTTGTTGTTCAGTCGTTCAGTCGTGTCCGACTCTTCGTGACCCCATGGACCATAGCACGCCAGGCCTTCCTGTCCTGCGCTCTCTCCCAGAGTGTGCTCAAGTTCATATTCATTGCATCGGTGATGCTATCTAGCCATCTCGTCCTCTGGATAGTGGTTTATAAAATATATAGTGATGGGCAAACTTAGCTTAGGTAAACTCGTTATTTACTTGGAAAAGTAATAAATTCCTCCATGTGAGTTTGGGTGAGAGTTTTCCTTTAATACCAGTCTCATTCTGTGTAAATGAGTTTTTGTGCTTGGGCAGTATCAAGGTGCATCTTGGGAGCGGTAGTTTAGAATCTCACAGTGCGGGATGACATCATGTGTCACCACATTATGTGCCCCTTTCTGATTGGTTGTTTTCATGTGGTCTGGCTGCGTGATGATGTCATGTGACCTTTACTCGCCATCGCCAATTGCTGGTATGAAGATGGACCCACAGAGCCCTCCTCCTCAGATCCAGAGCTGCAGTGCAGTGGCAACGACCACAAAAGAAGCAGCTAATGAGACTACTTCAAGTAGACTTTGGGGAGGTCAAGGTGGTAGGATGACTGAAAATGTATTGGGGGTGGGGGAATTTGTGTACTGCCTTACTAGGCTTGCTCCGAAGCTACGACCAATTCCAAACTTAACAGCGAATTCATAATACATCCATCCAGGCTCACTACAAAGGTGAGCATTACGAATGGACGAGTTCCAACAGTGAGCTGACCGATTATGAAATTCAGCCACATCACTAAAAATGGACGTATGATGTAAACAGAGAGTTTTCCTCTCTTGCTCATAATACTAGAATCCAGGATCATCAAATGAAATTGATTGGCAGTAGATTCAGGACAGATAAAAGGAAGCGCTTCTTCACATCATACATCATTCACTTCTGGAATTCACTTCCACCAGAATTGGGGAAGCGGCCAGTAGCTTAGATGGCTTAAAAGGGGAACAGAGAAACTCGTGGAGGATAAGGCTAGGATTGGCTGTTATAGGGGGCTTCCATCTTCGGAGACAGTAAGCCATTTATAATCAGTTTTGTGTCTCCTTATAGTAATCCAAAGTGTATTCAGGAAAAGGAAAAGCAGCTGACACAGGTAAGGGGAATACAGAACAAACTACCCAGTGAATCAACCTATTAACGTGTCTAGCTTGGGAGCTCTTTTCAATGCTAAGTTGCCCATCAACACATCTGTATGCACATGGTGACTGATAATAGGCATGCCTACAACCCCTGCTTTTATTGCTGTAATTTATAATCTTTTCCTTCTTTGGGTTGGCAATACGGCTCCCTTATATCTTCCTGCCAGCTCTCTGGGGAAGTTGACAAACTCTCTCTCAAACTAGTTCAGTCCTGCTCCCCTTCTGCTGGGCCAAATATGCATATTCTAGCCCAGCCTCTCCAAACCTGGGGAAGCCATTGGCCATGTGGGATTGGAATGATGGGAGTTGCAATCCAACATATCTGAAGGGCACCAGGTTGAGGAAAAGAAAAAAAGCATTCATTAGGACTTCATTAGAAACAAATGATTCTGCCTGTAGGGTTGTTTTGAATTTTCTCCTGAAGACTACTAAAACAGAAAGAGAGATTATTCCCACAAATGAAATCAGCTTTTGACCTTTTTGTGTGCTTCCTTTATGCCTAAATATCTGAGGCAAACAGCGGGGGAAGCTCTCTTTTTAGGCATCGGAACCACCATATGCTTTTAATCTACTACAGACTCTGTGACCTTACTTGGAAAAGACCAGGATGTCCGATCAGTCAGCACTCTAATTTGAAGAATCCACATCCAAACACAAACACATTTGTTGTGTGTGATAAGAGCTGTCAGCACAGCAACAGGAAGTGTGTCGCTTGAACCTTGTTCACAGCTAACCCTGAAGGGGAACAGAGTGTTGTTTTCCACCGATAGACACCATGGCTAACCAGCTGCTCCTCATTCTGATCTTCACTTCTCTGTTGTGTCTCCTGAAGTCAGAAAGAAACGGTGAGTGAGTCTTAATAACTGCCTCTTCTCTCTCTCTCTCCCTCCCTCTGCAATTGGTTTCATTTCTTTCGAATAAGAAATATTCCTCTTGTGTCAGGATGAATGCAGATCATATTAGGAAATGTCTTCTCCTCTGAAAAGAGCTCCATCTTGTATTTTATTTATTTCTTTATTTAATATATATCTTTGCTGCCTTTAAAGACCATGGCCTTGACAAAAACAGCTTACAACATAAATCAGTAAACTACAGTACGAAATTATAAAAGCACCTTAAATTTAAGGATTTTAAAATAAGCCACTTAAAAATTCCTGTGCACATACACAGTGTGTGAATTGGTTACTTTCTTATTGCAGTACACTAAGCAAGCAGTTTCCAGCTAAAGGGGTGTGTGTGTGTGCGGTTTAAGAAAGAAGCACCCAAGAATACTATTCTGTCTGTGAAATGGTAGAAATATTTCCTCTCTCAGCCATGGGGGGAGAGACAGAAAATGATACATACAACTGTGGAGATAGCCCTTCTTATCAGAAAGAAATATTTCTATTTCACTCAGAAGGGATAGGAAATAACATACCCACAATATTGGTTGCTATGGTTCCCATCATAGGAAGATGACTCAGTAATAATGTGGTAACTTGGCTTTTTGAAAGAAGAAACAAATTAAAAAGAACATGACACAGAAAAAAGAATAACAATGGAATAGAGAGGGATAATGGAAGAAATGCACCCAGGCAGAGGTGGCGGGAGGGCTATGCCCACTAGGCTAGGGCCCCAAATCTTTGCTTTTGGGTCCCGAACCTCTGGGAGGCCATCTGCCTGCTGTGACCACCACTGCTGCCTTCCTTCCCGGCATCAGCAAACTCGCCCAAAGCCTCATGAGATTTTGATTTCAGGTGAGATCTTGCAAGACTTCCTGACAAAATCAGGACATCCAGATGACATCTTGCAAGATGCCGGGTGGGATCCTCAGAGCCAGGAAGGAAGAAAATGCTGACGGCTGCTTCAGAGAGCCCCACTGACTTCTCTGTTGCTACAGCAAATGCCGTGACAGGACAGCGGCTGGCGGGGCTCTCAAGGGCACCCACTGGAGGAGGAGGAGGCAAAGCAGCCACTAGGCTCATTAAGGAAATTGGAAGCCACTGCAGTTACCAAATAGCAAAATTTAAAAGGAATATTACCCCTTGTTATCATCCTTTCTCTTCAGTTCATAATACATGTGTGAATCACTGAGTTTGGAGGCCTCTGTGTATGAAAAGTTGAATAAAAAACAGTAGAGTTGGTGGATTAGATCTTGCAGGGTTTACTGATCTGAAGCAATGACCCTCACCAAATATAAAAGTTTTACAAAAACACCACCAAAGGCGTGAACATTGAACATTGCTGAGAATGAGTAAAATGCAAAGTAAAAACCCAAGATATGCCAGTAAAGAGCAAGCAATGTTTAAAGAGATGAGATACAAAGCTAGGAACTGTCACCTGTTCCTTGTGGATGAATTCAAACTACTTTAAAGGGTCTGGAGCAGTTCTCCTATGAGGAAAGGATATAACCTCTAGGATTGTTTAGCTTAGAGAAAAGGCAAATGGGGGGAGATTTGATAGAGGTGTACAAAATTATGCATGGTGTTGAGAAAGTGGATAGGGAGACATTTTTCTCCCTCTCATAATACTAGAACCCAGTGTAGTCATTCCATGAAGCTGAGTGGGGGTAGATTCAGGAGAGAGAAAAGGAAGTACTTCTTCACACAGTGTATAGTTAAACTATGAAATTCACTTCCACAAGATGTAGTGATGACCAGAAATGTGGATGGCTTTCAATGGGGATTGGAGAAATTCACAGAGGAGAAGGCTGTCAACGGCTACTAGTCCTGATGGCTCTATGCTACCTCCAGTATCAGAGGCAGTATGCCTACGTACACCAGTTGCTGGGAACAAAGATGCAGAGGGGGGTGTTCTTGCACTCATGTCCTGCTTGTGGGTTTCCCGTGGGCAGCTGGTGGGCCACTGTGTGAACAGAATGCTGGACTAGATGGACCCTCAGTCTGAGCCAGCAGGGCTCTTCCTATGTTATTATGCAGCTGCTGCAAATGATCAGCCATGAATTCACGTGTGCATTATCGATATACTGCTTGCTTCTACTCTTATCAGTCACACCGAAGAATTAAAAGTTAGTAAATGCATACGGGATATGCTCTTTAGTGAGTCTGGCTAACACAGAAGACATTGCATTGTTGTTGCTGTAGTCAAATAAGAAGATCTAGACAAGGTTACTTTTCAAGCTTTTTTTTTTTTTAATTGTTTCTCTGAGTATTTCACTTGGATGAGCGTGAGCAAGTTTTGGTACATAAGAGCTGTGATCCTTGCAAAAAGGGAAGCTTAAACACTGAGCACTTTGATTACCTTTCTCATCTCCTTATTAATTATACGTAAGTAATAATCCACAGCTAGGAAGAGTCAAATTGGCAAAACTAGAGTCTCTGGTAGCATGACTTTGGAGCATTTGCAACAATTGTATGCAACTGAAATTTGCAGTGCAATCCTATGCATGTCTACTCAGAAGTAAGCCTCTCTGAATTCAGTACAGCTCGCTCCCAGGAATGTGTGTATATGCGTGCATCCGTATTTGCTTTTGTTCGGAGGGGGATGTCTTCCTTATTTGCTTTTCTTCAGGGTGGAGGACCTCGCTCTTTTATTGCTGTGTTAAAGATAACCTGATGCGATTTCTGCAGCTAGCTGGGATTGTTTTATTTTTTCCCCATGCCCTCTTGTGCTGGTTGGTGGGAGTTGTGGTCCAGAACATGTGCCACCTCTCTTTAAACCTGCCTGGGTTGTCAGAGATTATACTTCTTTTCCTTCTTAAAAATCTGCTTGTGGGGAGGGATGGATCTTTGGTGCAGTCAGAATTTGTGCCATGCTTACTTCTGAGCGATCCAGTCCTTCTGGCCTTAGAGTAGGCATTTAGAAGATGGATTTATTTTTTATACTGTGTGTGCTGCTTCTTGCTGTTGTTCTGAGGTTTGGAGAGTGGGATGCCCATGTAAAGTGACATATGTTTGGATGCTCAGAAACTGCTGGCCATGCTTACCAGAACTTTGGGTGTTTTTGTGTGTGGCTCTGGGATTATTATTATTAATATTATTATCATTATCATCAGCATCAGCAGTATCATAGAATCATAGAATAGTAGGGTTGGAAGGGGTCTATAAGACCACTGAGTCCAACCCCCTGCTCAATGCGGCATCAGCATCAGCATTGTCACCATCACCTCTGTGTCCCATTTTGCAGTGGGTTGCTCCTGAGTGCCAAACGCTGCTTTTCTGTGTGGCTTTGAGAATATAATCATCATCACCATCATTTTGTGTGGCTGTGTGGATTATCCTCCACTGTTTTGCATTCATGATCTCAAAGCAGTGAGGATGCTCCTGTCAAAAGATGGATTTTGGATGGTGTGCAATGGCTTGCTTCTGGTGGAGCAGGTTAATATTCTATGGGTCAGCCCTTTACCTCTCGTGACCCCCTGGCCCCACCTCTCATGATCCCTTGGCCTGGCCTCTTGTGACCCATCCTCTGCCCCATGCCTGAGACCCAGATCTTTTAGGTACCTAGCACTGCCCCTGCATCCAAGCAGTGAAAAGGAAGAAAGGCATCTATGATAGGGAGGAAATCTTTATATTTTGCAGATCAGTTAGGTAAATTTAAGATAGGAAACTGTCAAACTGCTTGTGCTCCTGAGCACTCCAAAACTTACGAACAGTGTAACTTCATAACAACTTCAGGTGTAGTACAACAATACAACAAGGCCTCACTGGCATCCTGTGATGAGGTTTGTAGGGAAGTAGCTAACATTTTAGCTCCGTTCTTATATTTTTGGCAAAAGCCATTTAGGATTTCTCAGTGTTTTAATACCCTGCTAGTAAACACACGTTTTTGGCATGAAAGTATATCACTCTAATTACATGGTGGCAGACCAATTTCATCCATTTCTGACAATCAGCAAAAAAGTTATAGTTGTTGTTGATTTCCAGTTATAGTCAATGGGAGATCTGGATTTGGCCCCCAGGTTGAATCGGGCAGTCTCCAAATCAGTCCCAGACGAATCAGGCTGTTTTCCTACTTGGGGTCCGAACCAAAACTTGTGGTCAGTGCACACCCCTCCATGAAACAAAACTCATCATGTGAATCTGGGCCATCCTAAAGACATTTAGGGTGCCATCCTATGCATGTTTAAACAGAAAAAAGGTGCTACAGTTCCCAGCATCCCCCAGCCAACGTGCACAGAATTGCAGCTTTGTTCATCACAGTGAAGGGAGAAAGAGGGTTGCCCAAACTCCCTGCAGTGTAGGCAGGGTCAAATAATTACTTGGTAGACTACCACCACCCCTTTACGTCCAGCTTTCAGGACACACCTGGTCACAGAAATAAGGGTCGAAGCTGCCACCCTCTACTGAAGCCCCAAAACAAGAAACTTTACCCAGTAGTAATCAGCTGAAGCAGAGGTTGCTGAATTTAGTACTGAGATTTACCTGGAAGGAAGCTCACACACAACTCTAGAAGCAGAGGAAGTTTATTTACATTGAGGAAGAAAAAGGCGTAAGGGAAAGTTAAAGAGAACCTTTGGAACAGTAATCCTGGCAAAATTAAGAAAGAAATAGCTAAGCCTGTCCTATACATTATCTAAGTATGGGTCCCCTCATAGGAAAAGGCCCAGTCCAGAATCCAAGAACTCGCAGACCTTGGCACAGGTAGGTGGAGAAAACTGGGCAGCTCCCAGCCTCTCCTTTTTACCCTCAGGCTCTTGACAATTCCAGGCAGATCTTTGATAACCAATCACCAGCTGACTTCAGCAGCGTCCCAAAACCCTATGCAGGAGGGGGGAAGTTCCCAGAGGAACACAGCTGAGATCATTCAGCCCAATTAACTGAGTTGGTTCACACATCACACTAAGCCACCCTGTGAATTAGCTCCCATGGACTGATTGTTCACTTGCTAACCCGACAGATGATTGGACTTGCCGCAGCTTGTTTCCCCACTCATTCCCCTCGATCCTCCTGCTGGCTCCAGCATGTATCCCAGGTGCCTTTGCAGTAGAACTGCTCGTTTCCTCAGTCCCTACCTCGTTTGTTGCTGCTCTTGTCAGCCAGCTCTGTAGCCCTTCCCAGCAACCCATGACGAAGTCACCCTGCCGGGTTTGGAGAGCACAACAAGCCACCATGAGTATCAGCAACCTTAAAACATGCCATGGGTTCACAGGATGGCTTATTCATGAAAAATAAGCCACCCTGCAGAAGCCATGCCAGGTTTGCACAACATGACAACCCACCATCGGTGATCAGCCATGGTGGATTGTCATGTTGTGCAAACCAGGTCTTACTCTGGCCTTGAAGGCCAGGGCTGCCAGGGCTATCTTGAGATAATAGCCCCACCGGTGGTTGCATCACAGTGTGCTGTTTCAGCTGTGCCAGATAGAGAAGTCTCACAGTCAAGGTACAGAAAGCAAATGGAGTTCTTGACATGATCTCACAGTCAAGAGTACAGAAAGAACATGGGGTTCTTGACAATTATTTAATGGTTCATTAGCTTTAGACATGTTTTGAAAGACATTACATGTCCATATGATATTTTTCCTTTTTCTTCTTTGTTCAGTATTCTTATCAGATAAAAACGCAAGCACATTTTTGAAAAGAACAAGGCGAGCGAATGCAATGTTTGATGAACTGAAGAAAGGAAATATTGAAAGAGAGTGTCATGAGGAGACGTGTTCAAAAGAAGAAGCAAGAGAAGCCTTTGAAGACCAGGAGAAAACTGTAAGAACAAACTGGCTACTGGGTGTCCTTTGTCTTAATACAGTGGATTACTTCTGCTGTTGTTTTTGTCAGTCTTTTGGAGCCAGATTGGACAGTATAAAACAAGAATTCCAAGCACGCCTTCACAATGGAATTGTCAACTGTGTGTAACACCTCAGCCCTATTCAGGCATCCTGATTCTGTGTAGCATAAACACACTAGTGTTTACTAGCTCCACCCTCTCCGTCGTTGCTTTTGTCACCTTGGACTCGTTGAGGAGGAGAGCCTCCTGTATCCATGGAGGCTGTCCATGCTATTCCGAACACTGATTTTCCAACTCTTCTCTTCAGAAATTTGGCCTCCACACGTAGAGGGCAATTAATGTGATGGTGGTGGGGGCGGGGCTAGCTGCTCCCTCTCCTCATGTGTTTACTCTATACAGGATCAGAATGCCTGAATAGGGCTCTTGTCAGTCCTGCTTCTCTCCACTGTTCTCTCCATTTGCTTCTGCTGTCACCTCCTGTTCTCTCCTTCTTTCCTGTTGCCCACAACTTACTCCTCCACTGCCAGCTGGGGAACACTGGACCACTGGGCATTTTCCCTCACTTTCCCTAGGCAGAGCAGAGGAGTGGGGCAGGAGAGGAGGCAATGGTAATAAAAATGGGAGCAAACAGGAATGGACAAGGGACAAGATGGTGGCCTGTTCGTGTATGTCTTGACAGTACTGTTGCGAAGGTGGACTCAGAGCCTTGTTAGCCTTGTTTTTATATTGCATCTATCGACAGCCTGAAATGGTACGATTTTTCCATGTTATATATTGCTTGCTTCTGCTTCTGCCACATCTATGAGTCATCCTTAACCATCTGCTCAAAACCAGAAATGCTAAACTACTGGTAGTCTACAGGTGGTGACAGGAAAAATCTGGAACAAGAAGAGACCCACAGCTTATCTTGGTCCAAGTCATGCGATATAGTGTCCCGGTTACCCTACGCTCCTTTTCTTTTCCTGCATAATACATAATTGTCAACTCAACTAAATGTAATAATTTTTTTCCCAATACTGTCAGTGCTGGATATGGAACTGTGAATATATACACAGCTGAGTAGAATTTTGCTGGAACTTGACAACGTACTGTTTGTCAAATCAGTTCTGGGGCCTTAAGCAACTACAGTATACTAGAGGGGATATAGCAGCTTTCCACCAACATGGTGCCCCCTCGATTTCTAGACTACAATTCACATCAGCCCCAGCCAGCATTGCTAGTGGTCAAGGACAGTGGAAGCTGGTGGCTCGGATGTCAGTGGGGTGGTGAATCCACCCTGGGTTTCAGTCAGAATCCATCAGAACTCTAAAGGAGCTATCCAGGGTACTTCTGCACCTTGGATTCTGCCTTTAGCGTTCTAACTGGTTCTGACTGAAACCCAGAGTGGATGTACCACCCCACTGAAATCAGAGCCACCAGTCTCCACTGGTCAAGGATGATGGGAGTTGTAATCCAAAACATCTGCAGGGCACCACATTGGGGAACTTCTGTAGGGGGAAGGGATGGTGCTGTGCAGATCTTGATAATCTTTTGTAAGGCTGCCTGTACCACTAAATCCTACCATCGACGAACAAGCTAGTTATCATGATTAGTGTTCCCTCGTAAGTTGTGGGCAGCAACATTTAGGGTAATTCCTTCAGGCATCAGCAATGGTCCAGTAGAACATTGCTGTTTAACTGGATCACTGCACTAGGTAAATGACGTGACTCTTATTATCAAAGGACCATCCATAAAGTTTATTGCACATCAGGAAGAAAGGGAAGTGGTAGCAAAGTTATAACCAAGAGGGGCTTGGTGGTTGGCTAAAAAATGGAGCAAAGCGTGGCTGAGAGGGGAGAGGTTTTAAAAAATACCTTTAAAACTATGGTGTACTTTCTGGATAGTCAATAAAGGATTATAGTAGATTAAATTACTTTTTTAATATTCTCTTTCTTGTGTGATTTTCAGCTTTAAATTAGAATTTAATTTTACTAAAATTACTAAATTACTAAATTTTACTTTACATTACTAAACACTGTTTACATTACTAAACACTGTCATTTTTTACCATTAGGAGGAGTTCTGGAATGTTTATGTGGGTAAGAGATTAACACAGTTTTCCCCCTTCAAATATTTCTTTTAAATAAATTTAATTAATTAAGATTTAAAACTCAGTCAGTTAAATTCATAGCAACCTGGAGTTGTGCTGGTGGTCAAGAAATTACAGCCCCATTTTTTAGTATCTCACATTCACTCACCCTAGTAGAAAGCCTGTCCAGGGACACTAAATTGTATATGTTCCCTTGTTTGTTCTCTCTCCCCCTCCCTCTCTCTCCCCCTCTCTCTCCCCCTCCCTCTCTCTCTCCCTCTCTCCCTCCCTCCCTCTCTCTCTCCCTCTCTCTCCCTCTCTCACTAATACTGTGAATGGCTGATTAATTTATATGGCACCGTCAACATACATGGTGATTCAGAGAACAATATAAGGGGGAAAAAACTGGTCACTGCTGCAAAGAGCTTACAATTAAATTTTGGCAGAGTGGGGGAGATAATATTGGGAAGGTAAGGAGCAAGGCTAACAAGGAAATACAGTATACTTTTGTAAAGCTACATGTATATTTTCAAATGATTATAGCAGCTCTTTACGTAGAGCTGTGAACTGGGTCAGGAGCTTAACGATCAGGGTTTTGTAGCAGGTATGAAAGGTGAAGGCTGACTTCCATAGTACTACTGCAGGGGCATGTTACACATATCCACAGTAATTGTGCTCCTTAACAACCCAATCCAAACCTCATCACATGGAAGCAAGTACTATTCAATCAAACTTATTTCTGCATCATGTGCAGGATTGGGACATAAGGGAAGTTTATCTATCCTGGCTCAATAGCAAAACTAAAAAGATCCACACCACAGTCTGACTCTTAAGTGGTAGGATGCTATTCACATTGTTTCATTGCCCTCATTTGTCCACAGAACTGGGTCTACGTTTGACTGCTGGGCCAATGCAATACTATGCATGAAGTTAGCATTGGTCTGCTGTGCCCCTAAAAAGTAGTACAACAGCAGGCTGGGTATTTGCATATGGACACCAGCTCTGTGCAGAATATGCAACTGGCAAAGCTGATGGATCCAGTCTACATGAGGCTTTTATCATGCACCTTTACCAGGATGTCTACCTCTGGATTCTTTTCGGGATTAAGATCGGCTCCTTTACATACATTTTTTCCCCAAGGATTTTCTTTCTCTGCCTTTCTATAAGTTCCATTACACAAGCACTAGGTGGCACTGTGGTATAGCAGAATTGTGCAATTGCATGGGGCTTTTTAACGCCATTCAAAAAAAATGGCACACTTCCCTTGTTAGGAAAAAACACACAATAATGGTTGCAAAGCACGAGAGAGGCCTGGAGGATGATGGTGTCATGTAAAGGACCTGCAAACTATCATGAGTAAGCAATCATGAGTACACAATAAAGACCTTGTGTAGAAACACCCTTGGTTCCAGGTCAAGTTCACTATAATAGTTCCCCAGCAGTATAAAAAGTGACTCCCAGTACATTCATATTATTATTCTTAACATATACATATCTTAACATCCTGTATTACAAAACCTAATTATTCTTTTTTCATACTAGATGGGAACCAGTGTGAGCAAAGCCCTTGCCAATATGGTGGAACATGCAGAGATGGAATTGGTAGCTATACCTGCACATGTCTAACTGGCTATCATGGGACAAACTGTGAATATGGTAAGTTTGTGTTTTAACTGTAAAAGAACAGTAACTCTTAGGCTGAGATAGGGCTGCCATTAGGCCTTGGCCTGTGGGCCATGAATCAGTGTCTGTTGGTCACTATTGCTCAGCAATCAGGGCACAGACCTTGCCCTTTGGCTAGCAAATTGGGATGACACCATCCATGCACGCTCCTCCCCACCCACCCAGCTGCTGCCACATTGCATAACCTCTGCCCACTTCTTCTTTGGAGTGAAGTATAGCACCTGCCACACCTTCATTAAAAGAGAGACAGCCACTGCCTGGCCAGGTACTCCATAGCTAGCCCTTGCCTGGGCAGCAGCCACCAGGAAAATAGATGCTGAACAAATGGAGTGTGCATCCATGTGTGTATAATCCTGGTTACCTGTGGCAGGAACACACGGTCCTAAGACGTCTTCTGTGCGCTGTGACACGCAGGATATAACCACGACCAAGTTGCAGTCACTGATGTTTTGGAAAGCAAAATGGGTACAAGAGACCTCATCTGAGACTGAAGCCACTGCTTCAGACATACGTACAAACCAGCCAAAAGGGTTTTAATGCTTAAAAGTGAAATATTCTGTAATCGTTCTTTGGAACAGCTGTGGAAGCAAAGAATTATATAAAGTTCAAGAAATAGCTGAATAAACGTATGAAAGCTAGCTTGTTTCTCCTATTTGGATGCCTCAGAATAGCTTTGTCCGTAACGTGTACAGCGGTGGTGGGGAACAGGAAGCAGACATGGCCAGCCCTATCAGTTCTCCAGTTCTTCTGCCTTTTCCCCTGCCATGACATCTGCAGGTCCTGAGACTTTCTGTGCTGGCCACAGAGTTGAAGAGGAAGTTCTATTTCAAAGACAAGCAGGGCACAAGAGGGTTCGCAGATGTATTGCATGGGTATTTCAAGATGCAAAGATGGTATCCACAGTTTGTGTGAAACGCTGCTGGTATTGGGGTGGCCCTCCCATTAGGCAAAGTGAAGCAGTCACCTCAGATGACAGATGCTGGGAGGCAGCAACAAGTTGTTGGAGAACAGGCCTGTGTGCCATGCAGCTTGCCTTGCAGCCTGTTAGCTTGCCACCTTCAAGTGCAGCGGAGGATGCTGCTCCATCATCAGTGTTGAAGACAGATCCATCTGCCAGTCCAGCCAGCTTTTGTACCTGGAATGGACGGGGGCACCATCTTGTTCTTCAGCGCAGGCAGCAAGATGTCTTGGGCCAGCCTGACTAGTAATGCCATCATTTGTACAAACAGCAGTCAGGCGTGCTGTGTTGATTGTCAGGGGCTAGCCATGTTAGTCTGTTGCAGCAAAACAACAAAAAGTTGTGCGGCACCTTAAAGACAAGCATATTTCTTATGGCATAAGCATTCGTGGACTTGAGCCCACTTCATCTGACGCATGAAGTGTTAACCTCAGCTGGCAGAGTGTGTATGTGTGTGTGTGTGTGTGTGTATATGTGTGTGTACATACACATACACACACACGTCTACACTACACACACAATGCAGGGTGAACAGTGAGGTCAAATGGCAAGGACATGCAGAAAGTACAGTTCAACTGAAGCTTATATGTACACAAAATCCTCACAATGACCATTCATAACAGCAATAACTAGTGATGACGCTAGTTAATTTAAATAAATAATTATATACACACATCCATATAAGGCAGGATCCTCCTCATGTAGTTAGTTCACACCGGTAGTGAGACAGGAAACCTCCATTTCTGTGCATGCCCAAACAGAGAGAGACAAATCTCTTGATCAGCTCTAATTCCCTTTGAAGTTCCTTTCTAGGAGAGTGGCAACTTTTAAGTCATCAGTGGAACAACCTGGGAGATTGTAACATTCTTCCACTGATCTCTGAATATGGGCATTTCTAATGACAAATTGATATCCATTAATTCTTTTGCTTAGGGACTGATCTGCTTGTCCTATATAGAATGTAGAAGGCATTGGTGGCAGCTGATAGCATATGTCATGCTGGAAGATAAGCCAGTAAATGAACCCTTGCAGTTGAAACTGATATTTTTAGATCCTGGATCTAATATATACACCAATATCTCCCACAAAGATGGACTACAAAACATGGTTTGTTAGCACAGCTGGGTTCAGACAACACAACCACCCACAGTTCAACAACAACCCACACTCGAGGTTATCATGTTGTGTGAACCCAGCCAATATGTTGGAGTGATTTTAGCTAAGAACTGTAGGTGATAAGCTCATGCTCTGCAATTTTGTCCTTTGGGTCTGTCCTGTAGTAGATTGTTTTTGGAAACTGCCCTTGAATCTATCCGGATGAAGGGTGCTATATAAATGTTGTAAATGAAATCAATAAATTCCTGGATGCCACTTTGGCCTTGATCAGGTTTTTCACTTCATTGGATGGATACTGTAGTCTAAGAAATGCCTGATGTAAACCTTGACACAGTGAATCCGGCATGCGATTAGCTGGAACAACTACAGTTGTATTATGGGACTTGGTTATAAACAAGGGATATGGTGGTGTGTTCTGGGCGGCAGTTAAAAGCATCAGGGCTGGGCCCAGGTTTGCAGGCCCCGGGCAAAGTGCCCTTAGTGGACATTGCATGGCCGGACTAGGCTCAGCAATTCTGGCAGGTACGGCAGTGGTCCAGCAGCAGCACTATCAGGGGTGTTGGGTCCACTTAGCTGGACATGCCAGTACCACCATTCAAATTTCCCCACAATGCAGTGCTGTATGTATATGTGTATATGCATCATTGCATCATGGGGGAATTACAACAGAGATGCCAGCAACTTCAGTCATAGTGGCCTTGAAGTTCAGCACAATTTTTTTCTTAACAGGTGGCCCAGACCACACCTGACATCAGCACAGGGTCCCCTGTTAGAACCCCAGCATTTGGCTGAGGATGCTATGTGCTGGCAGTGGGCCTCAACAGATCTAGCTGTCTTTGGTTTTCCTCTGTAAAGTAGTTCTTATGTCTATCGTATAGTTGTCCAGTGCTGTCTAGAACCTGTAACTTGGATTGGTCTAGGCTCAGGTTGATGTTGGTGGAGTGAAAGTTGTTGAAATCCTGGTGGAATTTCTCAAGGGCCCCATCACCAAGAGTCCAGAAGATGTCTTCACTGTATTTCAGGAAGAGAGAAACATTTTGGGGATAGGAGGTGAGAAAATATTCTAAACCAGCTATGAGTATGTTGTCATGCTAAGGAGCCACGATGGAGCCATTGACCTGAAGCAACATCTGTCCTGCTCAAACTTAAAGTAACTGTAGGTGAGGACAAAATGGCAACATGTGTTGGCCAGAGGTGCTGCATCACCATCAGGGATAATATTCTTGATGGCTTGTAGTCCATCTTTGTGGGAGATGTTGGTGTATATATTTGCAAACCTTTAAGGTGCCACAAAAGTCTTGGTTGATTTTGAGGAGACAATGGTGAAGTCAGCTTTGCCTCTGTAATGGGAATTCACTGAAAATCAAGTCCTCTTTAGCAGCTATCTCTGCAGGGCCAGTGGCCGCACCAGATGTTCCGCTGCCACCCCCCAGAATGAGAGATCCCACAGGAGCCTAAATGCTGCCCTTTGAGGGGTCCTTCCTTTATGAGGAAGAATGCCTGTACATTTTGGGGCCTGGGCAGTTCTCAGGAGAGGGTGCCAAACCGATCTCTCATTCTGGGAACGCTCCCAGGGTGAGAAATTAGGCCAGTGGCCTCTCCAGAGAACTTACCTGCCCGATCTCTTGCTGCACCCTCTCTTAAAGGGAGAGGTTGGGCAGGCAGCCTCTCTGGAGAACCCACCCGTCTGATGTCTCACTTCAGGAGAGGACAAAGTATGAGAGATGGGAGGGGGGCTGCTGCTCCAAGGAGCCCAGCTTGCCGCTCTCCTGCTGTGGCATTTGCCACAGTGAGCGAGTGGGGCTGCAGCAGCAGTGCCCACAGGGGCCTTTCATGAGATGGCGGGGAGCATGTTCCACCACGTCTCCCAATCTGTCACCTGAACTGGGGATTCACCTTGCCTCATAGGGGAACTCACCCTGTGCAGAGTCAAACAGCAAGTTATTTGTTTCTCTTTTTTTATCTGTTGCTGGGGCTATCTTGAAGGCGGGCTGCAGGGATTGGGGAGGTTTAATCCAGTTATGATTTTACACATAATCCCTACACACACACACACACACACACACACAACTACATGGCTTGGAGAAAAATTGGCACCAGTTGAGGTCTTTTTGGAAGCCCTATAGCCATACAGGGGAGACAATTATCAGTAAAATTATATCTGAAGAGGGAACACTTAAACTGCCCCTTCCTGTGCACTGAGATCCCAATAAAAATCAGATCCCAACTGTCAAAAAAATTAAAAATCAAGACATAGTTGCTAGCTATGTCTTTAAACATAGCTTTACCTTCCCTGTCTGTCAACAATTGCCCCATTTATCCAGTGACAGAGCGAGGGCTCAAACACTAGAGAAGGCATGAGAATCAGCCCTTGAAGGGGGTTACATATGAGAGGGCAACAGCTCTGCCCCTGCTTTACAATGTTATCTTTGCCTGCAGATCGTGTATTTCTTTCTTTTCAGTGCTAATATGTATTTGTCGCTTATACAGCAATACTAAAAACCTGCAAATTGAACAATGGTGACTGCTGGCACTTCTGCAAACTTGTAGAAAATAATGTTCAGTGCTCCTGTGCTGATGGGTATATTCTGGCAAACAATGGAGAATCCTGCGTTTCTACAGGTATAAATGCTTGTGCTCCCTGGAAGCAACACAAGTTACATTTTATATTGCTTTTAACAAAATTTGCCCATATTTATTACTTTGCATGTATTGTTTGATTTAATGCAGCTGAGATGTAGTTTATTTCTATTTAGATGCATACATTCCAGTTTGATTTAAGGGTCTGACAAAGAGAATTTCTGAATTAAAAGGCACTTGATTTGACCATTTGAGCTGAAGATCTTTTTGGTAGATTATTTCATTTTGATGGGGGGGGGGAATGACATACGGTTGTATCCAACAATGTCCATGGGGCAAGGTAACAGACACCATTGGTGGAGCAGTTTTCCCTCTCTCTCCCCTCCCCATGTAGCCCCCTGCATGTCTCCCAGATCTGCTCTGGAGAGTTGGAGGGACCTTGGAGAGCAGATTTTCAGATTGCAAGGAGGCAAGGGAGAGGAGACAAAGGGGATGTTCTGTTGAGCAAGTGGAAGTCTGCTTGTATGATGCTGGATATCTTTACTCTGTTTTCTTAATTTCATCAAATGTAAAAGTTTATAATAAGAGAACAAATAAATAGACAGACATTTACAGTGCACAACTATATATGTTTAAAAGTAAGTCCTGTTGAACTCAGTGAAGCTTACTCCCACAAAGTAAGTGTGTTTAGGACTGCAGCCTTGACTGGTTACTCATATCTGTAAATGTAACTGACACACATCTTCACTAATACACACACGCACACCTCCTTTACTGGTTTCATCTTGATTCCCTGGTCCACAGTTGGTTCCCAGCCTCAAAAACCTCTTGCTGATTCTCCAAGAAAACAACAACAATAATGAGGGGGGGGGATTATATTGATCCAGTTATCTTTTTGTTGATCAATATATTTACCCTCTTTTTTCCCCTCTTGGTGGCTTATTTTTGGGAACCCATGTTGCTGGATTTTGCTTGCTGATTCTTAGCCTGCTTTATCTTCTAACTCCCTTCTTCCAAGACAAGAAAAAGATACTTTAGCCATGCATGTGTAAATTGGAAAGGCATAATTTGTCTTGGCTGTGCCACTCAATTTTAACCGCTTGATGATGGTTTTGCAGATGAGTTTCCATGTGGGGAAACTACAAACACAAGGAAAAACAACAACAGAGTAGTTAATGGAACGGACTGCAAATTCGGTGAATGTCCATGGCAGGTAAATTAGTTTCCTTTGCACCTTGTAATGTCACTGGATATATATCCAGTATTTGTTTAACAATTAACATTGTTTTTAACTGCTCCCTTACTTTTACAACCTTTGTACAGAAAATGACACATACCTACCTGTTGGCAGAATTGAATGGCCAGAGAAGGAGACATTACAAAATAATAGTAATCTATTATTTACTATGATAAAATGTGTCTTTCAAGAAAAATGCTTACTCGTACAAACCTATGAGTGTGAATGCTTCTCTTTTCAGGCGCTTCTACTCAATGATGAAGGAGAAGGGTTTTGTGGGGGAACAATTTTGAGCCAAATATATGTGCTTAGCGCAGCTCACTGTATGAATGAAACAAAATTTCTTACAGTTCTTGTAGGTGGGTATTTTCAATTTTTATAATTTATATTAAAAACTATTTAACTACATAGATAGTTTTGTTAGATGAGCTACACGGAAACAGTTGGGAATTGTTTTTACCATTGTCTCTTTTTTATCCTAAAAATATTGGCAGTTGCATCTTACATATATAGGGACAGTGCACATTATCAAACAAGCCACTGTGGCTGAAATAAAGCAATCAAATTAAGAGTGACACAGTTTGCACAATATCACATTAAGCCACAGGGGCTTAATGTGATTGTGCAAACTGTGTCACTCTTAATCTCTCACCCATATTCACGTTTTTTAAATTTGGTGTGTGAAGGTACATCACGGATCTCCTGTGAGTTTTTTTAAAAAGTAATGGCAGCGGTGAGGTGGCTGAATCAGACGGTAACTGTGTCACTGGAGGGTGATGGAGTTTAACCTGTTCTCCCTCTGCTGTTTCCCAATTATAAACACCCTCTTGAAATTTCCCTGTGAGGGGAAACTTTATTGTACCTTTATGCATTGCCCCATGGGGCAAACAGCAGCTTCGGAGGAGCAATTTTACTGGGGAAAACAGCACAGGGGGAAAAGAACGATATCCCTCCCACAATGCCATGCCCCCAATCCAATTCAGGGGATGCCCTCAAGTGCATTGCCAATCATGAATTTACCAGCATTGTGTATAGTTTGGCTCTATGATTCACCACACAATTTTTTCTTAAAGAATTAAATCCATTTTCCAGATACAAAGATAGCCAGACATACAATTCTGAACATGCTTTTAGAGTTGCCACCTTCTTTACATCAAGACCTTTGTGCTTTTTCCCAGCCACAGGCAGAAATTCACGAGGTGTAGCTTTTCTGGACTTAAGTAGACACTGCATTAATTACATAGCATGCAGCTGATACAATCTTGTTTATCTTCATGTAAGTGCATTGGGACTCGATCTAGATCAGGATTACTGCACATAGGCAGGGGAGGTTTAAACCTGCCCACCCAGCCAATTTATCCCCCAAACTGGCACTAATGGAGTTTCCCTCTCCCTTCCTAATTTTCACAGGAGGCATGAATTTGGGGAATGACAATGAGCCTTCCAGCTTCAGCGCTTCTATCCTAGTTTCCTATTATGTCCGAACAAGGAAACTATAGTTTAATTTCAGCTTACTGAACAGGATATGAAAACAGGATCAGGTAGATAGATAGATAGATAGATAGATAGATAGATAGATAGATAGACAGACAGACAGACAGACAGACGATAGATGGATAGATAGGAACAATGTATTGGCCCAGCATATTATGTATCACATAATAACAACAGCATTGTATTGGTCTCCCACAGGGGAACTGGACACAACAGCAAGATCAACAGGAACACTTCACACTGTGGATAAAGTATATGTACATCACAAATTCGTACGGAATTCCTATGACTATAATATAGCCCTCATAAAGTTAAAGGACCCTATCCAGTTTTCTGAAAATGTGATCCCTGCTTGCCTTCCCACTCCAGACTTTGCTAACCAGATTCTAATGAGACAAGACCTGGGTATTGTTAGTGGTTTTGGGCGCATTGTTGAAGGAGGCCGCGTATCCACCACACTTAAAGTAGTTAAACTGCCGTATGTGGATAGGTATATCTGCAAGCTGTCGAGTAATTTCCCAATCACTGAAAATATGTTCTGTGCGGGCTATAATACTGCAGCTCAAGACGCATGCCAGGGAGACAGTGGAGGCCCTCATGTAACTAAATACAAGGACACACACTTTGTTACTGGTGTGATCAGCTGGGGAGAAGGGTGTGCAAAGGAAGGAAAATTTGGAGTTTATACAAGGGTGTCCAAATTCATAGGCTGGATCAGGAGAATAATGCGCCAAAAGTCACGACAGAATAATGTGCCCAAAGCCACAACAGAATAATGAGCCAACAGCCACCAAAAAAATCAAGCATGAGCAGATCTGCTAATACGTCCAAATCATTGAATGGCATATTTTATTCAGACATCTCATTGGTAAATTAAATAAACCATTCTGTTTTGAATGTCCAGTATATTAATTGGATAGCCCAATCCTTCAACATTTCAAAGCCACTGCCACTTCTATGTGCAGAGTTAACTTTGCAGAGTTAACTTAACCTAGCTTGCCCATCCATCTGAGGGCATCCTGCTCTAGCATAAATCCCACCAATGTCTGTACAGCTTAGACTGGGGCAAAGTTCTTCATTTCAACTCTTTTATCATTTGGATTCATAAGGTCCAGAATGGGAACTTTAATCCTTAAGGCCACAGCAATAGGATCCCAGTAAAAGGTGACCTTCCTCCCTTTGTAACACAATCACACACCAATAATATTCAGCCACCAAGAGAGAGATTCAGTCAGTACACTTTTTAAAAATCTGATATCATTAACCAAGGCAAGCATGTCCATATCTGAAACTGTGTTCTATTTGAAAAGTGTAAAGCTGTTCAGATTTGTGATTGAAATAATGAAAGGCAGTTCTTTAAAAAGAAAAAAAGCTACCTGCATTTGAACTGGCACCATTGCTGAAAATCATAAGATCATGCTAACGTCAGTTAACATTCCCAGTGTATACATTTCAAATTTATAATTTACATTTCACATCTTCAAAACTTTAGTATATGTTTCCCTAGTTTCTTATTTCGTGTCAGCACAATTAGTAATTTTAATATTGGGGGGCAAGAACCAGGCTCTCTTCACACCTTGGTTTTTTAGCACGATCGTTCTTCTTTAATCACTGGTTTTTGAAGAAGCCTTAGATGACGCCGCTGCTCTCCTGCTGCTGTCTCACAACTTCCCTCTTCCTGTGTTATCTGAGAACGGGGAAAACCCAGCGTTTTCTGTGCTTGCGATTGAAATCGCCATTTCCCCCCTGTGCATTTCCCCTTTAGAGCTCTGTCCCGCTTTGTGTGGGTGTGTGCTAGGGGGTGTTGCTGGGCGGTGTTGAATAACATTGTCATGACAACAAATCGGTGGGTGATACAGTAAAAATTGTGAAGGTGCTGAAGATCTCCAAGAGGCACTACGTATATTGGGAATTCTTAAAGCAGTTAATGATTCCATGCATCAGATTGCAATCACTGGCTATGACGTAAGTGGTAATATTTTTAAAATTTATATTTTAGGGTGATACGTAAGGAACAGTAAGCAAATGTAAGCAAATATTTTCTGCAACAGTTTCCTTTTCCCCTTATCTGAAATTATGGCTAAAGATGTGACACAGTCTCATTATTGTATGTAACTCCTAATGTTTTTGTAATGCTACTGGCTCTAGTTTTCAGGTGATCATTGTCTTGCTCACATTATACAGGAGACATGGGCAGGATGAGATAGTACCAGGCTTATTATGTGTTACTGGAAGACTCATATATTCATTCCATTTTAGATTGCAAGCTCCTGTCTTCTTGTATTCTGTAAAGCACCATGTGCCTAGATGGCACTAAGAAACAGACGTTGCTAATTGAGGTTGTAGAATGGACTGTATCACTTCAGATTATAGGTTGGAGATCTCCATTTTTAATGCAACCTTGTTTAAAAGCTTCCTGCAAGTAGAAAAGCAGCAGAATAGGGAAAAGGCTTGACTGAAGCCTTCTACCTAATATGTTAGTTGCTTACTTGCAGGTAGGGATGTACGAATCCCTTACCTGGCTCTGTTCCAGGGCATCCGCAGTGGGGGGGAGGCATTCTGTCCCTCCCCCCAGAATCCTCCCCAGCCGGCTCCACTCCGCAGTGACTCTGCAGAGCCTCCGGCTGGGGCCAGCCGCAGCTGGACTTCCGGCCGCTGCCAGGCTGCTGTGGCTGCTGTGGCTGCAAATGGCGGCCGCTACGCCAGCCGCCATTTGCGTCCCTGCCAAGCCGTGATAGGCTATGTAAGTATTTACGTAGTCTGTCACGGCAAAAGGCAGGGACACAAATGGCAGCCACTACACCATTTGCGTGGCTGCCTTTTGCCGTGATAGGCTACGTAAATACTTGCATAGCCTATTACAGCAAAGAGTAGGGGAGCAAATGGCATAGCAGCCACCATTTGCGCCCCTGCTCTTTGCCGTGGTAGGCTACATAAGTATTTACGTAGCCTATCACAGCAAAAGGCAGCCACGCAAATGGTGGCCATACGATGGCCGCCATTTGCAGCCGCAGCGGCTGGGCAGTGGCCGGAAGATGAGCCGGAGCTGCCGCTGCATCCACCACCGCTGTATCCGCCGCATCCACTGCCAGGTAGGCTCCGTCCCAGGGGGATTCCGTGGGGTGGTGAGGGGGAGGCCGTTCTGCCACAGACTCCGGGAGGCTGGATTTTTTAGAATCCGGCCTCAATGGAGACCGTGGCAGAATTCTCCAACATCCCTACTTGCAGGGTGTTTATGTGAAGAGGCACTCAGAAGCAGCAGCCTGAAGCGCTAGCACCCCCTTCTGCTACATGAGTTGAACAGGCCCAACTTCATTATCCCTCTCCTACCGCCCCTCCACAATTCATATCTTGGGGAGGAGATACAATTACTTTAGGCTTTGTGGGCCTACTAGTAAATGTGATTTGATGCTGATGTCTGCCTGACAGTAGATAATGGCAGATATTTCCAAGAAATATCTTCCTCCACGAGAAGGCAATATTATTCTGTAAAAAGAGAGAGGAAAATGGAGAAGGATATGAAAAAGCACCTTCCTACAGCTATAAGGAAAGGAAAGGTTCCTGTTGTGCAAGCACCGAGTCATTACTGACCCCTAGAGGGACGCCGTTTTTCCTCTGCGTTTTCCTGGCAGACTGTAGCGGGGTGGTTTGCCATTGCCTTCCCCAGTCCTAACTACCTTTCCCCCAGCAAGCTGGGTACCGACCTCGGAAGGATGGAGGGTGTGTCGACCTGAGCTGGCCACCTGAAAACCAGCTTCCGCTGGGATCGAACTCAGGTCGTGGGGTAAGTTTCGGTTGCATTACTGCCGCCTACCACTCTGCACCACACAAGGCTCCTACAGCTATAAGCACTCCTTAAATGTAAGGTACTTTTTAACATCCTAATAAACAGTAAAGTCAAAGTAATAACAATTTGGTTGCAGTAACACAGTAATATTACTTTTGGTTTCTAAATTAATTCCCTTTCCTTGGTGCAAGTCCCATAAAGTGGCTGAGGCGCATTTGAAGCTTGGAATATTAAAGTTCACATTAATTATCCAGCGTGGCTGTTTCAAGACCTTCCCAACTGAACTTATGATGCAGTCTTACTGGAAAATTTAACACTGAACCAAAATCCCCCAGAAGTTGGTTACAACTAAGTCCCATTGAAATAACTTAGATTTGGGTTGTGCTCCATCCCATTGCTTGCAATGGAAAGCTGCAATGCAAGGGGGCTGTGGCTCAGAGGCAGAGCACCTGCTTTGCATGGAGAAGGTCCCAGGTTCAGTCCCCAGCATCTCCAGGTAGGGCTAGGAAGGAATCCTGCCTCAAAATCCTGGACAGCCGCTGCCAGTCTGTGTTGACAGTACTGCATTAGATGGACCAATGGTCTGACTCGGTATAAGGCAGCTTCCTATGCTCCTCGTGATGTGAGAGCTGGTGTCACAGCTCTCACACCACTCCATCCATATCGCTGTAGCAACATGGGAGCCTCGGACTCCAGTTCTTCCCCACAACAGCGTCAACCCTTGGGAACCTAGGCTAACAACATTGGTATAAGAAAGGAGCCATAGGATGGGCTTCTCATGGTACCCAGGGTTACAGGAAGGACGTCATGCTGCTGTGGCTTCCATGCCCCTGCAGTAATGTAGGAACCACCCAGCCTTAGTGATGGCTAAGATTTGCTGGCTTGTGCTTTTGAAGGTTACTTTAAGGACCAAAACACTGAAAACAGACATTACTTTAAATGTGTGTCTAGCAGCTACGTCTTTTTTTTTTCTTCCATTTTTACTCTAGAGTAGATGCATGGCTCCTGATCCAGATCAGACCACTAGCATGGGTTATAAGGGGGGCTTTTAAGATATGGATCAGGCCCCATGCACCTACTCTAGAGTAAAAACAAAAAGAAGACATAGCTGCTAGTCACACATTTAAAGTAATGTCTGTTTTGGCCAATTCTTGCCAATAGTCTTAATCTCTTGTCTTCCCTTTTGGGTTTAGTTATGACCAAAAGTACGTATGAGAACAGCTGGAGGGTGGGAGGGAGTTTGCCTTTTAACCAAACCACACAAAGGTCAGTTTTGATGCCTGTGCATAGAGTTGATGGAAGCTTTGCTTAGCAAGGATGTCAACCTGAATGTCGGTTTATATGTATTTTGTTTTCTAGATGGCTGCAGTTGGAATAACAGAGAACGTTAAAGGTGATGCTAAAAAATTTGAAATCTGGTACAATGCAAGGGAAGACGTTGACATAATACAGGTATAAACAATCATTTTTAAAAACGCAACTTTTAAAAAAGCTGTTTATGCAATGGTAGATGTACATTCCTGGCCCTGGGATCTCCACTGGGATGGAGAGGGAGAGAGGAAACCCTGACTTGTAGTATGAGAGACAGGATGACGCGCTTGCCTCCCTCTGTCATGCTGTCTCAAGATCTGCAAGTCTCAGAGCTCCTTTGTTCTTGCTGCATACATCCAGGAGGGGAGAAACAAGCAAGCAGCAATAATAGCCAGGGGCACTGAGATCCCAGGGACAGTGTCAACCAGCGCTGCTGATAGGATTTACCGCAGAACATACGTGAGTAAATGAGTTGGGCCTCTGGTCTATTGAGTGCATAGAAGAACTGACAGTGGATCCCAGGAGTAGGGAATAGGGTCTAAAGGGCTCTTGTTTCTCATGTAGAATTAATGGACATGTCTACCTTACTGCCATGCCTGGGTATAAATAGGAATTAGGCAGCCAGACATGTAAGCAGCTTAAACAAAGAGACCTCATAGACCAGCCTTCCCCAGCCTGGTGCCCTGGACTATAACTCTCATAATTCCAAGTCATCACTAGAACATAAGAACATAAGAAGAGCCCTGCTGGCTCAGACCAAGGGTCCATCTAGTCCAGCATTCTGTTCACACAGTGGACAACCAGCTGTCAACCGGGAACCCACAAGGAGGGCATGAGCGCAATAGCACCCTCCCACCCATGTTCCCCAGCAACTGGTGTACAGAGGCTCACTGCCTCTGATACTGGAGGTAGCACATAGTCATCAAGACTAGTAGCCATTGATAGCCTCTTTCTCCAGGAATTTGTCTAACCCCCTTTTAAAGCTATCCAAACTGGTGGCCATCACTACATCGTGTGGTAGTGAATTCCATAATTTAACTATGCGCTGTGTGAAGAAGTCTTTCCTTTTATCTGTCCTGAATCTCCCACCAATCAGCTTCATAGGATGACCCCAGGTTCAAGTATTTTGAGAGAGGGAGAAAAATTGTCTTCTTTTGGGGTGACTTAACCAGTGGCAAGCTGTTGATTAAATTTCTTACTTTTGCTTTTTGACATAGGCTCCAACACCTGAAGCCAAAGCCACTTGGGTAAATGAGATCAGATAGAAAAGTATTGACCAACCAGCTACAGGCATACAGGCGTAAGCCTTTTCTTCCTTTTCTTTTCCTCCGTGATATCCAAGAATAGCAAAGTGCCCATCAGTACAACAGCATTATTTATTTTCTCCTGCAGGCATGAATGCATCCCATGACATTGTGAGAGGGATTAAAAGGGCTGCAATTAAAGACGAGTTGAGATGGGTGCATCTTTATGTATGCTCCCTAAAGAACAAGACAGAGAAGCAGGTTGCAATAGTGAAAAGGTAAAGATAAAGGTAAATGGCACTGGAAATCCAAGAGACATGGTAGTAAGTTAGATTTTATCTGTGAAATACCAGTTACACCACAACAAACTGAGCATGGACAGAATTCTCCATGTAACTGTGGCACTTGCTTCTGCCTACAAGAATGAGAGGCTTTATAGGCTGCATCTGCACTGCCTATGTTCTGTGTGCTTTCAATGTGCTGGGCATTTGTTTTTGTCTGCTTTTTCTGTTATGCTTAATTCATACTTCAGTGCAAAAGCGATGGGTTATGTTATGCCCCACAAGATTGGTAGGGTTTGTTTAACTGTCGCCTTTTCGGATTAACAACTATAAGAACAATATTTCCCAGGAACTGTATTGTTGCTATACCAGGCAGAATGGATATCTCAAGCTAGAAAGTTGCAGACAAGAGAACTGAAGGAACAAGGGTGCATTACTCTCACAGTAATAGCCAAACCAAAGTCCCATAGTTAATGTGAGAATTCTGTCCATACTCAGTTTGTTGTGGCATCATTGAAGCCATATAACTTAGTCCCTCTTTTTGGTGACGGCTCCTTAGATTCCAAGGTGTGCAGAAAAGTTCCAAAAAATGAACCGGAGGTTTGTAATGTGGCTAAAGTACTTTGGGAGTCTCTGTCTTCCTTACAGAAGCTAGTCAGCACAGAATTCTAGAACATACACACAGCTTACCTCTACCTGCATCTAATACAAGGTGAGTTACTATCTGCTTTGCCTTTCTTTAAACTATATATTTGCTTTTAACTTCCTAGGTAGATATTACATCTTGAAAGTTTGAATTCCTTTTTAAGGAATATACAGCACCTAGTATACTTTTACAAGAATATTTTATGTGCTTTTATAAATAGTAGATTACTACTATACGCGTGCATGTATGTGTGTGTGTGCGAGAGAAGAGAGAGAGGACTCCCATGAAGAAATACTAGCTTGGATTCAAAGTTGTTTAGCATGAGCCAAAAAGCACTTGTAAGGTGGTTCCTCAGTTTCCATCTACGATCTGTGCACCATACCTGTCAGTCCCCCATCCCTCAGGATCTGCTTTTTGTGGACGCTGGGGGTTGCAGCAGGGTGGATGGGGCAGGAAAGCTCTTCTCAAAGTGTTGGGGATTCAAGCCATAAGGATTTCCATATTTCCAAGGTCTGGGTTGCTTCTTCCTACCTCAAAGCCTGGGGCAGAAACTCTTGATATACAGTTCCCAAATAAAGTTCCCCAAAGGGCAGAAACCAACTTGAGCTATGAAATTATATAGAACATAGTTCTTTAGGAATAGAGGCTAAATAGAAAATTTGAAGTGATCATGTTGACAAAAGTATAGAAATAATACAAGAGTACAGAAATCGCATTAGCATATTTTCATCCCAGCTGCGTCCATGGATATCCCACCATTTTCTATTCAGACAAAAAGGTCATACGCTCTTTTTTCATAATACTCTGTTAAGAGTCCTGACACTGAAAGGGGAGATACACAAACATTGCAAGGTGTGTTCCACACCTGCCTGGGGGCCATCTACATGGCACTGCTTTCAACCTTCACTCCGTCGTAACTGAGCAGCATTGCAGCTGTGAATTAACTTCTGCTGTGGTACATGCGCAATTTACTGTGGACTTCCGCTGTGCCCTGACACATGGCTGTTGCAGCAAAGTGAACTGCAGCAGTCGCGCTGCTGTTTTTGTTTTACCATTATATTTAAATGTGCAGCTGCGCAGGCATGTAAGGGTGCAGGTGTGACACTTTGGGTTTTAGTGGCTGTTTTGTATTTTAGGGGTTCTTTTGTGTCTGTCCATTTCTCGTTAGGTAAAATGTGGGTGGTTTGCTCCATGCCAACTGTTTGGTGGTCCTCCAGCCTGAGACTCCTGCGATGGTTTGCACATGCCAAGGTGTGAGCCCATGAAAGGTACATGCCTACCCATCATTCCAAAATGGTGGCTGGAATGAAGTTGGTCCTGGACCTTCTGCTCCCCTGTCCCCCCGCCCCCCCGGCCCTTGGCCACTGACTCCAAAGCAGTGCTACGAAGATACGAAGCTGCGAAGGTGTGCGAAGCCGTGGTTGAAGAAATGTGCACACTTCTCTCTGTCTCTGTAACTGTGCAGCCACGAAGGAACAGGGAGGAGTGATGGGGCATCACAGAGTGACACAAGCACTAGGTGCACCTACCACACTCCCACCACAAAACGTGAAGTCAGTTCAGAGAAGGGATAGACAGCTCGCAACCATGGGAAACCTGCAGCAACCCAAACACATCGCAGCAAAATGCCTCTTTGGAAATCTGCATTTTCCGGGTAAAAACCACGGTTTGGCTGCGAAGTGGGGGTCCCAAAAGACCTCAAATCGCAGCAGCCCCAGAGTAAATGGGTCGTGCTAGATGAACCCAAGGCTGCTTTGTTGTGTGCAGTTCAGACTTTATTGGTGGCAGTATTAAACAGAGAGCTCTTTGTTGATTTTAAGGGTTGAGATGATGCATAGAGATATAGTCTCTGGGAATGTGAGAATCAAGCTGTATGAAGTGAAATTGGCCATTGCCATGTCCTTAGTTTTTGCTAGACATTTATAGGCAGTTACTACAAACTTTGGATCACTAGTGGGAAGTGTTCCAAATGGACATTTTTCTCCACTCTTACCTCCTTTCTCAAGGGGAGCTGCAGTGTTCTGCAGTCTCCAAAGAATTTTCAGAGGCTTTTTAGTGATTGCCACCTTGACTCTAACTTGTCACTGGATCTACCCTGAATGTATTTGTTTCCGTCCAAAATTTTTTAAAAATGTATATTGTTCTAAAGGTGGGATTTTTTTTTTAAGCCCACTACTTTTGAAATAAAAGTTTCACACGTCCTAAGGAAAAAATTTCCTATATTTCACAAAAGTGGAGCTTTTGAAGCAGGAGCTGCTGCTGTCTCTGATGGAGTTTTCCTTTTTACAGTTTTATATGAATGCATTTTTGAATCCTATCCTTGCTCTACTCTGCTTTAAATTATGCTCATTGCCTGTGATCAGTGCTTTGCTTGTGGAGGCTGTTTTACACAAACAGTGGGAAGGATCCAATGGTGTCCATGCGCTAGCATTCTTGACTTTGCACTAGTGTAAATCAATGCCTGCACAACATAAGTAGAGCCCAGTTGGGCCCAGTGCTCTTCAACATTTTTATTAATGACTTGGAGGAGGAGGTGCAGGGAATGCTGATCAAATTTGCAGATGACACAAAATTGGGAGGGATAGCTAATACTTTGGAAGACAGAAACAAAATTCAAAGTGATCTGGATAGACTGGAGCGCTGGGCAGAAAACAACAGAATGGCATTTAATAGGGACAAATGCCAAGTTCTGCACCTAGGAAAAAGAAACCAAATGCACAGTTACAAGATGGGGGATACGTGGCTCAACCACACTACGAGCGAGAAGGATCTTGGAATTGTCGTCGATCACAAGCTGAATATGAGCCAACAATGTGATGTGGCTGCAAAAAAGGCAAATGCTATTTTGGGCTGCATTAATAGAAGCATCGCTTCCAAATCCCGGGAAGTACTAGTTCCCCTCTACTCAGCACTGGTTAGGCCTCATCTGGAGTACTGTGTCCAGTTCTGGGCACCACACTTTAAGAAGGATGCAGACAAGCTGGAGAGGGTTCAAAGGAGGGCAACAAAGATGATCAGGGGACTGGAAACAAAGCCCTATGAAGAGAGACTGAAAGAACTGGGCATGTTTAGCCTTGAGAAGAGAAGACTGAGGGGAGATATGATAGCACTCTTCAAGTACTTGAAAGGTTGTCACAGAGAAGAAGGCCAGGATCTCTTCTTGATCATCCCAGAGTGCAGGACACGGAATAATGGGCTCAAGTTACAGGAAGCCAGATTCCGGCTGAACATCAGGAAAAACTTCCTGAGTGTCAGAGCAATACGGCAATGGAACCAATTACCTGGGGAGGTGGTGGGCTCTCCCACACTGGAGGCCTTTAAGACGAGGCTGGACAGCCATTTGTCAGGGATGCTCTGACTTGGATTCCTGCATTGAGCAGGGGGTTGGACTCGATGGCCTTGTAGGCCCCTTCCAACCCTACTATTCTATGATTCTATGATTCTATGAGCTTACTTGCAGAACAGGATTCCCAAGAAACCTGTTATACTAGCAAGCATGGTTGACATTGCACAAGTGTTGGTTTACACTAGCGCAACATCAGTAGCACTAATGCACACAGTTGGATCCTTCCCAGTGGTTCCTTGCTCATAGTGAATATGTTATCTGAACTGTCCAACGTTAATGTGTCCTTTGTTTAGGGTGACTAAGGAGGAGGTGTTGAGATGACATGTTCATTATAACCATGGAGCTATCATGAGGTAGAGGGGAGAAATGACCACCACAATTCTATGTATGTACCTCAACCAGTAGGAAAAAGTGGTGTTTTTCCAAGCACACTGCTGTAATGGGTCTTTTTAACAACCTGATTACCTTTTAGTTCTTTCTGGAGAAGCTGCAAATTAGTTAATACTCCCTGCTTGCCTTGACAGAAGCAGCATCTCCTACCAATAAAAGCCAGACTTTGCCAATGAACCGTCTTACAGGACCAGGTATTGATAGAGGATTTAGTTTTATTAGAATAAAATCATATTTGAACACATAACATACTAATTCATTATGACTTCGCTACAGCTATTTAATATTTGTACTTATAACCGTAAATGTGCCTTTTTTCCATTTTCCCTATATTTCTCAATTACCTACATTTTTCACTTGCTTCTATTTTAAGAAAAGAATCCCACTTAAAATAGACATCATTTCAATGCTCATTTTGATTTGTCAGTATAAACTCAAAGGTAATTTGCATGCAACCCACCTATTTTTCTCTTTCCAATTCTTCAATCTCTTTCTCTTTCTCTCTCTGTACTTTTTCCTATTCATCCTGCTACAGCTTCTCCTATCAGCCCTGACAAAAACACTAAACGACATGAAGTAAAGAGTGATCCAACTCCTCTGGGTTTGAGAGGTAGAGTGGAACCAATTTTTTCATATTCGTAATTGTAGGGTCCCAATGTAATATGTGCATTGTGTTGGCTTTATTGCCAACCCCTTGTTTTGGAGCATTCTCACTTACAGTTATATGGAAGTTTGGATAGAGCACACTTAATCATAGCAAACGAAAAGCTGTCATGAATTACTATGTCAAGGATAGCATTTAGCATCATCCGTCAGTATCATGGAGGCTCCATACAACAAAGTGAATATTTATGTTCTGGACAGTTCTTGTGGGATTTTAACAAAAGGAAAAGCAACCCATGTGCCCATGCCATGTGACGCATGAGCTCAACTTCGCAGGCCAGAGGATGCCGAAAATAGTGTCAGAACGGTCACCAGGTTTCTTCAATGTGCCCATATCCACTGCCAAATCTATGGGCTGGCTTCCTTGGGCAAAACCCATATGAATCCATCCTCAGTGAGACTTGACACCCATAATTTTTGGTAATGGAGGTCTTAATCACTTGGCATCCACATATTTCATTATAAGAGCTGTATTAGATAGGGAAGGGTATTCACACAAAATAATAACTTACTGATAGTAATAATAAATTTATTATTTTTATTATATATTTATTACATTTCTTTACTACCCATTAGCCAAAGCTCTCTGGGCAGTTTACAAGGCAAAGCTTGAAACCATGAACTATAATAACATAGTAAAACTTAATATAAAACCATAAGTTAAAAACAGAATAAAACCAAAGTAGTAACCAAGATAAAAGCTAGCAGCAGTGCAACATTCTAAAAAAAACACAACCCACTAATTCGATTTTTTAAACTGAAGGGCTGAAAAGCCTGGGAGAATGAAAAGGTCTTCACCTGGTGCCAAAAAGTTCACAATGTAGGCATCAAACGAGTCTCTACGTGGAGGTAATTCTACAACTGTGGTGCCACGACTGAAAAGGCCCTCTCCTTAGTAGCCACCCACCTCACCTCATTCGGCGGGAGCACCCAGAGAAAGTATCATATCCCGTTCAGGATGCATCTGAAGCCAGGCCAGCTTTGATAGTTGGCACCTTGATATAGGGATGGGAGTGAAAAGACTGAATAATAAGCCTTTGAAACCTACCCACCTACCCCTCACCATACACACACAGGCTCACTTAAGCACTTTTTCCTCAGAAACCTCCTTAGCCTGGCTGTATAAAGCAGGAATTTTCAAGCTGGTTTCGCTATGCTGCTTTACATGTGGAATACTGTGGGTGTATGCAATCTCCAGACAAGATCTAATGTGGCTTCTACAGGGCATTCGGGGAGACAAAATCAGACAAACATAGATGCAGACTGAAGGCCTAATGACATGCAACTCAAGATTCGTTCAATAAGTAACGGCTATAAGAATAATAGCCCAGGAGCAGATCTTGGAAAGAGCAGTTCCTCCTAATAAAAAAGACAAAGATACAAAGGGCTGGATGTGCCCGATCTTGTCTGATCTCTGAAGCTAAGCAGGGTCAGCCCTGGTTAATACTTGGATGGGAGACCGCCTGGAAATCAAGCTTCCTGCCTGAGCAGTGGGTTGGACTCGATGGTATGCAGGCCCCTTCCAACCCTATGATTCTATGATAAAGTGTCTGATCTAGAAATGCGCAAAGATGATCACTGTGTGTGCACCTGTGCAATCCCTTTTCTGTCCATAAAGAAGCTCATTGGGTTTGGGCCCAAAACATTGAAATTCTGCACAGATGCTACACAAATAGCATCATCCACCTGATCCATTATATTCAGGTAGCCGTTCTGTTCTCCTATGGCTCCCAAAGGACGTTGTGCGTGACACAGAGAAAAGGAGTTCAAAGCAAGAAACGTCCCTTTTTCATTGAAAAGAAACCTGTTTAATCCAAATAGCCTTCCTGAAATGGGTCGTCCAACACCATAAGCTGATGTTCCTTCTTGCATAATGGGTAATTGAATATTGTTTGTCCTGCCATAATGCCTCAATGACAGGAGAACTGGCACCTGCTAATGTTTCCCGTCAGACTCAGAAGCAATAACCGTCTACTCAGGATCTGGCAACCCTATTTTTTTGCCGATATAACAAATGGAGACAGGAGTCGCATCAGCTTGGGCAAGGGTGGGAGAGGTGTTGGGGGTTATCCTGGATTTTGTTTTGTTTCCAGATATGGGATCTATATCCGCATTTTCAGGAAAATTGTGTGTGAAGTGTACCACACAAGCCTGCCAACAAACCTGTGTTGTTCTGCACCTGCTCCTTAAGTTCAGGCACAAATGCGCCAACAAACAAAACTGTGTGAAAAGCTAAGACATGAGAATCAGAGCGTGGAGGTGGGGTGGGTGCATTGTAGCAATAGATAATACCATCTCTGTGACAGATAAACAGTGCAAGACATACTGCTTTCGTGTTTCGTTTGAATTGTGATCCAGTAGAATCTTGCTTCCGGTTTCAGGCTCAGGATGAAGGCAGTAGCATCACAGCTACGATGTAATGCACTGGGAATATTTATTATTCAGTTCTTTCGCAGATGCCAGTTCTGTGTTAACATGGAACAGGGCCAAGTGTGTCAGCACTACTTGCCTTTTGCTAGCAGCCCAGCGCAGGCAAGGTAATGTATCCCTCCTGGGCCACAGGAGCTTTGCACATGGTGTGGTGTGCTGTGACTTCTGGCTGCTTAAGGGCTTGCTTTGGCTTTTCCCGAACATCTCGTAGCCTCGCAGCTGATAGGCAACAGCGCTGGTTTTGCAGAACTGCCAGGAAAAAGCACACCCACACCTTAGCTTTTTTCGATTTTAATCATTTATAGCTAGGATTTGGTGGGCGAAGGAGTCCTTACCTTGGTTATTTTGTATTAGTTTGCTCTTATACCTGGAATGCAAGCATCATTACAGATCTTCCAGGACTTTCATTTATTGGTCACGTTTACATACTACCCTTCCTCCAAAGAGCTCAGGGTGCCATATAGGGGGTTGCCCCTCTCCCCTCCTGTCAACAACTTGTGAGGTAAGTTACACCGATGGCCAAACTAGATGTAAAACGAGTGTTCTCTAATAGGAGCTCCCAACAGCTTCAGCTTGTCCACAAGGCAACTGGCGCGCGCGGCGGTGTGTGTGATTTGGATCAGGGCCAGGGAGATGGGGTTATTTCCCCACACACCAATTCTCCACCCTTACCCCCTGTCCCCAAGCAGTTATTAGCTGCAGAGAGGAAAACTACAGGCGCCATATTTGTTTTCTCCTCTGTGGCTGATAGCAACTCTAGGGGTAGCAGGGATTTGCATCAAGCAGTTAGTGTGGATGCAAAAGGTTAATATCCCTTTCTTCCCACACCTGAGCTCCAATGGAAATCACGGTATCACCCTCCCCCCACCGCTGTTTTTGGACAAAGGTAATAGCTGGAATCCACCTTCCACCAGCAGAACAGAAACTGCTGGCAGAAGGGATTTCCCCTCCTCCCCATGCATCCCCCAAATCTGCTTCCAAGGGCTGGGGAACCCTTTGGAGTAGATTTGAGGGCATGGGGGGGGGGCTGCAGGGGGGAAGGGAAGGCAGGAACATTGTCCACTCATACAACATTTGGTTTAAGCCAGTACAGGTACATCTCATCTAGTTTGGCCCTGAGAAAGAGATTGACTTGCTTAAGGCAAACCAGTGAGCACCCTAATGACAGAGCAGGGATTCAAGCCCAAATCTTCCTAGTCCCAATGCGGCCCCTCTAGTCCCAGTGCAACCCAGGATCTACTATACCACACTGGCACTCTGCTGCTATTATGAGCTAGTAAAATGCCCCTCGATATGTTGGCGTGGGCAGTCAGGGCTTGCATATTTCAAACATCTCTTGGGGAGAAGAGCTCACAGAGACACGTTTTGCCCTTCCTGTGTCACTTGTTATGGAAGCTGGGCCATCCAGTGTCAGATGAGGAGGGCAGGCTTTGCTTCTACCATAACAGTGTCCCCAAGTGTAGCACTCTACATTTTCCCACAGGACTGAATGATAGCCATTCATGCTTAGATGGGGCAAAGTAAATGGGTGTGTCCATTAGCATAATTGGGAAGGGTGTCTGAATATGCCCTGAGGATCTCTGCTTTTGGGGGGGGGGCAGACTCTAGCTATCCTCAGGTGGTCTTGCCAACATGTATTTTGTCTGATAGAAATCAGTGCAAGCCATTGACAACCACACTTACTCTAATCTTCATAGTTCCTCTGTAGGTTTAGTTTCTTGATCGGCTTTTTTAAAAGTAAGGGAAAATGTGGAAATCTCAATCTGTCACATGAGTTTATTGAGGTGTATTTATTCTGGTGGTGAGTGACTCACAAGTAAGTACAGTCATGTAGTTTGCTTTATTGGAGTGACAAACACAAGTGTAGCATTGCCAAGATGTGCATGACCCCCATGGCTGTATCTTGTTCTGATGACAATGTACAATATTAGAAGTATAATTGAAGGGATTTTTCATATTAGAGCTGAAAGGGTTTTGTTTCCCAGCTGATAAATCGCGCTGTTTTGTGATCCTTTATTTGCATGAAGCCTCAGTTCTTATCCTAAGGCACAGTTGGTGTCACATGGTGACACATTTTGTCATATTTCATCAGGTTCATTTGGATGCTGAATTTCATGTTGAAGTAGCAACACTTAAAGGCTATTATTTATTTATTTATTTATTTATTCTGCAGCAATTCTGAAGTATTCCAAAAGCTGCATTACTTATATAGCATTTTCAAGTATTCCAAAAGCTTCGTGAATATTGGCTCACTACTAGTTTTAGCTCTTGCTTCAGAGATTATCAGTAATGGTGGGTTATTGGTTTATTAAGGATGGTCTAAAACATCTCAGTATCTTGATGCTTCTGAAGAAAATGATGGTTGGTCTAGTGCAGAGGATCCACTTAATTCCCCAGATGCAGAAGAGGAAGGAAAAGAAGAGAAGAAGTTGGTAAATATATACATGTTTACATTTATTGGGGAAAGGGGGATGAAATGTATGAATCCACATTCAGTGACTAATCTCTCATAGAAACTTCGGGATTTTTTTTAAATATATTTTTATTTATTTTATCTTTATAAATGAAATAAGCAATACCAAGAATACCAACAACCTGATCAATACCAGAATTTCCCAGCAATACAATATTCTTATGAGGACACAACAATAACAAAAAGGAAAAGAAAAAGAAGAGAGGAAAAGAAGAGAAAGAAAAGAAATGTCTTTCCCTCTCCCTCTCCCTCCCCCTCCCCCTCCCCTTTAAAGGATTAAGTTTAAACTCCAATACCCCCGGCCTCTGATGCCATTCCCTTTTAAAAACTATATAACATTAACAATGTTCAGTTTAGTAAACATCCTTACATTTCAATATCATAAGAAATATAGTGTTATATAATAATAAAATTTAAAATAAACTTTCAACAATCAGTAATATATTTTATACTAGATATATAAATACATGTGCACAATACACCTTCAAACAATATATTTAAATACAGCATATCATATCTATTTTGGAATAAAGAAATAAAAAAGAAAAAGAAAAAATAAAGAAATAAAAAAAAGAAATAAAAAATAAAAATAAAAAAAGAAATAAAAAAGAAAAACGAAAGAGAATAAATGAATATATGTATAATCATTTATCTTCTGACCTAGCCTGGATCATGTAGATGAAACATAAACAGTTAACAGAGCTTGTTTAAAGATTCCAGTTCATGGGGTTGTAACAGCAATGTCACGCATTTTTACGTTCAGCCATGCCTCCGCCATTTCATGATTTAGAAACTTCTTCATCTGACCTTCAGACACAATGCAAAGTGTAGCAGGATATTGTAGCAATATTGTAAGTTAATTTGTTTTGCCATATTTTTCGCTTTGATGAATTGCCTTCTTTTATTCGCCACCTCTTTGATGTAATCTGGAAATAACATAACTTTCTCTTGTTTCCAGGAAAGGTTTCCACCCTCTCTTGCCAAACGCAGGATATAATTCTTTGTAAATTGGACTATGATCGTATATGGTCAGTCCCTTTAGCATTTGGCACATGAAATGCCTGCTCAATATCAAGTAAATAATCAGATGGGACAGGGAGTATCTCATGCAAAAGTTTATCCACAAAAATAGGCAATTTTACATCATTAGACAGATTTTAATCCCAATAATACATACATTGGATCTGCGCATGAAGGCCTCCAGCTGAGAAATTCTGTCGGAGTCATTTTTAAAATAAACTTGTGTCATAGTTTCATTCCCTGCCATTCAGTCTTCTAGGTCGTTAATTTTCGTCTCCATTTTTTGCCAAGTCACATTAATTAGATCCACAGCTCCTTGCACGGCGGTGATGGAATTTTGGATTAAATCCAACCTTTTGGCTTGCTCCGTAAATTGTGAAGATAAAGTCTTTATCAGAGTAACTAATTCCCCTATATCTTCTGTTTTCGAAACATTTGACACAGGAGGTACGAGGGGAGTTGGCGGTGATGCCAGCCCCTTTCTTCTCCTCGGTGTAGCCATGTTTCTCTTCAAACAGATCATGCAGGTCCTCAGATGTTCTCAAATATTGTTAATATTTCTTAAATCATTCCTCAGGAGTTGTTGATATTTCTTAAAGCATATATTACAATGGAACATGTCAGCCCTGTTTTCTCCTATTAAATAGGAGTTTCAGAACAGCTTTTTGCATTGGTAAACCGCTGAGGAGATAATCCTGGAATCCAGCCCCCCCCCCCACTATCTCGTGGGGAGTACTTTTCTCCAAGATGTTATCCAGATGCTGCCTTGCCCCCCCTTTTAATTCCAGGGGGGAGATGAAAAGGTTTTTCAACCTTTTAAAAAGCTGTTTGAGAAATTTCCCACGGAGAAACCGTAGGATGCTGCCAGAGTGACATTGGTTCCAACTGGAAGTCAGTTTTCTTCAGAAACTTTGGGATTTGTGTCTTTTGAAATATTTTGTCGTCGGGATGTATAGAAATGGGCAGATGTCAACAACTAGTGCTGTTGTTCAAATACCTAATTCAACTAGTAACACTAGCAGATAAACAGTGAACTTATAATAGTAAGTTCATTCTCATTCAAGATAATTACATTCTCTAATGTAGTTAGCTCTGACACCCGCAGCCTTGGGGTCATTTTAGACTCTCCGCTGTCCATGGAGGTGCAGGTGTCAGCTGTGAGCCAGACAGCGCTGTACCAATTCCACCTGATGTGGCGGCTGCGCCCCTATCTTCCCGACCATCTGCTCCCATCGGTAGTACATGCCCTGGTCTCCTCTCATCTAGACTACTGTAATGCGCTCTACGTGGGGTTACCCTTGAAGATGGTTCGGAAGCTGCAGCTGGTGCAGAACGCGGCAGCTCGCCTGATTAAAGGCAGCTGCCGGTGAGATCACAACACTCCAGTGCTGAAGGAGTTGCACTGGTTACCAGTTGTTTTCTGGGCCAAATTCCAAGTGTTGGTTTTGACCTTTAAAACCCTATGCAGTTCTGGCCCAGCCTATCTCAAGGAGCACCTCCAGCAACACCAGACAGGCCGCTCAACAAGATCAGCCTCGGATGACCTTCTCTCTGTCCCATCAGCCAGGACAGCTAGGCTGGTGAGGACGAGGGAGACGGTCTTCTCTGTGGTGGCCCCCACTCTCTGGAACTCCCTCCCTAGGGAACTCTGCCATGCCCCTTCTTTAAGGAGCTGCTGTCACAGATTGAAAACATGGTTGTTCAGGCAGGCATTTGGGGTGGGTTAGGGTATTTTTAGAAATACTATGTTTTAATGTGGAATTTTACTGCTTTAAACTGTTTGTACTGTTGTACATCGCCCAGAGTGGCCGAGTAACTGGCCAGATGGGCGATTAAGAAATTTAATTAAAAAATAAATAAAGAAATAAGTAAGTAAAATAAGTAAATAAATAGATAAATATATGGATGGTGTATGTGTATGCACAAGATAGATAGATAGATAGATAGATAGATAGATAGATAGATAGATAGATGATAGATACACACACACACACACACCTTTGCCCCGTGCGCATGCGCGTGCAAAATGCCTGACGTCATGATGGGCAGATGTATGTCAAGAGATTACCCTTACATAGCAGGGACCCCTGGAGTGCATGAGTATGTGAGCGCAATGCATCCTCACTGCACTTTGCATGGAGGCTGGGTGCACCCAGTGCCAGAGATGGTCGTTAGATTTTGTCCCCACAGCAAGGTAGTCCCAGGTGTAGCTCTTTTACTTTTCTCTGAGTGTAAATTACAGGAAAAGGACTGCAGTTTGAGGCACCATTGGAGAAAGGCTAAACTGACACCAGCGTCCAGTTACATCCCAGATTTCTAGCTATTCCTTTTGTCCGATGGAATGCTGTTGAAGTAATCTGGAATTGCATTGCTCCATTCTGGGGTCTGTTTCTTGTTTGTCATAGAGCAGGGGTGGGGAACCGCAGGCCCGGGGGTGGCAGATCTGGCCAGCCCTGCAGGGTGCCCCCTTCCCCTGGCCCCGCACCGTCTCCCAACCACCAATAATTTGTTGATTTCCCAGCTATTGGCAGTAAGATCTTTAAGCTACACTATTCTGGTAGTTTGTGTATTTTATGGCCCCACCCGCTTTGCCTTCGGCTCTGCCCCTTTGCCTTCGGCCCCACCCACCACTGAAAGGTGGCCCCCCGACAGCTTTTCTGAACTTGAATTTGGCCCTCAGGCTGAAAGAGATTCCCCGCCCCGTCTTAGAGTGTGACAATCTTAGAAATGGTGCATATATAATGCCTAATGTAGGCATAGTCTAGAACTCCACCTGTGTGACAGCTTCTACGTGTCATTTGTGAGGGAAAAATGCTCCCCATGCATAATGGGAAATCCTATACACTTGCCATTTCAAAGAAGGAGAATGGGAACCCCTGTGCACATGGGGCTCTGAGTTCCTAGTGGTGATCATTATGTGCCCGTGACCAGGGATGTTCATGAAGTTGCATTTTAGAAATCATCAGAATAAATTGATTTGTTAGTGTCAAAACCTACATTTGGCACCTTGATAATCATAAACTCCATCTCTGGGCTATGTGATTATTTCTTATTAAACCAATTGTAGTTTCTCCTCTGTGTTTAGACCCCCGGTAAATACACAGTTGTGACCAATTACGACAGTGGAGGCTCTGAAGACCTGATGCTGAAAAGTGGAGAGTTAGTTCAGCTGATCCACGAAGGAGAAGACGGGCTTTGGTATGAAGAAGTATATTTTAAGAGGGGGCATCCTTAAAAGCACTTTGAGCCACTGCACACATAATGTTCCAGATATCTAACTATAGTTAAGAGATCAGGAGCGGGATTGTTCATTCAGTCCAAGATTTGAAGGTATTTTTCAAACCATAGTTAAGATTGGTAAAGATGTACTCTCTTAACCATGGCTAAACTCATTGGGAGAAAGATGGAGAGAATTTACACACACAAAAAGACACTGGGGAAGGGAGAAGGTGAGCCCTGGGTCCAATCTGGATGCTATGCATGCACCAGAACAAATCTCAGAAATCATCTGTCTTTAAGAATGGGCTACATTGCTTCCAAATGAGGCATACTGGTTTAATCTTACACATTTTCATACAGTTAAAAAGCAAAAATGTGTTTCCTAGGTATGTAAGAAACCTGAGCACAAGCAAAGAAGGTTGGATCCCAGTCAGCAGACTGTTGACACTGCTTGGAAACTCAAAATCTGCTGTATCTCTGAGCAGCTCGGGTAAGATTGCTGTTGTAAATGCTTTAGTTTAGCTTAATTTGTTAAAGAGCTAGTGTCACGTTAACCACAGTTCAAAATGTAAAGTTAAAATGCACTTCTCTGTAAACTTGTGTGCATTCCATCCAGAGTCTGCAGCTGCTTCAAGTACGCTGAGCTCATCTTCAAGCTACAGTGAGAGTTGCAACGTTACCAGCACCAGTTTCTCGGACGTTAAGGGCTAACTTTAAGGCTCCATCAGGACTCTTGTGAAGTTTTCAAACTCCTGATGCAAATACTGGATGTCAGATGAAACAGAGAAGCACTGTGCTTGCGTGTCTCTCCTCCCATGTTTAAATGGTCATTTACAAAGTCTTCTTAAAGACATTGAATGAAAATGTACGAGGTGGTTGGAACATGGACTAGTAGGACACTTGTTGGAAAGAAAGTCTTCCACAAGTTGCGTGTCAGAAATCTTCTCTAGAACAAAATGAAGCCTGCAGTGGATAATGTGGAAGAATATTATGAAGAAACCAGGCTGTGTCCATTGGTGTAAATCTGTACAGTTAGAACAGTAAATATGAAGTTAATGTATAATGTAGAAAGAAGTGAGAAACTTTACCTTAACAGGTCATCTTACACAAAAACCACCTGGAGTCTCTGTGTAAAGTGCAGGAAATCCGTTTTGATCTGGGTATTCTTTTCTGCCTTTGTGTTTTTTTAACCACTGTGCTTTATGTAGCCATAGGCTACACTACAAAAGAAACGAACAATTCCACTCCAATAGAAACAATACTTTTTTTGTACACTATGTGGCAATGGCCATTGGGCGGCGGGGGACGGACGGACATCTAAACCAAATTCTATAACAAGGATAGTTGTTAGTGGAATGCTGACAATTTGATAAATTCTTTGATAAAACCAAACCCTTTTTATTATGGAGTAAAAACACTGAAACATGTTTTATATCAGTTAAGCATTATACAATATCATGCAATTGTCTTTAGCTCTTACAGTTAGAAGATGGCCCCAAGCTAATAAATGAAATATATCTCATTCTCTCTTTAGACTGATGTCCTTCCTGCTACTAAAATTTTACTGTGAAATTAAGAGCTTCATTTGAGTATGGGAACACTTTTTTAAACAAAGGGAAATCATCAGCATTTTATTTTCTACATGCTGCATAAATTGCTCCCTCTAAGGTATGTTTCTACAGATCTGCCTTACCAAATGCCAGCAGTATGTAAACTCCTGTATAAACCATGTTGGATTCACCCACACTTTTGAATTAACTTATAGCTCATATCATTAGTAGCTCATTCATGTATTATATAATGAAAAGTCACATGAAAGTGAATGTTCGACTTCCAGCACTTATGAAAACCATGCAGTTAGAATCCAGCAAGATTAATTTTGATTTTTCTTCCTGCCATATAAATAGTCTCTCATCATATTGTTCCAAATGCTAGAAACAAATTCTCACTTGTGGTTACAATGAAACCACGACTGGCTCCGGCCAGTGCAAAATTTTATGTCTACCTGTATATGTTTATATATGTGTGGTATGTATCAATGTAAAGATGTGTATTTATACTCTTCAGGCTGCTAAAGATGCCTCCATTTGTATTTAGGTTTCTTCAAGAGGCAGCAACCTGAAGGCTGTCCAGGGCTTTATTTTATACGATTTCCAGTATGGAAAGACGCATCTCTTCACGTTATTGTACCCAAACAAGACTTTGCGCTGCAGTAATAAAATAGCAATAGTCTTTGTAACGTATTTTGTAAATACGAGTATTAAAAAAACTCTCTTGCTCCAAAATTTGTCCTTGAAGGAAAGATGCAATTCTGGTGTGCACACCGGGCTTCATAATCATATGCCCACCCCCAGCAGCCAGTGGCACCAGGTTGGGAGTCTGGCAAACAACAAACATTCTATAAAAATATAGAATGAATGAATGAAGTGCTTTATTGCTTCTCTCTGAAGGAGCTACTATGGGAGGCAAAGCTATGGAAGAGGCCCTCCTATCAAATCCTGTCCCTTTTCACTTGGGCCCTAACAATGTTGTTATTCACGTGGTTGTATGTGTATCATTGCACTTTAATACAGCCCACATTTTAATTTTTCTACTGCTCCTGTAAATTACCACTAGAGAATCCAGTGTCTTTACTGTATGTATGAAACCTTGAATAAACTTCAGCATTTCTTGCTGGGTGGTCTTGACATAGCGGTGCTGTGTTTTGTTTTCATTTGTTTTGTGGTGACCAAATTTGTCAGAAGGTGCAGTGAGTCAAAGTGCGTCCACCCTCTGCTGGAAACAAATGAAATGCTAAATGTGCATCACACATTCTAATCGCCTGCAGCAACATCCCTGACCCAGAAAAACCTTTCTATGATGCGCACTTGCCATCACTCAAAGCTTGTCCAGTTGTTCAGTTATTGAGTTTGGAAAAGAGAACTGAATATGTACAACCACTTTAATGCTATGCAAATTTATTTATTTATTTATTAAATTTATTAATCGCCCATCTGGCCGGTCACCCAGCCACTCTGGGCGATGTACAAAGTGTATAATAAAACAGTTTAAAACAATGAAATTCTACAGTAAAAACATCATATTTCTAAAAAATACCCTAACCCACCCCAAATGCCTGCCTGAACAACCACATTTTCAATGCGTGCCAGAAGCTCATTAAAGAGGGGGCATGGCAGAGTTCCCTAGGGAGAGGGTTCCACAGAGTGGGGGCCACCACAGAGCAGGCCCTCTCCCTTGTCCTCACCAGCCTAGCTGTCCTAGCTGATGGGACAGAGAGAAGGCCATCCGAGGCTGATCTTGTTAAGTGGCCTGTCTGGTGTTGCTGGAGGCGCTCCTTGAGATAGGAAGTGCTGATTAATTCCCTGTTTCTTTCCACTGGCTGTCATGCCAGGGTGCTATTCTGGAGATGAAGGTGACAGGAGGCTTCCCCAGTAGTCTTGCATTATTGCATGCATTGACTGGGAAGGGTCAGGGTGTTCACATTATCCTTGCGTCACTTAGTGCTGTGTTATTCAGCGACTCTTAGCTGAGCGTGTGAAGTGCCTCCATTGAAGACTGCTCTGTGTGAGGTGACATCTAAGTGCTCTTTGATATATGATGGCCATTGCACATGTAAGTTGTTACGATTTTGTAGGCAAAATTAGGTGATGAACATGCATGAACGAAATCACTCTGTCCCATTGCTTTTAAAGAAACATATGTTTGTCTAACTGAGGTGAGGGTTAAAGCTTGATTAAGGCACAGAGTGGGTGAGAGAGGAGAGAACAGAGAACTGGTGAGATGAACTAGTGCCGAAGGATATGGAGCCAGGAAATTTGCTAAAGTGTGTGCTGAAGAAGGATTTGAAAAAGAGGACGGAGGAGTCTTTATGAATAGTGATGGGGAGGCTGTTGCAGGCATAAGGCAAGTGATTTTCGGCCTTACATTCCAACCCAAATCAATGTATATCTAACAGATTTTGAAAGAAAAGAGTGCTAAATAATACACACCACTCAAATTGGTTGGCAAATACTGTTCAAATGAGATTCTTGCAGATCCAGTAGCCGGAACAAATAGAGCGAAACTAATCTCTCTAGCAAAAGGGCTTAAGGTTAGTCTCACTCAGCTGGCTCCCTTCATTCCAAGCTGTCTGTTAACAGCTGTCATAGCTAGTTGTTGTTGTTCAGTCATTAAGTTGTGTCCGACTCTTTGTGACCCCATGGACCATAGCACGCCAGGCCTTCCTGTCCTCTGCTCTCTCCTGGAGTGTGCTCAAGTTCATATTCATTGCATCGGTGATGCTATCGAGCCATCTCATCCTCTGCCGTCCCCTTCTCCTTTTGCCTTCAATCTTTCCCAGCATCAGGGTCTTTTCCAGGGAGTTTTCTCTTCGCATTAGGTGGCCAAAATATTGGAGCTTCAGCTTCAGGATCTGCCCTTCCAATGAGCACTCAGGGTTGATTTCCTTTAGATGGACTGATTTGACCTCCTTGCAGTCCAGGGGACTTGTAACAGTCTTCTCCAGCACCACAGTTCGAAAGCATCAATTCTTTGGTGCTCAGCCTTCCTTATAGTCCAGCTCTCACAGTCATACATTACTACTGGGAAAACCATAGCTTTGATTATATGGACCTTTGTCGGCAAGGTGATGTCTCTGCTTCTTACTATGCTGTCTAGGTTTGCCATAGCTTTCCTCCCAAGGAGCAAGCATCTTTTAATTTCATGGCTACAGTCACCGTCTGCAGTGATCTTGCAGCCCAAGAAAATAAAATCTGTCACAGCTTCCATCTCTTCCCCTTCTATATGCCAGGAAGTGATGGTGCCAGATGCCATGATTGTAGTTTTTTTAATGTTGAGTTTCAAACCAGCTTTTGCACTCTCCACTTTCACCCTCAACAAGAGGCTCTTTAGATCCTCTTTGCTTTCTGCCATTAGGGTGGTATCATCTGCGTATCTGAGGTTGTTGATAATTCTCCCAGCAATCATAATTCTGACCTGTGATTCATCCAACCCGGCATTTCTCATGATGTACTCTGCATATAAGACAAATAAGCAGGGCGACAATATGCAGCCTTGTCATACTCCTTTCCCAATTTTGAACCAATCGGTTATTCCATGTCCGGTTCTTACTGTTGTTTCTTGACCCTCATACAGGTTTCTCAGAAGACAGGTAAGGTGGTCTGGTACTCCCATCTCTTTAAGAATTTGCCAGAGTTTGTTGTGATCCACACAATCAAAAGCTTTAGCGTAGTCAATGAAGCAGAAATAGATGTTTTTCTGGAATTCTCTTGCTTTCTCCACGATCCAGCGAATGTTGGTGATTTGATCTCTAGTTCCTCTGCCTCTTCAAAACCCCGCTTGTACTTCCAGTAGTTCTCGATTCACATACTGCTGAAGCCTAGCTTGTAGGATTTTGAGCATAACCTTGCTGCCATGTGAAATGAGCACAATTGTGCGGTAGTTTGAACACTCTTTGGCACTGCCCTTCTTTGGAATTGGAATGTAAACTGACCTTTTCCAGTCTTGTGGCCACTGCTGAGTGTTCCAAATGTGATGGCATATTGAGTGCAGCACTTTAGCAGCATCATCTTTTAGGATTTTAAATAACTCAGCTGGAATACTGTCATCTCCGCTAGCTTTGTTGTTAGTAATGCTTCCTAAGGCCCACTTGACTTCACTCTCGAGGATGTCCGGCTCAAGTTCAGTGACCGCACTATCATGGCTGTCAGGGACATTAAGATCTTTCCTGTATAGTTCTTCTGTGTATTCTTTCCACCTCTTCTTAATCTCATCTGCTTCTGTTAGGTCCCTGCCTTCTTTGTCCTTTATCATGCCCGTCTTTGCACAAAACATTCCCTTGAGATCTCCGATTTTCTTGAAAAGATCTCTAGTCTTTCCCATTCTGTTGTTTTCCTCGATTTCTTTGCATTGTTCATTTAAGAAGGCCTTCTTGTCTCTCCTTGCTATTCTCTGGAACTCTGCATTCAGTTGGATATATCTTCCCCTTTCTCCCTTGCTTTTCGCTTCCCTTGTTTCCTCAGCTACTTGTAAAGCCTCATCAGACAGCCATTTTGCTTTCTTGCATTTCTTTTTCTTTGGGCTGGATTGAGTTGCTGCCTCCTGAACAATGTTACGGACCTCTGTCCATAGTTCCTCAGGCACTCTGTCTATCAGGTCTAATCCCTGAAATCTATTCCTCACCTCCACTGTATATTCATAAGGGACATGATTTAGGTCATACCTGAATGGTTTAGTGGTTTTCCCTATATTCTTCAATTTAAGCCAAAATTTTACATCAAGAAGCTCATGATCTGAGCCACAGTCAGCTCCAGGTCTTGTTTTTACTGACTGTATAGAGCTTCTCCATCTTTGGCTGCAAAGGACATAATCAATCTGATTTCGATATTGACCATCTGGTGATGTCCATGTGTCAAGTCGCCTCTTGTGCTGTTGGAAAAGAGTGTTTGCCATGATCAGCGTGTTCTCTTGGCAAAACTGTATTAGCCTTTGTCCTGCTTCATTTTGTACACCAAGGCCATGCTTGCCTGTTATCCCGGTGATTTCTTGACTTCCTACTTTAGCATTCCAATCCCCTATGATGAAGAGGACATCTTTTTTTGGTGTTAGTTCTAGAAGGTGTTGTAGGTCTTCATAGAACTGATCAACCTCAGCTTCTTCAGCATCAGTGGTTGGGGCATAGACTTGAATTACTGTGATTTGAATGGTTTGCCTTGGATTCGTACTGAGATCATTCTATTGTTTTTGAGATTGTACCCCAGTACTTCTTTTCCCACCCTTTTATTGACTATGATTGCTACTCCATTTCTTCTAAGGGATTCTTGCCCACAGTAGTAGATATGATGGTCACCTGAATTAAATTCGCCCATGCTTGTCCATTTTAGTTCACTGATTCCCAAGATGTCGATGTTCAGTCTTGCCATCTCATGTTTGACCACCTCCAGCTTACCTTGATTCATTGATCTTACATTCCAGGTTCCTAAACAATATTGTTCTTTACAGCATTGGATTTTCTTTTCACCACCAGGCACATCCACAGCTGAGTGTCCTTTCGGCTTTGGCCCAGCCACTTCACTCTTTCTGGCGCTACTTGGAAATACCCTCTGCTCTTCCCCAGTAGTATATTGGACACCTTCCGACCTGAGGGTCTCATCTTCCGGCGTCATCTCTTTTAGCCTTGTGATACGTTCCATGGGGTTTTCTTGGCAAGAATACTGGAGTGGGTTGCCATTTCCTTCTCCAGTGGACCACATTTTGTCAGAACTCTCTGCCATGACCTGTCCGTCTTGGGTGGCCCTGCACGGCATAGCTTATGGCTTCACTGAGTTACGCAAGCCCCTTCGCCACAACAAGGCAGTGATCCATGAAGGGGTGTCATAGCTTACAAAAACCCTTTACCAACTGCCCTCTGTTGCACTTCTTAAATAGGTTCTATGCCCTAAACATGAAAAGAATATAAACTGTTATAAATGAGTGAGACTGCTTTTCTGTCTGCCCAGTAATCGTGATGTTTAACTTCTAGATGTTTATAAGAGGAAATGCATAGCTTCTAATCTATGCGTCCGTATCCCCAGCAGTCTGCCGTGCCTAGCTTGCACAAGAGCTTACACCCATTTGTGCCACCAGAACTTGTGTCAAGGCATGATGTGATGTGGGACGTGATGTGGGACATTTTAATCATGGGTTGCCCGCATGTATCGCTATAGGGGTGTAGGGGGGATTGGATTTGGGACCTAAGTGCTGGGGAGGCAGTAATCCTTTCCCCCCAATCCCCATGCAGGTTTCCAGATTAAAATCACCCACCTCCCAAAGCTATGGTCGTGGGGGAAGACATATAGATACCATGCAGCAGGTACCTGCATGTTCTCTTGTATCTTCTGGAGGGCATTCCAGACCTTCAGGTTAGGCCCTCCCTTTTGTTGCCAGGTGGGGTCTAGTAGCCAAGTAGAGTCCTTTCTAGGGGGAGGGGCTATACTGCTCACCTAGACCAGCTCTTTCTGGTGTCAATATAGCAAGGTTCAGGCCCAGCTCTTGAGCTCATTAAAGAAAGAATATATATTGAACAGAGATTTTGATTTGACTCTGATTTCATTTTCAATATTTCTCTCCTCTTCCTGCCCGACACTTCCTAGTCATGGAACAGGTCTATGAGGGGGGTGGATTTTATGCCAATAAAGTACTGTTCCTCCCCTCTCCATTATGCCCCCCCCCGCCATGGAGTACTAGTTCTGGTAATAGCCCAGTCCAGCAATCCTGCCTTCTCACCTCAGTGGGCCCAGGCCATCTGGTGGTGGTTGGCACTAGACGCCATCGTGCTGCCCTGTTGATTCAGATTGCAAGGAGCACCACCAGGCCACGAGCAGGCAATTTCCACACCATTTGTGTCACCTTTGCCTTCTACCATGCAGGGTACAGGCGAGGCCTGTTTATTTTTATTTTTTGCCTGTATCCTTCCCCCCATGGCCAAATACCAGCTTGTGGTGCAATTTTAACTGGGGAAGTGGCATGGGGGAAATAGATAAACCCCTCCTCAGCACTTTAATCCAAATTCAATTCAGGTCTTCCCTATGTAGCTGCTAATAACAAATTTTAACTGAAGGAGATCCACATTTTCATTTATTCCATTTCTATTCTACCCCATAGCCAAAGCTCTCTGGGTGGTTCACAAAATCACCTATCTTTCAAATGGCATCTATTTTGACCCTAAGACTGGGGTGAGTAAATTCACTTGCATATGCTTCTGCTGTCATTTCCATAGCATCTCAGGTGAAGCAGAAATAATGGATGAGTGCCATTGTAACATTTTTCAATGTCCTGAACCTTGCAAGTTCTCACGCTTCCTCGCTTCTCCCTTTTCTTTCAGGAATACCCTTCTCTCTTCACTTTTTGCATTATGCTGTTAACCAAACATGTCATGGACTAGCCCCACAATCTTCTGCCACTGTTACCCAGCCGAGAGCACTACGCTATAGAGCCCCCATCTGCAAGTGAGAAATACATTATTTGTCACAACTTTCACAGAGGTAGCTGTGTAAGTCTAACAGCAAAAACAGCAGACAGTCTTGAAGACTAACAAATGTTATTATGGCATAAGCTTTCATGGACTAGAGTCCACACTGTAAGATTTTTTTTATTCCTTGTACCAGACAACCTAAACAAATTCTGTTGATGTTGCCTGGTACGACATAATCTTGGCTGGTATTTCATGCCAAGAAAAGGAATTTAAGATAAGAAAGGGTCAGCATGTACTATGCACCTAGAAAATTCCAAGGAATTGTGAAATTGTTCTTTGGTTTATGCTTAGTTCAAGCTGTTCCAGGGGAGGATTGAAGAAATCAAAGGATAATCAATCATTTGATAAAATCAGTGTATTGAGAGCCAGTGTGGTGCAGTGGTTAGAGTGTTGGACTAGAACTGGGGAGGCTTGGATTCTAGTCCCCACTCAGCCATGAAGCTCACTGAGTAATTCTCAGCCTAACCAAACTCACAGAGTTGTTCTGAGGTAAAGGGGAAAGGAGGAAGATCATGTACACTGCCTTGGGCTCCTCGGATGAATGGAGGGGTATAGATCTAACAAATAACTAAATATTAATATTAGAGGCGTTGTGTTAAGTGTATTTGTCACTGCAATGGTGAGGGTCAAGAAGAGTGTCCAGGGAAGTCCCCCCCAAGGGCATCTTCTGGATGACCCCATTTGCTTTAATGGCTGTTGTAATAATCGCATATTGGTACAGAAAAACAGTACAAGCTGTTTCTCTGTGTGTTTTTAGTAGCCCCTCTTTCACCCTAGAAATCAAGATAGTCATGTGTACCAAGGTAGTACTAAGAAGCTTCCCTGCCAAAGGGTGGGGACTTGTGTTTAAACCAGGGGTTGAAACTGATTCCGAACTCTGGTCTAAAAGTAAACTTGGTTAGCATTACCTTTGTTGCTGGTGTAATGGTGCTGTACAATGTTAACCTATGAAAGGGAAAGATGGGTGGAAGTTGAAGGCAGGATGCTCCTGATCACTGAACCATGGTCAAGATATTGCGAACCATGTCTGTACTGGACCATTAAGAGAGGGGATCGCAACTGATGCACATGGGAGAGGTTCAGAGGACCAATCCATATTTTATGCAGTGCGTGAGCGACCCTGTTACTAAACATGCGTAAGAAGACAATCTGATTCTCAGCCTGTTATCTTTTGTGTTTAAAATTGGGGCTGCTTTGAACACAACATCTTTCTTAATCTGACATACTCCCATGCGCAAACTGTGTGGATGATCATTGCTCACACAACTATTTTGCTGCAGGAACATGCAGTAAATAAAAATGTGTCTGTGTCAGTCTACATTGAGGTGGGCAACATTTATAGTCTGTCTGGAGCTGCGCTCTCTCTCTCTCTCTCTCTCTCTCTCTCAGACACATACACACACACACACACACACACACACTGGAATCAGCATGAAGAGAAAGGGTTTAAGCCTTCCTTCCCTCTAATCCTTCTTCCTGAGCTTAATAGCAATACAGATGGTCATCTTCATCAGGATTGTGAAGGGAAGGGATGGGTTAAATTTCTCCCACTATGACTCCCTCTGCTGCTCACCTGAGCAGATGAAGTTCAACTATCTGTAGCCCAGTCCACCTATCCCCACAACCCTCAGCTGATCCAGCAAGATCTGTGCTTTCAATGTTATCTTCCTGCATGGGCAAAGAAGGCTTGGCTGGATGCTGCCAGAGGCTCCTCAGGAAATATTCAGTCCACAGGTTGCTCACTTCTAGGGTGTCTCTACATTAAGCAAAACCCCCGCAAAAATCCACATCCCTTCCAGTACTTACTGCATTGGGTTTCTTTGTGGGATTAGGAAGGGGTCCTTCACATGGCAGACACGTGGTTTGAACTGAGGGAGTGCCTCCCTCCCTCCCCGGCATGTGTGCAAAGGGGGGGGGGGAGTCTTGTTTTCATAGCTTAACTTCTGCTGTACTGTTTTCTCACAGCCCTCAAGAAACCTCTGACTTGCTTCTGACTAGACATAAAATGTAAGATTGTACCATAAGTCTGCAACCCTTGGCACACTTACTTGGGAGTAAGCCCCACTGAATTTAATGGGGTGCTCTTAATTAACAGAGGATGTTGCTTCTGAGCTTGGTGGGGTGGGGGATTAGATGTGTCTCCCTCCATTGCAGGGAGGCATTTTACCCTCTTCTCCCTCTAACTGAGAAAAGCAGAGGCAGGAGATTCTTGCCCTCGCGCCTGTCCAATCTCATCCTGATCACGTCCCCAACAACTGAAAACAAACGTCTACAGCAGGCAGACACAGCGGTTTCTTCCGCTATTGAAGAATTTCATGGGGAGGTCATGGCGCTCCTGTTCCGTGGGCTGGAAAAAATACCACATGTTTTGTGTTTGGGGAAAACATGGGATAGGCTAGGGGAAATTGTGGGAGATGCCCTGGAGGGTAATGGTGTCATCTAAAGAGCCCGCAAACTTCTGTGACAGAGCCATCTCAATAGCAGGATAAAAGCTCCGTGTGACGAATTCCCGCTTTCCTGTACTGAAGTAGTATCCATTGAAGAAAAATTGCATGTTCAGAGCACCCCTCATAGGACTGCCAAGTGGTCCCCCTGGTATGCTTGTGTTTAAATGAAATTACCAGTACTGGTCCAAGACATTTTGCTGCCTGCAGTGGATCCCAAATGCCAATACAAGGACCAAAACTTTTAAAAGTCTTGCTGCAGCATTCAGATACCAACTTGTGCATTAATCTATCCCTCCCTGGAACTTACTTCAAAAGTAATGTAGTTTTCCCTGTTTTAGTTCTTTCTGAAAATGGATTACAATACAAAGTGCACATGGTCCAAAAACCTAGTATTGGCAGACATAGAATATCAGTGAAAATTCAGATCCTCAGTTGTGCACAGCAGTAGTGTAGTGGCAAATTCACTATTCTAAGATTGTACAACTGTGTAAGATATACAGCCTTCAACTGGGATCCAAAAACAGTGCAGCTGAGAGTAAGGCAGGGGTATTTCCACTGGATGTCTGAGAAGAATGCAGAGGTGTTAATCTTTTTCACCTACTCATTCATTCAAACACAAACATTTTAGGTTTTCAAAATATGATACTCTATGGAAGCTTCACCCTCTCAGCTCAGCCCTCATGGACGGATCCCTTCTCATTTAAACAGCCCCCTTGCACACTCCCTTAGCACCCCAACATTACCCATTAGCCTTCCCTAAGCGCCTTCATTGTATCTCTCCCATCCTGCAACAGAAACGTCCACACACACAGCTGGACTGAGACACACACACACACACCTTCTTTCTCCTCTCCCCCCAGCTGATTTTTTCTGTTTCCCTTCCCTCCACCAGGGTTTATTTGCCCAGATACATGCCAGCCTTGTACCAAAAAGTGTAGCTCACAGAGCAGGTTGCATTTGGCCATTCTGCTTACTGTAGAAATTAATGTTCAAGAATGAACAGTGCAATCCAGTGGGTGTTTATTTCCAATTAAGTTTACAGAGGACTTGGGAAGGCAGCTAAGGCTGCAGCCCTATGCACACTTCTCCGGGAGAAAGCCCAATTGGCACTTGAACATAGTGGGACTGACTTCTGAGTAAACATGCATAGGATTGTGTGATCAATCCTAAAAACTGGCAGAAACCAGCCACCTGCCCAGCCTCATAAGTAAATAATGGTGGCAGGCCCCTGCTGTGACCAGCAGCAGCAGCAGCAGCAGCAGCCCTGAACGGGTGGCCGGTATTGCAGGAGGTGAGGGCAGCCCCGGGGCGCAGGCACGGAGCAGGGATGGGCATAGAAGCCAACAGCTGGGGCAGGGGGGGAGAGGACACTGCAGAGCTCCCTCAGGCTCCCCCTCTCTCTCCCTCGCTCCCTTTGTCTGGCCAGCTACCAAGAGGCAGCCCCCCGCACTCCCTCTGCTCCCTCCTCCTTCCCTAGCAGACTGCAACCCGGCTGGGGGCTGGCTTCAAAAAAGTGCCGGAGTGAAGCCCCAGCGCGATCTGCCACCACTGGTGATGACCTTACAGGCTGACGTATGCCTCTGCTTCTACTTTCATCCTGAAAAAAATTGCCCTGACTTTTGACAGCATGGAGAAAAACACACATTCTAAAGTATGGTGTGAATGGTTTGCACCCATTCTCTGCCCTGAAAAGAAATAGCTCAAAACGCAGCAAATGTTTATTGCACATTCCATCACACTAGAATGTCTATTTTCACTCATAGGTACAATTCCAGCCTAAAGCAGCACCAGAGAAAAGAAGCTGTCATGGCAGAGATCTCAAAGATTGTCTTTATTGATATTGTCATAGCTTTTCATGTGATCCCTCCCCCCCCGCATCTGCTCTAAAAATATTTATTGCAGATACTGGAAAGAAAAGCCATGAACGTCTGTCTAATTATGTTACATAGTTAGCATCATGGAGGGGCAATCAGGATAGGGGAATGGGTTCCAAGAAATCTTCCCCTTTCTGTACTGTATTTGAATGTTTCCTTGCTTCCTCGTGAAAGGAAAAAAGCCACCTTTCCCCTTTCCCAATCCCTAGAACCATCTCCTTCCTGCTGTATAGTTACAAAATGTTCACGTTCAGGGCTGGCAGCTAGCCACAAACTTGAGCTCTCTGCCACAGAAGGGAAGTCCTCTTAGGGTAACAAAGCATTGCAGGTCCTACTTGTCTTTATTTGATTTGCAGGCTTGCATCTTTAACTTCCCGGAGTCCTGACTCATAAGTTATTGTTAGCGTGAAGAGGGAATGGCTGCCCTGGATAATTTATAACAGACTAGTTTCTAGAAAATTTTTTGCTTCCTTTTTATTGCTCTCTTCAGTCAAGGAATTTTTACCCTAACAAAAGTATATAATCAGTTGAAATACACACGGTGTATGTATATAGTAACATCCACTGTTGCTATAGTGGGCAAATCTATAGTACCTTCTCATTGTCTTTCCGAGTCAACTTGTCTGGAGTTTTAATATGCAGACAGAACATAAAAATAGTCTGCTTCATTTTTTGCAGAAGCCAACAAAAATAGATTCTTTGTTTAACTTTAAGGCCATTCGTATCCAACGTGTGTGCGAAAGTCTATGTCAGTCTAACAAAACTGCATGCATGGCAGAATACTGTAAAGTCCTATCAAATCTAAAACTGAAAACCTGCATTTTGATTGCCTAGCAGACACGCTTCACTAACTGCCTGGTTAATTATTAGGATAAGAATAGCTTGTCACTCAAATTAGTACACAGACAAGGAAATATGATACACTATACCCCCCTGTTCTATATACCATCATACAATGAGGATGTTTCACAACCAAGATTTTTGACTAGGGTCAGGTTAATCATAGCACATAGATTTATTTGTTTATTTTACAACATTTGTAAACCGCTCCACATGTAAACAAATTCCGGAGCAGTGAACAACAAGAGATAAAATGAACAAAAGAAAAATGATATTAAGATTATTCTTTAAAAAACAGAGTGCCAATGAAACAGAGGCTGGTTAACCAAGGGGGGCTTCCTAGAAAAGAGCCGTTTTCAGGATGTGCCGAAAACAACACAGTGTTGGTCCTTGCCCGACCTCCAGAGGCAGGGAGTGCCATAGGATAGGAGTCACCACACTGAAGGATCTTCTCCGGATGGACTCCAGTTGGGTCATTTGTCCATGTGGAACCACCAGGAGCATGCCTTTTGATGACCTCAGTGATCCAGCAGGTTGGTTAGGGAGAAGGCGCTCTCTCAGGTATCCTGGTTCCAAGTTGTTTAGGGCTTTGTACACTTAGTACACTTAGTACACTAGATGAATACCTCCCCAGGGTCAATCCCCTCCCCTCCCATTTTGCCTCCCACCAGAGTTACTTTTCTAATTTTTGAAGGGTTCCATTAAGTAAAGATGTGAAGGCCCGGAAAAAAATGGGAAAATTTGTGGGGGGAAATGTGTTTTTTTCCGAGGACTGTCTGAAAAATTGGAAAAATTGAACAGCTTTGGATTATGCAATGTTTTCTTTTAGAATTTAAGACAGAGTATTTATATATTGTTATCCAACCTTTACTCCCCACAAAATGATTTCAAAAACTATGAAACTATGTAATGACACTTTTATAGAAGGACTAGAGATGTAAAATGTCTGGAAATAATGAAGCCATGGGGAATTTTTTTTTAAATCCTCTCTGTAAGATCCCCTTCATAGTTATTTCTTTCATTGCTTATTAAAATTATGGATCTAAAGTATATCTTACTGATAGAGATTTACGCTCAATTTCCCAACATGTGAGTAGAGCCACCATTGTGCATTCTTGACAGTAAATGTGCATTCTTAACAGCTTGGGTTTTGTTCTATAGAGTCCTGTGTTTCTGATGCTGTCGCCTTCATTTAATGTAGTTCTAATCTATTCAGATAATAATTACAAATTTACCAATTGAGTTTACTTTTACAAGTTTTAAAATATAATAATAATTTAATGAGCAAACTAAATTATGCATGAAATAACTTTAGGAACAGAAAGTCTGGTTTATGTTCCTAAAGCAGCCCTCTCCAACCTGGTGCCCTCCGGATGTTTTGGACTACAGTGCCCAGCATTCCTGACCATTGGCCATGCTACTTGAGGCTGATGGGAGCTGAAATCCAAAATATCTGTAGGGCACCAGATTGGGGAAGGCTGTCTTAAGGCAACAAAGTGACTTTAGATCTGTAAAGAGCACTTAAAAAAAGTATTCTTATTTTTCTATTTTTCCCCTAAATTCCATCTTTTCCAGGAAAAAAGGGGGTTTCCAAGCCCTCAAAATTTCCAGAAATATTACATCTCTACCATCAAGCAAAGCTATACTCTCTCCCAGCATGAACCTACCCATTTACTAGGCTCATCATCTAAGGCCGTCCTCCAGGTGCCTCCTCCAAGGGAAGCTTAGCAACAAAGCGTTCTCGGTGGTGGACCCCCAATTGCAAAATTATCTCCCCAACGAGGTCTGACTGGCTCCAACATTGTTATGTTTTCAGTGACAGGTTAAGACCTTCCTGTACTCTCAAGCATTGGGCCGCATGTGATAAGGCTTTAATCAGGTCCTGGATTTTCTTATTGTCGATTGTTTTATACAGTGTGTGTGTGTGGTGTGCTGTTGGTTTAAATGTTTGTATGTCAACATTTTTATACTATGTATATTATAGTATTTTTAGGGTTTTTCATCTTTGTAAACCGCCCAGACAGCTTCAGCTAGTTTTGATTGCTTTTATCTTCTATTTTACTTACATTACATTTTACTTAACATTTTTATCTGCTCTTTTACATACATTATGTACTTTTAATTGCTTAATTGTGCTTTGCTGTTATTGTGTAGAAAGGCAAGCTAGTAGTAGTAGTAGTAGTAGTAATAGTGTTGCTTCTTGTCTTACAGGGCTTTGACCCCTGATCTCTTACTCTCTTTAAGTCCAACACTCTGTCTGTTATACAAGGTTGGCTATTAGGTATGTTAGTATTATGGCCTCAGTTCTTTCTCTTGGAGTATTTCTGTGCCCCTCCTCCAACTGAAGCAATTTAAAAGAGAGAACTTTGGTCACAGAGTTCATGCTGAAATATCAGTACACTCTTTGGACACAGCATTTTGGTTTCATCATGGTTTCCCGAAACTGCAATATTCTGTTTTTCTGTCTTTTGCTAGTATATCCGCTTTCACTGGCTGCAGGTATGATTCATGAAATTGTGTTAGTATATGATCTTAAAATGTTTTATCTTGTTATAGTCATCATTTTCTTTCTTATTGAAAGTACACAGCAATTCCAAGAAACAACTGCACACTTTTGAAGCTTTCTAAAGCCAAACTGTTTTATATGATAGAAGTGTTTATTTGCTTATTTACCATAATGATTTAGAAGAGTCAGTTTTTTCGAGTCCATTATAGACAGATCAGCTATCAGGTTCTAAACTATGAGATCAAAATAGTAGCAAATTTGACTATATCTAAAACGTCATTATCAATTATTTGTCGCATGCAGTTTTCTGTTTGTTAATTGCTTTTTTTAATTGAGGCGATAGGGTAGAATTATGAAGAGAGAAACCTACATGACTATGTTATATCACTATAATAAAATATTCAGAATTTTACCCTATAATTCTTAAAATTATTTCCCCTGAGGACCCATTTGAGAGGCAAAATGTTTAGCATTCATTGACAAAATGGAATTGTAGGCACCATAAATACACACATACATAATAGTGGTTCTTTGCATCCCAGAAATTAATAATACATTGTAAATTATCCCATTCAATCAATTAGTGAATTAAGAGCCTAGGTGTAGATTGTTCCATTTTAAAATCACAGACTCTAATTCAAACTAATCTATCATTCGTGATACCCTTGAAGTCATTTAAAAATATTTTAAGAGTTATTTTCTTTATTGTGACGATAAAAAGTGACATAAGCAAACAAAACTGAAACAAGCTAATTATTATTCAGTACATGTTTTGTTTGATCTAAAACAAAATTCAGTTACAAACGAAACTATCTGAATTTAATAGAACAAGAATAACATATCTTTATAGGAACAACTGGGTGCTGGAAATATTGTAAGCTTTCGAAGTGCACATTCTTTGTCTGGCATATGTATTCAAAAAACAAAAATACAGATATGCCCCATTTAAGCCTGTTGCTTTTAGAATCAAGGAGGTCAAATTCATAGAATCATAGAACAGTAGGGTTGGAAGGGGCCTACAAGGCCATTGAGTCCAACCCCCTGCTCAATGCAGGAATCCAAGTCAGAGCATCCCTGACAGATGGCTGTCCAGCCTCATCTTGAATGCCTCTAGTGTGGGAGAGCCCACCACCTCCCTAGGTAAATTAGATAGTTGCACTCTGGTTGAGGGCCAAATATTGAAAAGACAGACTTGGGTTGTGGGAGGGAAACTGAGTGCCTGCATGAAACGTACACCCTTGCCTTTTAATTTACAATGGCGATGGTACAAAGACGTATGCAGTCCATTCTGTGAATCCAGGGGACATCTGAATTTGTGTTCCTTCAACAGTTCTCGGTACTGAAATGGAAACTGCTTTGGAATCTGATGGAAAGACTTAGCATTGTTCTGTGATATGGAAAGGAGAGAGGGAGGGGTGGGGTGGGCTGCCTGCTGGTCATGAAAAAAAAATTACACTGGGCCCATGCAAATTCTTTGGATCCAGGCTTTTAATTTCATGCCCTGTGACACAATGTTAAAAGCTGAACAAAAAAAAGAACTTTCAAAAGAGTTGAAGCATCTCTACTATGGTTGTGCTGTGCCAAATATTCCTTAATACTGACATTCACTTTGAAATTACTGGAAAAATTCTCACCTTCACTTTCCTCAGCTTCATGTTCCCTCACTGCTATTTAAGACACAATCTTATGCATGTTTAGGCAGAAACATGCCACATGCATGCATCCCAGCTCCAGGGGTTCCTGGATGAAACGGATTATCTTGATCCATTTCAATCTGGTTTCAGGCCTGGGTATGGGACAGAGACAGCTTTGGTCACCTTGGTGGATGACCTATGCCGGGAACTGGACAGGGGGAGTGTGTCCCTGTTAGTTCTGCTGGACCTCTCAGCGGCATTCGATGCCATCAACCATGGTATTCTTCTGGGATGCCTCGCTGGGATGGGACTTGGGGGTACTGTTTTACAGAGGCTCCATTCCTTCCTAGGGGGTCGAACTCAGAAGGTGGTGTTGGGAGATGCCTGTTCGACTCCGTGACCATTAGCTTGCGGGGTCCCTCAGGGTTCTGTTCTGTCCCCCATGCTATTTAATATCTACATGAAACCACTGGGAGATATTGTCCGGCCTTTTGGAGTTCGGTGCCACCAATATGCTGATGATACCCAGCTCTACTACTCCTTTCCACCAAATTCCAAGGAAGGTGTTTCTGTCCTTAACCAGTGTTTGGCATCAGTAATGGACTGGATGAGGGAGAACAAATTGAAACTTAATCCAGACAAGACAGAGGTGCTCCTGGTCAGTCAAAAGGCAGATCAAGGAATAGGGATTCAGCCTGTGTTGGATGGGGTTACACTTCCCTGAAGTCTCAGTTTCGCAGTTTGGGGGTGCTCCTGGATTCAGCCCTAAGCCTGGATGCTCAGGTTTCAGCAGTGGCCAGGAGTGCTTTCGCACAGTTAAAACTAGTGCATCAACTGCGCCCGTTCCTGGAGATGTCTCATATGGCCATGGTGACACATGCCTTAGTTACATCCCGTTTGGATTACTGCAACACGCTCTACGTGGGGCTGCCTATGAAGAGTGTTCGGAAACTGCAGTTGGTTCAAAGAGCTGCTGCCAGACTGTTGACTGGGGCTGGTTACAGGGAGCATACAACTCCCCTGTTAAAACAGCTTCACTGGCTTCCAGTCTGTTTCCGGGCACAATTCAAAGTGCTGGCTATGACCTATAAAGCCCTATATGGCTCTGGTCCAGGTTATCTGAATGACCGTATCCTCTCTTATGAACCTGCCCATGTCCTAAGATCTTCTGGGGAGGCCCTTCTCTCAGTCCCACCACTGTCACTGCCACATTTGGTGGGAACCTGGGAGAAGGCCTTCTCAGTGGCTGCCCCACGGCTGTGGAACACCCTTCCCAGGGAGGCTAGGATGGCTCCCTCTGTGATGTGTATCTGGAAGCAGACCAAAGCATTTTTGGTCCAGCAGGCCTTTGGGACATAGTTGGAACCTGGAGGTAAGCTGCTAAAATGCTGTTTTAAATGCTGTTTTAATGTTTAAATATAATTTTAATTGTATTGTTGTTTAATGTATATTTTAACTTTTGTATATTTTCATATGTTTTAATTGTATATGTTTTAATTTTTGTAAGCCGCCTTCTGTCCCAGTACTGGGGAAAAGGTGGGTAATAATAATAATAATAATAATAATAATGGGATTGCGCTCTCAAACTGGTTGGTTGTTGTGACTACATGATATTGTTTATGGGGTAGCTTACAATATCATTGACACAAATCACATGGATTACCACAGCCAATCAGGTGAGACAACAGTAAAGGTAAATGAGGGCAAGGAAGAAAAGTGATGCGGAGAAGCAGCAGTCTGGGGAACTGGAGGACACAGAACTGAGCAGCATTGGTACAATGTGTAAATGTTCACAACGGACATCGAAAAATTGCTGCAAGTGGGAGGCATTTCTCAGTACTCTCCAAATGGACATAAGACAAAGTAAGTAATTTCAGTTCAGTTCTACTTCCTACTTTCCTCAGCTGTGGAGATGTTCCTTATAACTATGTATGATGAAAGTAGCCAGCCAATGGTTTCTGTGTTTTTCTTTTTTTGTTAAGTCTTCTTAAAGCACAAGGAAGCAAGTAATGTTCTACAAAGGAATAAGAGAGCCAATTCCTTCTTCGAAGAATTCAAAGCGGGTTCACTGGAGCGAGAATGCCTAGAAGAGAAATGTTCATGGGAGGAAGCAAGAGAAATCTTCAAAGACAACAAAAGGACTGTAAGTGGTGTAAAGTAGTAGGAAAGCTGTCCTCCATTGGCCTGTTGTTGTTTCTTAAAAGCATCTTCCAATTTCAATGGCATCTGCCTAATCTAAACTACACGTAAACCTTGGTAAGGAACTGGATGTGAATCAATTGCAGGGGTGGGCAACTTTCATCTGAGAACCAGTTCCCAGGCCCTAGACCTTCCCGGGCCTGCACACCTGCCACCGCCATGCTGCTAAAAATCAGCGGTATGCTGCCAAAATGTGGTGGAAAGCCACTATGGAAAATAAAAAGGCCATATGTAGCTTGACACAATTAGGTGATGATGCGGTGAAAAACAGCAAATATTTTACTACTGGGACATGGGAATTAGTAGGACAGAAGGGCTTGCTACTGGGAATTCTCCTCATCTAGAATACTATGCCCATGTATGGGCACTGCAGACCAAGACAAATGTTTACGAAGTCCCAGTTCTCACAAATACCAGATGAGGTGGTAAACTCATGTTTAGGCTGTGCCTCTTCAAACTGCCAGGATTGGGCTCATATGACTAAATGCTTCTCTATACAACAAACAAAACAGAAACCTGCATGTGGAAAAATAAGATCCCAGAGAGATATATTCTAGCCTAGAGATGGCCCTGGCATGTGCACGGGGATTATTTTGTTTTGTATAGAAGAATATTTCGCCATATAAGCTGCCAGCTGTAATCTGAAATGATACAGATGAGCAACAGGTTTTGCAGTGTTACTGAGAACTAGGCCAACTTGGAAAGGATTCAGCGGGGAGCTACCAAGGTGACGTATAGGGTCTGATTAGCAAATTCGGTGAAGACAGACTGAAGGAAAGGTACATGTTTTTAGCCTGTAGAAAGCAAGCTCAATGGGAGATGGCCTAGCTGTTTTCATATATCTTCAGAATGAAGACATGGTTGTTCAGCCTATGCCCTGAGAATAGAGGCATAGGGGTTATAAGATACAACAGAGGTTATTTGCAAGGAAGTACATTGCCAGCGTGGTGTAATGGTTAGAGTGTGAAACTGGGACTCGGGAGATCTGGGTTCAACCCCCACTCATCCATGAAGCTCTTTGGGTGACTTTGGGTCAGTCACTGACTCTCAGGCTAACCTACTTCACAGGGTTGTTGTGAAGATAAAAAAGGCGAGGAGGAGGATCAAATATGCTGCCTTGGGTTCCTTCCAAGGGTCAAAAAAGGTGGTATATAAATGTAATAATAAATTAAATAACTAGATGTAAAATCTATTAATGTTACCAATAGTGCCATTAATGTCTTAACAAAGATCCTTAATGTAAGAGCAATCTAACTGTGTTCACATGGTTTGGCACTGCATGAACAGGAGTTGGACTTATCAGTTCCCTCCCTATTTTTGTTGCTTGCTCTGATTCCCTCCCATTTGCATCAAACCACAATTTGCCATTCTAGCCAAACCACAAAACTATGGTTTGTGCTTGCCCTCCAAACCGGAATTGCAAACCACAATTTATGGATTATATCTTTTGTCAGCAGCCAGGTGTCCCTTCTATCATCTGGTCCCCCTTTCTACTTAAGTGCAGGAAGTTGTGTTAGATGTCTCACTGGTTTTAACCCTATGATCTTGTGATTCTATGGAACCGATATTTGTTTGTATATAAAAAAAAATCTATGCCTCCAGATCAGCCTTTCCCAATCTAGATGCCTCTAGATGCTTTGGACTGCATCGCATATCAGCCCCAGGCAGCATGGCCAGTGGTCAGGGATGGTGGGAGTTGTAGTCCTAAACTTCTGAAGGCACCAGGTTGCGGAAGGCTTGTAAACATACTACTCTATTTGTGAAAAGCATGGATGCTAACTTGTGGTCAATTTGCTTCTTCTTTCTCCTGCAATCCTGTCCCCTTCTGCTCAGAGGGAATTCTGGATACGCTACACAGGTACGGGGATTCATACAAACACAATTCGACAAAGTTTACTATTGCAGGCAGTCTTAAAATTCTTGATGACACTGTGTGTTTGTTTCTACAGATCCTAATCAGTGTGACTCCAACCCTTGCCAGAACGGTGGTACATGTACTGACCAGCACCAAGCATATGTCTGCATTTGTCCTCTAGATTATGAGGGCAAAAACTGTGAAATAGGTATGATATTACTAACTTCAATTACATTATGTTTTATTAAAGTTAAGACTTGAAATGATATCTGATGCCAAAGGTTCTGGCAGGTTTTGGAAAAGTATGGATCTCTTTGGTTTATGTATTTGAGGGCTCTGAGAATGGTTTTTATATAAATCTCTGTATGTCAAGAAACAAAGGTAATGTGCACATATAACAGATCCTCCCCCTCCCAGCTACAACATACAAAGTGTTGACAGGCAACTCCTCTGCACCCCGTGCATAGGCCACCCATTCAGCACGCTTGTGGTATCAGCATGCTTGGGGGAATCCCGAGGTTTGCGGAAGTCGAAAACATGTTTAGGGAAAACAGCCTAAGTGAGCAAACACACACACACACCACCAAATGGCCCAGTGTGGACTGAGCATGTTTGGTGGCCACAGAATGTCTGTTGTGGGAAAACCCAGAAGAACAGAGCATCCTGAAAAGAGCATGGCCTGCACCCCGCACTACGTAGGTCCTATTTATCTTGCTTAGCAAAGACGCATCCATTTTTCACATGCTAATTTCATCAAACATCAGTGAGGGTATTGGTGCAAGTTCATAGCACAAACACTTTGCCAATATCTCCTGACTTTGAACAATACATTGAGCACAATTGAAGAATTTCTGTGGATTTGACTCACCACCACATCCTTACTTGACTTTATAGCCCTAATCATAAATAGGAGATAGGCTGACTTTATCATCCCACCTGCAATTTGATATCCCAAAAAGTCTTCGCTGTTTTGGCCATTCGCAATATGTCACACCCAACTGCCTAGATCACAGTAAACTGTATTGTCTCCTACAGTTCAAGATGACAGGCTTACAAGTTGGTCACGTTATTTATTAAATAGCAAATGAGCGGCAAAACAGAGTATCGGTTTTGCCTTGTTACTCTTGCCACTTTTCTCATTAGAGACTGATAGGTCAACATGTTATTCTGAGCTTGTGGGTTAGTGAAACAAAACAAACCCCCCCTTCAACTGACACCAGTAAGAGCATTCGAACTGGCTGTTGTAGCTAGGGATGTACGAAAATCACTTACCTTTTGCGGATTATGCTGATGGTGGGGGGGGAGGCGCTCCATCCCTCCCCCCGGAATCCTGGACCGGGGGGGGAGGGGCTCTGTTCCTCCCCCCCCCCCGGAATCCTGGCCGGCCAGCTGTGCTCCGCAGCGATTCTGCAGAGACTCCAGCCGGCTCTGCCAGCAGCCGGACATCTGGCCGCTGGCTAGCAGGGACGCAAATGGTGGCGGCCGTAGCTGCCGCCGTTTGCATCCCTGCAGTCAGCTGTGATAGGCTACATAAATGTTTACGTAGCCTATCACGGCTGACTTTAAAAAAAAAATGCACGCACGCAAATGGCGGCGGCCATGGCCACCGCTATTTGCGTTCCTTATTTTGGCACGTCTTAGTCTACGTAAACACTTACGCAGACTAAGACGGCGAAAATAAGGGGAACGCAAATAGCGTAATGTCTATGCTATTTGCGTTCCCCTTATTTTCGCTGTCTTAGTCTACGTAAATGTTTACGTAGACTAAGACGTGCCAAAATAAGGAACACAAATGATGGCGGCCATGGCCACCGCCATTTGTGTACGCGTGTTTTTTGTTTTTGTTTTTTAAAGTCAGTCGTGATAGGCTACGGAAACATTTACGTAGCCTATCACTTTTTTTAAAAAACGTAGCCGTGATAGGCTACGTAAATCTTTACGTAGCCTATCACGTGTTTTTTTTTTTAACTGGAAATGGCAGTGGCGGCAGCCGGTCGGAAGACCGGCCGCCGCCGCTGCCGCCGAACCGCCGCCAGAGCCGCCGCCAGAGCTGCTGCCACCAGGAAGATCCGCCCAAGGTAAGTCTCGTCCCGGGGGGGCGGGGGGGGCAGGCCGTTCCGCCACCAATTTCAGGGGGCCGAATGCGCTGGCATTCGGCCTCCCCAAGATCCGTGGCCAAACTTTCGTACATCCCTAGTTGTAGCTGCACCGGGGGAGAGGGGGTCACAACTGGGGAGGGATGGGATAGACAGATTGGTAAGAGGTGTAGGCTGAAACATCTCAGGGTTGCCCACCTCTGCCCTCTTCTAATTGGCAGTGCCTGTCCAGTTTTTCAGAGAGGAGTCTTTCTCCTTCCTGGAAATGCCAGCGATTAAACCTGCATGCAGAGCACGTGCTCTGCCACTGAGCTACAGCCCCATTGTCAGGCAACAGCGCTACAGGACTTACATCTTTCCGCATTGATGCAGAATCATCAGCTTATGGTTTGCTGGACTGCAGGTATTGACTTCACTGGGATACATAAATCAGTTTCTGTCCAGCTACTCTTGCTTAATTGGTTTGTTGACTCAGATGCACATAACTTTAACAGCCTGTCGGGAATGAGTCACAGAGATCAAAAGGGATGGCACATCAAACCCTTTCTGCAAGCAAGGCTATGCATTCAACCCTCTGTTGACAGGAAAATTGCTTGTGCCCATCCGGTTTCGAGGTCAAATGTACCCCGAGAAAGCCATACAAATAAAATGCCTGGTGGAAGCATGACACCTCTCCATTTTTAGAAAACATAAAATGACATCTTATGCCATTAATGCACTCATAACGTAATTGCAATACTTGGACAAGTATAATAGTGCAGTGATCATGCGTGGTGAATTATTGGCAGCAACAACAAAAGCCAGAACTTTCACAGACCTTGCAACCATAGCGCACGCTACCTGAGCAGCCGATGCACAATCACCACATTTCCCGGTTGCATGAGGAGGACGAACGGTGACATAATGCACACTGGTGCTGCGATTTCCCATCATGATGTCAACAGTTCCGAAGCTGCCTCTTTCAACAGCCCATACAAGTTGGCTGTGCTCCGACACTCAACCCAAAGTTTGGTCATCTCTTGACCTAGGTCTACTAGGAATAGACATCTTTTGGGATGTTGTGTAGCTTCCCAGTGATAGGCATTTATATAGGTGAAGTCCACTATAGTTGAAAAAAGCACCAGTGGCCATGGTTTGTTTTTACATTTACTGTAGGGTGCCCAGATAATTTTTTGTTATGGGGCAGCATACAAATGCTATTAATAAATTAACGAAATGTGTCTGGAAGTGTATAAGGAGATTATCCTGTCACAGGTGCCTATCTTGCTTTTATTTATTTATTGTTGAATGTAGATACTGCCCAACTGTCAGCAATCATTAGCTGAGTTTGTTCTTAGAGAGAGAGAGAACAGAGAGAGATAATATTCTAAAATGGCTTACATCATATTTCATACGTAACAAGCTACATCTTTTTACAGTTGACTATCCTTGTGGGAAAATACCCATTCTGGGGAAAAAAGGGTCAAGGCAGGAAGGAAGAATCATAGGTGGTTATACATGTCCTCCTGGTGAATGCCCATGGCAAGTGAGTCTTTTAACTTTGAAGTGAACTTGAATGCTATTTTTCCGCTCTTAATGTTTTCAAAGCAAAGCACTTTGGATGGACACACACAGGTCTCGCTCTATTTACACTTCACATGGAGTGGAGGGAGGGGGCAGGATCACTGCCAGATCCCCGAATTTCACAAGAAATAGAACAACTGCCATGAACAAAAAATTCACAGAATAGCAAAACTCTGCAAGGTGTTGGCAGTGGGCAAAAGGGAGTCATCATGTTTAAGAAATGGCTAGATGTACATTCCTGTACTGATCTTAGGCAAGAACAGAAATATGCATTTTTTAAAATTCACAAATTAGATTGATCAGCCTTCCCGAACCTTGTGCCCTCCTGATATTTTGGACTACAACCCCAGAATCTCCCAGCCAGATTCTGGGAATTGTAGACCAACACATCTGGAGGACACCAGGTTGGGAATGACTGAAGTAGATAATAGGAATCACAAGCAATACTCATACAACCAAGTGTTTGTACAACAATGAAACTAGCACACATATTCATAGGAAAAACAGCAACAGCAAAATATAGCACTTTGAATACTTAGAAAGGCAACCTTGAAGGAGAATGTGCATACAAATTAGAAACAATTATGCTTTTTGTCTCAACATATTCCCCACAAAAACAAATACTTGTAATGTGAATGAGGGCCAAACCAAAAACGATGTGCAGTATTTATTTTGCTTTAGAGATTGGGGATATGGAATTCTGGAAACAGGGTGTTTTAACTTCCTACCTTCCCTAATTTAAACTACCCCACCCACCCAAAGCTGCTATAGCCCTATGGGTTGAAAAAAAAAAACAGGTACAGATGCTGTTAATTCAGCTCTGTTTGTGCTTCACATACTAAGTTGTGAGAGAGGGGGAAAAACTTCTTATCTGCTTCCTCCACATTGAGCTTAAATTTATACACCTCAATCAAGTCTCCTCACCTTACTTGACTTTTTTCTAAACAAGTAAGCACCAGTCATTGTAACCCTTCTTCATAGGGAGTTGCTCCAACTCTGTGATCATTTTGCTTGCCAATACTTTTAAGTATTCTTTTAAAATTGCGGGTTTATTTATTAATGACATGTGTTGTTGTTCAGTTGTTCAGTCGTGTCTGACTCTTCGTGACCCCATGGACCATAGCACGCCAGGCCTTCCTGTCCTGCACTCTCTCCCGGAGTGTGCTCAAGTCCATATTCATTGCATCGGTGATGCTATCTAGCCATCTCATCCTCTGCTGTCCCCTTCTCCTTTTGCCTTCAATCTTTCCCAGCATCAGGGTCTTTTCCAGAGAGTTTTCTCTTCACATTAGATGGCCAAAATATTTGAGCTTCAGCTTCAGTATCTGTCCTTCCAATGAGCACTCAGGGTTGATTTCCTTTATGATGGACTGATTGGACCTCCTTGTAGTCCAGGGGACTCGTAAGAGTCTTCTCCAGGACCACAGTTTGAAAAAATCAATTCTTTGGTGCTCAGCCTTCCTTATATAGTCAAGCTCTCACAGCCATACATTGCTACTGGGAAAACCATAGCTTTGATTATACGAACCTTTGTCGGCAAGGTGATGTCTCTGCTTCTCACTATGCTGTCTAGGTTTGCCATAGCTTTCCTCCCAAGGAGCAAGCGAATGACATGTGTATGCAGCCCTATAACATAACATTGTCTGGGCGGTTTACAATTAATAAGCATACAATTTAAATGAAGGTAAGATACCATCCCGTTGTATGATGATGACCCTAGATCAGAGGTGCAGAACATCTTTTTGCCCAAGGGCCAAATTCTATTTCAGAGAAGCTCTTGAGGGTGTATTCCAGCGATGTGCGGGGCCAGAGGTAGGGATGGGCAGATTCCCTACCTGCTGCTCCATTGGAGAATCCACCCTTGGGGGGAAGCAATCCGTCTCTCCCCCCAGAATCCTCTTCGGCCAGTTCCACTCCATGCCGATTCCACAGAGTGAAATTGCGCCTGCGGTTTTTCATGCAATAGGCATGATTGGGACCCCCAGAAGGCCAGATTTAGCCCCCAGCCCTAACATTCTGCACTCCTACACTAAGTGGATAATATCAGCAGGACAGGTCCTCCATAACTGTCAAGTCAATCATGTAATTTATAAATGGTAATTTGTGGTGATGTTTGTTATATATTTAGGCTCTCTTAATAGAAGGTGCACGGGAAAAATGTGGCGGTGTTCTGCTTGCTCCATCTTGGGTCGTTACTGCAGCCCACTGCTTACACCGTGTACGCCAGCGAGCACTCAGGATAAAACTGGGTGAGTGCAGTCTTGCTCAGTTTCTGAATCTCAGTGGAACTGAGGAGGGGAGGAAACGGGTAAAGGAGGGCTTGCCAGTCTGTGCTGAACCAACGTAAGGCTCAACCCATATTTTGAATAAATAACATAAGCAGAATTATGTGGCTGCTGTGCACCAATCAAGAAGCTCTAGTGGCATTCCACGTAGCTCAGCTGATTTCACTGACACCATCGCAAAACCTGTTTCACATAAACCGCTCCTTCCATAACAAACGGCCACCAACTGGGCCATTTCTCTGTGAATCAGGCATAAGGAGTTTGTCCTCAAAATCAGATCTTATATTCTGGAGAGGGTAAGACACCCTAGTTCTATAACTACAAGAGGTAATGTTAATCCATCTATATAAAAAGCGGGGGGGGGGGATCATGTTTTTTTCTATACTTTAGCTTCTCGGTATGAGCTGAAGAGGCAGGTTAAGGCTGCCTTCCTCAATCTGGTGCCCTCCAGATGCATTGGACTGTAACTCCCATAATTCCCAGCCAGCATGGCTAATGGTCAAGCTGACTGGGAATTATGGGGGTTGCAGTCCAGCACCAGGCTGGGGAAGGTTGAGTGAAAGTCAGTCACTGTTCACAGTTCTTGAATGTGAGCCTAAAGGCTTGACTCTGCTCTGAGATCTCTACTATTAAGGAACTCAATATCTGCTACATAAACAATGTATTGCTTTCTCAGGTGAATTTCACGTAAACAGTGTAGACAAAGTTGAACAGGAAAGCAGGGTTGCTGAAATGATCATCCACGAAAAATATTATTCCCAAAAAGTTGACAATGACATTGCTTTGCTGCGCTTAGTGACCCCGGTGAACTTCACAGATTATGTGGTGCCCATATGTTTGCCTCAGCCACGGTTTGCTGCAAGCATCCTGAACTTCATTGAATACTCCACAGTGAGCGGATGGGGGCGTCTCTTAGAAGGTGGGGCTACTTCGGTGTCACATGCACGTGCGCGTCCCCAAGATTCATAAGCCAGAATGCATTCAGCACACTAACTTCAGTATCACCGCTAACATGTTCTGTGCTGGCTACCTTAACGGGACGAAAGATTCTTGTGAAGGTGACAGTGGTGGACCTCATGTCACGAAGTACAAGAATACTTGGTTTCTAACAGGGATTGTGAGCTGGGGTAAGGGTTGTGCAGCATTAGGCACGTATGGAGTTTACACAAAAGTGTTAAGATACTTTGAATGGCTAAACATTCACATGGATTCCTAATTTGGAATTCTTCCAAATTGTGCAGTTCTGTGTGACTGTCAATGTTGATATCTCTCTGTTCAGCATTCTTTAACCATCCTAAATAAATTAAAGACTGTATAATAAATTAACATTTCTTTTTATTCATTCTCCATGAATTTATACTTCAGTATTATTTTTCACATTGTGACCAGAGAGGAATATGAACTACTTCACTGTTAACTTTCTTTAACATTTTTTCCACCAGTGTGTGTTATAATTATAAATAGAAAAATAAGATTTCTCCTTAACTTTTGCTGTCTTAAAACTGTCAGTACCAAAGTGAATGAACATGTAAAAGTCCAGTCTGTATGAGAGTCTGGAGATTGTTCAGAGTGGAACTTAGCTGTTAAATTTGGCAAACTCCACTTTTGTTGATGCAGTAGGAGGTATTTGTAGGAGAGAACCAGCAGGTAGGAAGAGTGGGTGCTGAGCCTGTTTTTCCCTTCTAGTCTTGGAATTTATCTGGTGAAAATATGAGCTAAAAACAAGTTGAGGAATATGACAGAGATGGAGAAGGTACAGAAAAGAGTAACTGAAATGATCATAGGGATGTAGCGTCTTCCCTACAGAGAAACATGAAAGTAAAGTTGGGGAACCTGGTGCCCTCCAGAACTCCCATCGGCCCCAGCCAGCATGGCAAATGGTTGATGATGATGGGAGTTGTGGTCCAACATCCTCTAGAGGACCATGGGTTCCCCATGGGTTCCCCACCCCTGTGCTAAAGCATTTGGGGGGTTTAGTTAAAAAAAGAGGTTTGCACTAAGGGTGGGAGGACATGATAGTGGTTTATAAAATATATAGTGATGGGCAAACTTAGCCTAGGTGAATTCGTTATTTACTTGGAAAAGTAATAAATTCCTCCATGTGAGTTTGGGTGAGAGTTTTCCTTTAATACAAGTCTCATTCTGTGTAAATGAGTTTTTGTGCATGGGCAGTATCAAGGTGCATCTTGGGAGCGGTAGTTTAGAATCTCACAGTGCGGGATGACATCATGTGTCACCACATTATGTGCCCCTTTCTGATTGGTTGTTTACATGTGGTCTGGCTGCGTGATGATGTCATGTGACCTTTACTCGCCATCGCCAATTGCTGGTATGAAGATGGACCCACAGAGCCCTCCTCCTCAGATCCAGAGCTGCAGTGCAGTGGCAACGACCACAAAAGAAGCAGCTAATGAGACTACTTCAAGTAGGCTTTGGGGAGGTCAAGGTGGTAGGATGACTGAAAATGTATTGGGGGTGGGGGAATCTGTGTACTGCCTTACTAGGCTTGCTCCGAAGCTCACAACCAATTCTGAACTTAACAGCGAATTCATAATACATCCATCCAGGCTCACTACAAAGGTGAGCATTACGAACGGACGAGTTCCGACAATGAGCTGACCGGTTATGAAATTCAGCCACATCACTAAAAATGGACGCATGATGTAAACAGAGAGTTTTCCTCTCTTGCTCATAATACTGGAATCCAGGATCATCAAATGAAATTGATTGGCAGTAGATTCAGGACAGATAAAAGGAAGTGCTTCTTCACATCATACATCATTCACTTCTGGAATTCACTTCCACCAGAACTGGGGAAGCAGCCAGTAGCTTAGATGGCTTTAAAAGGGGAACAGAGAAACTCGTGGAGGATAAGGCTAGGATTGGCTGTTATAGGGGGCTTCCATCTTCGGAGACAGTAAGCCATTTATAATCAGTTTTGTGTCTCCTTATAGGAATCCAGAATGTATTCAGGAAAAGGAAAAGCAGCTGACACAGGTAAGGGGAATACAGAACAAACTACCCAGTGGATCAACCTATAAATGTGTCTAGTTTGGGAGCTCCTTTCAATGCTAAGTTGGCATCAACACATCTGTATGCGCATGGTGACTGATAATAGGCATGCCTACAACCCCTGCTTTTATTGCTGTAATTTATAATCTTTTCCTTCTTTGGGTTGGCAATATGGCTCCCTTATATCTTCCTGCCAGCTCTCTGGGGAAATTGTCAAACTCTCTCCCAAACTAGTTCAGTCCTGTTCCCTTTCTGCTTCGCCCAAATATGCATATTCTAGCCCAGCCTCTCCAAACCTGGGGAAGCCATTGGCCATGTGGGCTTGGAATGATGGGAGTTGCAATCCAACGTATGTGAAGGGCACCAGGATGGGGAAGGCTGCTGTAGCCCATCCTCAGGATTTGGGCCAAACTGTGACTCCTCCCTTCCCTGATGTATGCAATATATTCTCAGGAATGCCATCCAAAATGCTTTTTTAAAGCTATTTGTGACCCCTTCGCACATATCTGTGGGGCTCAACACTCTTGCTCACAGAAATTAGTGGAGTGGAAAATGCGCTGATTTTTCTCTCTTGTTTTCAAATATTCAGTGACACGCCCATAACAAAATATTTGGGGGGAAAGAAAAAAAAATTCATTAGGACTTCATTAGAAACAAAAGACTCTGCCTGTAGAGTTGTTTTGAATTTTCTTCTGAAGACTACTAAAAGAGAGAGATTATTCCCACAAATGAAATCAGCTTTTGACCTTTTTGTGTGCTTCCTTTATGCCTAAATATCTGAGGCAAACAGCAGGGGAAGCTCTCTTTTTAGGCATCGGAACCACCATATGCTTTTAATCTTCAGACTATGTGACCTTACTTGGAAAAGACCAGGATGTCCAATCAGTCAGCACTCTAATTTGAAGAATCCACATCCAAACACAAACACATTTGTTGTGTGTGATAAGAGCTGTCAGCACAGCAACAGGAAGTGTGTCGCTTGAACCTTGTTCACGGCTAACCCTGAAAGGGAACAGAGTGTTGTTTTCCACCGATAGACACCATGGCTAACCAGCTGCTCCTCATTCTGATCTTCACTTCTCTGTTGTGTCTCCTGAAGTCAGAAAGAAACGGTGAGTGAGTCTTAATAATTGCCTCTTCTCTCTCTCTCTCCCTCCTTCTGCAATTTGTTTCATTTCTTTCGAATAAGAAATATTCCTCTTGTGTCAGGATGAATGCAGATCATATTAGGAAATATCTTCTCTGAAAGGAGCTCGATCTTGTATTTTATTTATTTCTTTATTTAATATATATCTTTGCCGCCTTTCAAGACCATGGCCTTGACAAAAACAGCTTACAACATAAATCAGTGAACTACCATAAATTTAAGCAATTTTAAAATAAGCCACTTAAAAATTCCTGTGCACATACACAGTGTGTGAATCGGTTACTTTCTTATTGCAGTACACTAAGCAAGCAGTTTCCAGCTAAAGGGGTGTGTGTGTGGTTTAAAGAAAGAAGCACCCAAGAATACTATTCTGTCTGTGAAATGGATGGTAGAAATATTTCCTCTCTCAGCCATGGGGGGAGAGACAGAAAATGATACATACAACTGTGGAGATAGCCCTTCTTATCAGAAAGAAATATTTCTATTTCACTCAGAAGGGATAGGAAATAACATACCCACAATATTGGTTGCTATGGTTCCCATCATAGGAAGATGACTCAGTAATAATGTGGTAACTTGGCTTTTTGAAAGAAGAAACAAATTAAAAAGAACATGACACAGAAAAAAGAATAACAATGGAATAGAGAGGGATAATGGAAGAAATGCACCCAGGCAGAGGTGGCGGGAGGGCTATGCCCACTAGGCTAGGGCCCCAAATCTTTGCTTTTGGGTCCCGAACCTCTGGGAGGCCATCTGCCTGCTGTGACCACCACTGCTGCCTTCCTTCCCGGCATCAGCAAACTCGCCCAAAGCCTCATGAGATTTTGATTTCAGGTGAGATCTTGCAAGACTTCCTGACAAAATCAGGACATCCAGATGACATCTTGCAAGATGCCGGGTGGGATCCTCAGAGCCAGGAAGGAAGAAAATGCTGGCGGCTGCTTCAGAGAGCCCCACTGACTTTTCTGTTGCTACAGCAAATGCCGTGACAGGACAGCGGCTGGCGGGGCTCTCAAGGGCACCCACTGGAGGAGGAGGAGGAGGAGGCAAAGCAGCCACTAGGCTCATTAAGGAAATTGGAAGCCACTGCAGTTACCAAATAGCAAAATTTAAAAGGAATATTACCCCTTGTTATCATCCTTTCTCTTCAGTTTATAATACATGTGTGAACCACTGAGTTTGGAGGCCTCTGTGTATGAAAAGTTGAATAAAAAACAATAGAGTTGGTGGATTAGATCTTGCAGGGTTTACTGATCTGAAGCAATGACCCTCACCAAAGATAAATGTTTTACAAAAACACCACCAAAGGCGTGAACATTGAACATTGCTGAGAATGAGTAAAATGCAAAGTAAAAACCCAAGATATGCCAGTAAAGAGCAAGCAATGTTTAAAGAGATGAGATACAAAGCTAGGAACTGTCACCTGTTCCTTGTGGATGAATTCAAACTACTTTAAAGGGTCTGGAGCAGTTCTCCTATGAGGAAAGGTTATAACCTCTAGGATTGTTTAGCTTAGAGAAAAGGCAAATGGGGGGAGATTTGATAGAGGTGTACAAAATTATGCATGGTGTTGAGAAAGTGGATAGGGAGACATTTTTCTCCCTCTCATAATACTAGAACCCAGTGTAGTCATTCCATGAAGCTGAGTGGGGGTAGATTCAGGAGAGAGAAAAGGAAGTACTTCTTCACACAGTGTATAGTTAAACTATGAAATTCACTTCCACAAGATGTAGTGATGACCAGAAATGTGGATGGCTTTCAATGGGGATTGGAGAAATTCACAGAGGAGAAGGCTGTCAACGGCTACTAGTCCTGATGGCTCTAGGCTACCTCCAGTATCAGAGGCAGTATGCCTACGTACACCAGTTGCTGGGAACAAAGATGCAGAGGGGGGTGTTCTTGCACTCATGTCCTGCTTGTGGGTTTCCCGTGGGCAGCTGGTGGGCCACTGTGTGAACAGAATGCTGGACTAGATGGACCCTCAACCTGAGCCAGCAGGGCTCTTCCTATGTTATTATGCAGCTGCTGCAAATGATCAGCCATGAATTCACGTGTGCATTATCGATATACTGCTTGCTTCTACTCTTATCAGTCACACCGAAGAATTAAAAGTTAGTAAATGCATACGGGATATGCTCTTTAGTGAGTCTGGCTAACACAGAAGACATTGCATTGTTGTTGCTGTAGTCAAATAAGAAGATATAGACAAGGTTACTTTTCAAGCTTTTTTTTTTTTTTAATTGTGTCTCTGAGTATTTCACTTGGATGAGCGTGAGCAAGTTTTGGTACATAAGAGCTGTGATCCTTGCAGAAAGGGAAGCTTAAACACTGAGCACTTTGATTACCTTTCTCATCTCCTTATTAATTATACGTAAGTAATAATCCACAGCTAGGAAGAGTCAAATTGGCAAAACTAGAGTCTCTGGTGGCATGACTTTGGAGCATTTGCAACAATTGTATGCAACTGAAATTTGCAGTGCAATCCTATGCATGTCTACTCAGAAGTAAGCCTCTCTGAATTCAGTACAGCTCGCTCCCAGGAATGTGTGTATATGCGTGCATCCATATTTGCTTTTGTTCGGAGGGGGATGTCTTCCTTATTTGCTTTTCTTCAGGGTGGAGGACCTCGCTCTTTTATTGCTGTGTTAAAGATAACCTGATGTAATTTCTGCAGCTAGCTGGGATTGTTTTATTTTTTCCCCATGCCCTCTTGTGCTGGTTGGTGGGAGTTGTGGTCCAGAACATGTGCCACCTCTCTTTAAACCTGCCTGGGTTGTCAGAGATTATACTTCTTTTCCTTCTTAAAAATCTGCTTGTGGGGAGGGATGGATCTTTGGTGCAGTCAGAATTTGTGCCATGCTTACTTCTGAGCAATCCAGTCCTTTTGGCCTTAGAGTAGGCATTTAGAAGATGGATTTATTTTTTATACTGTGTGTGCTGCTTCTTGCTGTTGTTCTGAGGTTTGGAGAGTGGGATGCCCATGTAAAGTGACGTATGTTTGGATGCTCAGAAACTGCTGGCCATGCTTACCAGAACTTTGGGTGTTTTTGTGTGTGGCTCTGGGATTATTATTATTAATATTATTATCATTATCATCAGCATCAGCAGTATCATAGAATCATAGAATAGTAGGGTTGGAAGGGGTCTATAAGACCACTGAGTCCAACCCCCTGCTCAATGCGGCATCAGCATCAGCATTGTCACCATCACCTCTGTGTCCCATTTTGCAGTGGGTTGCTCCTGAGTGCCAAACGCTGCTTTTCTGTGTGGCTTTGAGAATATAATCATCATCACCATCATTTTGTGTGGCTGTGTGGATTATCCTCCACTGTTTTGCATTCATGATCTCAAAGCAGTGAGGATGCTCCTGTCAAAAGATGGATTTTGGATGGTGTGCAATGGCTTGCTTCTGGTGGAGCAGGATAATATTCTATGGGTCAGCCCTTTACCTCTCGTGACCCCCTGGCCCCACCTCTCATGATCCCTTGGCCTGGCCTCTTGTGACCCATCCTCTGCCCCATGCCTGAGACCCAGATCTTTTAGGTACCTAGCACTGCCCCTGCATCCAAGCAGTGAAAAGGAAGAAAGGCATCTATGATAGGGAGGAAATCTTTATATTTTGCAGATCAGTTAGGTAAATTTAAGATAGGAAACTGTCAAACTGCTTGTGCTCCTGAGCACTCCAAAACTTACGAACAGTGTAACTTCATAACAACTTCAGGTGTAGTACAACAATACAACAAGGCCTCACTGGCATCCTGTGATGAGGTTTGTAGGGAAGTTGCTAACATTTTAGCTCCGTTCTTATATTTTTGGCAAAAGCCATTTAGGATTTCTCAGTGTTTTAATACCCTGCTAGTAAACACATGTTTTTGGCATGAAAGTATATCACTCTAATTACATGGTGGCAGACCAATTTCATCCATTTCTGACAATCAGCAAAAAAGTTATAGTTGTTGTTGATTTCCAGTTATAGTCAATGGGAGATCTGGATTTGGCCCCCAAGTTGAATCGGGCAGTCTCCAAATCAGTCCCAGATGAATCAGGCTGTTTTCCTACTTGGGGTCCGAACCAAAACTTGTGGTCAGTGCACACCCCTCCATGAAACAAAACTCATCATGTGAATCTGGGCCATCCTAAAGACATTTAGGGTGCCATCCTATGCATGTTTAAACAGAACAAAGGTGCTACCGTTCCCAGCATCCCCCAGCCAACGTGCACAGAATTGCAGCTTTGTTCATCACAGTGAAGGGAGAAAGAGGGTTGCCCAAACTCCCTGCAGTGTAGACAGGGTCAAATAATTACTTGGTAGACTACCACCACCCCTTTATGTCCAGCTCTGCTTATGCCAGGGGATTCTCAGAACTTTCAGGACACACCTGGGCAAAGAAATAAGGGTCGAAGCTGCCACCCTCTACTGAAGCCTCAAAGCAAGAAACTTTACCCAGTAGTAATCAGCTGAAGCAGAGGTTGCTGAATTTAGTACTGAGATTTACCTGGAAGGAAGCTCACACACAACTCTAGAAGCAGGGGAAGTTTATTTACATTGAGGAAGAAAAAGGCGTAAGGGAAAGTTATAGAAGAAACAAAGAGAACCTTTGGAACAGTAATCCTGGCAAAATTAAGAAAGAAATAGCTAAGCCTGTCCTATACATTATCTAAGAATGGGTCTCCTCATAGGAAAAGGCCCAGTCCAGAATCCAAGAACTCACAAACCTTGGCACAGGTAGGTGGAGAAAACTGGGCAGCTCCCAGCCTCTCCTTTTTACCCTCAGGCTCTTGACAATTCCAAGCAGATCTTTGATAACCAATCACCAGCTGACTTCAGCAGCGTCCCAATACCCTATGCAGGAGGGGGGAAGTTTCCAGAGGAACACAGCTGAGATTATTCATCCCAATTAACTGAGTTGGTTCACACATCACACTAAGCCACCCTGTGAATTAGCCCCCATGGATTGGTTGTTCACTTGCTAACCTGACAGATGATTGGACTTGCCGCAGCTTGTTTCCCCACTCATTCCCCTTGGTCCTCCTGTTGGCTCCAACATGAAAAATAAGCCGCCCTGCAGAAACCATGCCAGGTTTGCACAACATGACAACCCACCATCGGTGATCAGCCATGGTGGATTGTCATGTTGTGCAAACCAGGTCTTACTCTGGCCTTGAAGGCCAGGGCTGCCAGGGCTATCTTGAGATAATAGCCCCACCGGTGGTTGCATCACAGTGTGCTGTTTCAGCTGTGCCAGATAGAGAAGTCTCACAGTCAAGGTACAGAAAGCAAATGGAGTTCTTGACATGATCTCACAGTCAAGAGTACAGTAAGAACATGGGGTTCTTGACAATTATTTAATGGTTCATTAGCTTTAGACATGTTTTGAAAGACATTACATGTCCATATGATATTTTTCCTTTTTCTTCTTTGTTCAGTATTCTTATCAGATAAAAATGCAAGCACATTTTTGAAAAGAACAAGGCGAGCTAATTCAATTTTTGAGGAATTGAAGAAAGGAAATATTGAAAGAGAGTGTCATGAGGAGACGTGTTCAAAAGAAGAAGCAAGAGAAGCCTTTGAAGACCAGGAGAAAACTGTAAGGACAAACTGGCTACTGGGTGTCCTTTGTCTTAATACACTGGATTACTTCTGCTGTTCTTTTTGTCAGTCCCTTGGAGCCAGATTGGACAGTATAAAAACAAGAATTCCAAGCACGCCTTCACAATGGAATTGTCAACTGTGTGTAACACCTCAGCCCTATTCAGGCATCCTGATTCTGTGTAGCATAAACACACCAGTGTTTACTAGCTCCACCCTCTCCGTCGTTGCTTTTGTCACCTTGGACTTGTTGAAGGCAACCTTCTGAGGAGGAGAGCCTCCTGTATCCATGGAGGCTGTCCATGCTATTCCGAACGCTGATTTTCCAACTCTTCTCTTCAGAAATTTGGCCTCCACACGTAGAGGGCAATTAACGTGATGGTGGTGGGGGCGGGGCTAGCTGCTCCCTCTCCTCATGTGTTTATACAGGATCAGAATGCCTGAATAGGGCTCTTGTCAGTCCTGCTTCTCTCCACTGTTCTCTCCATTTGCTTCTGCTGTCACCTCCTGTTCTCTCCTTCTTTCCTGTTGCCCACAACTTACTCCTCCACTGCCAGCTGGGGAACACTGGACCACTGGGCATTTTCCCTCACTTTCCCTAGGCAGAGCAGAGGAGTGGGGCAGGAGAAGAGGCAGTGATAATAAAAATGGGAGCAAACAGGAATGGACAAGGGACAAGATGGTGGCCTGTTCATGTATGTCTTGACAGTACTGCTGCGAAGATGGACTCAGAGCCTTGTTAGCCTTGTTTTTATATTGCATCTATCGACAGCCTGAAATGGTACGATTTTTCCATGTTATATATTGCTTGCTTCTGCTTCTGCCACATCTATGAGTCATCCTTAACCATCTGCTCAAAACCAGAAATGCTAAACTACTGGTAGTCTACAGGTGGTGACAGGAAAAATCTGGAACAAGAAGAGTCCCACAGCTTGTCTTGGTCCAAGTCATGCGATATAGTGTCCCGGTTACCCTACGCTCCTTTTCTTTTCCTGCATAATACATAATTGTCAACTCAACTAAATGTAATAATTTTTTTCCCAATACTGTCAGTGCTGGATATGGAACTGTGAATATATACACAGCTGAATAGAATTTTGCTGGAACTTCACAACGTACTGTTTGTCAAATCAGTTCTGGGGCTTTAAGCAACTACAGTATACTAGAGGGCATATAGCAGCTTTCCACCAACATGGTGCCCCCTCGATTTCTAGACTACAATTCACATCAGCCCCAGCCAGCATTGCTAGTGGTCAAGGACAGTGGAAGCTGGTGGCTCGGATGTCAGTGGGGTGGTGAATCCACCCTGGGTTTCAGTCAGAATCTGTCAGAACTCTAAAGGAGCTATCCAGGGTACTTCCACACCTTGGATTCCACCTCTAGCATTCTAACTGGTTCTGACTACAACCCAGAGTGGATTTACCACCCCACTGACATCAGAGCCACCAGTCTCCACTGGTCAAGGATGATGGGAGTTGTAATCCAAAACATCTGCAGGGCACCACATTGGGGAACTTCTGTAGGGGGAAGGGATGGTGCTGTGCAGATCTTGATAATCTTTTGTAAGGCTGCCTGTACCACTAAATCCTACCATCGACGAACAAGCTAGTTATCATGATTAGTGTTCCCTCATAAGTTGTGGGCAGCAACATTTAGGGTAATTCCTTCAGGCATCAGCAATGGTCCAGTAGAACATTGCTCTTTAACTGGATCATTGCACTAGGTTAATGATGTGACTCTTATTATCAAAGGACCATCCATAACGTTTATTGTGCATCGGGAAGAAAGGGAAGTGGTAGCAAAGTTATAACCAAGAGGGGCTTGGTGGTTGGCTAAAAAATGGAGCAAAGCGTGGCTGAGAGGGGAGAGGTTTTAAAAAAATACCTTTAAAATTATGGTGTACTTTCTGGATAGTCAATAAAGGATTATAGTAGATTATCTTACTTTTTTAATATTCTCTTGTGTGATTTTAATCTTGTTAGATTAAAGTTAATCTAACTTTAAATTAGAATTTACCACCATTACTAAACACTGTCATTTTTTTTTAATCTTTAGGAGGAGTTCTGGAATGTTTATGTGGGTAAGAGATTAACACAGTTTTCCCCCTCCAAATATTTCTTTTAAATAAATTTGATTAATTAAGATTTAAAACTCAGTCAGTTAAATTCATAGCAACCTGGAGTTGTGCTGGTGGTCAAGAAATTACAGCCCCATTTTTTAGTATCTCACATTCACTCACCCTAGTAGAAAGTCTGTCCAGGGACACTAAATTGTATATGTTCCCTTGTTTGTTCTCTCTCCCCCTCCCTCTCTCTCTCTCCCCCTCCCTCCCTCTCTCTCTCCCTCCCTCCCTCTCTCTCTCCCTCTCTCCCTCCCTCCCTCTCTCTCTCCCTCTCTCTCCTTGTCTCACTAATACTGTGAATGGCTGATTAATTTATATGGCACCGTCAACATACATGGTGATTCAGAGAACAATATAAGGGGGAAGAAACTGGTCACTGCTGCAAAGAGCTTACAATTAAATTTTGGCAGAGTGGGGGAGATAATATTGGGAAGGTAAGGAGCAAGGCTAACAAGGAAATACAGTATACTTTTGTAAAGCTACATGTATATTTTCAAATGATTATAGCAGCTCTTTACATAGAGCTGTGAACTGGGTCAGGAGCTTACGATCAGGGTTTTGTAGCAGGTATGAAAGGTGAAGGCTGACTTCCATAGTACTACTGCAGGGGCATGTTACACATATCCACAGTAATTGTGCTCCTTAACAACCCAATCCAAACCTCACCACATGGAAGCAAGTACTATTCAATCAAACTTATTTCTGCATCATGTGCAGGATTGGGACATAAGGGAAGTTTATCTATCCTGGCTCAATAGCAAAACTAAAAAGATCCACACCACAGCCTGACTCTTAAGTGGTAGGATGCTATTCACATTGTTTCATTGTCCTCATTTGTCCACAGAACTGGGTCTACGTTTGACTGCTGGGCAAATGCAATACTATACATGAAGTTAGCATTGATCTGCTGTGCCCAAAGAAAGTAGTACAACAGCAGGCTGGGTATTTGCATATGGACACCAGCTCTGTGCAGAATATGCAACTGGCAAAGCTGATGGATCCAGTCTTGGAGCATTTCTACACGAGGCTTTTATCATGCACCTTTACCAGGACATCTACTTCTGGATTCTTTTCGGGATTAAGATCGGCTCCTTTACATACATTTTTTCCCCAAGGATTTTCTTTCTCTGCCTTTCTATATGTTCCATTATACAAGCACTAGGTGGCACTGTGGTATAGCAGAATTGTGCAATTGCATGGGGCTTTATAACACCATTCAGAAAAAATGGCACACTTCCCTTGTTAGGAAAAAACACACAATAATGGTTGCAAAGCACGAGAGAGGCCTGGAGGATGATGGTGTCATGTAAAGGACCTGCAAACTATCATGAGTAAGCAATCATGAGTACACAATAAAGGCCTCATGTAGAAACACCCTTGATTCCTGGTCAAGTTCACTATAATAGTTCCCCAGCAGTATAAAAAGTGACTCCCAGTACATTCATATTTTTATTCTTAGCACATAAATATCTTAACGTCCTGTATTATAAAACCTAATTATTCTTTTTTCATACTAGATGGGAACCAGTGTGAGCAAAGCCCTTGCCAATATGGTGGAACATGCAGAGATGGAATTGGTAGCTATACCTGCACATGTCTAACTGGCTATCACGGGACAAACTGTGAATATTGTAAGTTTGTGTTTTAACTGTAAAAGAACAGTAACTCTTAGGCTGAGATAGGGCTTGTTTCCCCTATTCGGATGCCTCAGAATAGCTTTGTCCGTAACGTGTACAGCGGTGGTGGGGAACAGGAAGCAGACATGGCCAGCCCTATCAGTTCTCCAGTTCTTCTGCCTTTTCCCCTGCCATGACATCTGCAGGTCCTGAGACTTTCTGCGCTGGCCACAGAGTTGAAGAGGAAGTTCTGTTTCAAAGACAAGCAGGGCACAAGAGCGTTCCCAGATGTATCGCATGGGCATTTCAAGACGCATGGATGGTATCCACAGTTTGTGTGAAACGCTGCTAGTATCAGGGCTGGCCCTCTCATTAGGCAAAGTGAAGCAGTCACCTCAGATGACAGATGCTGGGAGACGGCAACAAGTTGTTGGAGAACAGGCCTGTGTGCCATGCAGCTTGCCTTGCAGCCTGTTAGCTTGCCACCTTCAAGTGCAGCGGAGGATGCTGCTCCATCATCAGTGTTGATCCATCTGCCAGTCCAGCCAGCTTTTGTACCTGGAATGGACGGGGGCACCATCTTGTTCTTCAGCGCAGGCAGCAAGATGTCTTGGGCCAGCCTGACTAGTAATGCCATCATTTGTACAAACAGCAGTCAGGCGTGCTGTGTTGATTGTCAGGGGCTAGCCATGTTAGTCTGTTGCAGCAAAACAACAAAAAGTTGTGCGGCACCTTAAAGACAAGCATATTTCTTATGGCATAAGCATTCATGGACTTGAGCCCACTTCATCTGACGCATGAAGTGTTAACCTCAGCTGGCAGAGTGTGTATGTGTGTGTGTGTGTGTGTATATGTGTGTGTACATACACATACACACACACGTCTACACTACACACACAATGCAGGGTGAACAGTGAGGTCAAATGGCAAGGACATGCAGAAAGTACAGTTCAACTGAAGCTTATATGTACACAAAATCCTCACAATGACCATTCATAACAGCAATAACTAGTGATGACGCTAGTTAATTTAAATAAATAATTATATACACACATCCATATAAGGCAGGATCCTCCTCATGTAGTTAGTTCACACCGGTAGTGAGACAGGAAACCTCCATTTCTGTGCATGCCCAAACAGAGACAAATCTCTTGATCAGCTCTAATTCCCTTTGAAGTTCCTTTCTAGGAGAGTGGCAACTTTTAAGTCATCAGTGGAACAACCTGGGAGATTGTAACATTCTTCCACTGATCTCTGAATATGGGCATTTCTAATGACAAATTGATATCCATTAATTCTTTTGCTTAGGGACTGATCTGCTTGTCCTATATAGAATGTAGAAGGCATTGGTGGCAGCTGATAGCATATGTCATGCTGGAAGATAAGCCAGTAAATGAACCCTTGCAGTTGAAACTGATATTTTTAGATCCTGGATCTAATATATACACCAATATCTCCCACAAAGATGGACTACAAAACATGGTTTGTTAGCACAGCTGGGTTCAGACAACACAACCACCCACAGTTCAACAACAACGCACACTCGAGGTTATCATGTTGTGTGAACCCAGCCAATATGTTGGAGTGATTTTAGCTAAGAACTGTAGGTGATAAGCTCATGCTCTGCAATTTTGTCCTTTGGGTCTGTCCTGTAGTAGATTGTTTTTGGAAACTGCCCTTGAATCTATCCGGATGAAGGGTGCTATATAAATGTTGTAAATGAAATCAATAAATTCCTGGATGCCACTTTGGCCTTGATCAGGTTTTTCACTTCATTGGATGGATACTGTAGTCTAAGAAATGCCTGATGTAAACCTTGACACAGTGAATCCGGCATGCGATTAGCTGGAACAACTACAGTTGTATTATGGGGCTTGGTTATAAACAAGGGATATGGTGGTGTGTTCTGGGCGGCAGTTAAAAGCATCAGGGCTGGGCCCAGGTTTGCAGGCCCCGGGCAAAGTGCCCTTAGTGGACATTGCATGGCCGGACTAGGCTCAGCAATTCTGGCAGGTATGGCAGTGGTCCAGCAGCGGCACTGTCAGGGGTGTTGGGTCCACTTAGCTGGACTTGCCAGCACCACCGTTCAAATTTCCCCACAATGCAGTGCTGTATGTATATGTGTATATGCATCATTGCATCATGGGGGAATTACAATAGAGATGCCAGCAAGTTCAGTCATAGTGGCCTTGGAGCTTCTTTCAGCACAATTTTTTCTTAATGGATGGCCCAGACCACACCTGACATCAGCACAGGGTCCCCTGTTAGAACCCCAGCATTTTGCTGAGGATGCTATGTGCTGGCACTGGGCCTCAACAGATCTAGCTGTCTTTGGTTTTCCTGTGTAAAATAGTGCTTATGTCTATCGTATTGTTGTCCAGTGCTGTCTAGAACCTGTAACTTGGATTGGTCTAGGCTCAGGTTGATGTTGGTGGAGTGAAAGTTGTTGAAATCCTGGTGGAATTTCTCAAGGGCCCCATCACCAAGAGTCCAGAAGATGTCTTCACTGTATTTCAGGAAGAGAGAAACATTTTGGGGATAGGAGGTGAGAAAATATTCTAAACCAGCTATGAGTATGTTGTCATGCTATGGAGCCACGATGGTGCCATTGACCTGAAGGAACATCTGTCCTGCTCAAACTTGAAGTAACTGTAGGTGAGGACAAAGTGGCAACATGTGTTGGCCAGAGGTGCTGCATCACCATCAGGAATAATATTCTTGATGGCTTGTAGCGCTGTCCCAGGAGGCTGTTCCAAGTGGTCTGGAGCCTGAACAGTCCAGTTGATCCGGAACCACTGGAGCATTCTAAGGCCTCCTGTGTGTCCTTGGCAAGGCACTTTGCGGATAAAATTGATTGGATCAGGAGTGTTATACCGTGCACCATGGATACAGTTAGAGAGCGAGAGGCGGCCTGTGGCAAACCGGTTTTGTGGGATCAGTTCCAGCTTCTTCCTTCTGATGAAGTGGACAAGGTGCTTTCATCTGTAAAGCTGACCAATTGCTTACTTGATCCCTGCCCATCTTGGCTCATTATGAGCTGCAGAGAGAGGCTGGGTGAGGGGATCAGGGTGGTGGTGAACGCCTCCCTTGAGGAGGGAGTGATGCCATCACCCGTCAAGGAGACAGTGATAAATTCGCTCTTTAAAAAGCCCTCCTTGGAGCCCCAAGTCCCGAACAACTTTCTCCCAGTTTCGAATCTGCCATTTTGGGGCAAGGTGATTGAGCAGGTGGTGGGGATGCAGTTGAAGGCACACTTGGAAGAAGCCGATTATCTAGATCCATTTCAATTGGGCTTCAGGCCTGGGCATGGGACAGAAAAGGCCTTGGTCGCCTTGGTGGATGATATGAGGAGGGCTCTGGATAGGGGCAAATGTTCCTTCCTTGTTCTCCTCGACCTCTCAGCGGCTTTTGATACCATTGACCACGGTATCCTCCTGGACCACCTGGAGGGGTTGGGCATTGGAGACACCATATTACGGTAGTTCCAGTCCTTCCTCTCCGGCAGGTACCAGAGGGTAGCACTGGGAGAGGAAATTTTGGATCCATGGCCATTCACTTGTGGGGGGCCACATGGTTCCATCCTCTCCTCAATGCTATTTAACATCTATGTGAAGCTGCCAGGGCTGTCATCAGGAGGTTCGGGGTGCAGTATCATCAATATGCAGATGACACACAGCTCTACCTCTCGTTCAAATCTTCACCAAGGTTGGCCATAGAATCCCTGTCCAAATGTCTGGAGACAGGGAGTGGCTGGATGGGGGGGAATAAGCTGAAGCTGAACCCTGACAAGACCGAGGTACTTTTGGTGGGAGACAAGAGGAGGTTGGGGGATGTCGACCTGGTGTTGAATGGGGTACGGCTACCCTTGAAAGAACAGGTCCGCAGCCTGGGGGTCATTTTAGATGCCCAGCTGTCCATGGAGGCTCAGGTGTCAGTTGTGAGCCAGGCAGCGCTGTACCAACTCCATCTGATATGGTGGCTGCACCCTACCTTCCCGACTATCTGCTCCCATCGGTAGTACATGCTCTGGTCTCCTCTCATCTAGACTACTGTAATGCGTTGTACATGGGGTTAAACTTGAAGACGATTCGGAAGCTGCAGCTGATGCAGAATGTGGTGGCTCGCCTGATTAAAGGCAGCCACTGGTGTGATCACATTACTCCGGTGCTAAAGGAGTTGCACTGGTTACCAGTTGTTTTCCGGGCCAGATTCAAGGTGTTGGTTCAGACGTTTAAAACCCTATATGGTTCCAGCCCAGCCTATCTCAAGGAGCACCTCCAGCAACAGCAGACAGGCTGCTCAACAAGATCAGGCTGCTTGGATGGCCTTCTCTCTGTCCCATCAGCCAGGTCAGCTAGGCTGGTGAGGATGAGGGAGAGGGCCTTCTCTGTGGTGGCCCCCACTCTGTGGAACTCTGTCCCTAGGGAACTCTGCCATGCCCCCTCTTTAATGAGCTTCCACCAAGCACTGAAAACATGGTTGTTCAGGCAGGCATGGTGGGTTAGGGTATTTTTAGAAATACGATGTTTTAATGTGAAATTTTATTGTTTTAAACTGTTGTACTATTGTACATCACCCAGAGTGGCCGGGTGACTGGCCAGATGGGCAATTAAGAAATGTAATAGATAGATAGATAGATAGATAGATAGATAGATAGATAGATAGATAGATAGATAGATAGTAGTCCATCTTTGTGGGAGATGTTGGTGTATATATTTGCAAACCTTTAAGGTGCCACAAAAGTCTTGGTTGATTTTGAGGAGACAATGGTGAAGTCAGCTTTGCCTCTGTAATGGGAATTCACTGAAAATCAAGTCCTCTTTAGCAGCTATCTCTGCAGAGCCAGTGGCCGCACCAGATGTTCCGCTGCCACCCCCCAGAATGAGAGATCCCACAGGAGCCTAAATGCTGCCCTTTGAGGGGTCCTTCCTTTATGAGGAAGAATGCCTGTACATTTTGGGGCCTGGGCAGTTCTCAGGAGAGGGTGCCAAACCGATCTCTCATTCTGGGAGCCCTCCCAGGGTGAGAAATTAGGCCAGTGGCCTCTCCAGAGAACTTACCTGCCCGATCTCTTGCTGCACCCTCTCTTAAAGGGAGAGGTTGGGCAGGTAGCCTCTCTGAAGAACCCACCCGTCTGATGTCTCACTTCAGGAGAGGACAAAGTATGAGAGATGGGAGGGGGGCTGCTGCTCCAAGGAGCCCAGCTCTCCTGCTGTGGCATTTGCCACAGTGAGCGAGTGGGGCTGCAGCAGCAGTGCCCACAGGGGCCTTTCATGGGATGGCGGGGAGCACGTTCCATCACATCTCCCAATCTGCCACCTGAGCTGAGGATTCACCTTGCCTCATGGGGGGACTCGCCCTGTGCCGGGTCAAACAGCAACTTATTTGTTTCTCTTTTTTATCTGTTGCTGGGGCTATCTTGAAGGCGGGCTGCAGGAATTGGGGAGGTTTAATCCAGTTATGATTTTACACATAATCCTTACACATACACTCACACACACAACTATATGGCTTGGAGAAAAATTGGCACCAGTTAAGGTCTTTTTGGAAGCCCTATAGCCATGCTGTTATTCAGTCATTAAGTCGTGTCCGACTCTTTGTGACCCCATGGTCCATAGCACGCCAGGCCTTCCTGTCCTCTGCTCTCTCCCGGAGTGTGCTCAAGTTCATATTCATTGCATCGTTGATGCCATCTACCCAAAATATTTGAGCTTCAGCTTCAGTATCTGTCCTTCCAATGAGCACTCAGGGTTGATTCCCTTTAGGATGGACTGATTTGACCTCCTTGCAGTCCAGGGGACTTGTAAGAGTCTTCTCCAGCACCACAGTTTGAAAGCATCAATTCTTCGGCGCTCAGCCTCCCTTATAGTCCAGCTCTCACAGCCATATGTTACTACTGGGAAAACCATAGCTTTGATTAGACGGATCTTTGTCAGCAAGGTGATGTCTCTGCTTCTTACTATGCTGTCTAGGTTGGCCATAGCTTTCCTCCCAAGGAGCAAGCGTCTTTTAATTTCATGGCTACAGTCACCGTCTGCGGTGATCTTGGAGCCCAAGAAAATAAAATCTGTCACTGCTTCCATTTCTTCCCCTTCTATATGCCAGGAAGTGATGGTGCCAGATGCCATGATCTTCGTTTTTTTAATGTTGAGTTTCAAACCATCTTTTGCACTCTCCTATTTCATCCTCAACAAGAGGCTCTTTAGATCCTCTTCGCTTTCTGCCATTAGGGTGGTATCATCTGTGTATCTGAGGTTGTTGATAATTCTCCCAGCAATCTTAATTCCGACCTGTGATTCATCCAACCCGGCATTTCTCATGATGTACTCTGCATACAAGTTAAATAAGCAGGGTGACAATATGCATCCTTGTTGTACTCCTTTCCCAATTTTGAACCAATCGATTGTTCCATGTCCAGTTCTTACTGTTGCTTCTTGACCCTCGTACAGGTTTCTCAGGGGACAGGTAAGGTGGTCTGGTACTCCCATCTCTTTAAGAATTCGCCAGAGTTTGTTGTGATCCACACAATCAAAGGCTTTAGCGTAGTCAATGAAGCAGAAATAGACGTTTTTCTGGAATTCTCTTGCTTTCTCCACGATCCAGCGAATGTTGGTGATTTGATCTCTAGTTCCTCTGCCTCTTCAAAACCCCGCTTGTACTTCCAGTAGTTCTCGATTCACATACTGCTGAAGCCTAGCTTGTAGGATTTTGAGCATCACCTTGCTGGCATGTGAAATGAGCGCAATTGTACGGTAGTTTGAACACTCTTTGGCATTGCCCTTCTTTGGAATTGGAATGTAAGCTGACCTTTTCCAGTCTTGTGGCCACTGTTGAGTGTTTCAAATGTGTTGGCATATTGAGTGCAGCACTTTAACAGCATCATCTTTTAGGATTTTAAATAGCTCAGCTGGAATACTGTCATCTCCGCTAGCTTTGTTGTTAGTAATGCTTCCTAAGGCCCACTTGACTTCACTCTCGAGGATCTCCGGCTCAAGTTCAGTGACCGCACTATCATGGCTATCAGGGACATTAAGGTCTTTCCTGTATAGTTCTTCTGTGTATTCTTTCCACCTCTTCTTAATCTCATCTGCTTCTGTTAGGTCCCTGCCTTCTTTGTCCTTTATCATGCCCATCTTTGCACAAAATGTTCCCTTGAGATCTCCGATTTTCTTGAAAAGTTCTCTAGTCTTTCCCATTCTATTGTTTTCCTCAATTTCTTTGCATTGTTCATTTAAGAAGGCCTTCTTGTTTCTCCTTGCTATTCTCTGGAACTCTGCATTCAGTTGGATATGTCTTCCCCTTCTCCCTTGCTTTTCGCTTCCCTTCCTTCCTCAGCTACTTGTAAAGCCTCATCAGACAGCCACTTGGCTTTCTCGCATTTCTTTTTCTTTGGGATGGATTGAGTTGCTGCCTTCTGAACAATGTTATGGACCTCCATCCATAGTTCCTCAGGCACTCTGTCTATGAGGTCTAATCCCTTCAATCTATTCCTCACCTTCACTGTGTATTCATAAGGGATATGATTTAGGTCATACCTGAATGGTTTAGTGGTTTTCCTTATGTTCTTCAATTTAAGCCGGAATTTTGCAACAAGAAGCTCATGATCTGAGCCACAGTCAGCTCCAGGTCTTGTTTTTTACTGACTGTATAGACCTTCTCCATCTTTGGCTGCAAAGGACATAATCAATCTGATTTCGATAGTGACCATCTGGCTATGTCCATGTGTAGAGTTGCCTCTTGTGCTGTTGGAAAAGAGTGTTTGCTATGATCAGCACGTTCTCTTGGCAAAACGGTATTAGCCTTTGTCTTGCTTCATTCTGTACACCAAGGCTATGCTTGCCTGTTATCCTGGTGATTTCTTGACATCCTACTTTAGCATTCCAATCCCCTATGATGAAGAGGACATCTTTTTTTGGTGTTAGTTCTAGTGTTGTAGGTCTTCATAGAACCAATCAACCTCAGCTTCTTCGGCCTCAGTGGTTGGGGCATAGACTTGAATTAATGTAATGTTGAATGGTTTGCCAGTTCTCAGTAAAATTATATCTGAAGAGGGAACGCTTAAACCGCCACTTCCTGTGCACTGAGATCCCAATAAAAATCAGACCCCAACTGTCAAAAAAATTAAAAATCAAGACATAGTTGCTAGCTATGTCTTTAAACATAGCTTTACCTTCCCTGTCTGTCAACAATTGCCCCATTTATCCAGTGACAGAGCGAGGGCTCAAACACTAGAGAAGACATGAGAATCAGCCCTTGAAGGGGGTTACATACGAGAGGGCAACAGCTCTGCCCCTCCTTTACAATGTTATCTTTGCCTGCAGATCATGTATTTCTTTCTTTTCAGTGCTAATATGTATTTGTCGCTTATACAGCAATACTAAAAACCTGCAAATTGAACAATGGTGACTGCTGGCACTTCTGCAAACTTGTAGAAAATAATGTTCAGTGCTCCTGTGCTGATGGGTATATTCTGGCAAACAATGGAGAATCCTGCGTTTCTACAGGTATAAATGCTTGTGCTCCCTGGAAGCAACACAAGTTACATTTTATATTGCTTTTAACAAAACTTGCCCATATTTATTACTTTGCATGTATTGCTTGATTTAATGCAGCTGAGATGTAGTTTATTTCTATTTAGATGCATACATTCCAGTTTGATTTAAGGGTCCGACAAAGAGAATTTCTGAATTAAAAGGCACTTGATTTGACCATTTGAGCTGAAGATCCTTTTGGTAGATTATTTCATTTTGATGGGGGGGGGGGTGACATAGGGTTGCATCCAACAATGTCCATGGGGCAAGGTAACAGACACCATTGGTGGAGAAGTTTTCCCTCTTTCTCCCCTCCCCGTGTAGCCTCCTGCATGTCTCCCAGATCTGCTCTGGAGAGTTGGAGGGACCTTGGAGAGCAGATTTTCAGATTGCAAGGAGGCAAGGGAGAGGAGACAAAGGGGATGTTCTGTTGAGCCAGTGGAAGTCTGCTTGTATGATATTGGATATCTTTACTGTTTTCTTAATTTCATCAAATGTAAAAGTTTCAATAAAGAGAACAAATAAATAGTCAGATATTTACAGTGCACTACTATATATGTTTAAAAGTAAGTGCTGTTGAACTCAGTGAAACTTACTCCCACAAAGTAAGTGTGTTTAGGACTGCAGCCTTGACTGGTTACTCATATCTGTAAATGTAAATGACACACCTCTTCACTAATACACACACGCACACCTCCTTTACTGGTTTCACCTTGATTCTCTGGTCCACAGTTTGTTCCCAGCCTCAAAACCGTCTTGCTGATTCTCCAAGAAAAAAACAACAATAATGGGGGGAATATATTAATCCAGTTATCCTTTTGTTGATCAATATATTTACCCTCTTTTTTCCCTCTTGGTGGCTTATTTTTGGGGAACCCATGTTGCTGGATTTTGCTTGCTGATTCTTAGCCTGCTTTATCTTCTAACTCCCTTCGTCCAAGACAAGGGAAAAAAAATACTTTAGCCATGCATGTGTAAATTGGAAAGGCATAATTTGTCTTAGCTGTGCCACTCAATTTTAACCGCTTGATTATGGTTTTGCAGATGAGTTTCCATGTGGTAAAACTAAAAGCACAAGGACAAAGAGAGAAGCAAATTCACTTGGGCACATTTTCAGTCCTTCTTCCTATGATGATGAAATTCCTGAAGACTTTTTTTATGACGATATCCAGAATGTCACTAGTGCTAGTGACCACCTAGAGCCCCAGGATGAAATATTGAACAAAAAGGAACAAGTTGACCCTGATTCAGACCGTGATACCAGAATAGTTAATGGAACAGACTGCAAATTCGGTGAATGTCCATGGCAGGTAAATTAGTTTCCTTTGCACCTTGTAATGTCACTGGATATATATCCAGTATTTGTTTAACAATTAACATTGTTTTTAACTGCTCCCTTACTTCTACAACCTTTGTATAGAATATGTCACATACCTACCTGTTGGCAGAATTGAATGGCCAGAGAAGGAGACATTACAAAATAATAGTAATCTATTATTTACTATGATAAAATGTGTCTTTCAAGAAAAATGCTTACTCGTACAAACCTGTGTGCATGAATGCTTCTCTTTTCAGGCGCTTCTACTCAATGATGAAGGAGAAGGGTTTTGTGGGGGAACAATTTTGAGCCAAATATATGTGCTTAGCGCAGCTCACTGTATGAATGAAACAAAATTTCTTACAGTTCTTGTAGGTGGGTATTTTCAATTTTTATAATTTATATTAAAAACTATTTAACTACATAGATAGTTTTGTTAGGTGAGCTACACGGAAACAGTCAGGAATTGTTTTTACCATTGTCTCTTTTTTATCCTAAAAATATTGGCAGTTGCATCTTACATGTATAGGGACAGTGCACATTATCAAACAAGCCACCGTGGCTGAAATAAAGCAATCAAATTAAGAGTGACACAGTTTGCACAATATCAGGGGCTTAATGTGATTGTGCAAACCGTGTCACTCTTAATCTCTCACCCATATTCGCGTTTTTTAAACTTGGTGTGTGAAGGTACATCACGGATCTCCTGTGAGATTTTTTTAAAAGTAATGGCAGCGGTGAGGTGGCTGAATCAGACGGTAACTGTGTCACTGGAGGGCGATGGAGTTTAACCTGTTCTCCAGTGTGCCAATTATAAGCACCCTCTTGAAATTTCCCTGTGAAGGGAAACTTTATTGTACCTTTATGCATTGCCCCATGGGGCAAACAGCAGCTTCGGAGGAGCAATTTTACTGGGGAAAACAGCACAGGGGGAAAAGAATGATATCCCTCCCACAATGCCATGCCCCCAATCCAATTCAAGGGATGCCCTCAAGTGCATTGCCAATCATGAATTTACCAGCGTTGTGTATAGTTTGGCTCTATGATTCACTACACAATTTTTTCTTAAAGAATTGAATCCATTTTCCAGATACAAAGATAGCCAGACATACAATTCTGAACATGCTTTTAGAGTTGCCACCTTCTTTACATCAAGACCTTTGTGCTTTTTCCCAGCCACAGGCAGACATTCATGAGGTGTAGCTTTTCTGGACTTAAGTAGACACTGCATTAATGACATAGCATGCAGCTGATACAATCTTGTTTATCTTCGTGTAAGTGCATGGGGACTCGATCTAGATCAGGATTACTGCACATAGGCAGGGGAGGTTTAAACCCGCTACCCAGCCAATTTATCCCCCAAATTGGCACTAATGGAGTTTCCCTCTCCCTTCCTAATTTTCACAGGAGGCATGAATTTGGGGAATGACAATGAGCCTTCCAGCTTCAGCGCTTCTATCCTAGTTTCCTATTATGTCCGAACAAGGAAACTATAGTTTAATTTCAGCTTACTGAACAGGATATGAAAACAGGATCAAATTGATAAATAGATATGAACAATGTATTGGCCCAGCATATTATGTATCACATAATAATAACATTGTATTGGTCTCCCACAGGGGAACTGGACACAACAGCAAAATCAACAGGAACACTTCACACTGTGGATAAAGTATATGTACATCATAAATTCGTACGGGAAACGTATGACTATGATATAGCCCTCATAAAGTTAAGGGACCCTATCCAGTTTTCTGAGAATGTGATCCCTGCTTGCCTTCCCACTCCAGACTTTGCTAACCAGATTCTAATGACACAAGACCTGGGTATTGTTAGTGGTTTTGGGCGCATTGTTGAAGGAGGCCGCGTATCCACCACACTTAAAGTAGTTAAACTGCCGTATGTGGATAGGTATATCTGCAAGCTGTCGAGTAATTTCCCAATCACTGAAAATATGTTCTGTGCGGGCTATAATACTGCAGCTCAAGACGCATGCCAGGGAGACAGTGGAGGCCCTCATGTAACTAAATACAAGGACACACACTTTGTTACTGGTGTGATCAGCTGGGGAGAAGGGTGCGCAAAGGAAGGAAAATTTGGAGTTTATACAAGGGTGTCCAAATTCATAGGCTGGATCAGGAGAATAATGCGCCAAAAGTCACAACAGAATAATGTGCCCAAAGCCACAACAGAATAATGAGCCAACAGCCACCAAAAAAATCAAGCATGAGCAGATCTGCTAATACGTCCAAATCATTGAATGGCATATTTTATTCAGACATCTCATTGGTAAATTAAATAAACCATTCTGTTTTGAATGTCCAGTATATTAATTGGATAGCCCAATCCTTCAACATTTCAAAGCCACTGCCACTTCTATGTGCAGAGTTAACTTTGCAGAGTTAACTTAACCTAGCTTGCCCATCCATCTGAGGGCATCCTGCTCTAGCATAAATCCCACCAATGTCTGTACAGCTTAGACTGGGGCAAAGTTCTTCATTTCAACTCTTTTATCATTTGGATTCATAAGGTCCAGAATGGGAACTTTAATCCTTAAGGCCACAGCAATAGGATCCCAGTAAAAGGTGACCTTCCTCCCTTTGTAACACAATCACACACCAATAATATTCAGCCACCAAGAGAGAGATTCAGTCAGTACACTTTTTAAAAATCTGATATCATTAACCAAGGCAAGCATGTCCATATCTGAAACTATGTTCTATTTGAAAGGTGTAAAGCTTTTTGGATTTGTGATTTAAATAATGAAAGGCAGTTTTCTTTAAAGAAGAAAAAAGCTACCTGCATTTGAACAGGCACCATTGCTGAAAATCATAAGATCATGCTAACGTCAGTTAACATTCCCAGTGTATACATTTCAAATTTATAATTTACATTTCACGTCTTCAAAACTTTAGTATATGTTCCCCTAGTTTCGTATTTCGTGTCAGCACAATTAGTGATTTTAATATTGGGGGGCAAGAACCAGGCTCTCTTCACACCTTGGTTTTTTAGCACGATCGTTCTTCTTTAATCACTGGTTTTTGAAGGAGACTTAGATGACGCCGCTGCTCTCCTGCTGCTGTCTCACAACTTCCCTCTTCCTGTGTTATCTGAGAACGGGGAAAACCCAGCATTTTCTGTGCTTGCGATTGAAATCGCCATTTCCCCCCTGTGCATTTCCCCTTTAGTGCTCTGTCCCGCTTTGTGTGGGCGTGAGCTAGGGGGTGTTGCTGGGCGGTGTTGAATAACATTGTCATGATAACAAATGGGGGGGGGACAGGTCCCTGACCGCGCTTCCAGTAACCATTTCCACTTCTCTCCCATCCCACTACGGGCGCTGCACGCGCATCACTGTTTACTCCAGAGGTGCACTGTATCTGTGCCCTCCCAGCCCGGTTTCGTCAATGGTTGCTGCTGCTGCTGCACCTCCTCCTCCAAACAACCTCAACGGCAGGGGCATCTCCTGGTGATTCGAGGACACTCTCGACCTTTTGGAAATCTGCAGCGAGAGCAAAATTCAGGAACAGCTGAGGAGCAGCCACCGGCGGGGGTGGGGGGGAGAAAGCCAGCCACTATCTCCTCACCTAGCCCACCTTACAGTGGTGTTGGGTAGCCAGAATTAGGGTACAGAGCAAAAACAGGGGAGGGGAGAAGCCAGTTGATGGGGGAAGAGCAACAACAGTGCAGGGGAGGGGGAGGCAGCCACTATCTCTTCTCCTAGCACACCTTACAGGGTTGTTGGGTAGCCAGAATAAGGAGGAGGGGAAGCAACAACAGTGCATGGGGCGGGTGGGAACAAGCCAGTGGATGGGAAGGCATAATAAGAGGGGAGAGCAGCCACCGCTGGTGACAGATAAGGAAGGAGGGGATGCAGGAAGAAAGGAAGGCAGGAGGGATAGGCGGAGCATCAAACATATTGCAGGAACCAAGGATTAGTGTGGGGGAGGCAAGGGGCCAGCAGCCACTTTCTGTCCTGATTTTTCCATGCAGCTCCACCCAACCATGAAAAGGAATACAGCAGAGGGAGGCGCTATGAGAGATGCCTGTATACAGGCCAGTCAAAATCCCGGAAAGTATCAGGAATCAAAAGGAACGGTTTGTGGTGGAATAAAATGCCAGGTGTGAAGAGAGCCCCAGCCCCAGCCAAGCATGTAGAATCTTACTGATTTTCACTATGAGCTAAGAACATGCTTAAATTTTCCACTGAAATCAGTGGGGCTTAAAAATATCTAATATTCCAGTGGGAAATGCCTCCATGCCAGCAGTAGAGATGGTGACCACGCAGCCTTCGTATAATGGAATCAATTAAAGTACTTAAAAGCAAAATGATTGGCAGGGTATTATTGCCAATACCTTATTGGCAGGGTATTGCTGGAGGAGGAGGTCTGCCTCCTAGTCACCATTTAATTTCTTTGATGCTAGCTGAGTGCTCCTATGCTGAAGTGATACAGCACATGCTGCTCAGACTCTAGATTTAACAAAAGAAGAACTATTGTGGTAATGCTCATCACCACTGATACTACAGGCAATAACCAATATCTGCCATTCTGTATGGCAATTATAATAACAATTGATGCGCTATTTGGAGAAGATTGATATCCCTGTGATGGGATCTATGCATGTTCAGGCCAGTCCTGCACATGTTTTCTCAGGAGATAAATTCCACTGGGTTTAGTGGGATTTACTCCTAGGTAAGTGTGCATAGGATTGCGGCCCTCATGTGCGAAAAGTAGATTCTGGTATCAAGCTTTTCTGTGCTAATTGGCCCAAAGTGAAGTCAAGGCCACTTCACACAACCAATGTAATATAGTAGTAACGGTGGTGTGATGTAATGAAGTCACTGCAGTTCACTTTTTCACCACTGTCTTGTGAATGTGTGGTGCAGCTCACCACCCTCTGATCAGACACGCATTGTGAAGGAAGTGAGAACTTCACTTCTCCGAGCATTCACAAACATGTGAATGGTCACTATGCCCCCAGCCAGCAAACAGTTTTCCCGGATGGCCACTGTGGGGATAGAATGAGGGTAAGGTTGCAAATCCCCGTGATTCAAAGGGGGTTGACAATATAAATAAATCATCCAAACAGTTACATGATGGTTCTGGAAGAACCTGATGAATGACTCATATATCTTATGTCTCTTCTTTTGCAAATGCTTTGACATTTTTCTGCTTTTCATATTCTGATTTGCACCATATGCAATAATAAAAATGTATTAAACTTTGGAAGATGCTATCTTATTTGTTACACCTCATCGTTCACAAATAATAAAGTACTACATGTCTTGTGGATGGAACATTTTATTAAATATCACTTGATGTCAAAACTAAACATTCTAAGAAAGATCAGGGTCTATGTCAGGGATGGGGAACCTGGTTGTCCTCCAGATGATGTTGGACTACAACTTCCCCCATCCCTGACCATAGGCCATGGTGTCCCAATGGAAACAGGAATGAAAGAGTTACATATGAAGCCATTCATACATTGAGTTAATAATTAATACAAATATGCTGACAAAGTTTAGACACGCAAGAACAGAAGAAATCAATTCAGCACACTTCGGGCAGTATCCAGTACTCCCACTGTGTTCCCACTCATTCTGTTGCACCAGCAGGACCCCCACCCCACCCCCAGCACAACCAGGAGTGTTTGCACATCCTAAAGTAACGCCACAAATGAGCGAAAATGCTCTTTTCTGTATTGGGACAGGTCAGCAAGCTCCCTTTTGCAAGTGCCACAGACCTGTCCTATTCCAGAAATGAGTCTTTCTGCTCATTTCTGGTTGCTTTAAGAACCACTAGCTCCTTGTTGCGTGAGTGGTGGGCCCTGCTGGCACACGGACAGCACAGGATATTGCCCATTAACTGTGCAGACACTGACCTTTAATTTAGTAGTTATCAATTTACTGTTTGTAATGGATTACATTACCCAGAAGTGGACATAGACTCTATGTTATCATTTTACTTTCACTGAAGCTTGTATCAAAATGTTTAACTTCTGGATGTGAAGAAATAGGATTCTATCCAATCCTTCAGTGGGTCTTCTTAGTGCTGTGCCAAAAATTTATCCCACATTTTTTTCAACCATTCTCATTCAATTTGATAGAAAAGAAATTGCTTTCAAAAAGAAAATCAAAGGAGGAGAAATTTCAGAGAAAATCTCATGGGTTGGGTTTGGGGTTCTTGTGCTTTCCTTACTTATGAGGTGGCTGTGAATGAGTGTCCTGTCTGTCATTGTACAGTAATCTCTGTGGTAGCCTGTAGCCTCCTTGGCTTCCCACACTTCAGTTAAAGCCATCATGAGGAAGACATCGTGACTCAATTCCTCCAATGGGATTTTTTCAGTTCAGAAAGTACAGGTGGCCTGGGAGGCTGCAGAGCAATGGAAAGATGTGTAATAGAGAGAGAAAACACCCACAGCACCCTCAGCCACCTCGGTAAGCTCAAAAATACCAGCAAAAGAAATTCAAAATTCTGCCTCAAAAAAGTGGAAGCCTCAACACAGTTGCAATAAACCAAAAACCCTTTGGGAAAAAGGAAGAACCTGTGCTACAACCCCTGCCAATAGTGAGCTCTATCTGTGAGAAATTGTTGAAGAATTTCTCCTCCCCTAGGAGAAATTCAGTGAAATTATGTTCCCCCACCCCTGCATTTCTCTGCCCACAAATAAGCTGGAGAATTTTGAGAGGCCATTTGTGCACATCTCTAGTTATTCTAAAGGAGTACAGCTCTCCACACCCCCATTTTGGCTAAGCCTACGTAGCACAATATTAAAGAAATAGTAGGAGCTTTCTGCTGAGTCAGATGTTCCAACACCTGTATTGCTCAAAAAGTTGCTCAGCATTCCATTGCACAGCAAAGTTGCTCCGTTAGCTGCCATATCCATTGGTGTGTACATTACCAAAGATGCTGTGCTGATAGACACTAAGCTTTTCCACCCGGGGCTGTTAATCACGTGATAATTCATTTCATCTACTTTCGGTTTCGTTGCAGAACTGAGAGCTGAGCACTACACGAGAATCATTTCCTTTTCTGCTTTTCCACTACATAACTTCTAGGTGGCACTGTGGTATAGCGTAATAGCACAAATACACAAGAGGAAGTCACATTTTCTTTTGCTTTCACAATTAAATATCATATTTTCCTGTTCCAAAAAAAGACTTTCTGAAAGTGCTGATTAGACATAGAAATGAAACTGGAGGAGCATGACAACGTCTAAAGAACCCATAAACTACCATGAGTAAGGGAACAATGAGCGCACAATAAATGCCTTGTGTAGAAAAGCTCAGTGTGATGGGGAAGGTCTGGGACCAGTTCATCTGTGAACCATTCTAAATGCATTTTGGCCACTACAGAGCAAAGTGTTTTATGCTTTCAATGGTGGTCCAGTGCAGTGACAGCATGATAACATTATCAGGCAGGTGTGTCACCTGAGCTAACGGAAAGGAAGAGCTAAATACAACCATTACATTAATAGGCTCCATGCTAATGCAAGATAAATTATGTGTAAATTAAGGGGGTGGTAAACATTACCCAGTACACTCTGTGGTTGTGCTGACCTTAAGTTGTCACACATTTTTATGTCTTAAAAAAACAACAACCATGTGATTCAAACCACAACGGCCAGCCAAATGTGCTATGGCTACTGGAAGGAAATAATAGGCTAGCTTTCCCCAACCTAGAGCACGCCAGATGTTTTAGACTATGACTTCCACCATCCCTGACAATTGGCCATGGTGGCTGAAGCTGATGGGAGTTCGAGTGCAAAAGATGTGGAGGTTATCAGGTCGGGGATGACTGTGTTCTTCCTGGCCTGATAAAGATCTGTAAAACAGCCCTCCAGATAAGCTGTGTGCATGTCTGTGGCCTGTGTCTGTCAACATTCCATAACAACTAATCACGCATCCTTATAGAGATTCCCAGTGGTGGCTGGTGGCTCTGATTTCAGTGGGGCTCTGAATCCATTCTGGGTTTCAGTCAGAACCAGCCAGAACTCTAAAGGAGCTATGCAAATAGCTGAACCTATTTGGAGATACACCCCACTGAAATCAGAGCCACCAGCTTCCAATGACACACCCTTTTTCTTCATATATGTGACAATACCAGGCTCAGGACAATACAGGGAGGGCAGAGACTCCAAGACATTTCTAAAAGAAACTTTAACGGTTGCCACCACCTAGCAGCTCTGAGGTTAGTAGGCCACCTCTCATAAAATAAACATAAACAAAAGCAACCCCAATAATTATGAGGAATCCAAAATACTTTTAAGAAAACATCCCACATTTAGGGATAGTGTAGCTCATGTCATATGGTAGCATAAGACAAGCAGTAGCACAAGTAGGGTAAATCTCAAGGCACACAGTTATAATACTATTAGACTGGTTTTAAGGAAATTGGAGTTTAAATGGCATTAAATAAAAAAAGTAAGTGAGCTCAAAAAATGGTAAGGTTCTTTAGCCCCTTAATTTATGATGGCTGTAGCCAGATGGGCTCCTTGGTTACAAAGAATAAAACCCTAGATTCAGCCCATCTTAAAGATAGCTACTGGCACATGTTCACACCTGCTTTCACAGTATGGCAGATATTCTATTCAATTTTTAATACTAGAAGGCATTTTTAGAAAGGAGGCAAGTTCTCACAAGCATTGAAATTTTTTGGACATCAGCTAGAGTACAAATGGCGTAAGACTCAAAGTGGACAACCAAGCGTGCTCTAGAGCACATAACTGTGGCTATTGCACAAGGTTCAGGCAGCAAAGAAGGCTTATTCTGCCGCCTCCATCGTGTCCTCAAGTAGCTGTCCAACAAAATTCTTTTGGGTGGTTCAGGGGCCGTTAACACTCTCCCCAGCAAATGGGGCCCTGGTTCCATCGAGGACCCGCTGTGACCTTTTTGCATCACACATTGAGGACAAAATCACTTGTCTCTGCAATAAACTTGACACTGTTATTAGCACAACTCCAGTTGAGGTGTCTGATGCTGCCATTTGCCCAAATTCTGTGGGATCAGTTTCAATTGCTGCAGCCTGATGATGTAGACAAGGTGCTTGCAGCAATGTGACTGACCACATGCCCTCTCGATCCTTGCCCTTCCTTGGCTAATACAAACTAGCCAAGGGGGTATGACTGGTGGGTCTCGTAAGTGGTACATGCTTCCCTGTGAGAAGGGGTGGTCCCTCCTGCCCATTAGGAGGCAGTAGTACAACCACTCCTGAAGAGGCCCACTAGATAACTACCGCCGAGTCGCAAATACCCCTTTCTTAGGAAAGGTACTTGAGAGGGTTGTGGCAGAGCAACTGGAGGTACTCTTAGAGGATACTGATTATGTAGACCCATTCCAGACTGGGTTTTGACCTGATTATGGGACTGAATTACCTTTGGTTCCCCTGATGGATGACCTTGATTAAAAGAGGGACAGGGGAAGTGCAACCCTGCTAATTCTGCTGAATCTCTCATAAGCTTTTGATACCATCAACCACGGTATACTCCTGGATCAATTCCGTGAGCTGGGCATTGGACATGCTGTGTTACTGTGGATCCAGTCTTATCTGCAGGGCCAATTTCAGACAGTAACACTGGGTGACCATCCCTTGGCGCCTTGGCAATTGAGCTTTGGGGTTCTGCAGGGTATCATCTTGTCCCCAGTGTTGTTCAACTGCTGGGAGCAGTCATTAGGGGATTTGGAGCCATCAGTATGCAGCTCCCTGTGACATCTGAATCAGCTGTGCAAATCCTGAATCAGTGCCTAAACTCAGTAATGGACTGGATGGGGACCAATAAACTGAAGCTGAATCCTGACAAGATGGAAGCCCTGGGTGTGAGATAGGCTCATTGCCTGTTCTGAATGGGGTTGCGCTCCCTCTGAAAGATCAGGCTCATAGCCTGGAGTACTCCTAGATCCATCACTGTTGCTGGAGACCCAAGGAGCTGCAGTGGGTCAGAGTGCCTTTTATCAGCTTCACCTGGTTCACCAGCTACAGCCTCTCCTGGACAGAGATATCTTTACTACAGTGGTACAGGCACTTACAGCCTCGAGACTAGATTGCTGCAACACATTCTATGTGGGGTTGCCTTTAAGGCTGCTCCAGAAGCTGGAGCTAGTGCAGAATACAGCAGCTCAGCTGTTGTCAGGATTTGCCCCTTTTCAGCATGCAGCTCATTTGCTGATGAAACACCCCTGCCTGCCTATTTGCTACCAGACCACATTTAAGGTTTTGGTACTGGAGCATAAAGCCCTAAACAACTTGGGCCCAGAATATCTGAGAGGGTGCTTCCACCCTTATCAAACAGCCCAGACACTGAGGTGATCAGAAACCATGCTCCTGGTGGTTCCACACAGACCTATGGCCCGACTGGAGTCCACCCGGAGAACAGTCTTCAGTGTGGTGTCCCCTTTCCATGGAACTCCCTGTCTCTTGAGATCAGGCAGACGCCAACACTGGACTGTTTCCAGTGCCTCCAGAAAACATCTTTATTTCAGGAAGCCCTCCTTACTGACCAGCCGCAGCTTTTATCAGTATTCTGTTTTGTTTTGTTTTAAATTAAATGTGGAGTTTTATTCTTCTATCTTTTATTGTTCACCACTCTGGAATCTGTCTAGATGTTGACAGTATATAAATGTTGCAAATAGATAAATAAAATTAATCGTTGTGGGGAAGGAAGTTGGGGGAATTCTCTGATGTTGTCATATCCTCAGAGATAGAGGACTTGTGTGAGGGAATAATGGGAGTTTGGGCAAGTTGGTTGGCCAAACTTTTGTCTAATGAGCCTGTGTAGTGTTCATAATGAAGATCAGAATCACTTTCCAAAAGAGAAGATGAGTTGTTTTCACCAACAAAGGGAGCGATCCTATGTGGACCACCTATCCAGTGCAGGGTGGGAGGAGTGGTGAGGAGCGGATCTCCTCACTCCCCTCACCCTGCTTTCATGGCTAGACAGCTGACTTCGGCTGTCTAGGGGTGGGAAGCAGTGGCTGGACAACACATAGGATGTGTCGTAGTGGAATTTCTGACCTCCCTGTCGCGGCCTTGCCCTGGGAACTCCCCATTTTCCCCACTCTGCACTGCTCTTGTTATAGAAATTTCAGTTGTAGTATGTCTGTTATCACATGATTTTATAAGCTAGGTTATGTCTATTTTACCTCAGTGTGAGACTGCCATGCTAAACAAAGACACAGCGCCTTATCAGAGACTCAGGAATGCCAAGAATGTGTTTACTAGAGTACAAGGCTACCTCTCTGCGCATGCCTGGATATGTCAAAGGTGCTGCCTGTCTTCTGTTTCCCTCTCAGCTAGACAAAGAGATTAGTACAGCGCAAGCGTAAGACAGCCCCCAAAGGTCTTGCCTATATAAACTTTTGGATCACATCACTTGATTGTAACCTTTGTTGGAGCGTTAGCCCCAAGGGTTGCCTTATTCTGCAGAATAAAATCATGTTGGACCAGATCTCTGCCTCCTCTCATTCTTGGTAAACAAATTGGAAAGTCTACCAGGGAAAAGAACACAATTTTTGTAACACTCTTATGAACACGGAGCGTGGGGCTGATCCTCATGGCCTACGAGGCAGCGCAGGAGGGGGTGGGGGTTGGTTCTCCAGGAACCAACCTTGGAAAGCAGGCTCTGAGGTCAGTTCCTGGGAACTGACTTATCCTATGGCCATCTAGTCATAGGATTGTGCCCTAAATCACTATAGAATAAAGAGTTGGTTGTCTTTACCTTACCTCTTTGATACAGCAATTGTTTAACCAGCCAATTTTAAAAAAGAAGACATTTCCAGTTGTTGACTTTAGGTGTGGTCATTGCCCTTCCATTTTCATACTTTAAACTTTACTCCTGGACTTTAAACTTTATACATTTAGTAACTTCAGTAAAAAGCAACCACTACGCAGGCAAAAAGGCATCTAACAATTCCAAGGGAACAAAAATAAGAACTCACAACTGGAAAACATGGTTTCTCTTGTTTGTATGTGTATTTCATGAGGCAGAGCTGACAGGTATGGTGTTTTGTCTATTATGGTATTATGGTGACTTTATGCTGATTCTCCCCCCCCCAAAAAAAAGGGACATGGCATGGGTGCATTAACTGTTTTTTATTAATCTGTACCTTGGAGAGTAATAAGCCAATTTCCTTTCTCAAGATCTTTCATTAAGATATAGTTGAAAACTGAGCTTGTGTGTCCCACAAAGGTAGGATTTTGTCTTTTTCACAGATTTAGCTTACTTCAGTGTAAATATTCGAGAGTGAAAAATAAATCAGAAAAGAAAGAGGTGTCATCACTAAACAATTACTAGAGTCTTTTAAGAGACTTATTTGTTAAGAGACCAGACATTAAAAGCCTAAAATACTCCTATTTGCATCAAAGTAAAATCATTTGATATGAAGACATTCTTGTTTGCTACCTGTCATCATAGTGGATGTTTTAAAAAGGAATACATGTCCACAACTCTCACTTTTCAAATGTATTTGATATAGGTATAGACCTGTTTTTAAGAGTATAGTCCTTATTGTTTTTTAAAAGAAGATTTAACTAAGAAATTGCACATGGTCCAGATAGTACTTTTTCTGTTGATCATACTCTAGGAATGTATACATGACATGGTCATTTCTCCTCCTCCTTCTCTGTGTTTTTGTGTGTGGGTCTGATGATAATGAAAAGTGGATGGCTTCATATGTGATTTTTTTCTACAAAGAGATTATTTCAAGGGAGGAAAAACATCTACAGGGTCACCTAGGGCAGTTCCTTGTGACAGAAGCTGCCATATTTACCATTCATGTTCTGTTCACATATAAAACTGACGGGTTGACAAGCAAGAGGAAAAAAGATCTGCCCCTTGTTTACAATTTTATCTCTTTCTTCAGGTGATGGATTTATTTCCTTTGAATGTTCATATGAATTTGTCTTTTATGCAGCCATACAAAAATCTTGCCAGGTGGACAATGGTGGCTGTTCGCACTTCTGCAGACATGAAGATGATAGTGCCATATGGTCTTGCGCTGATGGGTATACCCTGGGGGAAGATGGAGCATCCTGCATTGCTACAGGTGTGGAACCTTGTGATCAGTTGAGGAGACTTGTTACAAGTTAAAGGCTGATCCAGAGTAACCCTTCCAAAAAGGGAGCCCATTCACAAAAGGGGGAGCTGTTTATCGCCAGTCTCCCCTGCAGCTTCCCATGCCACATCCAGTGGTGCCCTCCAACCTTTTCCCGTAAATATGACTAAGGGCTTCTCCACATGGGGCTTCTGCAATCGAGGTTGGTTATTCACAGAAGTTTGTGGGTCTTTCACATGATGTTGTCATCCTCCAGGGCCTCCCCCACTCTTTGTAACCATTATTGTGGGCTTTTTCATAATGAGGAAAGTCTAGTATTTCTCTCTGTCCTGCTATTTCCCAGCATAGATGCCTCATGAAAATGCGCTATTCCACTGTACTGCAGCACCATCTAGTAGTTGTATAATGAAACATATAGAACTTGCCAAGAAAGAAAATCCTTGAAAAACTGTCCGTGTCAGCTCATGTAAAGGAGCTGATCTTAATCCCGCAAAGAATCCGGAAGCAGAAGCCCTGGTAAGGGTACAGTATTTTACCCTTGTGTAGAGAAGCCTTAAATCTGGATCAAACCCAGTAACTACATTTTCAAAATGATCTAGCCATGTGCCTGTATACATTACAAAAGCATATTCGTAAAGGATTACTTTTTCTTTCCTGAACACAAGTTGCTGTGGTTGTGCCAATTCATTAATCAATCAATCAGTTAAAATGCTGCCAATGTTTTAACAGAAGATTATCCATGTGGTGCAATTAAAAAGACAAAGACAAAGAGGGAAGCAATTGTACTGGACTATAACAGCAGTACTCCCATTGACTATGCAGAAATACCTGATTATGATTCCCAGGACCCCACTGCTGCTACATCACACAACAGGACAGAAACAATAATTGGTGTAGAGAGTTGTAACTTGGGTGAATGTCCATGGCAGATAAATGTGTTAATTGTATATCTAGTAATGTCATGGGTTATTTTCCATCCAGTATTTCACAATAACATTATTTTTAATTTGTTTCCCTTACTTGACTCAAAGTGGCAAGTCCTTAATGTGGTGATCAAAAATAGAACTCTGTTACAGTGTGGTATTTTATACGCTCAATGCATTCCAATGAATAGGCTTCTTAAGGATCAGGGACAAAGTGAGGGTAGAGGAACCACAGATACATCTAAATGCTTTTAAAGACAGAAGACATACATGGCAGTAAGGATAAGGCCCCACTCCCTAATCCTTGCAGATGCTGGCCCCACCTTCTAGGTCTCTGACCTTCCTGTTTTAAGCTGGGAGTACTGCATGGGACTTCTGCTTACATTTAGTTTAATGCAAGTAGAACCTTTTGTGTGATCGGGAACTCTGATAAAGCAGGTTTCCTGGCCATGTTGAGGCTTCTACCCACGTACAAACAAACCCAAGCACATGCCCCTTTAGACTTCCTGACTCAAAACTGGGAGGTCCAGGCTGGCGTGTGCACCCTTTCTCTCTTACACATGATTACACAATCTTAATTCTGACCTGTGATTCATCCAACCCGGCATTTCTCATGATGTACTCTGCATATAAGTTAAATAAGCAGGGTGACAATATGCAGCCTTGTCGTACTCCTTTCCCAATTTTGAACCACTCAGTTGTTCCATGTCTGGTTCTTACTGTTGCTTCTTGACCCTCGTACAGGTTTCTCAGGAGACAGGTAAGGTGGTCTGGTACTCCCATCACTTTAAGAATTTGCCAGAGTTTGTTGTGATCCACACAATCAAAGGCTATAGCATAGTCAATGAAGCAGAAATAGACGTTTTTCTGGAATTCTCTTGCTTTCTCCATGATCCAGCGAATGTTGGCGATTTGATCTCTAGTTCCTCTGCCTCTTCGAAACCCTGCTTGTACTGCCGGTAGTTCTTGGTTCGCATACTGCTGAAGCCTAGCTTGTAGGATTATGAGCATCACCTTGCTGGCATGTGAAATGAGGGCAATTGTGCGATAGTTTGAACACTCTTTGGTGTTGCCCTTCTTCGGAATTGGAATGTAAGCTGACCTTTTCCAGTCTTGTGGCCACTCTTGAGTGTTCCAAATGTGTTGGCATATTGAGTGCAGCACTTTAACAGCATCATCTTTTAGGATTTTAAATAGCTCAGCTGGAATACTGTCATCTCCGCTAGCTTTGTTGTTACTAATGCTTCCTAAGGCCCACTTGACTTCACTCTCGAGGATGTCCAGCTCAAGTTCAGTGACCGCACTATCATGGCTATCAGGGACATTCAGATCTTTCCTGTATAGTTCTTCTGTGTATTCTTTCCACCTCTTCTTAATCTCATCTGCTTCTGTTAGGTCCCTGCCTTCTTTGTCCTTTATCGTGCCCGTCTTTGCACAAAACGTTCCCTTGAGATCTCCAATTTTCTTGAAGAGATCTCTAGTCTTTCCCATTCTGTTGCTTTTCTCGATTTCTTTGCATTGTTCATTTAAGAAGGCCTTCTTGTCTCTCCTTGCTATTCTCTGGAACTCTGCATTCAGTTGGATATATCTTCCCCTTCTCCCTTGCTTTTCGCTTCCCTTCCTTCCTCAGCTACTTGTAAAGCCTCATCAGACAGCCACTTGGCTTTCTTGCCTTTCTTTTTCTTTGGGATGGATTGAGTTGCTGCCTCCTGAACAATGTTATGGACCTCCGTCCATAGTTCCTCAGGCACTGTCTATCAGGTCTAATCCCTGAAATCTATTCCTCACCTTCACTGTATATTCATAAGGGATATGATTTAGGTCATACCTGTATGGTTTAGTGGTTTTCCCTACGTTCTTCAACTTAAGCCAAAATTTTGCAACAAGAAGCTCATGATTTGAGCCACAGTCAGCTCCAGGTCTTGTTTTGACTGACTGTATAGAGCTTCTCCATCTTTGGCTGCAAAGGACATAATCAATCTGATTTCGATATTGACCATCTGGTGATGTCCATGTGTAGAGTCATCTCTTGTGCTGTAGGAAAAGAGTGTTTGCTATGATCAGCGTGTTCTCTTGGCAAAACTCTATTAGCCTTTGTCCTGCTTCATTTTGTACACCAAGGCCATGCTTGCCTGTTATCCTGGTGATTTCTTGACTTCCTACTTTAGCATTCCAATCCCCTATGATGAAAAGGACATCTTTTTTTGGTGTTAGTTCTAGAAGGTGTTGTAGGTCTTCATAGAACCGATCAACCTCAGCTTCTTCAGCATCAGTGGTTGGGGCATAGACTTGAATTACTGTGATTTGAATGGTTTGCCTTGGATTCGTACTGAGATCATTCTATTGTTTTTGAGATTGTACCCCAGGGATTGTACCCCAAACTCTGGCAAATTCTTAAAGAGATGGGAGTACCAGACCACCTTACCTGTCTTCTGAGAAACCTGTATGAGGGTCAAGAAACAACAGTAAGAACCGGACATGGAACAACCGATTGGTTCAAAATTGGGAAAGGAGTATGACAAGGCTGCATATTGTCGCCCTGCTTATTTGTCTTATATGCAGAGTACATCATGAGAAACGCCGGGTTGGATGAATCACAGGTCAGAATTATGATTGCTGGGAGAATTATCAACAACCTCAGATACGCAGATGATACCACCCTAATGGCAGAAAGCAAAGAGGATCTAAAGAGCCTCTTGTTGAGGGTGAAAGTGGAGAGTGCAAAAGCTGGTTTGAAACTCAACATTAAAAAAACTACGATCATGGCATCTGGCACCATCACTTCCTGGCATATAGAAGGGGAAGAAATGGAAGCAGTGACAGATTTTACTTTCTTGGGCTCTAAGATCACCACAGACGGTGACTGTAGCCATGAAATTAAAAGACGCTTGCTCCTTGGGAGGAAAGCTATGGCCAACCTAGACAGCATAGTAAGAAGCAGAGACATCACCTTGCCGACAAAGGTCCGTCTAATCAAAGCTATGGTTTTCCCAGTAGTAATGTATGGCTGTGAGGGCTGGACTATAAGGAAGGCTGAGCACCAAAGAATTGATGCTTTTGAACTGTGGTGCTGGAGAAGACTCTTACGAGTCCCCTGGACTGCAAGGAGGTCAAATCAGTCCATCCTAAAGGAAATCAACCCTGAGTGCTCATTGGAAGGACAGATACTGAAGCTGAAGCTCCAATATTTTGGCCACCTAATGTGAAGAGAAAACTCTCTGGAAAAGACCCTGATGCTGGGAAAAACTGAAGGCAAAAGGAGAAGGGGGCGGCAGAGGATGAGATGGCTAGATAGCATCACCGATGCAATGAATATGAATTTGAGCACACTCCGGGAGAGAGCGCAGGACAAGAAGGCCTGGCGTGCTATGGTCCATGGGGTCATGAAGAGTCGGACACGACTGAACGACTGAACAACAACAACATACATGAGGCTTTTATTTTGTGCTCATGATTACTCACTCATGGTAGTCTGCAGGTCTATTACATGATGTTTTCATCCTCCAAAGCCTCTCCTGTGGTTTGCAACCATTATCGCAGGCTTTTTTTGATCAAGGAAAGCCTGGTATATCCTGAATGGTGCTATGAAATGCTCAGAGTATTTGCGCAATTCTGCTATACCACAGTGCCATCTAGTGGCTGTATAATGAAATCTATAGATTGGCAGAGAAAGAAAAAAAAACAGGGGAAAAGCACATGTAAGGAGCAGAGCTTAATCCCTCAAGAATCTGGAAGCAGAAGCCCCAGTGCAGGATTAAAACCGCATGTAGAAATGCCCTTGATCTCTGCAACAGAAAGCCACTGTGATGGAACACATCTAGTCTGAGTTATCCAATGGGTAATAAATGTGCATGTAGACTGGGTCAGATGTTATGCCCAAGGAAGTATGCATTGGATTAAAGCTTTCATGTGCTAGAACTGTATACTACTCTCTAGTTTTTCTGTATTCATTCAAATAACCTAAAATGAAATAATGTCCAGTCCACAAAGACATGTTAATGTAGTGGTGGTGATGGTGGTGCTACTGTGTTGTTCTGCTGAAGCCACCTTTTCAGCAAAGTGGTTCAGCATGCCACACATTGAAAAGATGTGCCACTTTGCCAAGAAAAGAAGAAAAGAAAAGTCAGCTGCTGTGGCTAACCTGCCACCATTCCTACTGGCTGAAGCAGAATGTGGATACCATTTGTTGATCTTTCTTTCATTTCGTAGACTATATATGCAATGCCTAGACTTGTCCTGAAATGTCAAATTTGACCTGCTAGTTTCCTAAGCTAGAAAACCGTCCTAAAGTGGGTTATTCCCTTTCATCAGCTTTGCAGCCAAGCTTCCCAAAATTAAGCAGCTACATCCTTTATCAAGCGTCTACACAATCTAGAGTTAGCAGAAGCTATGCTCCTGGGTTCCATGCTGGCTCTTCTGTGAGGAGCAGAGAGGGGCTTCAGATTGCTGATTTCCACTCCTTCTGTATACCAACAAGATATGACTTACTTGCCTACTCTGTCTGCTGGACCAAGTATATAAAGCTAAAAGAACCATTTTATTCTTTATTCCTTGTGTTTGTTAATAAATACAATTTCTTGTTAATTAAACCTGTGTGTTCTTGAAATGAGTTGGATTCAAACATAATTTATCTCACCTCACATTAATGCCATGGTCTTTTTGGCTTAGTTACTGAGAAAATGCATGCTGGAATTGGGTAGCTATGAGCTTAGAAGCTGGCAATTTTACTTGCTATTCCAGTTGGATCTGTCCCCCTGAATATATAACAATCTACCTTTTCTTTAACCTAGTATGTGGTTGTGGCTATTAGTTTTTGTGTAATTTAGGGGGATTTAATTTCAGCAGTAAAGCTGGAGCAACTAGTAATGCATCTAATGCAGTTGACCAAGTGACCCTCAGGATAAGGAGAAGGATATGAACTCTCCACAGACCTCAGGATTATTGCAAGCTAATCACATCTTGGATAGCACCAATTGTTAATTCTCAGTATGGGCAAATAATGGTGTTTCCCTGTTTACAGATGTGTACTTATGACTACTCCTATGTAATTAGCATGGGCGACTTAAGGAAAACTAGAACTTCTAGTAAGCGGTCCCAGGAATATGCTAATTCAGGGATTCTTCCAACTTCAACAAGGGACCCTACTGAACAGCTTGATTCTACAGTTGATGGCCTGTGAACCAAAAACAAAATGTATAGGCTGTGGTGCTGCTTTCATCTGCATCTGTCATATGGAAGAGTCCTGGGCTATGTTTCCACCAGCACTTTACTCCAACCTGCCTGCGCCGTGGGGTCTCTGTGGTTCCATGATGTCATGGCCATTCAGCCCCAGTGTCACATATTATCGCTGAAAAACCGTTTCTTCTGAGACTGCTAATAGTCCAACTTTTCCCGGTTATGGCGGCTCCATTACTGACCACAATCACACTGGGATCACTGTCTTAGCCCTGCCCATGGGGCGTATAGCCCGGCCTTTGTGGGTGTGTCGTTCTGACCTCAGTGACCCAACCATTTCCCTCCCTGTTTTCCAGAAGTTTCATTGCCATTTTGGAGCAGGATGCCGAGGGACCAACTTTTAAAACATCACTGAAAATAAGCAGTAGAACACAGCCCATGACCCTAGTCAAGGGGTGTTTTCTCCCATTGTGCTGAATGAGGCTTGCCCTCTCAATGACCACAGAAATGACAGAGAAGCCCCTCAAGTGACACAGCCCATATCAAAGCCCTCAGTTCTTGAAATACGATTCCTGATCTCGAAGCTTCGTTCCATTGCCTTAGGACGTAACTCCTTCACAGCTTCCAAACAGAGATCTTGTGCATTAAAATGGGGGCTGGTTTTGCTCTCTTTCCCACAACAAACCCATTACTATCTTGTCAGAAGTAACTCCCATTGTGGTCAATGAGGTCCTCTGGGTTAAAATGAGGGCTAGTTTCCCTCTTTGTGTTCTCCCTCTCCCCTTCCCAGCACAAGCATATGTGTGTCTACTCAGAAGTAACTCCCATTATACTCAATGAGGCTTCCTCCTGAACTGCAGGTGCATCTGGACTTTCAGGGTAAAGGAGAAAAGGGGGGAGAAGGGGAAAGCCTTTTTAAAATCCCATACTCATCCAATAGCTTATTCTTCTGTTGTCCTGGAAACACAGCCGAGGAGGTGGGAACACTGAAGTTGTGTGAAGGAGAGGGGGAGATGATCCTGGAGGGAGCAGTTAGGTGGAGATGAAAAGATGCACACATAAGCACCCATTTTAGGGGCAAGAAAGAAAGTTTAAAGGGGTGGGGGATGCTCCAGACACAGTGCTTTGATTTTTCACCACTTCATTAATGCACAATTACGCATTAAATCCCCTTTTCAGGGGCAACAAGGTGGGATGCTCCAGACACAGAGCTTGATTTTTTGCCCCTTTGTTATTGCACAATTGTGGTTTCAATCTCCTTTTTAGGGGAAACAAGGAAGGTTTAAGGGGGGGGGGATGCTCCAGACACAGTGCTTTGATTTTTCCCTCCTTCTCTAAAGCAAAACAAAAGGGCTGGGAAGGCAAGGAGGAGACTGGCCAGAGCGAGAAACTTCAGCTGGGCAGAGAGGGCTAGGGAAGGGGGAATCAGAAACAGGAGGAGGTGGGAAAACAGACAGGGTAAGCAGACCCAACCCATTCCAAAAAGGCTCCACCTAGCCATCAAGAGAATAACGTGATTAGGGCTCTGTGGAAACAGCACAGCCCACCAGGGTACAACGATCATAGACTGGGTCCTTTTGGGACACGCAAAAGTTTGCAGTTGTTGACTTATGTCCTGTCATTGCCCCTCCATTTTCTTATCGGTTCTTGAACTTTAAACTTTAATCATTTAGTAACCTTACTATTTGTAACCTGACCAAAGGAACAACTGTTTTGCAGGCAAAATACAGATCATGAAGGATCTTTCCAGGGGAGCAAAAATGGAAACTCACAATGGGGCAATATGGTTTTTCTTGTTCGCTTTTGTTTTTTTTAATCAGGAAGTAAAATCAACATTTTACTCAATGTTGATTTTTTAAAAAACTAATGAGAACATGGGGGAAATAAACTACTTGACAGTGATCTATGCCTTGAGAGGTTTAGGGTGCAATCCTATGCATGTTTAGACAGAAAAAAGTCCTACAACTCCCAGCATTCCCCAGCCAACTTTTTTCTGTCCAAACATGCATAGGATTGCATCCTTAAAAGTTAAAAAAAAATAGACATCCTTAGCTAATGCTTAGCTGAAACCCGAGTTCATCTCTCTGGCAAAGACAAAGAGCTATGTCCAGTGGTGTCCTTGAGGGACGGCTCTTTGATCCAGGTGAGGGTTCCATTGGTGGAATGGGGAGGGAGGTAATTTTTGGTGCTCCCCCCCCCCCCGCAGCTTTCCATGTCATTCCAACCCTCTGCACCAGATTTGAGGAGGCCCAGGAAGCTGCAGCAAGTGAGAGGGAATCAACAACAGTTTCCCCTCTACCCATTCTGCTGATGGAACCCTAAACAGCCTTCCCTCAGCAGAGAGATACCATTGGATACAACCCAATCAGTATTTTAGTTTGAGTCTGTCATTGTTAATACCGAAGTAAAACATAAATCAGAAAAAGGGGGATGCTATGGATTCATTAATATATGCATCAACCAGAAATAATTCTTGCTGTCTCTTCAGAGCTTCTTTTGTCGAGAGACCAGACTTTAAATGATTAAACTATCCTTCTATTTGAGTAAAATCAGCTGCAAAATCACAGGAGATGAGGAAAATAGTGTTTGCAATACACATAAGAAGTGGAAACCTATATTGGGAGTTTCTGATGTTTTACAGGCAAAAACATTTATTACGAGGAGGTATGCCTTGTCAATTTAATAGTCTGGAGGGGCAAGGCTGACAAGCTGTTGTGCTCCTCTGATGGTTATGCAGTGAAGATGGGCTCAGAGTTTTGTGAGCCCTGCTTTTATATTCTGTCTATGTTTAGCCTTGCATCCTTCTTCGTTTTTATACATTTAAACATCTGCTCAGTGAGCCAGGAAGACATAACTTGGCACTTTTACAGTTTGAGGAAGCAAACAAAAATCTGAAACAGAAAGGACTCCTGAGTATGTCTAATTTAGGTCATGCAATGTGGTGTCACGGTTGCTGAGCCATGACTCAAAATCTGATGTAACTTTTCATTTCCTAACTAATAGATAGTAGCTAACTAAGGGTGCAATCCTGTACATGTTTAGAGAGAACATGCATGTTTTAGACAGAAAAAAAATCCTACAACACCCAGCTGGGAATTGTAGGACTTTTTCCCTGCCTAAACATGCATAGGATTGTGCCCTAAACTTCTTCTTCTTATTATTATTATTATTAGCTCTACACAGAGAGAGAGAGAGAGAGAGAGAGAGAGAGAGAGAGAGAGAGAGAGCGCTGAATAAAATGTTGGAGGTACCTGCCAAAATACTGTTGGACAAATCAGTTCTGAGACCTTAACTGCCACGGAAAGGGGTGGGAAGTGGTAAAGTTGTGCAGATCTTCTTATAATATGGCTTGCACTTTCTATAAGGCCGCCTGCCCCATCAGTCCTACCCACCCCCAAACCTGATCATGATAAAATGTTTTCACCTATAATTAGTCGTATGAAGGGAGTTTTACTTCCCATGAACATCACCACCACCTGGCCCCGTTACTACTAGGTAGATGCTATTAACACCATATAACTACACCCACAAACACACATCACCTTTCCATTAGAAATCACGCAAATTGGCTAATGTTTATTAAATCCAATGCATGTGTTTAGATTCAAGCAAAAAGTAGATCCAAAAAGTAATGTGGGCTCCCTGATGGTGATCAAGGAATTACAGCCCTGTTCTGTAGTAAGTAACCCACACTACCCCATCCTATATAGCCCAGTAGAAAACTAGTCCAGCCAGACATCAGATGAGGCCTTACACTGTGTGCATTCCCTCCCCCTTGTGGCCACATTACATGAATGCAGAGAGAACCTATGCTATGATTTGATTGATTTATATGGAAGCATCGACATAAGTAACATTTTACAGAATAACAAAACCAAAAGATATAGGTCCTCGCTGCAAGGCGCTCCCAATCAAATTTTGGCAGTGGCAGAGACCACAAAGGAAGGACAGGAAAGTGAGTAAAGGAGATATAGATAGATTAGATATAGATATAGATATACAAACACACACACACACACTATCCAAAAATGTTAGCACTTTTCCTTCCTTAAGGGATCAGAGCTTTTGGTTGAATAGAATAAAACTAAGAGTTCATGTCCAAGGTTTTACAATAGACCGCATCAACTTTAACTCTTGACTGCCACACTCTCTATGCAAATGTTACATAAATCTACAATAATTATACTCTTAAGCACTCCAATCCTAAACCCATTATGTAGAGCATGTTGCAATAATTTCACTTGGATTTATTTCCATGCAATCTCTTTGGGACTAGGGAATAAGGGTAGCTTCATTCCTAGCTCAATAGATGGAGCCCAAAAGATCCATACCACGGCCTGACAATGGGAGGGTTCACACATCACACTAAGCCACCCTGCAAATAAGCCACCATGGGTTGCTTGGTTGCTTACTAACCTGACATATGATCAAGATTGTCATGGTTTGTTTTCCCCGCCCCTCATTCCCCTCAGTCCTCCGACTGGCTCTGGCATGTATCCCAGATGCCTTTGCGGCAGAACTCCTTGTTTCCTCAGCCCCTACCTCATTTTTTGCCACTTTGGCCAGCCAGCTCTATAGCTGCTCCTGACAACCCACAACAAGGTTGCCCTGCCAGCTTCTGACAACACAACAAGCTACCATGGATATCAACAACCAGCGGTGTAGTGGTGGCAGGTTGCACCAGGGCTTCGCTCTGCACTTTTTTTTAAGCCAGCCCCCAGCCAGGTCGCAGTCTGCTAGGGAAGGAGGAGGGAGCAGTGGGAGTGCTGGTGGCTGCCTCTTGGCTGCCTCTCGTCTACTACGCAGGGACAAAGGGAGTGAATGAGAGAGGGAGCCACCTGAGGGAGCTCTGCAGCCTCCCCCGCCCCTTCTCCTTCTCAGCTCTTGGCTTCTCCACCCGTCCCTGCTCTGTGCTGCCCTCGTCTCCTGCAACACCGACCACCCGTTCAGGACTGCTGCTACTGCTGCTGGCCATGGCAGTGGGGGGGGGGGGTGCTGCCACCATTATTTACTTATGGGGCAGGGCCGGTGGCTGGTTTGTGCCAGTTTTTAGGATTGATCACACAATCCTATGCATGTCCAGAAGTCAGTCCCACTATGTTCAAGTGCCAATTGGGCTTTCTCCCAGGTAAGTGTGCATAGGACTGCAGCCTTAGCTGCCTTCCCAAGATCTATGTAAATTTAATTCCAAATAAAGACCCATTGGATTGCACTGTTCATTCTCTGCCCAAATGCAACCTGCTCTGTCAGCTACACTTTTTGGTACAAGGTTGGCGTGTATCTGGGCAAACAAACCCTGGTGGAGGGAAGGGAAACAGAAAAAATCAGCTGGGGGGAGAGGAGAAAGAAGGTGTGTGTGTGTGTGTGGTTCAGTTGGACGTTTCTGTTGAGGGATGGGAGAGATATAATGAAGGAGCTTAGGAAAGGCTAATGGGTAATGTTGGGGTGCTAAGGGAGTGTGCAAGGGGGCTGTTTAAATGAGAAGGGATCTGTCCATGAGGGCTGAGTTGAGAGGGTGAAGCTTCCATAGAGCATCATATTTTGAGAACCTAAAATGTTTGTGTTTGAATGAATGAGTGAGTAGGTGAAAAGGATTAACACCCCTGCATTTTTTCTCAGATATCCAATGGAAATACTACTGCCTCACTCTCATCTGCACTGTTTTTGAATCCCAGTTGAAGGACACATATCTTACAAGGTTGTACAATCTTAGAAGGGGGTGTGGCTGTGTGGGGGCTTGGCTGTGACTGTCACGAAAGGACCCTGCACTTCTGAATTTGCCACTACACTACTGTCAAGAACCCTAAAATAAGCCATGGATTCTCAGAGTGGCTTGTTTGTGAAAAAATAAGCCACCCTGCAGAAACTACTCTGGGTTGGCATAACACAACAACCCACCATGTGTGATCAGCCATGGTGGGTTGTTGTGTTGTGCAATCCAGGTCACTGTAAGTAAGTGCTAGTGTGTGGTTCACATTGTATCTATGTACTTATCTGTTTACAGAACCAAATCAACTTTCAGCTGCTGCTGCAGAAGGGCAGGTGACGGGTCTTACAATACTTGCCGCAACATGGAGTCAGTTTTGGTCTGCTGTGTCCACATAGTGTAACATAGAATCATAGAATAGTAGGGTTGGAAGGGGCCTACAAGGCCATTGAGTCAAACCCCCTGCTCAATGCAGGAATCCAAGTCAGAGCATCCCTGACAGATGGCTGTCCAGCCTCGTCTTGAATGCCTCCAGTGTGGGAGAGCCCACCACCTCCCTAGGGAATGGGTTCCATTGTCGTATTGCTCTAAGAGTCAGGAAGTTTTTCCTGATGTTCAGCCGGAATCTGGCTTCCTGTAACTTGAGCCCATTATTCCGTGTCCTGCGCTCTGGGATGATCAAGAAGAGATCCTGGCCTTCTTCTCTGTGACAACCTTTCAAGTACTTGAAGAGCACGATCATATCTCCCCTCAGACTTCTCTCCTCAAGGCTAAACATGCCCAGTTCTTTCAATTTATGTTCATAGGGCTTTGTTTCCAGTCCCCTGATCATCTTTGTAGCCCTCCTCTGAACCTTCTCCAGTGTGTCTGCATCCTTCTTAAAGTGTGGCGCCCAGAACTGGACACAGTACTCCAGATGAGGCCTAACCAGTGCTGAGTAGAGGGGAACTAGTACTTCCCGGGATTTGGAAGCTATGCTTCTATTAATGCAGCCCAAAATGCAGCTGCGAAACGCCCTCTCCTCGTGAACAGGGCTCAGACTGCACCATGGTTCAATCTGTGGTTACGAGCTCTGAAACAGGAGGTGAGATGGCTAGAGCGCTGGTGGTGGAAGTCTCGCTCCAAAGATGATCAGACACGGGCTAGAGCTGTATCTTCAGCCTATCATGTGGTGGTGAAGGCAGCAAAAAAGGAATATTATGCTGCCTCTATTGCGTCTGCAGAGTCCTGTCCCAGGAGGCTGTTCCAAGTGGTCTGGAGCCTGGTCGGTCCTGTGGCTCCGGAACCACTGGAGCATTCTAAGGCCTCCTGTGAGGCCTTGGCAAGGCACTTTGCAGATAAAATTGATCAGATTAGGAGTGTTACTCTGCATGCTGTGGATACAGTTAGTGAGCAAGAGGTGGCCTGTGGCAAACCGGTTTTGCGGGATCGGATCCAGCTTCTTCCTTCTGATAAAGTGGACAAGGTGCTTTCATCTGTAAGGCCAACCACCTGCTTACTTGATCCTTGCCCATCTTGGCTCATTATGGGCTGTAGAGAGAGACTGGGTGAGGGGATCAGGGCGGTGGTGAACAGCTCCCTTGAGGAGGGAGTGATGCCATCAGCCCTCAAGGAGGCAGTGATAAGACCGCTCTTAAAGAAGCCCTCCTTGGATCCTCAAGTTCTGAACAACTTTTGCCCAGTCTCAAATCTGCCATTTTGGGGCAAGGTGATTGAGCGGGTGGTGGCGATGCAGTTGAAGGCACACTTGGAAGAAACTGATTATCTAGACCCATTTCAGTCGGGCTTCTGGCTTGGACATGGGACAGAAATGGCCTTGGTCGCCTTGGTGGATGATATGAGGAGGGCTCTGGATAGGGGTGAATGCTCCTTCCTTGTTCTCCTTGACCTCTCAGCAGCTTTTGATACCATTGACCACGGTATCCTCCTGGACCACCTGGAGGGGTTGGGCATTGGAGACACCATATTGCGGTGGTTCCAGTCCTTCCTCTCCAGCAGGTACCAGAGGGTAGCACTGGGAGAGGAGGTTACAGACCCGTGGCCATTCACTTGTGGGGTGCCACAGGGTTCCATCCTCTCCCCGATGCTATTTAACATCTATGTGAAGCCGCTGGGGGCTATCATCAGGGGGTTTGGGGTGCGGTGTCATCAATATGCAGATGACGTGCAGCTCTACCTCTCGTTCAAATCTTCACCAAGGTTGGCCGTAGAATCCCTGTCCAAATGTCTGGAGACGGTGAGTGGCTGGATGGGGAGGAATAAGCTGAAGCTGAACCCTGACAAGACCGAGGTACTTTTGGTGGGAGACAAGAGGAGGCTGGGGGATGTTGACCTGGTGTTGAATGGGGTACGGCTACCCTTGAAAGACCAGGTCCGCAGCCTGGGGGTCATTTTGGACTCCCAGCTGTCCATGGAGGCTCAGGTGTCAGCTGTGAGCCAGGCAGTGCTGTATCAACTCCATCTGATACGGCGGCTGCGCCCCTTCCTTCCTGACCATCTGCTCCCATCGGTAGTACATGCCCTGGTCTCCTCTCGTTTAGACTACTGTAATGCGCTGTACGTGGGGTTACCCTTGAAGACGGTTTGGAAGCTGCAGCTGGTACAGAACGCGGTGGCTCGCCTGATTAAAGGCAGCTGCCGGCGACATCACATCACTCCGGTGCTGAAAAAGCTGTACTTGTTACCAGTTGTTTTCCGGGCCAAATTCAAGGTGTTGGTTTTGACTTTTAAAACCCTATATGGTTCCAACCCAGCCTATCTTAAGGAGTACCTCCAGCAACACCAGACAGGCCGCTTAACAAGATCAGCCTCGGATGGCCTTCTCTCTGTCCCATCAGACAGGACAACTAGACTGGTGGGGACGAGGGAAAGGGCCTTCTCTGCGTTGGCCTCAAATCTGTGGAACTCTCTAGCTAGGGAACTGTGCCATGCCCCCTCTTTAATGAGCTTCCGCCGTGCATTAAAAATGTGGTTGTTCAGGCAGGCATTTGGGGTGGGTTAGGGTATTTTAGAAAACGTTTTTATTGTAGAATTTTATTATTTTAAACTGTTTTATTATACGCTGTACATCGCCCAGAGTGGCTGGGTGACCAGCCAGATGGGCGATCAATAAATTCAATAGATAGATAGATAGATAGATAGATAGATAGCATTTGCTTTTTTTGCAGCCACATCGCATTATTGGCTCATATTCAGCTTGTGATTGACAACAATTCCAAGATCCTTCTCGCTTGTAGTGTTGTTGTGCCACGTATCCCCCATCTTGTAACTGTGCATTTGGCTTCTTTTTCCTAGGTGCAGAACTTGGCATTTATCCCTATTAAATGTCATTCTGTTGTTTTCTGCCCAGCGCTCCAGTCTATCCAGATCACTTTGAATTTTGTTTCTGTCTTCCAGAGTATTAGCTATCCCGCCCAATTTTGTGTCACCTGCAAATTTTATCAGCATTCCCTGCACCTCCTCCTCCAAGTCATTAATAAAAATGTTGAAGAGCACTTGGCCCAGGACTGAGCCCTGCGGTACCCCACTCGTTACCTCTCCCCAGTTTGAGAAGGTACCGTGGATAAGCACTCTTTGAGTCCGATTCTGTAGCCAGCATACTTGGAAATTTGCATATGAACACCCACTCTCTGGAGAATGAGCCATCGGTAAAGCTGATAGATCCAGCAATATGGCCATCTGAAAAGTACCTCCCAGTACTTTCATGAGACCACCAAGTTTGGTATTAGAAGAAGTGATGGAGCCAACAGGGAAACAGCTGGTCTAAAATGTTTTGTATCCCTCTTTCACACTTCTGGAGATGCTGCTCTGCAAAGGATTGTAATTCTGGGCCACTGATGACATTCACCTGTGAGTAATCATGTGTTGAGCAATCCAGAGATGACAAAATATGCCATCCTGGCTCTTGATTGAACATTAATAGCAACAATCCTGTTCATAAAGCCAGAAAACAGTGTTTAGTTGCTTTCATCCTCATCAATTGGCTTCAGGATTCAATAACATTTTCTAGGTTTTGAGTAGTGCTCTTCTGTATAGTATCCTATCTAACAAGGCTGTGCAATGTTTACAATCAAGGTCAGAATCACACTTTCTGAAATGGAAGATAAGTTGTTTTAGCCCCTTATCTTTCTATTACCACAGCTGACAATTGGGAAACCTTTCTCCGCCCTCCCGCCACCAAAAAGTCTCCAGTTGTTGACACTAGGTCCTCTCATTGCCCCTCTGTTTTCTTCTTTTTTAAAATGGGTTTCTGAACTTTAAACTTTAGTTATCCAGTAACTCTACCAAAGAACAACTGCTAAGCAGGCAAAATTCAGCTAACTATTCCAAGGGAACAAAAATGGGAACTCAGCACTGGACAATACAGTTTCTCTTGTTTGCCTTCGTTTTTCATCAGGGAGACCTGACAGGTATGGTGTTTTGTCCACACAGTAATAATTTGACTTTATGTTAATTTTCAAAAAACAAATGAGAACATAGGGGGCATTTGTGACTTGTCAGTAATGGGTGCCTTTGAGAGTTAACCCTCCCACCCCAAACAATTCTTCCTTAAGATCTTTAGTTAATGTTTAGTTGGAAACTTAGTTTCTCTGACCCACAAAGGCAGTACTCTGTGATGTACATAAAACTAGCTTATATACTGAGGAGTGCAAAAATAAATCAGAAAAGAAGAAAGGGGCAAGCTATACCTGAATAGAGGTGACACCTAGAAATAATTATTGCTGCCACTTAACTAATTTAAGAGACCACTTTTTAAAGGCTTAACATTCCTCTTAGTGCTTCAAGGTAAAATGACAGGGCAATCCTATACATGTCTACTCACAGGTCAGGCCCACTGAGTTCAATAGGACTTACTCTCAGGTAGGTATGTATAGGATTGCAGCCCATTTGCAAAATGTGTTAACTGAGGAATATGAGGAAAACAGTATTTGCAAGACATTATCATATCAAATATGTTGAACAGGAACACACACACACCACTTTGAAAATGTAATTGATAAGTGTATAGATTTTCATGTAGAGAGCTTTTCATTTTTAAAGAAGCTGTAACTGATGGAATGATTTTTCTCTTTTTTTTTTAGTTCCCATGGAGGGGTATGTGTGTGGGGGGAGTGGATGGGTGGAAAGATTTAAACCTCCCCTAACTGTGTGCAGTGACTACCTTACACTAAAGTAGACAAAATGGTGAGGTTCAGCTGCACACTGTAGTGTGTAGTTTACTACAAATGTAGATGCCTTCTTACCTATACTGCTACTTACCCTGCTATTTCACTGTGTCTTTCCATGTGGGATTAATCACAAAGAGAGGTGGGCTGCTTCATATATGATGGTTTTCCTGTACAGAGATAATCTTGGTTTAGTTAGGAAAACCATGTATACTGTTGCTTTGAGTCCCAGACATGATGGAACTGGTCATGTTTATTGTTCCTGTATCTGCACTGTTCATGTATATAGTGTGTCTGTGTGTGTGTGTGTGTGTGAGAGAGAGAGAGAGAGAGAGAGAGAGAAGTGGGGTGGGCAGTATTTTTACCAGTGGAAGTGTATCGGATGAGGGGAGCTGAACTTTCCCAGGGCTGGATCAAGGCCATGATGGGCCCTGAGGGTAGCTATCTGTAGTCCACTCTGCCTCCAGTACTGAACTCACACACATTTGTGCATGCAGTGGCAGTCAAAGAAAGCTAGTTTATGTACAACTATAATGCAAAAACATTATTTACTATATGTTTTAGTGGACATCATCTTCCATGCTTTCCTGGAAAGACCAATATTGTGTCCATGATAGAGTATCCAAATACAAGCACAAGCTTCCCCTTTTACAGCATATAAGCACATAGACACACACAAACTCTCACACTCATACAATCACTCAAGAGAGACACAGACTGACTCACTCAGACACAACAGCCGAACAGGACACATACACACACACAGCCAGGGCTGGCCCAAGACATCTTGCTGCCTGAGGAGAACCAGCAGATGCCTCCCATGTCTCACTGGATGAACCTGGGCCGGTCACTAGTTCTCTGCCTAACCTACCTCACAAAATGGGGAGGCCTTTAGCTCCTAAGAAGAAAGGCAGAACATACATGTCTCAAAATAAATTTTTAAAATAGATATTCTAGAAAAACATAATTGCCTGACACTAAGTTAATAATAAACCTCCCTATCCTGAAAATGGCCAACTGCGCACTAGAGACAAGATGCATCCCTTACTCCACTTGTAAATGTATCTTGTATGACCAAGTGGAGGGATCCTGAAGATTAACACTAACTCTTAGAAATACGTACATACAGACAGACTTACAATCTCAATATCAATCCCAAGCACATTAAGTGCAGAGCCACATTTAACATCACGTTGTCCCTGGAGTGTTTAGGATGACAGAAGCACACATTAGTTCGAAACACAGTACCAGGAAGTGAAGTGCCAGTCAATTCTTCGCCCCCTTCTCAGTTAGCAGAATGGTACTGCTTTAATAAGATTTGCTATTGATTCAAGATGTGTTGTATATTGTATGCTGACATGCAAGCTGCATACATCCTTACAGAAGGATTAAGTGGTCAATCAAGGGTTGTCATTTGTGCATCTTACAAATTTGCATACTGTGAAATAAGTAATTCTTAAGAACATAAGAAGAGCCATGCTGGATCAGACCAAGGGTCCATCTAGTCCAGCATTCTGTTCACACAGTGGCCAACCAGCTGTTGACCAGGAACCCACAAACAAGACACAAGCTCATCAGCACCCTCCCACTCATGTTCCCCACCAACTGGTGTACTGCCTCTGATACTGGAGGTAACATTCTTCTTCTCGTACATTCTCCTGCTATATCCCCATCCAACCTCTTTCTCTTGCAGTGCAAGTTATATAGATCTCTGTTTCTTTGTAATGGCCAGACATGCTGTGATGCCAACACACCAAGAGAATTAGGACCAAGGTTCTACTGAACTCTGTGCTAGCCCTTCCATGCATTAGAGGCTGGACCCATGTGGGGTATGGATAAATCTGATTTCTCACCCATCCTCCACTTCAGTGTTCCTATCAGCCAACGATGCAAATAACGTCATTGCAAGATCAAAGCGTGCCGGTACCATAATTGTTGAAGAGATCTTCCAAGGTAATCTGGAAAGAGAATGTCTTGAAGAAAGGTGTTCATATGAAGAGGCAAGAGAAGCATTTGAAGACACAGAAAAAACCGTATGTATTCTTGTCTGACTTTTCCATACATATTAGTCAAGCCACAGTGCTGGCATTTAAATCAATGCATGGCCCAAATCGTAAGATTTGCTGAATTAACAGTGAATTCAGTGAACCTAGAGGTGCAATGACTCCTGCACTGCAAAATCATAAACTGTGGCATGACATCTGGATTCCAGGTATGTTACTCAATCATTGCAAGTAGATAAAACAGAAAAAGGTGTCAGTGCCATTGCAATACCTGAAGTTGATACACTTTGCTTTAAGGCAGTTTACACCTCAATCCTAAATGTATTTTATCCCAACTAAGCACTTTTGTGCTAGCTTCACACAGTTCATAAACAGGCTGCTAGTACAATGGAAGGCCATGGTATCAGCACCCCAGCAATTCCACTTATACTAGGGAGCTGGAATGAGAACTTTCTTGGCAGGGGTAAGAGGTAGGCAAGGGATGGAAGTCTCCCCTTCTTACATCCCTGCCTCTAAGGACACAATCCTATGTGGGAAGCCCATAAGTAGGACATGAGTGTAATAGCTCCCCGCGCCCTCATGTTCCTCAGCAACTGGTGTACATAAGCATACTGCCACTGATCCCAGAGGTAGCATATAGCAAGCCTGACTGAGAGCCTTCTCCTTCATCAATTTATCTAACCCTCTTTTAAAACCTTCCAGATTCACTGCCATCAAAACATCCAGTGGTAGCGAATTCCATAGTTAAACTATGTGCAGTATGAGGAAATATTCCCTTTTATCTGTCCTGAATCTCCCGCCATTCAGCTTCATGGGATGACCCCAGGTTCTAATATTATAAGAGAGGTTGACCCCAGGTTCTAATATTATAATATGATCAATCTCTATCCTCTTTTTCCACACCTTTAATTTTATATACCAGTTTCATGTGTCTCCTTACTCTCCTTTTTGTGAGCAAGTGGATGAGTGAGTAGCGGGAATACGTTAGTAAAGTATCTCTAGTATATATATACTATAGCAGGGGTAGGGAACCTATTGCCTTCCATATGTAATTGTTCCCCACCCTGCTATTAAGGAATTTTAAGCAGATATTCTGGCCCCCCTAGCCATTTTATGTCCAATCCCAGACTCTGTCAGAACACTCAAATAGTAATCCTATAACAACGTGTTATTAGCAAACTTTTTTTTAAATCATCCATTGAAAACAAAACAATTATAATTTTTTTTCCAGGATCAGTTTTGGAATGGTTATTTTGGTAAGTAGACTTTACATTTATCATTTCAGAACTGTGGATGTTCGTATTGTAGTTAACATGATGGTCTTTGTTGGAGTGGTTCCTTATACTGTCCACAATAGAGTACATACTGTGACGGGGTGGGGAACCTCTTTGGGCTCAAGCGACAAATTGGCTCTGGAAAAGCATGGTGGCGGTCACATGTCAACAGTGGGTGGGGCCACAGTCTAAAAGGCAAGACTGTGGAGCCGGTTTTGCCTGCCCCTCGCCATACCCAGTCAGGGAAGGTGAGCAATGGACAAAGCCCACTGAACTGTCCTCTTGAGGAGCAGCTCCTTCAGGTGATGGTTCAGTCCAGAGCTGGCTCTGTTCTACCTTTGCTTTTCTCAACTGGGGAAAGGTGATGGGGGAGTGCTCCTTAAATCCATGGCTCAGTTGGGAGCCACTATCTCACCCCCTTTCCCTTCTTTGAAAGAGATAATTGGGCTTGGAAAACTTACTTATATCCTTCAAACTTGGCAAAAAAACAACAACCCAGGGCTGGCTTTACCATTAGACAGAATGAGGCAACTGCCTCAGATGACCAGTGCTGGAGGGCAGCGCAGCAGTAGCAGCCCCGCCCTAGTCATTCTTCCTGAACATCTTGGGGCATTCGCCTTTCTTGGAGGATAGGACTGTGTGTGCCATATGGTCTGTTCTGCGCCATTCAAACAAGTCTGTTGCTCTCAGGTGGGGTGGAGGATTCAATCCTGGTTCCAGCGTTAGTGTAACACAGTCAGCTTCTGCATGTGAAGGGGGGTGCTATATATCTTGGGCTGGCCCTAGCAAATAGCTTGGTTTATTCCATGCCCAATTGTGTAAAAACACATCCGGCAATTGGCATGCTGCTACAACTGTGAGCCAGATGCCAGAAGTGCTGGGAAATAGAAGCCCTGTTCAGGTTTTCTCTAAGCATGTCCTTTAAACATGCGAAGGGGGGAGTGCCTTAGTCCTGGCCACCTCTGATGTCATGGTCATTGCTCTGTACGCAGCGAGGGTGACTTTGTGAAGAAGAGAGCCTCCTGTATCCATGGGGGATTTCCACGCAATTAAGAACCCTGATTTCCCTGAGGGTTCTTAATTGCATGGAGAGACTCAATGGATACAGGAGGCTCTCCTCTTCAGACAGTTGCCCTCCATGAGTAGAGGGTGATGATGTGACAGTAGAGAGGCGGGGCTGGGGCACTCCTTTTCCTCACGCATTTCTTCCACATGGGGCTTCTTCACATGGAGCTTTTATCCTGCTATTGAGATTGCTCACTCAGAGAAGTTTGTGGGCCCTTTAGAGGACACCATTAACCTCCAGGGGGTCTCCTGCACTAAATGACCTTTATTCCACTGTTAAATAGATCAGAGATCATGAGCTAGAGCATCTCTACACCATCCTAAAATCCTGCAATTTAATAGCTCATTATCTCTGATCTTTTAAACAATGGAATAAGGGTCTTTTAGTGCAGAAGATGCCCTGGAGGTTCACAACGTCATCTAAAAGGCCTGCAAACTTCTGTGAGTAAGTTTGGGAGCCTGGGCTTTAATAGGGCTTCTTCACACAGAGGTTTTATCCTGCTGTTGAGACTGCCTATCCAGGGTAGGAGAAGCATGGAGGGGATCATCCCCTCTGCTCTTCAGCCACCCTGCATTTGCAGCTAGACAGCCAATTTCGGCAGTCTAGCCATGGGAAGGCGGAGCAGGGGAGGCAGCTGTCTGATGACACATAGGATGTGTTGGACTGGCATTTCCACCTTCCCCACCCTGGAACGCCCCCTGAAATGTCCCGTTTTTGCCGCTCTGCGCTCCTCTTCTGAGTGTGGAGCAAGGCAGCGCAGGACAGGGGGAAGAAGCCCTATTAAATTCGCCCACTTGTGTTCCGCTTGAGTCCCCACCGTGAAAAAGGAAAAGCTGCAAGAAGAGGAGCAAGATCAATGAAAGATAATGGAAGACTCAGCTATGGGGGAGAAGGAGGGGGAAAGGGGAGGGGGGAAAGGAAGCACGTGTAAAGGGAGTCCGTTGGGATCCTTCACTTAAAACGGAAGCAGAAAGCCCCATTTTAAATGTGGGATTTTAAGCTGGTGTAGAGATGCTCACGGTAAGAAGGTCGTCTGAATAGGGCTATAGTCTGTGAGTCATGCTGTGAAACCTACCTTTCCCAGAATTCCTCACACCTGGCTTGCAGCCACAGTAGCTTGCCACAAGTTAGAGGGGAAAAGGGGAGAGTGAGAGCCAAAACGGACATTACTTCGAATCTGTATCTAGCAGCTATATCTTGTTTTCATTTTTACTCTAGAGTAGGTGGCATGGGGGGGGAGCCAGATCTTAAAAGCAGCCCTCCTGTCCTCATGCTATGGTCCCAATCCAGATTAAGGGGCCCTGTGCCTACTCTAGAATAAAAAATGGAAGAAGTTGTAGTTGCTAGATACGGATTTAAAGCAATGTCTGTTTTGGCCCTTAGTTCTCTCCCCTTCCGCTGCAGCAAGCAAGTGGGTGGGAGGGGGAATTTTAAGCAGTTTAGAGGCAGGTGCTTGTAAGGTGCTGTCTTCTTCTCTGGAACAGATAACTTGATTGTTGCAATGTTTGACATCATCACTAATTCAAGTCAATGGGATTCGTAAGCTTCCTGATATAACAATAATTCAGTCGTTGCATACAGATAAGCAGAAGAGCACGTGATGAAAACCAGAAGAGGACCTCTTGTTAATACAAGCCTACATGTACTTACTAGCACTTTTTCCCCTTCAGGAGGTATGCAGTGTTCCTCAACCCCCTGCCTGCATAATGGTGTGTGCACAGATACTATTCGCAGTTACACATGCAACTGTAGAGATGGCTTTGAAGGAACCAACTGTGCTTTTGGTAAAAGGCAATATTTTCTTTTTCAACATTGTATTAGTTCCTAGAAGACTGTAAAGGAAACACTATACATCTCCTTTTTTCAGCAGACCAGTAGTCCATCTAGCTAGTTTAGCTTTCTGTCTTCCAACAATAGCGAAGTGCCGTAGGAAAGTTTGTAAGCAGCAGACAGTGTTAGCAGACACCACCCTTTTTTAATCCTTGGTGTTTGGCCAGCGAAGAGATACGAGGTTGGATCCAGAGTTGCCCTTCTGCTAATGGTGGGGCTGAGATCCAGTGGAGGTTCCTACTGGAGCAGTGAGAGGGGAGGGGATTTTCATCAGTTTGCCCTTTCCCCTGCAGTCCCCCTCACTACTTCCCACACTGTTCCAGAGGGTCTCCCAAACTTCCAGAGCAGATTTTGGGGAGCTAAATAAGTCTACAGGGGGAAGGAGGGCTAGAGAAAAATCCCCTCCACCCTTCCTCTATCAGGATAAGGCAATTATTCTACATGTGAATGATGCATGTGTGAATGACTTCATTTTCTTAGCTTTAAATCTGTTACCAATTGTGGTTGTTCTCTTTTACAACAGTGGTCCCAAACCTTTTTGGCACCAGGGACTGGTCTCGTGGAAGACAATTTTTCCACAGACCGGGGGGGGGGGGGTTTGCTGGTGGACTTGCGGCCGCTTGGGCCCTGTTCTTTGCAGTAACAGGCTACGTAAAGATCCCCCCCCCCCCGGGGACCCAAGGTAAGGGGGTTTCGCACACCCCTACTGCGGCCCGGTTCCCAGCAGGCCACGGACCGGTACCGGTCCATGGCCCAGGGATTGAGAACCCCTGTTTTTACAACATATAGTGTTCATACTTGAACTGAAAATTGCAACAATGCACAAATTAGTTGGCTACAGTTTGAGTGTTCTCATTGTTGCCTCTAGTTTCAATCCAGCAAGTGAGTATTGCACCCACCGGGGTGCCTGGGGTTTTCCCACTGTTGCCTGCCCATAGCTCTTGACTTCCATAGCCAAAAGTGAAATCTGACTTAATGCATGGGACTGGATCCTAACTTAAGCATACATAGAGAAGTCCCACTGAAATCTAAATAAGACTATGTCTGGATCCAACTCACACGTCTCTGGATCACAGCTTCAGTCTGATGGGGAAAAATACCAGCAATGGGAGCTGTAGGCACTATACACATCACACAAAAATAAGGCATTGCAAATGGATAAGCCTATAACTGTTGAAAATATGGACAATTATCAAAAAAGCAACAAACAATTAGAGAAATGAAGCCCAGGTTAATTGGTGCAAGGTAACTTCAGTTTATTCTTGATTTCGTTTTTAACGCTTGTCTCCTATTAAAATTGTGTCCGTGTAGCTAAAAATGAGTGTCGCCATGAAAGGAATGAGGGTTGTCATCACTTCTGCTATCCAGAACTGGCGTCTTATCGTTGTTCATGCTCCAAGGGCTATGAACTTGGGAAAGACAATAAAGCATGCATTCCACAAGGTAAAGAGAGGGCGCGGGGGGGGGGGGGGATTTGATTTCAGAAGAGAATATATAGACTGGTGTAGTGTAGTAATTAAGCAAATAAGCCATGATTGAAGTCATCCCCAGTTCATATCTCATTAGCCATAAACCCTTAGCAAGACTCGGTCTCTCACTCATTCTTCCCCATCCATAAAATAAGGATACTAGCCTACCTTACTGGATTGCGATAAAGATTACAGGCATATTGCTTGTGTGTGAGATCTTGGATCCTAAGACTTAGGGGAAAGTAGGGTCAGCCCTGGTTAGTACTTGGATGGGAGATCTCCTGGGAATCAGGCTTCCTGCACTGAGCAGGGGGTTGGACTCAATGGTCTTGTAGGCCAACCCTATGATTCTATGATACTTTTTATGATACTTTCTATGATAAATATTATGGTTACTACTGGCAAAATGTCTGTGATAATGATGGAGTGGAGTATATGTAGAGAGAAGAGACTGTATTTTGCAGGGATCCCTTGCTGTCTGTGTGGGCCAAAACAGACTTTAAATCCGTATCCAGCAGCTACATTTTTTTTTTCATTTCTACTGTAGACTAGTCACAGGAGGCCTTCCCTACCCTTGCATTGATCCAATGCAGATGACGCCCCCTGTCCCTACTCTACAGTAAAAATGAAAAAAAGACATCGTTGCTAGCTTTGACTTTAAAGTAATGTCTGTTTTGGTCCTGTGTGATATATAATGCACTCTGTACCTATCAAACATATTTGCATGCACAACCACGCAATAGGCTTTTTCGTGGAGGCTGGATCACCAACCATTAGGGGTAATAGGCATGTTCCCCCCCCACACACACACACACACACTGAAGTGTTGTTGCGAAGTGGAACACCTTTTCCACATAGGAGTGAATGGCAGCCATTGACTTGAGATAGGAGAAAGTAAAAAGATGCAATTCCTAAATCTCTTAAGTATACATGTTGCTTTTAAATTCACTTAGATTGGATGTAAAGCCCCAGGCCTCTGTTTCAATGCAAAATCGTTCATTGTATGAATACCTAATTCATGAGGTACCTAATGCCAATGATGTTACAGAACCACTGCGCGAATACACTAGCAAAACTGGAAGAAAGGATGCCTGCATTTATCAGCCAAGAACTGGATTTCATTTTTTAAAAGAAAAAGTTGCTTATCTTAATAAAAATGAATGCGGGGCCGGTGTCAAGGGTAGGCAGAGTTGGGTACCTGCTGAAGGCCCACACTGTAGCAGGGGCCCACTGACAAGAGTCTCCTGGACTTGCCCCTTTTCTTCATCATTGCAACCTTCTTGTTCACTTGCCTTTTGCTCTGACCCAGACAACAGTGTAGTGGTGGTAGTGAGGAGGATCAGATGCTATTGCCTACTTGCTCGCTGGCTCTCTGCCTATTAAGCAAACAAGTGGTAACAATGATGAGAAAGAGGATGAGGAGCAACAGCAGCTGGTGACAATGGGCCAGTTCGTACGACAGTCCACGACAGGCTGCGGTGCGTGTGGGGTGTCCACTGCCACCATTTTGCATATCCAATCCTCAAATAACCCACACTTGCCAAGTTCACACAACACAATGACCCCAAGCAGGGGATGGGTATGCAACTTGTGCCCATGGACACCACGGCTCATTGTGATTAAACAACCCACGATGAGCCATGTTGTGTCATCTGAACCAGGTCAATGATGGTGAAAAGGTAGACTCACTGAGGGAGGGGGCCCATTGAGGGTGTCTTGCCCAAGGGCCCTCAAAAGCCTGGAATGAATGACAGTTATTAATAGAAGCCACCCACAGAATACATGTGTTTTTATTTGCCATCATTAGACCAGTGTGCCTGTGGCAGACTTGAGGATCACTTACCACCACAGCTGAATGCAACTGAAAAGATCAATGGAGACTTCCCTTGGCAGGTATTTGAAAGAGATGCATTATCAGTGTTGAGCATAATCCTAGTCTGGACTGGCTGTCTTGAGTGAAATGGAGATTGGCATTGCTGGAACTGAAGCCTATTCCTAGGCACCTTAGAGCTTCGTGTGGCGCAGTGGTAGACGGCAGTATTGCAACCGAAACTCTCCCCACGACCTGAGTTCAGGCTACCTGGGACCTGAAGCTGGGTCCCAGGTAGCTGGCTCAGGTCGACTCAGCCTTCCATCCTTCCGAGGTCGGTAAAATGAGTACCCAGCTTGCTGGGGGAAAGGTAGTCATGACTGGGGAAGGCAATGGCAAACCACCCCACTATAGTCTGCCATGAAAACGCCAGCGCAAGTGGCGTCCCTCTAGGAGTCAGTAATGACTTGGTGCTTGCACAGCAGGAACCTTTCCTTTCCTTTCCTTTCCTTGGCACCTTAAGTGGGGCAACTTCGGGCTATTTAAGACTCTGTGGCATCAGAGATATTTCTTTCTTTCAGTGGATTTCTATACTGCTTTTCATCCATCCATCCATCCATCCATCTCCAGCTGTCCATGTTCTTTCCTCACAAACTAGTTTTAAGCCGTTGTCCAGTCTGAAGTTAACCAAAATGTTTGGCTTAAATCAAAGGTATAGTTTGAGTAATAGCCCTGTTGGACTCAACATGTTAAATAAGAGCAACACATATGTGGTTTTGTTTTGCTTCCAAGGTCCTGCTCCTAAACTCGGATGGAGAAGGGTTCTGTGGAGGTGTTCTACTGAAAACTAATTTTGTACTGACTACAGCTGAATGTGCCCTGATGGCTCCGATCACCGTTGAGATTGGTACGTAGCCAAGTGACAATTTATCTGTTTTGCAGATTTGAAAGCTCCTAAATTGCACATAAAGCAATTAGCACTACTATGACCCATCCTCTCAGCAGGTCTCCTGTACATGCAAGAGAGTACCATGGTGCTTTTGTACAACTTCCATTCATTGCACCAGGGGTGCAGAACCGCCTTCAGCCTGAGGGCCGAATTCCATTTTGGAAAAACATTTAGGGGCCAAAGACAAAAGGTGCAGGGCCAAAATACAAAAAATATCAGTGCATTTTAGCTTAAAGCTCTTACTGCCAGTAATGGGGCTCACAAAGGAACACCATCTTGCAGCATCATTCAATCACAAATTCTTCCTTCGTCTCCTCCCACTGCACAGCGCTGCCTGAAGCAAGTCACTTCACCTTGCTATATGGCAGGGCCAGGCCTGGACGTATACCCTTAGCGTTCCTTTGTTCTGCCCTAGAAGAACAGGGCTACCACACAACGTCCCATGAGCAGACTTCCGCTCACACAATGGAACTTTCCCTTCTTCTCCTCCTTGTGTCAGATCTGGAAGTCCTCCAACATTCCAGAGCAGATTTGGGGGGCAACAGGAGGAATCCATTCTGGCATGTGTCCATTCCACTGGCTGATGATTCCTATTGGATATAACTCATAGATCCCAAAGGGTGGGAAAGGAAGTACATACTCCTAAATGCCTGTCAGTTCCATATCAATGGTTCCCTCTTCCCACCCAAAAAGGGGTTCCTGAAAGTCCAGGTGGATTTGGGAACAAACAATACAGCACATGTATTAAGGCACTTAAAGCTTATCGAGAAATTACTCCCTCTCTATTCTGTGGCACTGACAATTTAAATGACATTGGCAGAATAGTTTTTGTAACAATTTGCACAATCAATATGATTAGTTTAAAACAAATGCTATTGCATCAATGAGTACACCATTATCTACACAGGAATCAACAGCCTGCACAGCGCTAGACAAGAAATACAGGTGAAACAGGGAAATATACACATCCGCTACGACGTGACCACTGGTGAGAACAACCTGGCATTGCTTGAACTTGGATGGCACATTGACTGCAACAGCTATCACCTACCCATATGCATTCCAGAGAGGGATTTTGCAGAGCATGTGTTGATTTCAAAACTGACAGCCACTCTCAGTGGCTGGAAAGTGGTTGCAAACCAATCAATGGATTCACTAGCAGAGCTACCAGTTTCATACCTCAGTGAAAACGAATGCAAACAAAAACTCAACCGAAGTCTGATCACAAGGGAATTCTGTGGCTATACTCATGAGGGAGCTGGTGACCTGCCAGCTGGAGGAAGTTTTAGTGCCATTGATTACAAAGGCACTTGGTTTCTGACGGGCATTTTAGAACCATGGGCAACGGAAGCAAGTCAGTGGGAAACACTAATCTTCACCAAAACTTCAAGGTACATGATGTGGTTTAAACAAACAATGGGCTAATCAAAGGTAGTGGCAAAGGAATAGGGAGAACGGCAAAGTCCAGCATTTACATGTATTCAAGTACAAGTTGTGGTTGTAAATATTTTGTATGTTTAACTGCTAAAATAAAGCTCCCCGCCCCCCTCCTCTTCCATGCTTTTCATTAACAGAACTCACCATCAACTTCCACTTTTAAAAAATGTTGCTTTATTTACCTGGTACAAGTTGGTCTGATTTTCACAGAACTGTGTGAAAAAAATTTTTTTAAAGGATGAGAAATGTCTTTTCCAGTGAAGTTGCTCCATTTAGCCCAAGATGCACTCAAAGAACAATACACAGTGTTAATTGCTAAATTCTACATAGTGAAATCTTTGTAATTGTTGTTGCCCTTTGAGTTTTTTGGCTGTAATTGACACAAGTTTAATATACAAGGAGGGCGTGTTTGTCTGATGGGATTTCAAGCAGCACTTCCAAGACAGATCTGCCATATGTTCACCAGCGTACACCTCTACCTTGTGTACCAATTCCAGCCTCAGGGATGGTTAAGAATGCAGTCTAAATCTTATTATATTTTCAAATATATGACAAAAAAATTCATCTTAATTGTCCTTGTATTGTCTTCAGTGGAAATTATCAACATTGTTTTTGTGACTCTAGTATGTGTACTGCAGAAAGAAGTAGGAACACTTAACATAATGGAGCCAAGCAACATTTTTACTACAAAGTAAACAATCCACGTACACTCTTATTTCTTTGTAAATTCACTGTATTTGAGTACTGCAGACAATCATTTCAAAAGATGATGAACAGAACTCCCAAGATGGTGTGGAGGTCTTACAAATGAACTTGAATGAAGTCAAGTCTCACAAAAAAGTTTTCTAAAATTCCAAACTTAAAAAAAGTTTACATCCTCCTGATTTGCCTTGAATATTATTTTCTATCCCCTTCATATAGTTTTAATTAAACACACATGCTACAAGATAAATGTTTACTGTTATTCATGAAATAATCCTGTAATATAAGGATACAAAGACACCAGTATGAATTACATTTGACAGTGCCAACTTCAGTAACATTTATGAGCCAACACTTAACAAGGGGCATTCAACAGAAGATATAACTTTTAAAAGATTATGTTCATTGCAGGTTTCTGAATGGAGTCATTGGGTTGGATCCAGGATCTACCCCCTGTAGACAGAAGGGCTCCTTCTATCCACAGGTTTCAGATTCAGCGAAGCATTTCTTCAGGGGGAACAAGGGAAGAGGCAATCTTTGCCGATTCCCTCTCCCCTTGAAGTGACTGAACCTCCACCTGACCCACAATGAAAATCTGCTCCAGAGTGTTTGGGGACCACTGTTGAAGGTGGCATTAGGGACTGCAAGGTGAGGGTCAAAATCAACAAAGATCACTTCCACCACCGCCATCACCACCGGCCAGAGCTTTCTGAGTGGAACTCTACTCATGGAGTGCTCCTGCCAGCAGGAGAAAATGCTAGATCCAAGCCGTTATGTTTTGTGTTGTAGAGTTCTTAAACACTTACTAATAAGTACTCCAATAGGTTTGGGTGAAACACATGGCCAGTTCGATCCTGAGAAGAAGGCTGCCCCAATGGCAACCTGTGTTCACCTGCAGCATCACCTCCATCTTGGTCACGCTGGATTCAACAGACAGTAGAGAGTGGAGGGAATGGATTTTGCTTGCTGACAACAAGCTTCTGATGCTGATGTGATATATAGCCTTTAATGTGACCCTGACATAGAAAAAAAATCCCACAAACATTACTGTTGTAAATTTGGAACTATTTATACACATTTGCTAGATTTACATATATATTCAGCCAGGTGCGGTGCTCCTAGTGTGCATGAGATTTCAGTAATACCACCATGTGTATAAAAGCAATTATTTCCATGTGGTCTTGGTTTTAATGTGAGATGGTCTGATTTGTGGGTTGCATAGATCAGGCACCCAGTTGGGGAAGGCTGCTTTACAGGCACTTCATATTGCCCACCTTCTTCACTCAGAGAATGAAACGTTTTGTGGTCGGAGCCATGTCGTCTTGGAAGTGACCTGCGGAGCTCCGCGGGTTACTTATCTCAAACAGCTATGAAAAGGTTGAGAAACCTTTTTAAATTCCCCTGGAATTAAAAGGGGAATCTTACAGTACCATCCGGTTGAAATCTTGGAATAACAGCGGCTTTTGCGGCACAGCAGAAGGGCTGCAATCTAAGGTCAGTGGCCGGAGTATCACCTACTGAATGCTGTCTGAAACTCCTAGCAATTAGGAGACTACAAGACTGACGAGCTCCAAAAAATATTTGTGAACTTAAACTACCAGCAATATCTGGGGACTGGCACGTAAATCTAATTAAACGTTTGTCTTTTCTGTTTCTGCAACTATACTTGCTTGTTGTGCTTTTGGAAGTGGAGGATGGCAGTATCAAAGGGGAAAACAAAAGGTCTGGGAACGCCACCTACCCCCCAACCACTCCCCCGGCAAAGGTTTCTAGAAAGGCCAGAGGTGAAGAGGAGTTGCTCACTTTGATAAAAACTATGTCTTCTCAGCTATCAGTGCAGTCAAAGAAGCTTGAAACAATCCAGGACTCAATCACTGCCCTCCAAGGGGCTGTGGATTTAATTAATATCTCTCTTCAAAAGATGGAAATGAAGGTTAATGTGCTCAAAGATCAAGTTATTGCTCATGAATCTGCTATGCAGCCTTCACACAATACTTTGTCTGGTCAAATTTCCCAATTGGAGGCTTTTACACGCAGAGCTAACCTTCGTATTCTAGGTATTAAAGACATGCTGATGTATGTTTGGCTAAATTTGTGGATAAACTTTTGCATGAGCTATTGTGGAGTTATTTTGCCATCTGATTTTTTACTGAATATTGAGCATGCATATTGTGTTCCTGGCTCAATACGTGGCACTAAAGGGACTTCTGGGACTGTTGTTGTGCAGTTTTCACGAGTTTCTACAAAAAAATTATCTTCTGCTTCTGCCAAGAAAACGAGGTAAGCTGAGGTGGGGACCAGCAAATGACAAGATTATGATCTTTCCTGATTATACTAAAGAAATTGCTGACAGAAGAAGGCAATTCACCAAAGTGAGAAGTTTGGCAAAGCAAAATAACTTGCAATATATTAAATATCCTGCTACATTTTGCATTCTTTTTGAAGGCCAAATGAAAAAGTTTTTAAATCTTGACACGGCTGAACCATTTCTCATTGGTGCTAACATTAAAACAAGAGAGCCAACTTTCCCAGCCTCCTGAGTTGGAATTTAGCCATTTTTACTGTTCCTCTGAAGTCTTGTTTGGGGTTTAGCTGATAGGATGTGTGGGAAGTTTGCCAGATTAAATATTTGCATATTTTTGTTTTCTTTCTCCTTTGTGTGTTATATTGTATGTGTGTAGGTGAATGTACACATTTAAATACATGTTTAGATATATTACTTAAATAGTTTGTTTTTATTTTTTACTTTTTATTTTTTATCCTTCTCTTAAATTTCTTCTTTTTCTTCTCCTTTCCCCCTTTTTTAATTATCATTAATATTAGTATTACTATCATTATTATGGGATTATTATTATGATTATTTCTTGTTGGTTAAACTTTTAATGTTTACTAATATGTGTCAATGTAATGGTAATATATGGTTAATGGAAATGGATTGTTTGCTCCCGTTTATTTGCTATAAGGCTGAGTTTATAACATTGAAAGACAAGGCTCACAGTTTATGGAGCAGTGGATTGAAGATCTGATAATATTTGCAATATTTGGAAGAGTGCTGTATAGGTATAATTTGCAATTGGACTTATATTTGGATATTTGGTTTGCTTTCACTGAAGCTTAGATATAATCTCCCCCCCTTTTTTTTCTTTTTTTCTATTCTTCTTTTGCTTCCCTCCTTTTTTCTTTTTCTTCCCCAGAATACTGTAATGTTGGAAACTGTAGATTTTGACTATGTTGTTGGTATTGTTTATTTCATTTATAAAAAATAAAATAAATACAGATTAAAAAAAAAAGGGAGAATGAAACGTTTTCAGTTTTTCTGTCTTTTTGTCCACTATCAGATGAGGCATATACAGGTGGGAGGGACAAGGGTACCTGATAGTGGATGTAAAGACAGAAAAACTGAAAACGTTTCATTTTCTATGAGTGAAGAAAGTGGGTAATATGAAGTGCCTGTAAAGCATGGCTGGCTGGGGGATACTGGGAGTTGTAGTACAACACATCTAGAAGGCATCCGGTTGGGGAAGGCTGCTGTAAAAGATAACAGACAACTTTTTATACCGCCATTCAGGTAGAAAACAAAACCCCTGCTAACAAAATGTCCATGTACTGTCATTAAGAGTTATAAGGAGGCAAGGGAATTGCTTTTACATCTATTGTAAGGCCCAGTTTACACATTACCTTGAGTGATATATTGTCATTGACTCCATGATTGCTGCTGCATCGCTCTGATATCATGTATGTTTTACACTCCTATGATTAGGGCTGACAACGCTATATGATTGTGTGGCCGGCTATGTTGTTATGGTGGTGATACCTGCTCCATTGGCAACATGTAAACTGGGAAAATGCACACTTTTTGTATGACTTGGGGTGGGGGGGCTTAAGAGACCGTTCCAGTGTATATATTTCCATAATCTAAGCCCAAGCAGCAGACAGATTTATTCCCACTCTTTGAGCATTGACCAAAGAAGCTTCATCCACCACATTTAAGTTTTATATGCTGCATTTCATTAAAAAAATCCCCAAGGCAGCTTACACAAGATAAAAAAGAACTGTAAAAACACAGCTACAAGAGCATATTGTCTGTTCACAGTCACTATTGTTCCCATTTTTCAGGCTGGGAGAAAGGGTCTTATCAGAGGTTTATAGAAGGGAAGGGATCTGAATTCTGACTTCCCAATGTGCAAGTCCAACACTCTATGAATTGCACTGCACTTGCATGATATTTTAACATTGATTTACAGGCCATTTGCACTAAACATGCATTAAGTCTTTACGAGTTTGTTGTCTTATAAAGACAGGGTGCCATATGTTACTGACTATACAAATAAAGTACCAGTATCTGTTAACGGAATCTAGATTCGGTGATTGTATACTGGGGTAAGCCTCCTACAATAACCAACAAAGTATTTTTGCAGAGTGATTTTATCCAGGGCATAGCAATGAACTGCAATACTTACCATGTATATGAGGTTAGCTAGAATGCACTGGACTTCATCAATATCAACATCATCGACTTTCATGAATTTCAGGGCAACTAGAAAGGCATCTAGAGACAGCTGGTGAGTTTTCAGTAACAAATACCTGAACGAAGAAAAAGCACATTTCAGTTACTCCAGCGCATTATAGTTTAAATACAAACTGGGTTCCACCATCTTTATTCTCTGTCAGTTAATACTACTGTGAATGGGAAAGCACAAAAACATCTCTGGGGAAACCATACGTGGACCCCATTACAAGACCAGTCCACTCCAGCTAAATTTTCTCTCCTCAGCTCAGACTCAGAACTGGATGTGACCCATTCAATATACAGGCCACAGGTGGGCAGCAGGTAGAAAGCAGCCCCAGCTTCAGCTCCTTTCACCCCTGCCCCAATGGTTTAAAAATATATCTTTTTCTGGGAAAAAGAAAGGCGTCTGTAGTGGCTATGGATGCCATTTATGTATTTATTTATGGGTTTTTTAATGGCAGCTGCAAAGGGTGTGTGTGTGTGTGTGTGTGTGTGTGTGCATGGCCCGCAGGGGGTCCGGGAGGCAAAAATGGCCCTTGGACCTCCCGCAGTTGCCCATCCCTGGTACAGGTGAACAATTACGGGGCAAATGAATTTGAATTAACCCCTAAAATCTGGAGCTCAACTACCAGCATTCATCCTTAGCTCATTTCACAGATGGAACAGAAACAGAATTTCTATGGACAGCTTTGGGGGCAAAGCAATGTGTATATGCCAGCTATTCCAGAATAACCTCGGTCAAAACCATTTAGAAAAGTAGTATTTGACTTAAGAAGCAGTACAAATGATTAGACAGAAAACAAAAGACACATGTCAGCGTGATTCACTTCACTTGTTGCCCCTCACCCGACTTAGGCAGGATTTGTTCACACTCAGTTAACTGTCTGTGGCAGCACGCAGAACCTCCTGCCAGCATTCTCCATCAGACACATGGCACCCTGGCTAAATCTTCCTTTGCCAGCAAGATGAGAGACAGAGTTCAGAGAGAAAAAGTCAAGAGTCTGTCTGTCCCCCGTCACAGAGTCTTCCTTTTTGGGGTCAAACTACTAGTAAAGGAGAGTGGCAGGACCTCCCACCCACCCCAGATCTTTAGGCCAATCTCAGCAGATACGTATGCCTCAATCTAGTAACAGTGTTGAAAACTAGACATGGCTATTACATTTTAAGCACTTGCTTCCAGGTCTCTCTGGCACATCTCTGGTGGGCTCAGGTTTGAATCCAGCCGTGAGGGTAGGACAATACACATTTTTGATTAGCAATATATTCTAGTTAGGAACATAATGGTTCCTAACTAACATAATACTTAAGGATGAAAGGAACTGATGGCTCCCTACGAAAAACTTAAGCTTAATTATTCAGCCACTGGAAATCTGTATTTTCACAGCACATGCCATGCTCCTTACAGGAAAAGAACGAAGGAGATAACATAATTTCAGCCAAGGATATATCTAACTCTTCAAATTATTAATAACATCATAACCCTAACCACATATTTATCACAGACTGCCTTTTCAGACAATATGAATGATACTGTTCTTACACTTTCTTGAAGAGATTCCTGTAGGTGATGATTTTCAACTTCTCAAGGATAAGGAAGATACCACAGCGAATGAAGAATGTCTCATGTTTTGCCAGAGCATCATTCAGTAAAAGAAGGTTCCCTTCACTAGAAGAATAAAAACCAACCTTTAAAAAGTTTTGTTCCAAGGAAATGACACACTATGTCCTTCTACAATGTATAATACTCAGGACAGGGGTGGCAGAAGTGGGGAGAGGAAGGACTATGTTTTTTCTGGATTTTCCCTGACACGGTAGTTCTCTAGGCACAGAAAGGTATAATCCTCCTCCTCCTCACCTGCAGTCTAAAGAGATGCAATCCATCAAGGCATGTGATTTTTGTGGAGTTCGCAGCTTGGTGCTAATGTGGCTGCAATAACTGCACCTATGTTCAGTCCCAAGATCTTGCTTTGCTCTTCCCAGTCCCACCCTGTCAACCCCCTGGCCCAACTGTGCAAGCAACAAAACTGGCCCATCAGCTCAGTTGTTCTTGTGCAATGCTCAAGCAGCTGGCTCTGTCTTGGGAGCCCCATTAGTGCTGAAGTGATGTTCAGTAATTACCTGTTCTACTTTGTGAAATAAATATTGTTACACATTTTCCTAAACTAGTGGGATGAAAAGCACGCAGCTCGATAAATGAGACCTACCTCACAGCCTTTGTGACTTCTGCGAACTGCATGAGGTCATATTTTTTTAAAAGTTGGATCATTGGCATATGGCCCTGAAATCAAAGCACCATTTGAAATGTAATGACAAGATTAAATAGATATGTAGTCAAATCCTCTTATGAAAATACTATAGCTGCTCTGAGAATCCCCATTATACCAGCCACCAGTTTGCTAGTACCACAGGGGGCACCGACGGTCTCAATTACATTCTGCCCAAGCTGGACTCCAGAAAGAAAGGGCATTTCCAAATTAGGCTTTTATCGTGCAATTACCCTGCCTCATTCAGATGTTTACAGGGGGTCCAGACATCACTGTCATCACCATTTAACCCTCCCACGTTTTACCACAGCTTCTTCCAACTTTGTTCTTACCACAGAAAATCTGTTGAGGAGGAGGAGATGGAATAGCTGCACTATGTCTTTTGACTGGCAGTGCCGGGAGGCCTCTGTCTGGAAGCACCTGAAGGGTGTGTTTGTACGTGGTGCTCCAGACAGGAGGCAGCAGAGCAGCATTGCCCTGTTCCCTGTAGTGGTTTGGCTCCCTAAAGCAGGGAATCCTGCCTCATGGAGAACCCCGTCCTTGGTTCCTGACTGGTTCTCAACAGAGTTCCAACTCAGGAGTTTTGCAAGTTTCATCACTGACTCAGGCCTACACTGTTTGTGATTTGCCAAGCCAAACACAGTACATCAGCTGTGTATAGCAGCACACCAGGTCATACACCTCTTGTCTTTGCTGCCCACCTGGAAGCTACAAATGCAGAAGGGTTACCAAGCACATGGCAGGAGAGAGTACACGGGATGGTAAGGTACATTCAGCTTGGTGGGTCACAAGTTGTACAGGCCTGCCACAGCCCATACTTGCGCTGTTCAATTGTCTGAACTTCTTGGTAAATACAGGCCCTGCTCTCCACATTAGGAAGTGCCAGGGTAGAAATCCCAATACGTTCAGATGCTACTCACCAGTAACATTTTCACTGGCAGCAAATAAATCAAAATCATCCTTTTGTTTTTCTGGCTGGAGCGGTGACAGTGCTCAAAGGCAAAAGACAGATACTCTTCAGCTGCAAACACAGAAAGAGGATGACTACCATGGATGGTAGCAGATGCCATCAGCATATATGGGGTGATGACAACCAACAAAACTGTTTTTAGTATAATCACGTCAAAGCAATGTTTTCAAAGGTCCCATATTTTTGTCCCATATTTAACAGTTTCCCACATATTCGTGCGGAAATAAAATCAGCTGATTTCAGCTCCCCCACCATCGACACATACCAGGGAGAATATTAATGATGATATTGGAGAGTGATTTGTACAAACAGTCAAGTTTAATAGCACTGCTCTCCACAGTCATACTCAATTCTGTTACATCAACTTTCCTAAATGGCAACAAACCTCTAAATCCCAGTGTTTGTCAGGTACTGAGCTATTTGTGAATGCGATAGATTCTGACACACTTCAAAAACAGTCAGTGCTTGACATGGGGTGGGATGCCATCCCACTCCTTTTCAGATGGACCTAACACTATCCCACTTCTTTTCAATAGACAACATTGGCTCTGGTCTGATTTGAAACACAACCATCCACTTCCTTTTTTTCCATACCCTTTGGTTCAATGCAAACAGGGGTCCCCAACCTTTCTTGGTTGGTAGGCACATTTGGAATTTTAAAAATGTTGTGGGCACTCTCACAAAATGGCTGCTAGGTGGGGAGGAACTTGCCCATTCATAAAATGGCTAACATGGTGGGCATGGCCAGTCATGCAAACACTCATTTCCCAGAAGGCAAACTGATGAAACAAAAGAAAAGTAACTTGTTCAAGAACCTAAGTACATGACAGAGGTGGCAGTCTGAGCTCCAAAACACAAAAACTATTTTTTTTCAACCCAAATAAAGATGGTGCAGGAGGGCAGCACTTTGCTTTCCAACATGCCAGCCTCCCAGTTTAAAAATTATATTTTAAAAATCTTCCAAAAGTACCTTGTTTAAAATCGCTATCAAACATAGCCTTCCGTCCAACGTAATACCTATATGTGACCCTCTGTGCCATGCTATATTCATCTTTAAGATTTGAGCTATCAATTGCTCTAATGAGTGGTTTGCACAGATGAAGCTTGTTGATCTGGAAAAAACAGTGGTGTTAGTAGATGGAAATGTACACGCAACAACAGTCTTGATTGGGGAGTATGAAATCAAGAAGACAAGCCTTGTAAATCATACCTTAAAATAGATTTTAAACAGCTGATTCACCAGGAATAACATGCCCCACTTTTTGGAATCGTCAATGCCAGCTCGACTATAACAAACAGTAGAAATGCATCAGAATGAAATTTCTAAGAAAAAGCCCTTCTTTTAATAGGCCTTTGATTCACATTTTCAAACAAGAGTTCTTCCAGATCAAGCCACCACCTACATGCTAAGGCCATACCAACTTACAACACAATTGTAAGGTCTATTCAGATGCTAAGTATCATTGAGTTCAACAGGGCCTATTCCCATGTAAGTGGGTATAGGATTGCAGCTTTAAATGAATCATTATGTATTAGCAATTTTAATACTAATGAACAAATGCGTTAATTATTTGTAAATCTAAAGTTTTATACATTTGCCTTAATTTACAGGGCTGCCTCAGTCAGCAGGTTTTGGGATGCCATTAAAGGACAGCAAATATGTTATATATTATTTTACCACCCTGCCTTGAATGAGGATGATTAACTACCTTTCTGAAGAAACACAGAAATCCCTCCAGTTTTTCAGAAGGTATTAGCAATCTCACAATCTCTCCATCTTGCGCTCTCTCTCTCTCTCTCTCTAGTGTGTGTATATAAACACACACTTGCGTATTGAAAGAGTGTTACACCACTGTACTTTACAAATTAGAAAAGTAATCTACACTTCTAAATGATTTAATCTGAGATCCAGAAGGGAGTATTCACTCACGTGTCACTGGCACAGACTCGGAAACAGCTCATCAGGAGTTCTGCTGCTTTTTCCAACATGTCACCAACTTTGCCTTTGCCTTTCTTTGCCAGCTGTTGGTCAGCCTATTGTGACATAAAACAACCAAGACACACAATCATACACAAGCCCTTTCTCTTCTTCTTCCAATCAATAAGTAGTCTGGCTCTCAAACACAGTATTGAAAGCATGGATTGAAACCTCTTTTCCATACAGGCTAGGGTCATGCCAGTAGAAAACCAAACATGAGCCTGGTGATAAAATCTGGTCAATATGGCTGAACATTTTGACCAGAGCATGAGGCACCTTCAGCTTCCTTGTACACATGGTAGCTGCCCCTTATTCTACCCCCCCCCCCATTAGTTTGCTTCAGAATGACTGCTCTGTAGGTAGGTAATTTTGTGAAGCGCCCAGAGAGCTTCAGCTATTGGGCAGTATAGAAATGAAATGAATGAATGAATAAATAATCAAACAAACAAGCAAGCAAGCAAGCTAGCTAGCTTATTTTGCCAGGAACAATTATTTGCTTTGTAGAAGCAATGCACATCTTACTTCCTTCGCAAATAAGACTCCCAATAGCTCTGAAAAGTTGATTATCTTATCATCGATAGCTAGTATGAACTACCATCTGTTCTTAGCCATTTTTTTTTACACCCTGGAATTATTTTTATTTAGAGGAGCTTGCTATGCTCACTCACAAGTACAACCAATGTCTTACTGACATAAAGCCAGTTCCACCCCTGGTAAAAAAGTAAAGGAGTTGCATATAATAAACCACAAAGAAAACACTTGGTCTTTCTCAAATCCCATAATTTAGAGAAAGCACTCGCCAAAGTTTCAATGAGATATACGTCCAGTTATATGACAGAACGTTCCTTGAATGAATTGTTGACGATCTGGTAATCCTGGTTGATTTTGGAGGTTCTGACAGACGATTCATTTATCATCCCAAATAAGATATATTTGGGATGTTCTTGAGTCAGCCCCCATTGTACATGGCAGGACACAACATAACCATGTGTGTGTGCATAGAGATTGATTGACAGACAGCTCTCAAAATGAGGCATATTTCAGGAAGAGCACAGACAACCCTCAAGGTTTCCCCAGTCCCATTCAGGCACTCTTCCATCTCGAGTCACCTCCTTGGCACCTAGGAACTTCACCCCTAAAGATACTACTTACACTGTTAGCAAAAATTCGAAGATCAAGTGCTACTGCGTACATAATAGGCAAAGCCCTGGAAAAACAAATGTGACATACAGTTAATTGTCCAAACGACCTATTCCAAATCTAGAAGTAGGTTTAAGTACAGCAACACAACTTAAGATAAAACATATAGGGCAGCGATGCTGAACCTCTTCCAGCCCGAGGGTCGGATACTGCGAGTAGAGTGGGGCCAAAGGCAAATGGGGCGGGGCCAAAATACTAAAAATGCCAGCATGTTGTAGCTTAAACCTCTTACTGCTAGTAACTAAGCCTTATGAGAGGTAGTTCAACTTGCAGAATGGGGAAGGAACTGCAGAAAAATTGGGAAATCACTAAACAATTGATGGTCGAGGGAGAGGGGCTGGTTATTAGGGGAAGCATAAAGGAATTTATACTTCCGAATTTAGCCCCTGGGCCTGATGTTCTCCACCCATGATTTAGAGATACCTCTTAATGTAATGGCACTTCAACATAAAGGGAAGAAATGGCATTTACCTATAGGTGAAATGCTTATGCCAAATTAAACAGTGGCATATTTTTCATCAGAACAATTTATTTATTTCTGTAGTATGTTAACCAGATACTCACCAGTTTTCTTCTTTGTGTGCTTGAAAAGCTCTCAGGAAAGATGTGTAAGGTTTAGGGAAATTTGATATACTGTTATATATAATACCATGCATAGAAATTAATAGCATAGTCATGCCTTACGAAACCAAAGACCAACAATAATGCCAATAGTGATCGGGGAGCCTCATGCACAACGTATTACAGTAGTTAAATATAGATGTTACCAGGACATGGATGAGAGTAGCCAGGCTCTGTCTGTCCAGAAGGGGCTGCAGCTACCACACCAACTGAAGCTGATGAAAGGTACTGCATGCCACAGATGCCACTCACTACCAAATAGCACAATTGGGGGAATGCAAGGGTGATAATCCTGCAGGTACCTTAAAGCCAGCTGCAAACTTTGTACAGCCATTGTCCAGTGATCTAAAAAGCCCAGAGCCTCTCCATGCTCTTATGTTCAAGCACATTGCTGGATTATCCTCCCCAGGCAATGGAACCAACAGCCCAGCTAGCTTTCTACACAGAGGTTGCTCATTCCTTAGCCCGTGCTGAATACTGTGAGCTCAGAATTCCATGGCAGACTTTGAATGGAGCCAATGGTAAAGGATATTGTACTATAACTGTCTGGCATTTGTAAGCCTCTACAAAGTCGTGGTTGGCAACTGCGTAAGTACATCTAGCAAGAGAAGAGACAAACATATTAAGAACCATGAGATAATGTCCAACAACCAAGTTTTAAAGTATTTTCTTTGGCTAGCTCAGCCTTCCACAACCTGGTGCTCTCCAGGTGGGTCAGAATACAACTCCCATCATCCCTAGGCATCATGGGCATAATCCAATACATCTGGAGAGCACAACATTGGGGAAGGCTGAGCTAGATTAACAGTGCAGTGCTATGCATATTTACTCGGCAATTAACCCCATTGTGTTCAATGGTACTTACTCCCTAGTATGCGTGTTTAAGGTTGCAACCTAAAACATCACAGTTCTTGAGTAGCAAAAACATTTGTTATGTTAATCTGCCCAAAACAGATATTTGAGCAGTTGTAGAATATCAGAGTCTGATATATTTTAAATACTTCACTTTCTAAGCTTATACCTTTTAGGCTGCAATCCTATGCAAACTAACCAGGGAGCAAGCCCCACTGAAGACACTGGAACTTATTTTCAAGTAAACATACATAGACAGGATCAGGCTGCATTTTATATATAACATTGGGACATCAAACTCCTCTCACAGTTTTTCTGGTTATAAAATCATTGCTTGCTATATTTACCATTGTTTATTTTGTAGTTCGTTCATGTATCTTTTAAAATATACCAAACGCGCGTGCGCACGCGCACGCACACACACACACACACACACACACAGGTTGCCTTAACAGTTTTCTGTTTTTAATACAACTCTCACAAAGCTGTTTAGAATGTGTTTGATTTCTGCTCTGCCGTTATTTCATTATAGATGTAGTCTGCCTGGTACGATGAACCCCCCAGTCTTGACAAGCATTTATTTATTGATTTGATTTATATTATACCCTGCCTTTTCACCAAGGAAATGGCACTCAAGGCGGCTAACAATAATGGGAACTAACATTTAAAATGAAAAAAACCTTACTTAAAATAATTAAATACATTAAAAACACAACTTTAAAACAACAGTAAAAGAATAATAGCATTCAACAGTTGGGTGAAATACAGTTAGAATGGAATACAGTTGTAGATATCAGACATGTTGTGCACCTTTCTAACAACACTGATCTAAAGAAATCAGCAATTAATTTATTTCTTGTGTAGTATTGGTCCAGACATGTTACAGATATTTTATTTCTATGCAGTAGGAGCCAAAATAAAAATAATGATCCAAAACCAAATTATTGTAAGGCACTTAAATCCATTCATTCAGTTCATTCAGAACTGTTGAAACATCTCGTCCCTCAGACTGCAATCCCATTCATGTATATTTGGAAGTAAGCCTCACTATGTTCAGTTGGGCTTCCTCCCAAATAAATACACATATAATTGCAACTTGAATCTATAAAAAGATCAAACTGTCATCCCAACCATTTTTACCTTAAGTGAGCAGCAAACATTTCATCATAGGGTGGTTCCAGCACTTGTTGACATTTTTCTTCCGGAGATGAAAGCTAATTATAAAATAAATGCAATAGAAAATGTGATGCGTAAAGGAATATAACAAAGAGGCTCAGATTTATGGGCAGGTGACTGACTACCTAGGTACTTGTCCTGGGCTATTGACTCAACTATCTATTCAACAGCTCAAACCAATAGCAGAGACAGTTCTTTGCTTATAAAGCTGGCAACACTGACCTGTGTGGCCAGCACTGTGTTAATAATTCTTTTATTATTATTATTCATGAGAAAATTTACAACCCTCAGTGCCCATTCAATGAATGGTGTGCGTGTGAGTAATTGTGATCAGATCCATGAGTGGAAATGAGTGCAAATGAAATTAGCTACAAATGCAATTTAAAAAATAAGGTATTCAAAAGCTGGATGAATAGAGGGCAGGTGTTGAAGTAACCCCCGCTAGGGCAACCATTTGGCCTGGTGTTGATAACAAATATGGTACAATATATTTGGAACTGGCTATTACGTTGGAACTGGCTAATACAGAAATTGTCCTTTTCCTTGTCAATACAAATACAGGCAAACATTGAAGCTCCCTTAATGTAAATATGAAATATTTTCACACATTAGCACTACAGTAAGCCTCATTGTGTTCAGTAGGGTTTACTCCCTAGTAAGGGAGTGTAAAACAATTGTGTTTACAGTTCCAGCCTAAATATGGGGTTTTAATGTATGGTGTATCAACTCAGACTAATGGATTAGGTCTTTGTATTTTACAAACTATGTGATATAAAACTTCACAAACAGAAATATCAAGGAAAAAGGTTTCTAGGGAAGTAAAGAGGAAGGAGAGGGTGGGGAAGGATACAAACAAAATGGAAGGAGGGGATGGGGAAGGATACAAACAAACACGGTTGGATATTGCCCTCAGATGTAAGCTCCATTCAGTGCAACTGGATGTACTTTCAGGTAGTTATGCAGAGGATTGCAGCCCAACTCTCCTACCTGAAGTCTAGGATTTGCAACATGAGGATGTTTAAATGAAACTAATTCTGCACAAAACAGTCCATCCCTGCTGTCAATAGATTCTAATACCTGTGACAGAAAAAATACACAAATATTATGGAACAAATTACTAAAGAAGCAATAAGAAATGTTCTCATACTCCTTCTTTGTTTTGACTATTGCCACCTTGATGGAAAGGGTCAGGAAACCTCCCAGCATCACTACAAGGGAATTTGGTATTCTATTCTACCTGGGACCTCAGTACTAGGTTGTATCCTTGGCAACTAAAAGAGGCCAGTGACCAGTGAAAGATTTTAATGAGGGTAAGGTGGGTAAGTATTTGAAGTAATTTTGCACCCAGTCAATCAGTTTCTTTCAAATGAAAAATAGATAATTTAAAATGTAATAATCATAAAATAATACTTAGTCTTATTTTCAGTGGTCAAAGATCTATACTTTCATTCATTCATTTATTCATTCATTTATTAGGCAACTAAGTACAGGTTACAGCTAATCAAAGATCTATACCTATCCCAGCATACAATACAAAAACCTTGTAAAGTAAGCCAGTATAATTGCAGACGGAAGGACTTGGCTGAGGGGTAACAGCTGATTTAAGATGGAGGGAGCAATCCTATTTGGATAGGTGGCTGCCTCCAAACTCAGAGGCAACCGCCTATCCAATGGAGGGCAGGAGAAGCACGGAGGGGATCATCCACTCTGCGCTTCAGCTGCCCTGCACTTGAAGCTAGACAGCTAATTTTGGCTGTCTAGCCGCGGGAAGGCGGAGTGGGGGAAGCACCTGCCAGGCAACACATTGGATGTGTCGTACGGGCATTTCCGCCTTCCCCACCCCAGAACACCCTGTTTTCACTGCTCTGCGCTCCTCTTGCAAGCACGGGGCTGCACGGGGCCATTCTCAGCTACCTGCGAGGCAGTGCGGGAGTGGAGGGTGGAGGAAGGTCGGTTTTCAGGGAACCAACCTTGGAGTGTGGGCTTGAGGTCGGTTCCCGGAAACCAGTGTGTGCTATGGCCATCTAGCCACTGACTAGCAGCCATAGGATTGCTCCCTACCTGGCTGGACTAAAATTTAAATGGAGCCTTCCAATTCGTAAGTAATTTGCTTATGATTTAAAGAAGAGTTAAGTGGTATCCTCTACCAGCTCTCTTTTTTAAAAAAAAAAATGAGGAATAATTAATTTGAGAGTGAGAAAGAAATTAAATCACTCAGAAGAAATGTGATTCCCTGGATTAAAAAAAATATATAGGCAGTTTAGGAATTACATTTTCAAAACTTTTAAAACTTTTAAATCTTTTTTAAGCTTATGTTTAAAAGTTGTAGATATAATGGACATAGCAACATGATCTAATATACTGTAGCTTCAGTGAAAGTTTGTCAATAAAACAGTGCTATTTTTAACAGGTAATTTCAAAAAACTATTGAAGATTCAATGTTCCTGCTATTTCAGTGTCTTTTCAATGGAACATTTTCAGTTTTTGAAGATCTGTTGCACAAAGGCATCATAATGAATCAACTATAGCAGCTGATAAATTAATAAAATTACATCTATCACTTACCTGCTGCAAATATTGGTTTATACTGATGTGTGCCATTGAAAGGGTGCTGTTTGAAAGCAAGTAAACACTTTATTCTGAAAAAAATAACAATAGTAACACTATTGATCACAACTGTAGTGACACAAAAAATATACACAATAATTAGGCTGTCTTTGTAAAACAGTTCGGAAACTGTTGTTAGTCCAGAACACTGCAGCTAGATTAGCAAAATGGATTAGGCAAAGAGATCATAACTTGCCTGTATTGAAACAACTCAGCTGGCACCCACTAAGTTTCCAAGCTCAATTCAAAGTGATGGTCTTAGCCTTTCAAGCCCTACATGGCTTAGGACCAATATTTGTTGGATCACCTTGGAGAAGTCCTCCCACATCAAGCTGCTCATTCACTGAGATTGTCATCTGAGGCCCTTCTCGAGGTGCTCATGCCTCCTAAAGTGAGGTGAGTTGTAACTGGGGAGGCTTTCCAGTGGTGGCTCCCCACCTTTAGAATGTCCCCAGGGAGGTCCACCTGAAACCTCCACTACCATTTAGGTGCAGGCAACTACAGTTCTGTTTTTACAGGCTTTCAGTAACTGCTAAAGTTACCATTTTTAACTTAGAGCAGTTTGATTTTACTGTCTATTTGAATGACTCTTGCTTTATTAATTTGTTTGCATCGTCATTATTTGGTATTATAATAATTATATTTTATTTCTCACTACCTTGTTAGCTGCTCTGGGATCATACGTTTATGTTGAAGGTGCAGCATATAAATTATGCAAATATATAAATGACAATTTGTTATACTGGAGACTATCACCTTCAAAGAGATGGGGATCTGGAGTGTGGGTGTTTGGGAACTCTTTCTCTTCAGAGCTAGGTGAGACAGAGGTACTGTTGATAGGTGTTTCCTCAGTCCAGGTGAGTTGGATTCAACCTATTTTGCATTTCCCCTAAAGGACCAGGTTCATAGTTTGGGCATGGTCTTGGATCCATCACTGTCATTACAGGCTCAAGTGACCTCTGTGGCATGGAGTGCCTTTTACATGCTTAGGCTAGTATCCAGCTACGACCCTATCTGGAAATGGATAACTTGGCTGCAGTGATCCATGCTCTGGTAACCTCCTGTTTGGTCTAATACAATGTGCTGTATGTGAGGTCATCTTTGAAGATGGCCCCGAGAGTAAAGATGGTGCAAAATATGGCAGTAAGAGTTTTATCTGGGACTAGGTGGTATGAACATATTACAGTCTTGTGTGCACAGGCTCCTAGTTCATTTCCAAGCCCAATTCAAAGAGTTAGGGTTGTTTGTTTAACCTATAAAACTCTTCACAGATTGGGACATTGGTATCTCATGAAAAGCCTCCTCCTATAGATGCCTTCCTGCACCTTACGGTCAGCTATGGAGGCCCTTCCCCAAATGCTCCCTCATTCTGAAGGTCAGAAGGAGAATACTCGAGCTTTGTGACCTCTGGGTTATGGAACACTCTCCCCAAGGAAATTTGAACTAACATTGTTTTCTTTTCCTCACTAGGCTTAAGACTTTCTTGTTTTCCCAGGCCTTCTAATTGCTATTATAATCCCTATTATATGCTGGTGTTTTAGATCTTGTTTTTGTTTTACAATATTATTGTTCTGTTTTAAAATAATTGTACAACACCTGTTTTATAGGTGTCTTGCAAAGAAATGATCATAGAATCATAGAATAGTAGGGCTGGAAGGGGCCTACAAGGCCATGATGTGGCATGTCTTCTTCCTACATCCACATAGGTTGTTGTATACCCACTGACAGCACATGTAGAGCGCTTTATTTAGCAGCTATTCTGCAATCATTTTGAGCCCTTGAGAAACCCTACTTTGAACAGCATAAAGTTGTGTGCAGAATTGTGTGTGTGTGTCACTGGCCTGTACCATCAGATAGTAGTGTGAACAGCAGCTGCTACACTAGTGGCAATTGTGGAAAAATATCTGCTCCAGGTTTTGCTTAAAGGAGCCCTGGAACGTCTGATTAAAATAAGAGTAGAAAAACAAGTACACATTATTAATGTGTGCTCCCCCCCCATATAGAAGGAGTGAGAAAAATGCCTGAAGAGCAGTATGGAAACATACATTTGAGAATACTCTAGAGTAGGGGTGGGCAGAATATATAGATCCACATGATTTGGACTTCAGCTCCAAGCAGGCCCTGCCAGCATGGCCAATGGTCAGGAATGCCGGGAGTTCAAGTCCAAAACATCTGGAAATTTACTTTCTGTCCAGCCCTGCTCTGGGCTTATTAGATGCCACTGCCAAAAGACCAAGCTTCCTATATAAGTAGTACTTAGCACATTGGTTTGGTTTCTATGATGGGATTTGAATCAAATCTCTGTAATTTGAGTCAGGTATGTCTAAGGGTGCAACCCTAAATGTACTTATAAGGGAGTAAACCCCATTATTGTTGTTGTTGAGTCGTTAAGTCATGTCCGACTCTTCGTGACCCCATGGACCGTCGCAAGCCAGGCCTTCCTGTCCTCCTCTCTCTCCCGGAGTGTGCTCAAGTGCATATTCATGGCATCGGTGATCTCATCCTCTGCCATCCCCTTCTCCTTTTCCCTTCAGTCTTTCCCAGCATCAGGGTCTTTTCCAGGGAGCTTTCTCTTTGCATTAGGTGGCCAAAGTATTTGAGCTTCAGCTTCAGTATCTGTCCTTCCAATGAGCAGGCAGGGTGGATTTCCTTTAGGATGGACTGATTTGACCTCCTTGCAGTCCAAGGGACTCGTAAGAGTCTTCGCCAGCAGCACAGTTCGAAAGCATCGATTCTTCGGCGCTCAGCCTTCCTTATAGTCCAGCTCTCATGGCCATACATTACTACTGGGAAAACCATAGCTTTGATTAGACGGACCTCTGTCGGCAAGGTGATGTCTCTGCTTCTTACTGTGCTGTCTAGGTTTGCCATAGCTTTCCTCCCAAGGAGCAAGCGTCTTTTAATTTCATGGCTACAGTCACCGTCTGCGGTGATCTTGGAGCCCAAGAAAATAAAATCGGTCACTGCTTCCATTTCTTCCCCTTCTATATGCCAGGAAGTGATGGGGCCAGATGCACTGTGGTAGCACAAAACTCCTTTGCCTCTTCCTTTTCTTGGCAGATGTCAGACCTTGATCAGAGAAGTTCCATGGCCATTTGACTACGGAAGTCTATTTCTACACCAAATCAGTGGATTGATACCGATCAGGCACAGACTCTCAACTGTCCTTTATCTGGCAGTGATTAATTGCAAAAAACAGGCAAAGCACAACACAACCTCCCTCTTTTTCCGGAAAGACTTCCGAAAAAAACAGACCTGCCTAGATACTAGACTAAGGGCGCAATCCTACGCATTGGCCTTTTCTCTGTCTAAACATGCATAGGATTGCGCACTAAGCTTTCAGCCCTGGCAGCTCTGGCCACAAAGTCTTAGAGTGGAATGGAGCTACTCAGCGGAGGAGGCACTCTGCACATGCTCAGAAGCATTTTAAAGAGCCTTCTAGCTCCTTAAATACTATTTTTTGCGGTAGAAGCTTTGAAAAGAAAACACATCCCGTGTTTCAGCGTCGACAGGTAAGCTCGACCAGCAACGTATCACAGGACGGCCATGCTACGCACCGAGCATGCGCACAACGACCCCCTAGGTTCCGCCCCACCCCCTTGATTCCCTTTGGGTCTCCCTACCGTTAACCCGACTCCCCAAGCACGCCACTCCTAGGCCCGCTTCGGTCCATAAGAAGGTTCAGGACCAAGCGGGCGGAAGGATGAAAAAAGAAAAAAAAAGGAACTTCCTTTCAGCTGACAGAACGCCCGCTCCTTCGCGGATTGGCCGTCTCCACCTCGAAGCTCCGCCTACCCGCCCCACCACGTGATATACCCCTCAATACAATCTGCGAAACGACTCCTCGCGAGCTCAACGAAGTGGGCGTGGCCTCTGCTGGCTCTTTACCGTAGAATCTACAGCGTAGTCCTCGAACGGGGGCGGAGTTGTGACCAGTGGTCACAGCCAATTAGCCGCCGCCACTGGCTTAGGGTTGAAGGGGTCCTATTTGAGTTTTTGGTCTGTTAGTGTACCCATACTTCCTGTGTGGGTAACAGGATGTAAACGACAGGATGGATGGTGTCAAATTCATGCTGCTCTGTTTCATTTGCTGTTTTGGTCTAAGTCCTAGGCATTAACATTTAAAATTACATTTCATTTTACATGTACATATAAAATGACAAATAATTTGTTGGATCCAGACTTAGAGATGCTTTAGAACCTTTGAAGCCAATTGGGATTAAGTTAGTCATGACTGACTGAAGTCCCGTTGATTTCAATAGGTATACGCTAAGTATAACTAAATCTGGATTCAGCCTATCATCTATATATAATTTCGTGCAGTGGAATTGCAGTAGCTAAATCAAAGTCCCCCAAAAGGGTCTAGAGCAAAAGAAATATGTATAAACCCTTGATTAGTCTGGAGAGTTTCCTACGCTAATCCTTTTAACTACAACCTACAGCTATCATTTTATGTGTCGTTTTTGCAAAAGCAATTGGCTAAAAGCAATGTGATCCTATGCATGTTTCTCAAGTCTCACTGAGTTCAATAGGCCTTGCTCTCAAGTAAGTGTGCCTACGATGGCAAGCCCTATAGACTTCAGTAGGCTTGCATGCAGTTCAGCAAATTTCAGTTCCAAGGGGTGGGGTAGCTGTGTGTGTGTGAGCGCGCGCGCGTTGTAGACACACACAGAGAGACAAAACAAAGGTAGCTGTGCTAGTCCATGGGGGAAAAAATCCAAATTCCATAGTTGGTCAATATCTTTATTAGGTCCCTTCGAGACTTACAGATTCATTGTGGCATGTTCTCCTGGAGTTGAGCCCACTTCGCCAAAAGCATGAACCGTTGATTCACGTGATGAAGTGGACCCAGGAGTGCACGGCGACTGATGCCACAATTGTGAATACGCCTGTTCGTCTTGAACGGCGCAGTCCTATTGCGCGTCGCCTCAGAAGCAAGCCCCACCGAGTTCTGCGGACCTTACTCCGGGGTCCACGAAGGATCGCAGCCTTAGCCTGCCGAGGATCCGTCTGGTCCCTCTGCCAGGGTTAGGGCACCAGCTGAACTCCTTTGCCAGTTGCTTCCGCCCTGCCTTGCCCCCATTTGAGCCCCGCGGCAGGAGGCAGAGACAGCCCTCCCCTAAGGCAGCGAGGAAGGTGCCCGCCTGCCGGTTGCCTGGAAAGACGCAACCCTCGCTCGCTTTTTCGACTGTCTCGCCGTGGTGGAACAGCTCCGGCCTTGGCTACGCCAGGCTGACCGGGAAGAAGCCATTTTGTGAGGCGACGTAGAGAAGGGGGCGGCGGCTCCTCCTTCTCTGCTTAGATTTTTCCGCCCGGAGTCCTGTGGTCGTGGAAGGGGCGCTGCTTCGGCCTTTTCACCCGCCGGTCGGGACACTTCGCTTGCTTGCCTTGCCGTCCTCAAGCGCATCGTGGACCTTCCCAAGTCTCCGGGACAGCAAGATGCGGCTCCCCTCTCGGCGTGACGACGCCGTCCCATTCGCAGCGAAGATCCCCCCCTTTTAAAAGCATTTCCCCCTCTTTTTGCCTCATCTAAACCTGCGAGGAGGGGAGGGGACGGGGCCTACGGAAGTCTCCCCGCCCCCCGTTTCTGGGGCGAACATGGCCGGCGAGACCCAGAAGAAGCAGCACTTGTCGGCCTTGGTGGGCCACACCAACGGGCTCACCAAGCCCGCTTCCCTGGCAGCTGTAGCCGGAGCCCGGAGCGGGGCGGCTGGCTCTGGAGCTGCTGCTGCTGGTGCTGGCGGAGGGGGCACTTCCAAGAAAATAGTGATCAAGAACTTCAGAGGTGGGTGTGGAAGAGAGGGTTGGAGTGCAGGATGTGTGAGAAAAGGGATAGAAAAAATGTTAGTCTCCTGTCCCATCTGGTTTTAAAAAGGAATGTGCCTCAGTTGAGACAGATCCGTAGTTTTGCTCCTCACTCTTTAATAGCTCACTAATGGATCGCTTTCAAATATTCCTTCCCCCACAGATGTATCTAGATGTGTACAGATGTAAAGGAAGACAGACAGGGCTTTTGTACATCTAAAAGTTGTGTCGAAGAGGGATTTTTTTTACTGGTGCACCCTTTTCTTGCCCTGCCTGCATGATGACAAGTTACAGAGATCTGCCAAAATGGTGTCTTCTGCACAATATTTAAAAGTATAATCGCACTGTCCTGCTTTGCATCTGGGAATCTTAGAAAGTCAAGATCACAATGTGGATGGGTTACCCCTTGCATCTTTATACAAGTTGCTTTACAGTAGAAGACGATGCATGTCTCTGTACACTCAGTGGGGCTTATTCTTGGGTGAGTGTGCCTAAGATTACATCCTTAGTCATACTTCAGGTGGTTATGGGTGAAAACATACATTTTTGCCCCAATGTTCTCACTGTGTTATTATGTGTGAAGCTTGACTTCTAATAAGTATAGACCCATGAGGTGGTGTTCCATAAGAATTCATGGGTTGTGTCCATTGTTAGTCCTACTTAGAGTAGGCCCATTGAAGTTAAGTTAGTCATGACTAGCTCAAGGCGCATTCATTTCAGTAGGTTTACTTTAAGTAGGGCTAATATTAGATATAACCCATGTGTAGTAACAGGGTGTGATCTTTTGAATGCCACCCCAGGCAGGCTTAGAACATTTTCATAGGTAACATTAAAAGTGCTTTTGAGTATGCCATTATTCTGATTATTAATGGCAGATACACAAAATGAAATATTTAGCTCTTTTCAAGCTAAATATACACTAATCACATTCTAGAATATAGGTTTTACCTCAGAGGAATTACAGACACACACAAAATGCTAAAACTGATTTGTGAAAACAGCCTTCTCTGTATCTGTATTCTGGAGGCTCACATCTTCCATTGAACACAATGCTGTCGACTTATTTGAGTAGCCACAAGTCCAAGAGTGTTCCTAATTTTTACAGAGTTTATCTGGTACCTGAAATGGTATGTGCTCACTTATAAATATGCCTGAATGCAAAGGAGTGGTGTAAATACACCCCCCCCACACACACACACACACTGTGTTATGTTGTTTTGGTTGCTCTGCGTTAGGCAGACCAAGGTGTCTCCTTGCCTGACATGCAGCAATGGAAGAGAAGGTGCCTGGCATTTTGTCTAGGTCAGATCTGGCAGCCAATCAGGAGCATAGGCTTCTCTGCGTGCTGAGAGGTGACATTCACTGCCCTTTCCTCACTTTATTTATTTATTTAGTATATTTTTGGATCACTCCTCTGCTTGATGAGTGGTCCATGTGATGTACATAGAAAATAATAGAAAGAATAAAAATGCAGCATTCAAAGTACAAAAAAATGAATGTAGGCAAACCAGAAAAACTAGGTTACAATAAAAACAGACCACCAATAAACTGCAGAACAACATTAGCCATTAAAAGCATTGAGGAGCATTATCATCTTCACCAGCCATTTCAAGGATATTAAAGAAGACGTGAACCCAACCTCCCTGTGAAGGGAATTCCACAACCTGGGTGCTGCTACAGAAACAGACCTGTCTATAGTACTCATTAACCTCATCTGTTTAGGAGATGAAACATATAACAGCATCAGATGACAAATACAAATTTCAGGAAGGCTCATATCGGAGCTTTTGGTGACTACTGAGCCTCTCTGTAGTTCTTTCCCCTCTTGGAGTAAAATTAGATTATGTTGCTGTTACCACAGTAGTAGTTTTGGCTCATCTGCTGCTTGATATTGTGATGAATTGTTTTTGTTTATACTCCACTAAGTCACAGACAACTGTTATGGACAGTCACACGTGTACAGTTACTTTGCTACTTGTTAATTCAGTTTAACTATGGCCCAGTGGTTTCATACTTTCCGTCATTAACAAATTAGAATTCTCAAGCATCACCCAAAAGAATGAAGTAGTTAAAATGTGCAAAGGAGCAACCAATCTGTTTAATCTAAAGCTTACATGCTTAAACACCTGTTCCGTTTCTACCTCCAGTTAAAAATCTCCAAATGACAGATTTCACTCCTCTGAACCAGGTTATTTCATAACTTTGATAGGACATCACTTATTTGTCTAAAAGTTGTTAGTCTTCTCTCCCCTTTTGGCACATAGAAATGGAGAACAAATTCAGGAATATACATATATTCATGATTATTTAGGGTCTATCTCCACCAACAATTATTATATGTTTAAGGCAATCCTATGAACATGTCCTCAGGTAGAAATCTCAGAGTGTTCAGTGAGACTTATTCTCAAATAAATGTGCATAGGATTCCAGCCTTTGTTTATGCCTTGTTTAAATAATAAACATTTTGTGTTCTTAGTTCATGTGTGCTTCGTTCCGTGGGGATTATTGGCTTTTTAAAAAATAATGCTAAATATGAGCCGTTACATTTTTTGCACCTACTGGCAAATCCACACTTTTGTGGTATTAAAAAATGGGAGGGCTTGAAGTAGCCAAGACTGGGCATAGTCTGAACACACACTATCTCCTCACATATTGAAATCAGCTGAAGAAATGGATTAGCTGTGATGAATGGATGTAGATGCACAAAACCAACTTAAATGTTTTTAAATAAGAAAAAAGAGACCAACAATAAAGGAGCTGATGTAAAAGACATCATGAAATGCTGGTCCAAAGTAGCTTTGGGTGGCTAGTATCTCTTTAGTGAGACAATCACAGTGAGTCAAGTGACAGGAAATGGGATAAAGTACAAACTACACTTATCCCTTGAACTACATGTACAGCCTAATCCAGTGTTCCCCAACCGGGTGCCCTCCAGATGTGTTGGGCTGCAATTCCCAATGGCCATGCTGCCTGGAAATTATGGGAGTTGCCATCCAACACATGTGGAGGGCACCAGCCTTTGGAGGAGGCTGGCCTAACCCTATGCATGTTTATTTGGAAGTAAATCCTTTAATGGGACTTATTTCCAAGTAAGCAAGTAAGTATGCATACGTCTGAAGCCTTTGTGAAAGATTGTGATACAGTAGTGCAGAATACTTTTAATGCGGGTAAGGGTACTTAATCATTTACACCTATTAACTACCCTTTCCTGCATATAATCAAAGTGGTGGTTGAAGATTGCTATGTGGTGGATTTTTACACAGTTCAGTGCATCCTTCTATGGAATTGTCCTAATTTATATGACATTAAAAGGGTATGTGATCTTTTTATTCACCAGATTGTATTCTAATATTAGATTTTAATTTTACTTTCCTTATGTTGTCTGTTGCAGATGTTCCCAGCCCTCTAATGAAAGCATAATATTCTTTATTTAAAAACAACACTTGAATGTTCATTATTCGTTTTGAAATAAAAAGTTTGGATAGAATGTATAATTTTTTCATTTGTTCTTTGTCCATTAATGCAGAGAGACCCACTTTGGCTGATAATTACACTCGGGACACATGGCAGAAGCTTCATGAAGCAGTCAGAGCGATACAGAGTAGTACATCCATTAAATATAATCTTGAAGAACTCTACCAAGTAAGAATTACAAGTTAATTTTAAAAAATTATGTGAACAAGATGGATATTTTAGTTACACTGGTTTAGGAATATATGTGTTAGTTTAAACAAATAGCAGATCATATAGAAAAACTACTGCTGGACAATTCAGACACTTCAGACTGTAGGCAGGGGGCTGCATGTTAAAACCTGGCATTTCAGGGCAAAGTCGAGGTAAAACCCTTCTCCCTGACACCTCTTTATCTATATACAAAGACGTTTTCATAGGAGGGTGCATTTGGTCATGCTATACCCCACCTGCAGTATTAAGTGGAACAGTCCAGGAACAGTTTTATCACATGATGTGCTTTTTATGTAGTCTGTGCTTCTGATGAGTAGCTCAAAATTGACAGTATCTTTTCTTAAATGACAAGAGTATTGTGTTCTGATATATTTATGAATATACAGATGGAATCTGCAACCAAGTGTTACAGTGTGGAATGCACCTGTTCAAAGTGCCAGCCACCCATACTGTTCCTCCACCCCCATTTTCCCCTTGCAAGAGTTAGTAAGGATTTTGTGGCTCCTGAACATGCTTAGTCCTCATTTGGCTGCTTTGGGCTTTTTCCCCCACTTAGGGTTTTTTTGTGCTATTTTTTTGTACTTCTGAAAACCTTGGAGTTTGCACTGTGTTTCATTCACACAGTCAGATTTACTGCCTTCCAATGTGTTCTGTTTTCCTGAATTTTCTCTAGTATTTTCTCTCCTACTCTTGGCTTTTTTTTTGCCATCTGCAGAAAAGAGGTACCAGCAGTTAAAATTGAAGTAGAAACTTTCATTACAAGTTTCTGCTAAAATGGTAGTTTTGGAGAAATGTTGATCTAATGTACTAATTTTATTTGAATATAAAATAAAGATTTTGGACGTTGACATGAAAGGTTTATCCTGAAGGCTGCCTTTCTTTATAGAAGTTGCTTACCCTTTGGCATTATAATTTATATAGGATGCTTTGACTTTGTTGAACTTTTTTTGTGTGTGTTTTTCCCTAGGCTGTTGAAAATGTCTGTTCTTATAAAGCATCACCTACCCTGTACAGACAGCTAAGACAAGTCTGTGAAGATCATGTGAAAACACAAATACTGCAGTTTAGAGAATATCCTTCTTTATATTCAAAAAACCAGCAAACTGTATTAATAGTATCAGTGGTAATAAGAGAGCAATCCTATGTCCCCTAGATAGTGTTCGGGGGAGATAGGATTTTTTATTTTCCCAGCTTCAAGCTCATAGATAGCGCTCCGAGCTCATAACTGAGAAACCATGCTCCCTGCCTCCTTTGCCTTGTAGCTGCGGCAGAGAGAACCACAGTGGCTGCCCTGCATGCCTGTCTGTGCTCATTACACGGAGCACGGACAGGGTGAAAAGGGGGCATTCCCAGGGGCGGGAAGGGGAGGAAACCACGGAAGCTGTTTTAGACAGCTTCCTATGTGGTCTTCAGCCCGATTCCTGCCCCATCCCTGAAGCTGCACTTAGATGCCCAAAATAAGGCATCTAAGGAAAACTGCAGGGCAGCCAGCCTACAGACGGAATCCTCTCTTCCGTGCTTCAGCTGCCCAGCATTGGATAGCTGGTTGCCTCCAACTTCAGAAGAAGTTGGAGGTGACCGTCTATCTCGGTAGGATTGCACCCTAAAGAATGTAATATCTGCAAAGTAAAATTACTACACAAAGAATATATATCCTCAAAATCTCAAGGTTTGACTTACTATATTTAAAAGTTAGGCTATTGTAAAATGTAGAAGTCTGTTTATGGTCTAGGTTTGTAGTATGTTGGCATGTTTTCATTGTGAAGCATTGATTTCAGATTAAATATATATTGATGTCAGGAGATCATCTTCTGCATAAGGGATAATGGATTGTACCCACTAGCGTTATTCTGCTAGTGCAAAGCTTCTATATCTTGTGCAAGCCCTGTTTTTATCCTTGCACTCATTTCAAATCAAATACTTTGAGTCTGCTTGCACAAGATCTTGTACAAGCAGTGTGCAAGGCATTTCACAAGCCATTCTGCAAATTGTTGCACAAGACATTGCACAACTCATTATGACTTCATTAGACTAGGTGTTGCTTGCTAGTTCTGGGTTTTATCCAACATTATGCTAGTGGAAAAATTACAAGAACTATCAGAACTTGCACAACTAACACAAGCAACAAATAATCTGCTGAAGTCGTAATGGGTTTTAGAATGTCTTGTGCAGTGATTTGCAGAACAGCTTGTACAATGGCTTGTGTAATGCCTTGTGCACAAGTACTATCAAAGTATTAGGTTTGACACTTGCCCAAGGCTAAAAACAGGGTTTCCACAAATGGTAGAAGCTTTGCACCAGCAGAATGGCATCATTGGATACAACCCATAGTCTATATGAGATTTTCACAAAGATTTCCCTGGACCAGTGGAAGTTGCTGAACCCTGTCTTAAAGACTTGATGTGGGCATTACAGTGGAAATCTAAGTATTCCTTGTCCTAATTTGAGGCATTAATTCCTTTCAGAAATTATAGCTAGAATTCAAGCTACAATCCTAACTTTTCTGGAGTGCCTCTTCTGAACAAATGTAACCACAGATATCTTGACTCAGAAATAGTCAGATAGCTTTCCTTAACTTTTGCAGCACAGATTCTCTTGATAGCCTTCTGTTTTTAAAGAAAATAAACAAATGCTGGCAAGATCACTGCAGACAAATGGTAAGTTAGGTGAAGTTCATAATGCATTTTCCTAAGAATTTCTAAGACGTGACTAGTGGTAACTTGGTTCTGTAGTCTTCAGTTAATAAAGTCAAGGAAAAGGACATGGTTAACTGAGGAGAACTGGAGAAGCATTTACTTGGCTTGACTTTTGATTCTCTGCTAAATTAACTCAAATCAAATAGTCTTTATTACAGTCATTTAGACCCGTTCAAGTTAAATACACAGACAAGTACACAAATATCAGAACACAGGCTACAATTCCTTCAATTTAACTATTATTAATTGCTAAATTAACTACATATATAATTTGAAAATGTCTTACAGAAATTAAACGGAAGCCAGTTATACTCTTATAGGACACTGCTAAATCAGCATTGACCGTTGTAGCCTTTTGACAAGATTCTATAGCTTTAGGCACAGGAAAAGCTCTTCCTTAGTTCAGTACAGTTACTATAAAAGGGATATATCCCCGGGTTCCAACAAAATTAAGCAGCTGCTTATGAAGAAAGCCTTTAGTGAGATTGAATGGGTAAAGGAGGTGTTCTCTGTGCGTTGCAGAAGAGATGCATTTAGTTCAAAGATGTTGAAGCTTCAGCTTACTCACTTTCCTAGTTGGATTGCATCCCTGTTTGAGGGGGAGGGGTTAAAAGAAAACAGGCTTTTCTAAGCCAAGAGTGCTTGAGCTGTTACTTTGTGCAACAAATAAGTGGCTACATAACACTGTGGTGTAGGCTTCAGCAGGCTGGCTTCAAAGCTTAATTTCACCTTGCTACAGCTTATTAGGAACTAGCTATTTGACTATGGGGAATGTGTGAAGTTTCCTTAAGTGTTTGAATTATATAAAGTTGCTTCTACTCAAGCAGTAATGCTTTGACAAGGCTGCAGGAAGGGACTGTATTCAAGGCTGACATGTGGTAGGATGTTGGATACATTGGATAACCTCATCATTATTTTTTTAAAGCCACTGGTTAGTTTCTAGAATCAAGAGGGGGGCCTCTTTACAATCCAAGGACAATTTAAGGGAAAGGATGAGCTTTTCTGCTAAAACCTAGAAGATAACCTGCTGCTAGGAACAGAAAAAGAAAGGGAAAGAAGTCTTAGAGGGGCAAAGAGACTGTAGAAATTTATTTCCTGGCTCAAGGTAGAAGTGTACTCTTGAGTTTTAATTCAGACCTGGAAAATACTTGGATCATACTATGAACGTTTTTCACTCTTTTCCTTTGCATACAAACAAGAAAATGGTGCCCAGTCTGACACTGCTGTTTTGAAGCTTTGTGCCTGTTAACCAGGCCTATGACCTGCTAGCTTAGAAGTAAATTCCATTGAAATAATTAGGACTTGGAAGTAAATGAGTGTGATAATAGAGATAAGTAATTTAGTAGGTGTTGGAGATGGCAGAGCTTAAAAGAAGGATTGAACAAAAAAACTCTTACGGCAGAAGGATTGAACAAAAGGTCCTGAGGGTTAGTGTCAGACATTTGCTGTATCATCTTGCAGAACATTTTCCTGATTCAAGCTTACAATGAAAAGTTGGAGTTGGCTAACCTTGTTTAAATAACTTATAATGATGTCACACACAGAGAAATCCATGCCTGTATGAATAAGGCAAGTACGTTTCCCTGAGGAAGGCCAAGTAATCTCACTGCAAGGAGGTAATGGATGCTCACTCTTGCCAAGCATTCTGGGTATGATCATTGAGGTGCTTGATTGTAGTAGTCACTTCAGAAGCACTTGGCAGCAATAAAACTGCAGAAGCAGCTTCAGTCTAACAAGACTTCTGAGCTAGGCTTCTCTGAAGTGGCATCTCTCTTCAGGACTTTTCCTTTACCCTCTGGGCAATCCCAAGCAACAGGGGAGTGGAAATGTGTAAAGAGCTAGTAACGTAACTTCAGAAAACGGTGAAGAACAATTCATTCTTTGAGGAATCCTTCATTGTCTTGGTTCACAAGAGTTGATGGTTGATCAATATAAGGTAGGGGTGGACAACTTCTGGCCCTCCAGATGTCTTGGCCTCCAATTCCCATCATCTCTCATCATTGCCTATGCTGGCTAGGGCAGATAGGGATTGTAGGCCAAAATATCTGGAGGACCACAAGTTGCCCACCCCTGGTGTAAGGGTTATATCTCTGAATTTTTGGCGTTGGCTATCCAGGTGTTGATGCATATAGAGCCATAGGATATTTGTTACACAGTTGGATTCTGATCTTTTTTGAATGCTCTGCCTTTCTGGACTGTAGAGCAGGCTAAAGCCATCTATGTAGTATGTAATAAAGGTAGAACCAATTGAGAATAACTAAGTCAAGCAGAATCTTTCTATGAAGTTATAGAGGAAGAGATGACCAGACTTCTGAAAAACAGTAAGTCAGAGGAAGAAGGGGTGGGATACAATGGAGATGTTATGTTCTGTGCTACCTGAAAGGGTCAGAGAACAGTGCAAAGACTTCATAGAAATTTATGGCAAGGCAATGACATGCAGTTGGACCACCTAATCCTAAAACTGTGTGCATGATAACTGAAATGCTGTACAAACAGAGCTTTACATGCTGAGAAAATGATAAATGCAATCACAGGTTGGTGACTTGCATGATATGTGGAAGGTTATTGTGACTTATGCAGACAAGAAATGGGAAAAGAATGCCACAGCTGCTGAAACTGAAGCTGTACTGGGAAAAGCCTGCTGGTCCTTGGCACAGTGTGTTAGAGAACAGTGGATTGAGTTTGTGAAGCACTATGAGTCAATGGTTGTGCAGCTCTTGGCAGAAATAAGGGATGCCACTTTTGTGTATAGTCCACTTGTCTGGCATCCACACAATCTCTTTTGGAATTAGTAGTATGTGTTTATGCCCTAGCTATTTGTGTAAGAACACAGAAATCACGTCTCAATACAGTGCTGTTGAACACTGCAAATGTTTATGTGTAGAAGAACAAACTCCTTCTTTAGGACACTTTTTTCAGAGTTGAGGGTTAGGCTAGCAGGAGAGGTGTCCTGATCTCTTCTCCCTGATCACCCTCCTGCTTGTTTCTCAAGTTTCATTTTGCATATTTTTAAAAAAAAATTAGTAGCCTTGAAAGATCTGGAATGTCGGCGAACAGCACAATCCTAAGCATGTTTATTCAGACATATCTTGGGTGGACTTTCTCCATAAAGACAGCTTATATATATTTAAAACAAATAATTAAATCCCTGTATGTTTAATTCGGCTTATTCTGTAGTACAGCAGTCCCCAACCTTTTTGGGACCAGGGACCAGTCCATGGAAGACCATTTTTCCACAGACCGAGGGGGGGGGATGGGACCAGGCTGCAGTAGGGGTGTGGGAACCCCCCTTACCTTGGGTCCACTGGGGACGGGGCGATCCGTCCCTCCCCCCCGGCCTGGACTCACTGCGGAGCTGCCAGCTGGCTCCAGCCAGGGGAGGACTTCCGACCACTGGGACACAAATGGTGTCCGCATAGCAGACTCCATTTGCGTCCCTGTTCTTTGCAGTAATAGGCTATTACTGCAAAGAACAGGGCCGGAGCCAGCTGGCAACTCTGCGGACTCACTGTGCAGCGGAGCTGTCCAGGGCCGGCGAGGATTCCGGGGGAGGGGGGAGGGACGGATCGCCTCCCCCCCGCGGACCCAAGGTAAGGGGGGGTTCCCACACCCCTACTGCGGCCCGTTCCCTAACAGGCCACGGCCCGGGGGTTGGGGACCCCTGCTCTAGTATTTAGGATTGCAGTTGTAATAATATTAATTATTCCAGTTTTTTAGTTCCCTTATTAAAGGGGCACAAGTGTGCCCCTTTAGTTAAGGTGAGTAACAAGCAAAAGATTCTGTCATTATAACCCCCAAACCGGTTTCTTATAAAAATGACACCTCTTGAGTTAATAACTTGAAACTTGACATCTGTGATCTGTACAATGAGGTCTACAATTGTGAAAAATGTCTTATCAGTCTGATAAAAATTGCCACAGGTACAGCAAATTAAAATGTGCTAAAATTGACACATTTACCCTTTTCACTCCAGTCTTTGGCATGACATATCATATATTTCTTTCAAATTTTGTTGGAAACTACTGATGTAAATCATTCAGGCTTGTTGAGGAGATATGCCTTTCATTGGCTTGGTGAAGTTCTGAGCAGTGGTTCAACAGTTGTTAAGATTTTCATTCCCCATTATAGCCTGTGGCAGCAACTGCTGGCAAAGGTATGTCATGCATTGTCAGTTTCATTCTGGCCCTATTTCCAGGACAACAGAAGAAGAAGGGAGGAGTGGCTCACCCACATTTTTGTAGGAGCCGCTTTTGGTCTGGGCAGGACTCCATATCACACCATTCTAAGTGAGTTCACATCACTTCCTTCTGGGTAGGATGAGGGGTAGGGTTTGGAGTCAACATTATCTGAGTGGCAAGGGCTGCTCAACCAGTAAGAGAGCCCCCTCCCCCCCACTCCATAAGGAAGGTGCATAGTAGTTACTTCCTCTGGTGCGCATTTGTAAAGCCTCCCAACGAGCCTCATTGAACACAATGGGTGTTACTTCTGAGTAGACACACATATGCCTGTGCTGGGAAAGAGGGGTGAGGGAGAACACAGGGATGGGAAACCAGCCCCCTTTCTAACCAGATACTGCGCAGGATCTCTATAAGAAGCTGTGAATTAGTTACTTCCTAAGGCAGTAAAGAAAACAATGGAGAATCGGAGCCTTGAGATCGTGCTTAACCTCACTTAGGGAATTGGACTTCAAACTGTGCCATTTCAATTGAGGAGGATCTCTGTAAGTACTGATGTGGGCATTCAGAGGGCAAGCCTCATTGACCACAATCGGAGTTACTTCTGAAGAAACACACAGGAAACACCCGTTGACCCAGGTCATGGTGAAAGGCACACCTCTGGGCAGGCCTAGCATACCCGAGGTCAGTGCGGGGGTTGGGGCACACAGCAAATATACCATAGAGAAGTCGACTTGAGGAAAAGAATCAGACTTTAAGAAGTCTCAGGAAATCCAGGTTTTCCCTGATAAGCTCCGGGGTGCCTGCTGGATGGCCACGATGTCATGTATCCCTAACGACCTCAACACACAGCCGGCTTGGAGTAAATCACTGGTGGAAACACACCCTCCGAAGCTAGAATGCTGCCGGTACTTCAGTGTTTTCAAGGAGTTTTGCAGAGAAAATCTATGGTATTCTATGTTCAATGCCTATCCTTTTTGTTATGGAATTTGACTTCAGAAGGTCAGGCTACAAGTTACTATTCAGATCAGGATCCTAGTATGGGGGGGGCACTTAGGGGGACTTTACCCCTTTCTCCCTCTCCTGTTTAGGGTCCCAATCTGGTTCAGCCCCCCCCCCCCCCCCGTGCCTCCAATTTGCATTGCCAAAAAGGCATCCCATTGTATGTAAATTGCAGTTGCAGAGCACATGGTTGAAGCCCCCTACCCCCCATCCGGGTCCCGATCTATATTAGTTCCCATGCACTTACTTTTGAGTGAAAAAGGAAAAAAACCTAGCTACATCTTTAAAGTAAAGTAACATCTTAACCTTCAGGAAATTTGCTGGGGCTGTGGGCATTTTGGAATGCACAGGTGGAGGAAGCAGTAGCTCAGGGCCTCGCATCACCTTTCTGAAACCAGAAATGCAGCACAAGGACCTTGATCTTCCTTTCTTAAAAGAAATATGGGGATTGGGGCCCATGTGCTGTCTTGCGGAAGACAGGGAGATAATATGAAGGCCCCAATATTTGGTGTTTTATTCCGTGTGGTAAAAAAAGAAAGAAAGAAAAAAGGATGTGCAAGGATCCTTTCTCACACCCAGGGTATTCACACATTATATTGAACATGTGTTCACACCCTACGTATTCTCATTAAGATGGTTGTGGGAATCTAGTGCTATTCAGTCATTTTGTTTGTGTGTACATTCTACACTAGGAGTGGGAGTAGGAGTGAGTCCACTAGCTCCCCTCCCCTCCTTTGCTGTTCTTGTTGCCCTCTACATCTGGAGGTTGACTGTCTGCGAAGTAGAGCCTCCTCTGTCTGGGGAAATTATCCCTGAGATTTTAAAATCGTGATGCTTGACATAAGTCAGGTTTGCCCAGTGTAGTTCTCCCGACCACATTCTGACAATGGGGAATGGGTAGCAGGAAACTAAGACAAGAGTGAGGTAATTTTCAGGGCTGTGGGAGTCATTCTGCCTGACAGATCACTCATGAAGACAGGGAAAAGAAAAGGCTATGCTAGAATCCTGTGCAAAATTACTCAGAAGTAAGCCTTTTTGAACATAGAGGGAGACATATATTCATCTACATGTACACATCTACCTAGTTAACGACTTGTTTGTGTTTTGTGTGTTTTTTCAGGACATTGTCACAGGCCTCTCTTTTGATGCCTTGCTGTGAGACATTGGCGGGGAGGTGGTCCTGGAGACTGCCTGTGCCACGATAGCACAGGCAATCTCCAGAGCCGCCTCCTGCCAATGCTTTGTTCTGAGGAAGGATCCCTCACAGCAAGACTTTTGGGCTGGGCTCTCTGGAGAGCCACGCTGGCCACTCTCTCTTCTAAGTAGCTGGTGGGGCTTCCCAGACAGCTGTACCACCCCATGCTGTGCTTGAGGAGCCAGGTGGGTGGCACTCCAGGAGTGTGGCCAGCACAGCTTTCTGGAGCGCTGGGTGGGGCATGCAGTTCTCCTAGGGGTGTAGTTTGCCGCCCTTTGGGATTTGCCGCCTGAGGCAGGGGCTTCAACCTGTTTCATGGAAAGGCCATCTCTGCATTTCCTTTTTAAAAACCAGGGAAATTCAATGATAAAAAAGCAATGGGCATGGTTCCGCTCAGTGGAGGATTCCTCTAGCAATACAGTAAGGGTTAGATGTGTCATAAGGCCATCTGTGCTGGTCCCAAGCACTCCATCCTCCCCATCTGGATTTGGGCCTGAAAGGCCAAGAAAAAGTGGTTGCATGGGGGATATGTTGTAAGCATGAACAATTTGTGACATTGCACAAGATCGTTACTGATCATGAGGCACGTCTGTCAAAGCATCAGCCTTAGCTGTTTTCCTGGCTTTGCGCAGCTTGAGCCAACATGAGATAGCTCTTAATTAAACTGGCAGGTTTTTTTTATCATTGAATTGGATATAAGAATATGTAGCAAATCACCAACATTGCTCATTTGTTCTGAGGGCCTTTGTGATAGGAACTAAAGGCATCATTGCCTTGTGTTTGGATTTTAAAATTAGTAATTGTTAAAGGTGTACTCTTGCTGGTGGATGATTTGCTGTAGCGCTCTCAATTTTTTCAGGTTAGTTGCACAAACTGTGGAAACTAGCTGTGTTCTCTTTCTTGTTGGACTTTGGATCAAGAAAATGTATTAACAGCCTTAGCTTTTATTATCTATCACTTTTGAGTATGGTAATTTTTTTTAACAATTAAAATGAGTGCACACAAGCTTCAATTTTGTAACAGTTCAGGGTGGAGTGTTTTTTTTAATCAGTACCATTTAAATTAAGTTTCCCATTTCAAATTCATGTTTCCTGAAAAGCAGCCATGCTAACTTGTTATAACAATTGAAAACGTATTTGTTTGCAGCTAAATAGTCTTTATACATTCTAGGAGCCTAATTCAAAACCTGCGGCCATGCAGCCCACAACCCCTTTGTACTGCAGAATTATGTTTCTGCAAAACATAACATGTTTCTGTTCTTAAAGAGAACAGAAAAAAAAATATTTGGAGCTCTCTGCACATATGCAAGGATACTGAGCAAGATCGCTTACTTTAACACCAAGACTTCAATACTATGCCCATTTATTTGGAAACAAGTCCCTTTAAAAAAAAAAAGTGAGGCCTACTTCCATATGAACATATATAGAACTTTGTTTATGTAACAAAAGTAAGGGATGATAGTCTCTGGGCAAATAGTGTTTCTTCATGAGAAGAAGTAGGAAGTGTCCATGTCATTTGATTGGTAGAATAATTTAGTTAATAATTTTAGAACTAAACACATTGCTGAGTACAGGCAATATAGATTATATAAGTGTAGAACATCATTCGTACCATGGATGATCCTTGTGAGATATAGAATGGCATTGCCTGGATTCCAGCACTTAGCATGACTCGTTAGTTCCTGGGTTCAATAGGAAGCCTCCATTAAGAATCAGAAGACATGACTTACCTTGCCATTTATTTATTATTTATTACATTTCTATATTGCTCAATAGCTGGAGCTCTCTGGGTGGTTCACAGAAGTTAAAATCATAAAATACAACATGATAAAACAGGATATAAAAGTTCTAAATGTTTAAAACTACAATATAATACCAAACTAAAAAGCAGCAGCGGTATAAAGATCTAAAAATACAGTACTGCATTTAAAAGAAAAAAAACCCTGAAGGACTAAAATGCCTGGGAGAATAAATAAAAAGTCTTCACCTGGCACTAAAAAGACCACAATGTAGGCACTAGGCTCTCAAAAGGGCATTCCACAACCAGGTTGCCGCAACCGAAAAGGCCCTCTCCTTAGTAGCCATCTGCCTCACTTTATTAGGTGGGGGCACCTGGCAGAGGGCCTCTGAAAATAATCTTAGGGTCTGGGCAGTGATATGTTTACATTTACATTACAACTTATAATGTTTAAAGCACAAACCTGTTGATTGTGCCTTTGATCGGAAGCCCCCAAACTTTCCGGTCTTCCTCCTTCCTCGCCCACTGAAATGCCCCTTTTCCACCTCTCCTAGGTTGCTTTTCCAAACTTGGAGGCCAGCCAATGCAGTTCTTCCCATGCCGGCTGCAAGGGGGGTGGTGGAGGGAGGTCAGATCTCAGACTCCCTCTTCCAAAGTCAGAGTGCTATCTCCGACCTTGGTGGGAGGAATCCCCAGTATCCCATTTGCAGTAACCACTGGAGTAACTGCTTCGAATGGGAGTCTCAGAAATGGTGTGTGTGTGTGGGGGGTAAGTTCTGGAGTAGCTGGGAACTCGGGAAAGTGTTGAACGGAAGCAGGACACTGACAAGTTTCAGTTCAACACTTTAAACCCAGAAGTTCACCTTGATAAGTGGCCAATCTTTTCCCCACCCCCTTTTTGGTGCACTTACTTTTCCGACCTGTCACTGTAAACTGTGTGCTAATTAACCTATATGCAGTCCTGTCTTGTCAGTTTCCGTTTATGTTTCCTAGTACACTTCATTCCCTTTGACAGCTGAAACATACAAGGGCATTGACAAGTATATGCAAGTCTATACATATGTGTCATCCTAAGTGTGCACTTTCACACCTCCAAAGGACTGACCAGAACAAAAAAAAAAATTACAAACACATTTGTGCAAATACCCAGGGCTGAAAAAATAATTAAAATATATATACTATAGTCCCATTTGCGCAAATTTCAGAAGCCTAAAAAAAATAGCCAGGGAACAAAAGGGGGTTGCAATTGGAGGGGGGAGGGGGACAGGATGGGCAGACAAGACAGGTTCTGCCGTGAAGGACACTGGGATACTGGCTGGAGGTCCGAGGGGGAAGAAGAGGGAGAACAACCCACAGTGAGCCCAGTCGTCTGTTGGTCACACCGTGGGTTGTTCCAAAAAGAACTCACACTGTGTAGCTTAGTCGCAGGGTGGGTTGTCGTGTCGTGTGAACCTGCCCATTGTCTGGGTTCGGATGGCATGGCAAGCTGTGTTGAATAGAAAACTGAAGTGAAAGCTTCTGAAATTGTCCTTGGGGCTGGAGAATTGGAGAGGGAAAAGGATACAAACCTAAGGTTAGCTGCATCTCATTCCCAAATCCATCCATTTGACATCCAAATCCATCCAATGGTTTCCTGTCACACCACAGGTGTTAAATAATATAACAGAAGTAGTTATCACCAGTTGCTACTATTGAGAATTATTGTATATACATTTAAGCTTTAAATGGATTTTCACAGATTGTGCTTCCACATTTCATGGCCATTTGGCCCCACTACTTAATATTCTCTCTCCTTATGTGTATGTATGTGATATATGCATGCCAGCTGAGGATAGCATCTGATGAAGTAGATACTAGTCTACAAAAACATATGCTACAATAAATCTATTTGTCTTTAAGGCTGTCAAGACTCACTATTGTTTTTTCTAGATTTGTGTTAAACTTGCTTTATTAATACAATTAATAAAGTTAACTAAGATTAAGGGGCTGCAGGGAGTGACCATGTGATCTCATAGCCCACCACTAATCCCCTAATCATGATTAAAGTCAGCAAGCATTACATCTGCGCTGGCCTATTTTACTGATTTCCAGAGTAAATGGTTACCACTATCTGGCTATAGAAACCATATATAAGAGAACACCTTACAATTCTTGTGTGCAGATAAACATATGTAAAGTAGTACTTGAAGATTTTTATCCTTGGGAAAACTACTTGACTGTAGGTTTACTGCAAAGGACAAACAATTTAAGGATGCATTCTAAATGAATAATTATCTGGGTATTGGTGGAAGATAGACAATCAGGAAATGTATATTACATATGGATGTGGTAAAAGATAAACAGAGAAGGTTTATTCTATCTTTAATTTTTGTTTGCAGATCATGATTAGAAGCATTTTTTTGTTTTTGGATCGTACCTATGTACTTCAGAATTCAATGCTACCTTCTATATGGTAGGTACAGTATCTGAGTCACATAGATATGCTAGATATATCTAATATATAGATAGGTTCGATTAGATTAAAACCAAAACTCAAATTTGAAAAAGCTATACCCACAGAGGTCCTTAGCAGTTAACTAACATTAGGCCAGGGGCAGGCAAACACATTTGGTCCAGGGGCTGGACCAAACCGCCAGCTCAGATAACGTTATGGGGGAAGGGCCGTGCCACGAGTTCTGTCCCCTCCCATGACATCATCTGGCTTCACCCATTTTTTGTTCTTGTTTTCTTTCTTCCGTGCAGAGAGAGGCACAGAGAAAGGACTTAGCTGGCGCTTGCAGGAGCTTGCTAAGCTGCAGTGCTCCTGCAAGTGCTAGCTGGGTTGGGCACCTTCTTTCCATGCTGCTCGCATCCCAATTGAGCCGTGACGGGTGCGGGAAGGAACTCGGCAGACACTTGCAGAAATGGCTCAGGGGAATCTCCTTGTTATCTCTAACTTCTGATGAGAGAATGGATTCACCTTCATGCTGCTTGGCCTCCCATTGGGAAGGCGAGTGGCTCACAGGGGAGTCGTCTTGTTATCTTTGATTACAGATTGGAGATAACGTGGGGATTCTTCTCCCCACTTCCTCTAGACGTCTCCAGGCCAGGGGCAGGGCAAAGGGAGGAGCTCACAGAGGGTGCTGAAACCTCCATGGGCCAGATTGGGAACATCTGTGGGCCAGATTAAGCTCATGGGCTAGAGATTGTTCTCCCCTGCATTAATCTAACCTAAAAAATAGGAAGGTCATGCTTCATTTTCTGAGGATCAGCAAATTGGATTCTTATGGGCCGAGACTGATAAGGATGTCTAATTGTTCTTCATGCCACTACAAAGATGGCTCTGAGAATACCAGATACAAAGTTATCAGAGTTCCTGTATGTTTATTTAGCTGTTCAAAAGAATGAATTTTAGCAGGTGATGTTTTTCTTGCACTTGCATAATAATCTCCATCCTCTAAAATTCATGCTTCTACACAGCTCTTAAAGGTATAGGAGTCCTATCCTTTTCAGCTGGCTACACCCCTTCTATTGGCTTCCCAGTCCTAAGATTGCAGGTACAGAATTCCAGCTAATGTAAATGCCAGTTAAAGTGTGTAAAGGAATAGGCAATTACTGAGGTAACCAGTTCCCAAGCCAAACTGGCTTCTGTCTATGAAATTATCTTGAATTATACTTTGGAACACACTTGAAGCCAAGACATTCTGTGGAACACAAGCATAATAGATGTATGCAATGTTTGTAAATATATACAGCTTTTGAAAAAAAAGTATCTAGGCCGTATACAAATTGTACTCCAATTAATCTTTTATATTTTTATAGGGATATGGGATTAGAACTCTTTAGAAACCATGTTATTAGTGATAAATTAGTTCAAACTAAAACCATTGATGGGATTTTACTGTTGATTGAACGAGAACGGAATGGTGAAGCTGTGGATAGAAGCTTGTTACGAAGTCTGTTAAGTATGCTGTCTGATTTACAAGTAAGTGTAGAAGCTTTCTATGTACAACACTAGAGGTAGGCAAGAATGATACTGCTGTATAGTTCTGCTTTCCTGGATGAGAATAAAAAGATGAGGCTTTCCCTCCCAGCCCAAGTGCTCAGCAAACAGCTCATGGAAAAGTCAGATTTCCAAGGCATGGTATTTGTAGCAGTGCTTATTACAAGAAAATTGTTACCTTATTTTATGACATGTTGAATTAAGAAGACCTGCTCCAAGGTGGGAACTTTCTTTTATTCTCCCCAAGATAGTGTTTTGAGATAGAAATATAAAGTCCTCTTGAATATTCACTGCTTATTCCCTATTTCTGAAGCAGATTTTTTTGGGTATTTTTATAATCATAGACCTTCCACTGGTCTATATCAGCTACCATTAACAAAGTATTCTGCAGTTAGGATTCATTAAAAACATGTTATTGTTTTTATTCCAGTAGTGCTTGCTAGTGAGGTAATGGAAGTAATTGGGTTTGTAATGAAATCCCTTCTATTTGGGCCACCTAATCACATTCATGTTCATCTAGAAATCAGCCCCACACAGTTCAGTGGGGCTTACTCCCAGTTAAGTGTACCTAGGATTGCAGCTTTATTATTGAACATATTGGCTGCATTCAAGCATAAGGCTAAACTATGATTTAGTGTTTAGTAAGGATTAACCATAGTTCCAGATTTGCACATAACAACAAATCACACTTAATAGATAGCGGAAATGAAAGGTTTCAGTTTCCTTCTTGCAGCTGCATCGGAGGAGTAGAGGTGAACAGGGAGTATACAAGTCCAAGGCTCAGGCATGTAATGCTAAATGCATTATGTCCAAATCCAGACATTGTGTAAAACCAAGTGACATTTTTTCACTATTAATTCTTTATCTGTAAATAGAAATATTTCCTATATCATAGGGTTGTTTTGAGAATGAATAAGATAACAATTATAAAACAAGATGTATGTGAAAAAATCTTTAGAAATTACATCTCACCTTTTACTGCCACGTTGCTGTGCCTAGATACAAATTTAATAAACTACATCAATATTTTTCTTAAATAGGTTTACAGAGGCTCATTTGAACAAAGGTTTTTGGAAGATACAAACCGTTTATATACTGCAGAAGGCCAAAGGTTAATGCAAGAAAGAGAGGTATGAAGTTGAGTTTCTCTTGAAGTAATTTCAAGGAACCTGATCTCCTGTTAAAATATAGTAGGAATTGCTCTCGTATATGAATAGCATGCGCTTGAGTGCGATGTGTATTTGGCAGAATTGCTTAAATTTCTATGCACATATGAACTGAAGGGTTATAATGTATTAAGTTGTCTTTGGTAACTAAGTTATTAAATACTTGTTGTGGATATATAAGAGATTTTTCTATGATATTTGAGGGATTATATCAAAAATAAATGATGACAATGCATAAAAAATATATAAGAATTTTGTTTATATGTACTTCTGTTAGGGACCTTAAATATCCCCCCCACATCAATACTGTGGTAAAGAGTACTTTTCAAAAACATAAAATGTGTACTAGCTCTCTGAAGAGAGGCTGAAGTCGTTGCAGATACAAATCTTGACGAAGCATGGTTGAATGCAAAATTTCTCCAGAGACAAGTCTCTTGATGATACCATGAATGCCAGTTAATCAGGGCTGTGCGCAGCCTGCTGCAAAGTGTGTTTGGACTGAATGCAGCGTAGGCACTTCTTCATCACCCCCCCCCCCGCTATACAGATGTTAACCTCTGTCTTCACATTCATTTGTGGGTGGGTGGGGAGAGTTCCTAGCTAGAGTTAAACTGTTTTTTGTGTATTTGAAGACTCCATTACTACAGTAATTGTCTTTGGTTCCTAACAAAATGTCTAAAATCACAACTGATAGCAAAGCACCTACATTTTAACCATTTCACTTTTCCTTATGTTGTTGTTAGCCATCTTGGGGGTCTATTGTGAACAAACGGTGGGTAAGAATTACTGTAAATAACTAAATGAGCAGAGTCATCAGTGCCTACTAGTTACATGATTACATGAGGTAAAGTTAGATGAGAGCATGGTGCATGTTGTTTTCCTGTTTAGTAGTCTAGACTCATAAGAGCTGATATTTTTAAATGCTACACCTGTGTTTTTGTAATACAGAATTCCCTTCCAAATATATATCTTTACATTTGACAGATCCCAGAATATCTTCACCATGTTAACAAACGTTTAGAAGAAGAAGCAGATAGGGTAGTAACGTATCTAGACCATAGCACACAGTAAGTTCCTTTTATATATTTTTTACTTTCCTTTGTTTCTTGTTGCTTTAAAAATGGTTCCATAGAAAACTACGTTCTTGATATCCAAGAGGAAAATTGGTGAAACCATCTTTTATACATTTATAGTTACATGAAAAGCTAACTTTAATGATAGCCTCTATAAGGATGATCTTTTCAGATTGTTTTGAAAGATATGGGAGGAAGTTTGGCTTACTGTAGCTGTAAACTAGCACTTTACTGTTCTTAAATCCCATTCTGATGTTTGTGGATGTTATGTGGATGACTTCTCCAAAGATTTTTAATGAATTCTGAGTATTTAAAACAAGTTTTGAATATCATCACTCCTTCTGATACTGAATTTGGCTCGTCTGGTGACTCTCAGTTTGGTGGTGAGTGGGGCCAACCCAAAATAAGATAATGGTTTCTGTATACTTAAGACTCGTGTAATATGTAGAAGTACGTATATTAGTTTGTAAATTAAAAGAAAATTAAAAGAAACATGTCCCAACCACTTTTGCTCAATGGCTTCGAGGGCCAATGGCATCTTGAAGGTGTCAGTTGGGGGAAAAATGGAAAATGGGCTGAGTAGATAAGAGATTGGTCTCTTAGAACAACTAACAGCATTTAATATCCTGGAAATAGCGTTGTGCAGGGGAATGTGCCATGAGATTTTTTTTTTAAAATTCCCTTCCTGAAAGGAACAAAAGGAAAAAGGACACTTTTTTCTTTTCCCATTCACCAGAGAAATCCCACTGCTTCATAGCAATAAAGTACTTAGGTTCAAGGCTGGTAGCCAGCCCTAAACTGAGCCCTTTTGTACCAAATAGCACATTAGGGAAAGGTTTTAGGAGGATGGAACAGAAAAAAGGCATTCTTTTTTCCTTTGCCCCTGAAACCGCCCCCCAAGACCTGAACACTACTACAAAGTTCCTGTTCCAAGCTGTCCGAAGTACTCCTGTAAGGGTTTGGGGATATACTGCTACTGAGGATACTGTAATATTTTGTTGGAGTTTCCCATTTATTCCCTGTAATGGTAAAGCTAAGTCTCATGTCAATCAGTAGGGCAGCAAAATGGGGCCATCCCCAGGCAAGGAGAATCTCCAGATATGCACGCGCACACACACACACACGTTGGTTATACTCTGCAGTCTGCAGAGTATAAGCACAAGCCTTTGGTATGCCAGATGTCCACTTGCTTCTGTTCATCTTAATGGTCAATTAAGCTCCATTTTGATATGCACACCCATTTTAATGGTACTAGAGATATGTACATCATAACAGAACAGCCTTGCAAACCTTTAGGATATCTCTATACTATGGAGTCTATAGTTATACCAGTCTCAGCACTACATACTTCTAAGATCAGTATGTAACAAAAGTAAGTACCTTGTTTCTCATATATTAATGTTGTTTTCCTTTTGATTAGTGTATAAGCCCCATTAAAATGAATAGTGATGCCACATAAATTATGGCTAAGTTGTTTCCTTAACACTTTAATTCCTCTGCAGATTTAGTTTAACATAGAAGTGACAAACCTAAGATTTGTATATATCTGTCTAAAATTATAGTGCATTTTTCCCTCTTGGATATGTAACCAAGAGTATAACCTGCACACCTATGGAAGACTCTTCCTCCTAAACTGTACAGGTATTGATAGGTTCTTTTTCTTGCCTTAAACAGGAAGCCACTCATTGCTTGTGTGGAGAGGCAGCTGTTAGGAGAACACTTAGCAGCTATTTTGCAAAAAGGTACTTTTTTCTAATTAGCTTTTTTAGCCAACAGCTGCATAATCTGCTCGCATTTTATGGGAAATTGAACACAGATTGTACAGCTGCCTCTTTGGCCTTGGAAAAACCATTGTAACAAATGTTGCTTTTATATATATATTTATCCTGCTCCTAAAACATAATGACCATAAATATTCTCCATGCAATTATTTGCAAACAGTGTAAATGAACCCCTTTCAGAGCAATAAAAGTTAAGAAATGTGTACACATTTTTCATAAAAATCATCCATTAAAAATCACAAACATTGTATATAAACAAATTGCCAGGAATACTGTATCATGGGTGATGCTCTGAAAACTGCTTATTTTGTCTCTTCTGAAAAGGAGAGACAACTTTCTTAGTGCTGTAGCAGAGATTGGCTTGTATCCCATGAGTTAAAATCTAGCTGCTGCTCTGAAACAACATTCTAACTTGGTAAGAAAACTAGTAGGGCTGATAGTAGCATTAGGGCGGTATTTGCATTAGGGCCAGGCTGTTGTGTAAGAAACAGAAATCTTCCACATTTTGTGGTGGTGAATCCCTGCTAAAGCTGTGTGTTCACTTCAGAATATGGTGAGGTCTGAGGGGGGCATGAGCTAAAATGGTAAGGTTTAAAGGAGACATGAACTAACAGAGAATGTTCTCTATAAACTGCATTCTAACTTAATAAATATGTTAAGGAATTCAAGTCCTCCTTTATGAACGTCTTTGCTAGTTTTCTATTCCAAAACCTTGCAATTTTTGTTAAGGAGGCAACATAGCATGGAATAAACGAAGCAATAAAAAGAAGCAACATCCTAGGAGAAATTCTAAAATCTGGCTTCTAGAACCTAGGGTCTGTGGGCAGGATCCAATCATGACTTTGCATATGTGGCCAACCCTGGTGCGCGCGAGGCCCCTGCCTCTGGCAGCTGTGATGTAGCACTTCAGGGGCAAGCCTCAAAACGAGCAGAAACCGGAAGCGCCTGGAAGTGCTACATTGCAGCCACCAGTGGTAGGGGTCATGCATGTGCCAGGGCTGGCAGGACCAGCCATGTGCACACCGGGACCAGCAGGCCTGGCTGCCCGCACAAGGACATGATTGTATGAATCTAGATGCTTCTCTCAAGCAACATTCTAACTTCAAATCCAGCACTATTATATTTGAGTGGGTTGTTGGATAAGGATACAGAAGTCTTGCAACTTTTGTGATAGGAGGTGCTTATCAATTCCTACAACATGGGGCATTTTTACACCAGCCTAAAATCCTGCATTTAAAACGGGGCTTTCTGCTTCCGTTTTAAATGCAGGATCACCACTGACTCCCTTTACATGAGCTCCCCCCCCCCCCACCCCATATCTGAGTCTTCCATTATCTTTCATTGATCTCGCTCCTCTTCCTGCTGCTTTAAGTCTTTTCATGGAGGAAACTGAAGCGGAACACAAAGGGGTAATTTGATAGCTCATTATCTGTGATCTATTTAAAAACGGAACAAAGGGCATTTAGGGCAGGAGGGTCATGGCAGGTTCATGGCGTCATGTAAAGAGCCCGCAAACTTCAGTGAAGGAAAAATCTCAATCCCAGGATAAAAGCTTTGTGTGATGAAACCCATGGTTAGGGCTAGGAAAGAGCAGCCTGGAAAGGGGCAGATGAAGGCATTAATCATCAGGAATGCTATGTCACATATTCATATGAACTGAATTTGCCTGATCCATAGAATATGTAAAATGCTGCGTGGGAATGATTTATAGGTTCATCTGGGTAGAGGGAGACCCCCAGGTACTGAGCCAGCTGTGCTGACTGTTCCACCTGCCCCTTCCTGGAGGGGCTACATAAGCTGGTTGGCTGAGGTGGCCTGGGAGAGCCAGGGCCTGCAGGAGAAGTCACCACCACCGGGGAAGAGGTGTGCCTGCTGCTGCCGCCGCCACCACCATCACCACCGTGGACTCCTGCCTGGCAGTATTTTTAAAGGGGATTTTAAATTGTTTTTAAATTTTGGGGGGAGTCTGTTGTGTTTTTAGGGGTGGGTAGCCTGCCTGATAGGCGGGAGCGAGGGGGCATGTGTCCACCTGATGGAGGCAGTGGGGGGAGTGTTGGGGGCCAGAACATACCGAGGCTGGGCGGCAGGTGCTGGCAGAGCGCTAGGGGCAGGCCACGCCAGGTAAGGGGAACAAGGGGGAGATGTGTAGTATCTGTCCCCTGCTCCAGGCCTGTCCAGAGCCAAAGGTTGGCTGGGGGGGGCGTGACTCCATCTTCTCATCTTCCTTTGCTGCTCTGCAATGCCAGGTCTGTTACCCAGAAAACCTCCCTCATCCATGACATGATCCTGGATGAGGGTGCAGACCTGGCATGTATTACGGAGACCTGGCTGGCCAAGGCCGCTGCTCCAACCCTTGTAGCCATGTGTCCAGCCGGATTTTTGTATGCACAGCAGCCAAGGGCTGGGGATCGGGGAGGGGGAGTGGCTGTTATCTATCGAGAGTCCTTGGTCTTCACCAGACCCCCTCTCCAGGAGACCAAGGTTGCTGAGTGCATGTACTGGAGATTGGGCCCGAAGGGCAGTCTGGGGATTCTACTCGTGTACCATCCACCCCGCTGCATGACTGACTCCCTGGCCGAGGTGCTTGAGGTGGTCTCTGATGTGCGTGTGCAGTCCCCTAACTTGTTGGTGTTCGGGGACTTCAGCATACATTCGGGGGCCGTCCTCACAGGCGCACCTTGGGACTGCATGGAGACCATGGCTTCCTGGGAGCTGTACCATATTCCAACTGGGCCCACCCATGTAGCCGGTCATGCACTAGACCTTGTGTTTGTTTCTGGAAAAGTGGGGAGTGATCTGGAAGTCGGGGGTATATCCACCACCCCCTTGTCATGGTCAGTTCACTATCTGGTGACATTGGACTTCTCGGTTCCACAACCCCTCCGCAGGGGTGGAGGACCCATTAAAATAGTCTGCCCCAGGCGTCTTATGGATCCGAATGGATTCCTGAACACGTTTGGGGATTCTCTGGAGCACGCCAGCGGCCACTCGGTCGAGACCCTGGTGGGTGGGTGGAATGCTGCAATCACTGGGGCATTAGATTGGGTGGCTCCGAAATGCCCTCTCCCCCTGAACAGGGCTCGGTCTGCACCATGGTTCAATCCGCAGTTACGAGCTCTGAAACAGGAGGTGGCGGAAGTCTCACTCCAAAGGCGATCAGACACGGGCTAAAGCTGTACCTTCAGGCTGTCACCTGGCGGTGAAGGCAGCAAAAAAGGAATATTATGCTGCCTGTATCGCGTCTGCAGAGTGCTGTCGCAGGAGGCTGTTCCAAGTGGTCCAGAGCCTGGTCGGTCCAGTTGCTCCGGAACTGCTGGAGCATTCTAAGGCCTCCTGTGAGGTGGGGTTCCCCTTGAAGATGGTTCGGAAGCTGCAGCTTGTACAGAACACGGCGGCTCGCCTGATTAAAGGCAGCCGCCAGCGAGATCACATCACTCCAGTGCTGAAGGAGCTGCACTGGTTTTCCAAACCAAATTCAAGGTGTTGGTTTTGACCTTCAAAACCCTATATTAGGCCCAGCCGATCTCAAGGAGCGCCTCCAGCAACACCAGATAGGCCGCTCAACAAGATCAGCCTTGGATGGCCTTCTCTCTGTCCCGTCAGCCAGGACAGCTAGGCTGGTGAGGACGAGGGACAGGGCCTTCTCTGTGGTGGCCCCCACTCTGTGGAACTTCCTCCCTAGTGAACTCCGCCATGCCCACTCTTTAATGAGCTTCTGCCATGCATTAAAAACATGGATGTTCAGGCAGGCATTTGGGGTGGGCTAGGGTAATTTTAGAAATGTGATGTTTTTAATGTTGAATTTTATTGTATAAACTGTTTTTATTGTTGTACATCGCCCAGAGTGGCTGGGTGACCAGCCAGATGGGCGATTAATAAATTTAATAAATAAATAGAATCAGCAGATCAAGCAGTAACAGTGGTCACAAACCTGTCCAATTTTGTATAAGACAAAAAGAGCTAAACTTTAACTTTCCCATGAATGTGCTTCTTTAATGAATGGCAGCTGCTAAGGGCTATAATCTGGAGCACCCTCCCATTTGCGAAACTGTTGTCATTAAGCAAATGTAGAATAGCAGTAGTAGTTTGACATTATGCCAGTGGTCTCCTAAAATATTTGGGGTCATTTGCACACCATTTCTGTTTGTGTTCTGTGTGTGTGTGTGCATGATTATATACTCTATAAAAGTGTTTCTGTTTTCTGTGTTTTTATAGTGCCATAATGTGCATGGCAGTTACAGAGAACAAGTTTGTCAGGTCCCTACTCCAAGAGGCTTACAATCTAAAAATAGACACAAGGGAAACAGAGGCTGGGATAAATGAGCAACAAATGTGTTAGTATTTCAGGTACATATACTGTGGCTTAGTTATAGTAAGATATCGAGGATGTCTGTGACTTTCTCGTTCTTTGCCATCCCCTTCTACAGTGCACTGAAGTCTTGTGTACATTGTTTTAACAGAACATCTTCATATTTGGAACCTATTCTCTACCGAAATGGCCTTGCTTTTTTGTAGAGAACTTCTGCTTTTAGCCTTTTTGTTGCAATACGAAACACACTGGCATAAATCTCCCACATATAATTATCTACTCTAATAGACCATTTGTTGTTGTTGTTCAGTCGTTCAGTCATGTCCGACACTTCGTGACCCCATGGACCATAGCACGCCAGGCCTTCCTGTCCTCCGCTCTCTCCCTGAGCGTGCTCAAGTCCATATTCATTGCATCAGTGATGCTATCTAGCCATCTCATCCTCTGCCATCCCCTTCTGCTTTTGCTTTCAGTCTTTCCCAGCATCAGGTTCTTTTCCAGAGAGTTTTCTCTTCGCATTAGGTGGCCAAAATATTTGAGCTTCAGCTTCAGTATCGGTCCTTCCAATGAGCACTCAGGGTTGATTTCCTTTAGAATTGACTGATTTGACCTCCTTGCAGTCCAGGGGACTCGTAAGAGTCTTCTCCCGCACCACAGTTTGAAAGCATCAATTCTTCGGCGCTCAGCCTTCCTTGTAGTCCAGCTCTCACAGCCATATGTTACTACTGGGAAAACCATAGCTTTGATTAGATAGACCTTTGTTGGCAAGGTAATGTCTCTGCTTCTTACTATGCTGTCTAGGTTTGCCATAGCTTTCCTCCCAAGGAGCAAGCGTCTTTTAATTTCATGGCTACAGTCACCGTCTGTGGTGATCTTGGAGCCCAAGAAAATAAAATCTGTCACTGCTTCCATTTCTTCCCCTTCCATGTGCCAGGAAGTGATGGGGCCAGATGCCATGATATTAGTTTTTTTTAATGTTGAGTTTCAAACCAGCTTTGGCACTCTCCTCTTTCACCCTCAACAAGAGGCTCTTTAGATCTCCTTCGTCTGGTACCCCCATCTCTTTCAGAATTTGCCACAGTTTGTTGTGATCCACACAATCAAAGGCTTTAGCGTAGTCAATGAAGCAGAAGTAGACGTTTTTCTGGAATTCTCTTGCTTTCTCCAGGATCCAGCGAACGTTGGCGATTTGATCTCTAGTTCCTCTGCCTCTTCGAAACCCAGCTTGTATTTCCGGTAGTTCTCGGTTCACATACTGCTGAAGCCTAGCTTGTAGGATTTTGAGCATCACCTTGTTGGCATGTGAAATGAGCGCAATTGTACGGTAGTTTGAACAGTCTTTGGCGTTGCCCTTCTTTGGAATTGGAATGTAAACTGACCTTTTCCAGTCTTGCAGCCATTGTTGAGTGTTCCAAATGTGTTGGCATATTGAGTGCAGCACTTTAACAGCATCATCTTTTAGGATTTTAAATAGCTCAGCTGGAATACTGTAATCTCCGCTAGCTTTGTTGTTACTAATGCTTCCTAAGGCCCACTTGACTTCACTCTCGAGGATGTCCAGCTCAAGTTCAGTGACTGCACTATCATGGCTATCAGGGACATTCAGATCTTTCCTGTATAGTTCTTCTGCGTATTCTTTCCACCTCTTCTTAATCTCATCTGCTTCTGTTAGGTCCCTGCCTTCTTTGTCCTTTATCATGCCCATCTTTGCACAAAACATTCCCTTGAGATCTCCGATTTTCTTGAAGAGATCTCTAGTCTTTCCCATTCTGTTGTTTTCCTCGATTTCTTTGCATTGTTCATTTAAGAAGGCCTTCTTGTCCCTCCTTGCTATTCTCTGGAACTCTGCATTCAGTTGGATATATCTCCCCCTTTCTCCCTTGCTTTTCGCTTCCCTTCTTTCCTCAGCGACTTGTAAAGCCTCATCAGACAGCCACTTGGCTTTCTTGCATTTCTTTTTCTTTGGGATGGATTGAGTTGCTGCCTCCTGAACAATGTGACGGTGTTGCAGGTCTTCATAGAACCGATGAACCTCAGCTTCTTCGGCCTCAGTGGTTGGGGCATAGACTTGAATTGCTGTGATGTTGAATGGTTTGCCAATTATCAGTAAAATTATATCTGAAGAGGGAACGCTTAAACCGCCCCTTCCTGTGCACTGAGATCCCAATAAAAATCAGACCCCAACTGTCAAAAAAATTAAAAATCGAGACATAGTTGCATTGGATTTTCTTTTCACCACCAGACACGTCCACAGCTGAGTGTCCTTTCAGCTTTGGCCCAGCCGCTTCACTCTTTCTGGTGCTACTTGGAAATTCCCTCTGCTCTTCCCCAGTAGTATATTGGACACCTTCTGACCCGAGGGGCTCATCTTCCAGCGTTGTATCTTATAGCCTTGTGATACGTTCCATGGGGTTTTCTTGGCAAGAATACTGGAGTGGGTTGCCATTTCCTTCTCCAGTGGACCACATTTTGTCAGAACTCTCTGCCATGACCTGTCCGTCTTGGGTGGCCCTGCACGGCATAGCTTATGGCTTCACTGAGATATAATAGACCATATCAGTATGTAAATGGCATCAAACAAGTTTGTGTAGTGGCTCTTTCACACATATATGTTTCTGTGATGAACAGCCCTGGTACGGTGTAAATTTCCACAACCAATCCATGTGGATGCTGTAAATTCAAAACCATTATAAAATAGGGAAAGAGTGTCACTTTGCATTTGGAAGGAACCTGGATTTAGAGATTGGGAGCAGGCCATCCTTTTTTAGTGTAATCTGACCATATAGATCCAAAATTTCTTGAATACATTCTTAGAAATGGTGTATACATTTATATTTACTATTTTAGTTCTGCTTTTCACAGTCCCATGCTGCTAGACAGGTTTTTCCACTAAACTCACCTACATTTGCACTAAAGAAGTAAAATAAAACAGTAAGTCTTGTATGTACTGATTTACATAATCTTTTTTTGTTTGTTTGATCCTGAGTACGTTGTAAACCACTTAAAACATCCTATGTGCTGTAATCAGTTTGAAAAGCATATACATTTCAGGGCATATACATGAACAATTTTTCTTGTATTCTTACCATTGCCACTGATAGATGTGTGTGAATCTATTGAGGGGCGGGGGGGCAATAGTTTTAAGACTATTCTGATTGTGCAATTTCTTATGTCTGCCCTTTTTGGGAAGCATTTGTGTGCTGTGGTTGGTCAGATGGCTAAAGAATAAAAGATCGTGCAAGACAGACTTGTCTGTGCTTGCTTAGTCAATACTAATCCTGTATTTTTTATCTTATTTAGTAGAGCACGCTCTTATCTGCATCTTCTCCTTTGAGAAGGAGATTAATATTTTTAACATAATTTATTTGAGATTAATATCTCAAATAAATCCATTTTTTAAAAAATGCATCACTATCTGTCTATTCTAGGCAGTTTTTGTAATGGCTACTGCTAATTAGAGACTAAAGCTGCACCCCTGTGCATGCTTACCTGGAAGTAAGTCCCATTGAACTTATTGGGCCTTATCTCTGAGCAGATGTGTATAGATTTGCACTGTAAGCCCAGAATAATATGGACACTTCCTTAGGAGTAAGCACCACTGAATTTTGTGGGAGTTACTTCTGAATAAAAAAATGTATAGGAATGGGTACTACTAATTTTCAATTTAATTTTTCCCATACATCAGTACTATTTTTTTCCTTCCAATTCTTAGTCATAGAACTAATTAATTAAGGAAGAAAAATGAGTATGCTGCTTAATGTGCTATACATGCTAGCATTAACTAAGACTAAAGAATACCTGTTAAACTAGTTTCTAATGAAAACTCCGAATATAAATTCCATAATGTATCAAGTACTTATTGAATTTAAGAAAAGTAAGGAACCTAAATGGACTTTGGCCTTTTGGAAGCAGTACTGAATATGGAAAGAAGTAACATGGATGTTCCATGCTATTAATACGTAATAAAAAGGTAAAGGTGTCCCCAACCAGTCATGTCCGACTCTAGGGTGCGGTGCTCGTCCCCGTTTCTAAGCCGAAGAGCCAGCGCTGTCCGAAGACGCTTCCGTGGTCATGTGGCCGGCATGACTGAACACCAAGGTGCACGGAACGCTGTTACCTTTCCCGCCGAGGCGGTACCTATTTATCTACTTGCAATTTCTTGCTTTCAAACTGCTAGGTTGGCAGAAGCTGGGACTGAAGACGGGAGCTCACTCCATCACGCAGCACTCGGGTCTCGAACTGCTGACCTGCCGACCTTCCAGTCTGCAGTTCAGCATCTTAACCACTAAGCCACCGCAGTCCCATTAATACGTAATACTGAGATGCTAATAAAATGTGGCTTGGCGTCTTCATATAACTGCTGTATAATGTGCGAAATGTGAAAACCTGCACTAGAAGGCCATTTTCAAATGTCTGTCAGGACTAGAAGTTTTAATTTCTATGGTAATCGTCAAAGTAAAATCCACTACCTAATGAATTTTGCTAATTTAGATATCTAATAATTAACAAAAGTTCAAAGTATACAAGTCAGAGTTAGATAAATCTGAGTTGTATATTTTGAAATGAAGATATATTGTTAAAATCAGTTGCGTTCCCAAATCAGACATATAAAAGTTAAATATATGGTCTGGGGAAGAATTGGTGTTTAGGCTAGCTAGTTAGATGACAGCAATGCTCAGGGAATGCATTTCACAACTTCAGTGGAAAAGAAAATGTGGGCATATGTATTTACAGTGTTAGAACTAGGAAAATTTTGGTTACTTGATTCACCTTATGATTGTTGCTGCAAACTGATTATAAAACATTCACAGCCAGATCGTATATGTGTTTGGATGTAAGCCCCCCTGTTTTCAACAGATAAATATTAGGGCTTACAGATAAATATGTGTAAAATGTAATTAAAAGTATGTTTTATTGCTTAATAAATTAAAAGTGCATAGTATACCATAGTGGCAATAATTAACATCGGATATAATTACAGACAATTCCACTTTAGAATGAGGGTAGAGGGGGACGTATTTTTGAATGCTTCCCCATATAAAAAGCTTCCTGCATATAGATGGCTAGCACATCAGGGAAAGGGCTACACTAAACCTTTCTCCATGATGTGATAGTTTATTACATGCAGAAAGATTTTTATGTTGGAGTAAAATCCGGAAATCACACACACAAACACACTCTTGCAATCTCAAGTGGTACAGTCCAGAATTCTACCAACCCAATGCCTAATGTGTAACACAGCTTCTATATAATTCATCACAGTTTTCATACCTTTAATCCAACTAACAGGTATGTGCTCTCCTGCACTTTTAAGGCTGCAATTCTGTGGTGCCCGGAAGGGCATCCCAGGGGCCATACATATATTGGATTTTCCGCTCCATGGGTGGAGAGAAAGGTCAGATCCCCCTCCCAGGCCTCATCTAAAGTTGTGTACCACTTCCCTCCCTTCATGGATCACTGCCTTGTTGTGGCGAAGGGGCTTGCGTAACTCAGTGAAGCCATAAGCTATGCCATGCAGGGCCACCCAAGACGGACAGGTCACGGCAGAGAATTCTGACAAAATGTGGTCCACTGGAGAAGGAAATGGCAACCCACTCCAGTATTCTTGCCAAGAAAACCCCATGGAACGTACCACAAGGCTAAAAGATATGACGCCGGAAGATGAGCCCCTCAGGTCGGAAGGTGTCCAATATACTACTGGGGAAGAGCAGAGGGAATTTCCCAGTAGCGCCAGAAAGAGTGAAGCGGCTGGGCCAAAGCCGAAAGGACACTCAGTTGTGGATGTGTCTGGTGGTGAAAAGAAAATCCGATGCTGTAAAGAACAATATTGTTTAGGAACCTGGAATGTCAGATCAATGAATCAAGGTAAGCTGGAGGTGGTCAAACATGAGATGGCAAGATTGAACATCGACATCTTGGGAATCAGCGAACTAAAATGGACAGGCATGGGCGAATTTAATTCAGGTGACCATCATATCTACTACTGTGGGCAAGAATCCCTTAGAAGAAATGGAGTAGCACTCATAGTCAACAAAAGGGTAGGAAAACCAGCACTGGGGTACAATCTCAAAAACGATAGAATGATCTCAGTATGAATCCAAGGCAAACCATTCAACATCACAGCAATTCAAGTCTATGCCCCAACCACTGAGGCCAAAGAAGCTGAGGTTGATCGGTTCTATGAAGACCTACAACATCTTCTAGAACTAACACCAAAAAAAGATGTCCTCTTCCCATAGGGGATTGGAATGCTAAAGTAGGAAGTCAAGAAATCACTGGGATAACAGGCAGGCATGGCCTTGGTGTACAAAATGAAGCAGGAAAAAGCTAATAGAGTTTTGCCAAGAGAACATGCTGATCATAGCAAACACTCTTTTCCAACAGCACAAGAGACGACTCTACACATGGACATCACCAGATGGTCAATATCGAAATCAGATTGATTATGTCCTTTGCAGTCAAAGATGGAGAAGCTCTATGCAGTCAGTAAAAACAAGACCTGGAGCTGACTTTGGCTCAGATCATGAGCTTCTTGTTGCAAAATTTCAGCTTAAATTGAAGAACGTAGGGAAAACCACTAAACCATTCAGGTATGACCTAAATCATATCCCTGATGAATATACAATGGAGGTGAGGAATAGATTTAAGGGATTAGACCTGATAGACAGAGTGCCTGAGGAACTATGGATGGAGGTCCGTAACATTGTTCAGGAGGCAGCAACTCAATCCAGCCCAAAGAAAAAGAAAGGCAAGAAAGCCAAGTGGCTGTCTGATGAGGCTTTACAAGTAGCTGAAGAAAGAAGGGAAGCGAAAAGCAAGGGAGAAAGGGGAAGATATACCCAACTGAATGCAGAGTTCCAGAGAATAGCAAGGAGAGACAAGAAGGCCTTCTTAAATGAACAATGCAAAGAAATCGAGGAAAACAACAGAATGGGAAATACTAGAGATCTCTTCAAAAAAATTGGAGATCTCAAGGGAACGTTTTGTGCAAAGATGGGCATGATAAAGGACAAAGAAGGCAGGGACCTAACAGAAGCAGATGAGATTAAGAAGAGGTGCAGGAATACACAGAAGAACTATACAGGAAAGATCTGAATGTCCCTGATAGCCATGATAGTGCGGTCACTGAACTTGAGCCGGACATCCTCAAGAGTGAAGTCAAGTGGGCCTTAGGAAGCATTAGTAACAACAAAGCTAGCGGAGATGACAGTATTCCAGCCGAGCTATTTAAAATCCTAAAAGTTGATGCTGTTAAAGTGCTGCACTCAATATGCCAACACATTTGGAACACTCAACAATGGCTGCAAGACTGGAAAAGGTCAGTTTACATTCCAATTCCAAAGAAGGGCAACGCCAAAGAGTGTTCAAACTACCGCACAATTGCGCTCATTTCACATGCCAACAAGGTGATGCTCAAAATTCTACAAGCTAGGCTTCAGCAGTATGTGAACCGAGAACTACCGGAAATACAAGCTGGGTTTCGAAGAGGCAGAGGAACTAGAGATCAAATCGCCAACGTTCGCTGGATCCTGGAGAAAGCAAGAGAATTCCAGAAAAACGTCTACTTCTGCTTCATTGACTACGCTAAAGCCTTTGATTGTGTGGATCACAACAAACTGTGGCAAATTCTGAAAGAGATGGGGGTACCAGACCACCTTACCTGTCTCCTGAGAAACCTGTACGAGGGTCAAGAAGCAACAGTAAGAACCAGACATGGAACAATCGATTGGTTCAAAATTGGGAAAGGAGTACGACAAGGCTGCATATTGTCGCCCTGCTTATTTAACTTATATGCAGAGTACATCATGAGAAATGCCGGGTTGGATGAATCACAGGTCGGAATTAAGATTGCTGGGAGAATTATCAACAACCTCAGATACGCAGACGATACCACCCTAATGGCAGAAAGCGAAGAGGATCTAAAGAGCCTCTTGTTGAGGGTGAAAGAGGAGAGTGCCAAAGCTGGTTTGAAACTCAACATTAAAAAAACTAAGATCATGGCATCTGGCCCCATCGCTTCCTGGCATATAGAAGGGGAAGAAATGGAAGCAGTGACAGATTTTACTTTCTTGGGCTCCAAGATCACCGCAGACGGTGACTGTAGCCATGAAATTAAAAGACGCTTGCTCCTTGGGAGGAAAGCTATGGCAAACCTAGACAGCATAGTAAGAAGCAGAGACATCACCTTGCCAACAAAGGTCCATCTAATCAAAGCTATGGTTTTCCCAGTAGTAACATATGGCTGTGAGAGCTGGACTATAAGGAAGGCTGAGCGCCGAAGAATTGATGCTTTCGAACTGTGGTGCTGGAGAAGACTCTTATGAGTCCCCTGGACTGCAAGGAGGTCAAATCAGTCCATCCTAAAGGAAATCAACCCTGAGTGCTCATTGGAAGGACAGATACTGAAGCTGAAGCTCAAATATTTTGGCCACCTAATGCGAAGAGAAAACTCTCTGGAAAAGACCCTGATGCTGGGAAAGACTGAAGGCAAAAGGAGAAGGGGACGGCAGAGGATGAGATGGCTAGATAGCATCACTGATGCAATGAATATGAACTTGAGCACACTCCGGGAGAGAGCGGAGGACAGGAAGGCCTGGCGTGCTATGGTCCATGGGGTCACGAAGAGTCGGATACGACTGAACAACAACAACAACCACTTCCCGATGCTGGAGCTAAAACATTGAGAGAGATTAGGGTGTGGATTGGGGGCATGGCGTGGATTGGGGGAGGTGTTGGAGCTGCAGAATCCCCAGCCATGCCCCCAACACAGGAGAGAATTTATGCCAGCCCTGGAGCTTGCATAAATAATTTCCTTCCCATTGCTTGCAATGGGAGGGAAATAGGCTAAACAGGAAGGAAGGGACAATGCTGCTCCTCTCTTACTTCCCCCCTGTCAGCATGAGTCTGGTAGGCTGTTTTAGGATATATCAATGTTTCCGATGTCTGAGCACTCTGAAATTCAAGGTAGGATTGCCCTGTAAGAAAATTTATAATTCCCCTACTTATCATACCCCTACACGTCATTCCTTCGCAATTTTAAAATAAAGCATAGAACAACTTTCTCCGACCTGGTGCCCTCCAGATGCTTTGGATTACGATCCTAGCATTCCTGACCATTGGTCATGGTGGCTGGGTCTGGTGGGAGTTGAAGTCCAAAACATATGGAGGACACCAGGTTTGGGAACACTGGCATAAAGTTTGAGTTACAGCCTTTAACAGAACTGTCACTCCCTTATCTTTCTTCCTTCCTTCCTTACTTACTTACTCATTTATTTTCTATACTCCCAATAGCCCAAGCTCTCTGGGCAGTTCACACAAAAATGGGATAAAACCAAAAGCCTATCCAGGCCAGTGTCCTTGACTTTTATCTTAAAACAAAAGAAATCTGATCATGGCTGTTCCGATCATGGCATATCTTCACAACTGCTTTTGTTGGTGCTTGGGAAGTAGGGATTGTTGGTGGTTGTCTTTTTTCTTTATCCAGTCAGTAATCCACTTCTGAAACCCCTTTCCTCCTTAAATAGGTGATGCTATTATCAGAACATCTGTCAGACATCTGTCAGACTGTCAATTTGGAATAGCTACCAAGAATAGCATAGAAAAGTTAAAATGCTGCTCAAAGGCACAGAACATATTGAAAGAATAACACCTTTTAATTGATTCAAGCTGTTAGTCTTTTTAAAAATGGCTTGAATAACCCAGGTCTTAATGCAAAGTGTTTTGTCTAAGAAAATTTACATCATGTTTCTCCATCCAAAATATTATTTTATATATTACATTTATATACCACCCAACTGGGAGATGTGCTCAGGCCTACAATCATTAAAAAAAGGGGGAAAAGACTAGTAACAAAATAACAACCAAAACAATACATGCAACAATGAAAATATTAAAATATTAAAGAGCCATCTTAATAATCAGAGCACCAGATTAGAAATTAAATGGCTGCTGGAAGAGCCAAGTCTTAACCTAGCTTCTAAACATATGCAGTGAAGACACCAGGCGGGTCTCCCTGTGTAGGGCCTTCCACAGATGGGGGGCTACTAGAGAGAAGGCTCTTTCCCTGGTAGCCACCATCATGGGCAGCAGCACCCAGAGAAGAGCCTCTGAAAATGATCTTAGCAATCGGGCAGGAACATTTGGGAGAAGGCAAGTAGACTGGTCCTAAGCCACTTAAGGCTTGAAAGGTCAACTTTGAATTGGGCCCAGAAGCTGACTGGCAACCTGTGCAGTTGATGCAGCACTTGAGTAATATATTTGCAATGGCCCATTCCTGTAAGGAGCCTCGTTGCTCTGTTTTGCACTAACTGAAGTTTCTGGACCATCTTCAGAGGCAGCCCCTTATATAATGCATTGCAGTAATCCAGATGAGAGCAGTGAATGGATAACTGTAGCCAAACTATCTCTGTCCAGGTAGGGTCATAACTGGTGTATTAGCCAAAGCTGGTAAAAGGCACTTCATGCCACTGAGGCCTCTTGGGCCTCATGATGGAGCTGGATTTATGAGCACCCCCATATTACGAACTTGCTCCTTCTTGGGGGAGGGCAACCCCATTTAGAGCAGGTTGAATGCCACCTAACCAGACAGATAAACCACCTACTAACAGAACTTCTGTCTTGTCTGGATTAAGTTTCAGTTTATCGGCCCTTATCCAGCCCATTACCGAGTCCAAGCACTGGTTCAGGAGAGAATTTGTCAGTCATATGTTTATTCTTCTTTTCAATACAAAGCAAAGTCTACATGTTTACAGCAACTATTATGTAGAGCTTCTGTTGATTAAACTTGTGGGAAGGCTCTGCTCTTTTTTTCTAATACTACCACTCTTTTATTATGTTTTTCTTACTTTAGGACTTAATAATCTGCTTGATGAAAACAGAATTGCAGACCTCACCCAGATGTGCCAGCTTTTCAGCCGTGTAAAAAGTGGGCAACAGCTCCTTCTGCAGTCGTGGAGTGAATACATCAAGGTATTTAAAATTTGTCTTGTTTTGTTTTCTTGCAGAGTTAAAAGTTAGTTGGAAGTGAATAGCTTAGTATTGATCTAGAATACTTAGGATGCAATCCTATGCATGTTTAGCATGGCTTGCTGAGGAATGCTGAGAGTTGTAGGACTTTTTTCTGTCTAAACATAGGGTTGCATCCTTAGTATCTTAAAAATTTGAACAGGTTCATAACCTCAAAGCCCTTTTTAATCAAATCAGAAATCGGGCATACCTAATTCAAAACAGGGTAGATGTATATATAGTTTTAGGTCCTTGAAGTTTGATAAACTACTGACCACTTCCCATTTCCCTACTATTGAGCAACAGTCATGTCTGTTACATAATTGTGTCATAGCCTGCCTTTTGTCTAGGGACGTATGAGAAATTCATTTCAGTTCATTTTTGATCGGGATTTACCCAGTTTGCACCTTCCAGACTAAACACGGAACACAATCTGAAATCAAAAGTCTGTACATTTCCAAGGTTGCAATCTGATTTGCAGACCAAAAAAATGCATCTGGCAGCATGCGTGCATTTCAAAAATGTGCATGAAAAGATGCATACTTTTCAAAAATGCACAGAAATCGGTGGGAGAAGAATGTGTACATTTCAAAGATGTGCACAGTTGGGAAAATATGCACAAGAATATGTACAAAATATGTGGAAAGAGAGAAACAAATATCGTAATCTGATACCAACACAACATGGAATGAGCTTTGAGGTGGAATCTGGAGAACTTCGATGAACTTGAGTTTTGCTTGTACACACATCCCTACTTTTGGCCTACTGTCAAGACAGAGCTGAAAATAGTGTTGTACTTCACATGTGGAAAAATTTACTTTGGGGTGAGAAAAGGAACATTCCATCTTTGAATTCTGGCTACTGGATTTTGCAATATTTTGAAAATCTCCTTGCATTAAGCAACAGAAACCATTTGATTACTAGCCACCTACTAGTAGAGTCAACGGCTAGAGGAAGACACACCCAAATTGCATGCAGCCTAGCCTCAGGAGGGCTGCCTTACACATTGGGGGGGAATACAAACCATGGGAGAACCATGGGAGTGGTCAGGGAGGAGCAGTTAGCTGTCTGTTTAAGAAATCAGTGTAATTTTCAATTTAGAAAAAAAATATTTGGGACATTTGAAATATGGCTCAGCTTCCTAGAGAGGATCTGTGTGAGAAAGATCTGACTCACTTCCATATAACTAAAACAACTCTGGAGAACAGTATGGAGTATTGTTGGACCCACTGGAGAGGTTCAGGGCTTTTTCCTGTTTGGCTGGAATTACAGAACTATTGATAGTAGAAGAGCAGAAGAATCGCTAACATGAGAAAAGAATCACTCTTTAGGAAAGGCTCAGCACACTGACAATCAGTTACTCCTAGGTTTATGTCCTCATCTTAATGTAAAGAAGATTATTGCCGGGGGGAGAGTGCTATTGGTGTTACTTTTCATCCAGCTTATGAATCACCTATAGCTGAAGCTCTCAGGGCAACATACGTAATAAAAACAAACCAGTGATAAGACACATATCCAAAAACAATAAAAAAATTAAAAGCAGCAACAACAATACTTTAAAATAATTTTAAAGTGGATCACTTAAAACTTGTACTGGAGGTTGGGCCCGAAGGGCAGTCTGGGGATTCTGCTCATGTACTGCCCACCCCGCTGCACGACTGACTCCCTGGCCGAGGTGCTTGAGGTGGTCTCCGATGTGCGTGTACAGTCCCCTAACTTATTGGTGTTGGGGGACTTCAATGTACATTCAAAGGCCATCCTCACAGGGGCACCTCAGGACTGCATGGAGACCATGGCTTCCTGGGAGCTGCACCCTATTCCAACTGGGCCCACCCATGTAGCTGGTCATGTGCTAGACCTTGTGTTTGTTTCTGGAGAAGTGGGGAGTGATCTGGAAGTCGGGGGTATATCTACTACCCCCTTGTCATGGTCAGATCACTATCGTGACATTGGACTTCTCGGTTCCACAACCCCTCCGCAGGGGTGGAGGACCCATTAAAGTAGTCCGCCCCAGGCATCTTATGGATCCGAATGGATTCCTGAACGTGCTTGGGGATTCTCTGGAACATGCAAACGGCCACTTGGTTGAGACCCTGGTGGGTGGGTGGAATGCCGCAATCACTGGGGCATAAGATCGGGTGGCTCCGAAATGCCCTGTCCCCCTGAACAGGGCTCGGACTGCACCATGGCTTAATCCGCAGTTACGAGCTCTGAAACAGGAGGTAAGACGGCTAGAGCACCGGTGGCAGAAGTCTCGCTCCAAAGACAATCAGACACGGGCTAGAGCTGTATCTTCAGCCTATCACGTGGCAATGAAGGCAGCAAAAAAGGAATATTATGCTGCCCCATCGCATCTGCAGAGTGCTGTCTCAGAAGGCTGTTCCAGGTGGTCTGGAGCCTGGTCGGTCCAGTTGCTCTGGAACCGCTGGAACATTCTAAGGCCTCCTGAGAGGCCTTGGCAAGGCACTTTGAGGATAAAATTCATTAAATTAGGAGTGTTATTCTGTGTGCCATGGATACAGTTAGCGAGCGAGAGGCGGCCTGTGGCAAACTGATTTTGTGGGATCGGTTCCAGCTTCTTCCTTCTGATGGACAAGGTGCTTTCATCTGTAAGGCCGACCACCTGCTTACTTGATCCCTGCCCATCTTGGCTCATTATGAGCTGCAGAGAGAGGCTGGGTGAGGGGATCAGGGTGGTGGTGAACGCCTCCCTTGAGGAGGGAGTGATGCCATAACTCTCAGGAGGCAGTGATAAGACCGCTTTTAAAGCCTTCCTTGGATCCCCAAGTTTTGAACAGCTTTCGCCCAGTTTCGAATCTGCAATTTTGGGGCAAGGTGATTGAGCGGGTGGTGGCGATGCATTTGAAGGCACACTTGGAAGAAGCCAGTTATCTAGATCCATTTCAGTCGGGCTTCAGGCCTGGGCATGGGACAGAAACGGCCTTGGTCGCCTTGGTGGATGATATGAGGAGGGCTCTGGATAGGGGCGAATGCTCCTTCCTTGTTCTCCTCGACCTCTCAGAGGCTTTTGATACCGTTGACCACGGTATCCTCCTGGACCACCTGGAGGGGTTGGGCATTGGAGACACCGTATCACGGTGGTTCTGGTCCTTCTTCTCTGGCAGGTACCAGAGGGTAGCACTGGAAGAGGAGGTTTCGGGCCTGTGGCTGCTCACTTGTGGGGTGCCACAGGCTTCCATCGTCTTCCCGATGCTATTTAACATCTATGTGAAGCCGCTGGGGGCTATCATCAGGAGGTTTGGGGTGTGGTGTCATCAATATGCGGATGACACGCAGCTCTACCTCTCGTTTAAATCTTCACCAAGGTTAGCCATAGAATCCCTGTCCAAATGTCTGGAGACGGTGAGTGGCTGGATGGGGAGGAATAAGCTGAAGCTGAACCCTGACAAGACCGAGGTACTTTTGGTGGGAGGTTGGGGGATGTCGACCTGGTGTTGATTGGGGTACAGCTACCCTTGAAAGACCAGGTCCGCAGCCTGGGGGTCATTTTAGACTCCCAGCTGTCCATGGAGGCTCAGGTGTCAGCTGTGAGCCGGACAGCGCTATACCAACTCCATCTGATACGGCGGCTGCACCCCTACCTTCCCGACCATCTGCTCCCGTCGGTAGTACATGCCCTGGTCTTCTCTCATCTAGACTACTGTAATGCGCTCTACGTGGGGTTACCCTTGAAGACGGTTTGGAAGCTGCAGCTGGTACAGAACACAGTGGCTCACCTGATAAAGGCAGCCACCAGCGTGATCACTTCACTCTGGTGCTAAAGGAGTTGCACTGGTTACCAGTTGTTTTCCGGGCCAAATTCAAGGTGTTAGTTTTGACCTTTAAAACCCTATATGGTTCCGGGCCAGCCTGTCTTAAGGAGCGCCTCCAGTAACACCAGACAGGCCGCTTAACAAGATCAGCCTCAGATGGCCTTCTCTCTGTCCCATCAGCCAGGACAGCTAGGCTGTTGAGGACAAGGGAGAGGGCCTGCTCTGTGGTGGCCCCCACTCTGTGGAACTCCCTCCCTAGGGAACTCCGCCATGCCCCCTCTTTAATGAGCTTCCGCCACACATTAAAAACGTGGTTGTTCAGGCAGGCATTTGGGGTGGCTTAGGGTATTTTTAGAAATATGATGTTTTAAAGTAGAATTTTATTGTTTTAAAATTGTATTGCTGTATATCGCCCAGAGTGGCCGGGTGACCGGCCAGATGGGCGATTAAGGAATTCAATAAATAAATAAAACTTGGGAAAGGGTAATTTTAAAATGCAGCTTTAATCATATAATTAAACATAAAACAATGCTGGGTAAACTTTAAACCTTTAAATGGTAATGTCTTTAAAATTAAATAAAAATAAAGTTTAAAAAAAGGAAGTTGGAGTTCCCATTGCTAGATTGGTCTAGGTGCAAGATTAATCTAGGTACAAGATTAGAAACTGGTGGAGTTGATGCAATAAGTGTGAAGGCAACATAACAAAGGTCACCTTTGTCCAGAATTGTTTTAATTTGTACTACTCTCTCCGATTTGGACTCAGGTGGTGAGCGCTGACAGAAACGGAAGCGAAATGTGGGAGGTATCGGCATACTTGGGGGGACCTTGAGTTTTGTAGAAGTACAAGCAATATTTTCTTTAAAAACAAAACCTAGGAGGACACCGCCCAAGCAGTGCCCATGACGATTGATTGATTGATTGATTATTTATTATTTTTGAGCATTTATATACTGCTTTCCACTTTAAAAATCTCAAAGCCGTTCACAACATGTTACAAAACAATACATCATCAAAAGCATAACTGTTAAGATAAGTTAAAGGTTGGGGAAAGTTTTTAGTAACTGTCAAAAGCACATGATCATCAGTGCCTGGCATATCACAGAGGGGAAGTTATTCCAGAGGGGGGGTGCTACCACAGAGAAGGCCCATTGCTATGTTATTGCCAGATGGGACTCTGCAAGGTGTGGCACAGACAGCAAGGCCTCCCCTGGAGATTGTTGTGGTCCAACGGGTCTATATAAGGGGAGACAATCTTTCAGGTAACCTGGTCCTAAGTTGTTTAGGGCTCATGCTCAGTAGCAACAGAATGCTGAGTGTTAACTGGAAAAGAAAAATGGAAAGGTTATGGGAGGGCGGGGGGGAGTGGTATGCCCTGCTTCAGCTCCTTTCAGCTTTTAGTATCCTGTACTTAGGCATGGCCAGCTGGCAGGGACCCTAAACAGGAGCATTCCTGCTAGGAGATGAGTATAAACTGCAACATTTTGTTTCAAGTCCCACTTGTAATACTTATTATTCAGTAGCAGAGTCTAGATGATTTATTCCTAGATGTTCTAATTATTTAAGATGCATTTGCGTAACGTGATACATGTGGCCCTTGTGTGCATTTCCCTTCTCATTCAAGAGAATAGAAAGATCTACAAAGCAGGGATTCACCATCTGGGAATTTAAAGGTCTGTAGCAATTAAAGGCCTGTAGCAATTAAAGGTTTGTTTAGAAGTTCTCCAAAGAGTACTGTTATTCTTAATATTCCTTGTACATATTATCACAATTCATATTATTGTTTGTTTACTAATTTATGGCTGTGTTTAGACATAAAGCTAAACCAATGTTTAGCATTACGAGAAGGAGCCTAGCTTCCACCCCATCCCCGCTACCCAGGTTTGTGTGTTTCCCTCTTCTCTGGTGCAGTTGGACAGGAGGAGATTGGAAGTTTCCATTCCTGATTGACCGCAGTTTAGTGTGTTGTTTGTACTGTAAACCTGGGGTTAGCAGCGTGTGGGCTGCGGGCTCAATGGTCTCAAGTGCAGCCCCTGCACTGCCAAAATTCAGTGATGCAGCGGTGGCTAAAGAAACCACTATGGAGACTGTGCCTAATTTCTCTTGTTTTCAAGCTATATATGGCCATTTTGAGTCTCCATAGAAGTTTGTGCTGCACTTTGGTGGCTACTGCTATGCTGCCAAATTTCAGTGGCACAGCAGTGGGAATGCAGTACCCAGCAGGATCCAAGAATAAAAATTGGCCCCCAGACCACCCAAAGTTGTCCACCTTTGCCTTAGATTGTGGTTAATCTTAACTATGGCTAGTGCAAACAAGCCAGCTGATCTGTGCCCACTAACCAGAGTTAAGATTAACCACAATTTAGGGTTTCGATGACATGCTAAACTGCATTTAGTTGGAACCAGAAGCTTCTGATCTCACAGCCGCATCAGAGGAGGGAGGAGTGCATGAGCCCTGGGAGAAAGTAGGCTCATTTTTGTAATGCAAGTCCAAACCAGTCCTATTGTGTATTTATTTATTTAGCATCGCTTGGTAGAAAAGCTTTCATTGGCTGTTCTTAGTCCATTTCAGTGTTTGTTTAATTTTGTTTTAAAATATGATGCCGTTCATATTTTGGTGCCCTTAATGTTTCAGTTGCTTTAAAGCAACTGTGATGAACTATTTTTTATTATCACTAAAACTCTTCAAGAGCGGGGAATATTAGGAGATAAGAGAGGTAAGTACTACTGACATATTTGATTATCAAAAGTGTTTGTTTTGCAGAACTTTGGGACATCAATAGTGGTAAATCCTGAAAAAGACAAGGATATGGTGCAAGAGCTGCTAGATTTTAAGGACAAAGTGGATCATATCATAGAAGTGTGTTTTCAGAAAAATGAGAAATGTATAAACTTGATGAAGGAATCTTTTGAAACATTTATCAACAAAAGGCCAAATAAACCAGCAGAACTGATAGGTATCAATACTTTTCTGTAAAAATATTATTTCTAAACCCCATAGTGATAGGGTTGCATTGCTAAATATGCCAGAGTACAGCAATACAGTATCTGTTCCACACATATATGTACTTCTGTGTGTGTGCTCTGATAAGGAGGTTCACTGCATACTTAGAGGCATATTTGTTTCTGCTATTTGTGCATCTGTGCTTGCTCTTATTCTGACTGACTGCAGTGCCATTTGCTTAGAAAATTACATGGAAATAACAGTGCTGTTATGATGCCATACTATTTAAGGAAACTTAAAAGAGGCAGAGGCAATTTAGGTTGTGCTGCTTGTTATTGGGTATAGTGAGGTGAAAGAGAAAAGGAGAGAACAGAGGCATCGAAATAAGTGGTCCTGAGAGAAGCCAAAAAACATCCCACCACGTACACATCTAAACAACACCATAGCAAACCATAAAGGTTGCCCCATTGACCCCTAGCGCAACGGAGAGACAAGATAGCTTTCTTCTATATATTGACCGGCCATAGTAACATAGAAGGCCAGATAGCTTGCATTCCCAACAGCAGTGGATTTAACTAGAGCTAAAAAAAATGGGGAGAAGAGAGAGGGTTCAGCTGAGGGGAGAAAAGACATACACACACTTTCCTTAAGAATTCTAACATCAGTGTGCATGCTGTGTCTCATTCTGGGCCACCAGTTAATTACCCATTTATGTGACAATTGTTTTTATCATGGTAATAAATTTGCTTAGGGCACAATCCTATGGGGAAAGGTGGCTGCCTCCAAACTCGGAAGCGACTGCATATCCAATGCAGGGCAGGAGATGCGTGGAGGGGATTGTCCCCTCTGCGCTTTAGCTGCCCTGCATTTGTGGCTAGACAGCTGATTTCGGCTGTCTAGCCGTTGGAAGACAGAGTGGGGGAAGTGGCTGCTCGACAACACATAGGATGTGTCGTACCAGCATTTCCGCCTTCCCTGCCCTGGAGCACCCCGTTGTCACCGCTCCATGCTCCTTTTCCAAGCGCGGAGCCATTCTGAGCTGCCTGTGAAGCAGTGCAGGAGGGGTGGAAGGTCGGTTCTCATGGAACCGACGTATCCTGTGGCCGTCCAGCTGCTGACTAGATGGCCATAGGATAGCTCCCTTGTTTGCCCAGTGATACATGCACATGGGGTAAAATCCAACATAAGACCCACTAAAAGCAGACCCATTGAAATAAGTGGGACAAGTTAGTCATAACTAACGTAAGTCTCATTCATTTCAATGGGTCTACTCTAAGTAGCTTATGTCATATCTCCTTATTGTTCTCTCTATTGGCCAGCTGTACATCCATGTATAAATTTCAAACTGTTCATTCTTACTATTTAAACAAGTTAGGTGTATTATATTATTCTATTTCTCTTTTATCTCTTCACCATCACTATTTCTCTTGCTTCTGTCCAAGCTTTGTATTTCTTCTCCATCATCTCTCATATATCTCTGGAGCTCTTTGGCCATAAATATTGGTCATGCTTCCATTAAGTGTTTTTGCAAGCCCATCTTTTTCTTCTAGCTTCTCTCCTCCTTGCATTGAGTTTCTTCTCCCCATGAGTCAAATACTAATTTGAGCTTTTAAAACCCTGTAGACAATGCAATCCTGTACACAGGCTGCATACATGTCATTGAAGTCAATTAAACTGACCTGTCCGTGTGCAGAACCGCAGTTGGAAAACCACCACTGCTGATTTTTAAACTTTGGTTATTAAGTTGGCATTGCTGTCCCGCACCCCGCCACCCCCAAACTTTCTTCAGGTGTCATATCTTTATTAGATTATAAGCTTTTGGCATGGAGTGATTTCTTTCAATGTTTGTAAAGCACCTAACATAGCTTTTGGTGCTTTATAACTAATTTACTATGTGGAAGACCAAATCGCTTATTTCAGGATTAGTTTTAACCTTTTTATTTTTAACATTTTTAGCAAAGCATGTGGACTCAAAGTTAAGAGCTGGCAATAAAGAAGCAACAGATGAAGAATTGGAAAGAATCCTTGACAAAATAATGATAATATTCAGATTTATTCATGGTAAGAAGTCACTTTTTAAGCAACTGTGTAAAGGATGGCATACTTTTCTGCACTACTGAATTTTTAGCCACTATACCGAAGGCATGATATATGTGGCCCATAGAAATTATCAAGTTATGTTTGTGCAAAGGGGCTTGCAGGAAAAGACTTGGAGAGCCAAGTTCTGAATTAACAAAATGCTTGTGGGTTTGATTGTTTTTTTAGTCAAATCTTCATTGTGTTGAAAAGTTTAAATTGTGTAAAACTTTACTGGAAGTCACTGAGTAGCAGGCACGTGGTGTCTCTCAGTGACTTTGTTGCTGAGACTTAATTGAAACAGCGGGCTCAGCAGAGTTTACTTGGGAGGAAACATGCCATGATTCATTCCTCCTGGTCACGTGATTCTTTAGTTAGAAAGATTCTGCCTGCAGATGTCTCACTGCCTGTAAGCTTGACATCCCTACCCATTTGGCCGCTGGGAACAGAGTGAATAAGGATGGTGCTCAACTCCCAGGCCTCACATTTCAAGAGCAATGACTCCCAACACCAGCATTTACAGAAATACCACATCCAGCTGGAGATCGTGTGAAAAAATCTATTTCCCTAAAAGCTTGGGAAATTTCCTTGCCTACACAGTTGTGAACCACCGAGAGAGCTTCAGCTATTAGGCGGTATAGAAATGTAAATAAAACAAATAAATAAATAACCAACCAACCACCACAGCTCTTCAAAGGGGCTCACTGTTCTGCTACTAGACTACTGCCTCCAGAGCAGAGAGCTCTGCTGTTATCTTTTACCATCTTGGGTGCTTCCAGACAAGGCATTTGTAGTGAAATTGCCATGCCCCGTTCACTCACATTTAATGGGGGATCCACATAACACAGCCATTCTCCCATGTTTTTCTAGTGCCCTTCTGTCTTTTTCCTGAAGAAAATCTGTTAAGGAGGGAAAGAGCAGAATAGCAGCACAATTTCTCAGCAGATGTGAACAGGAAAATATGCAATTAGTTTCCAGTGAGAGTTGCCATCCCTGGGGAAGGTGGATGACATGTTGAGGAGTCCCCTCCTTTCTCTGTTGGTTGTAGTTCATTTCCAACATACATGCTTTTCCCAAAAGTGTTTTGCCTTTTATCTGTGTTAATCCTTGTAAATCATTTCCTTACTCTTTTAAAAAAAATTAATGCATTTGGTTGATCAAAAGCAGCTTTGCTTCTGGTTCTTGGCTGTCAACATTAACAGCCCCTTAATTCATTACTTCCTGAACTTGTTAACTCCCAGAATGAGTTGGCCTTAACATCCCTAACAGGCAAAGTAACTAATGACTTCCTATCATTCTATAATGCTCTTTGGTTTTTTTAAAAATAGCTGTTATCTGATCACAACTCCAATGAAACAGAGTTACGAAGTACTATAAAAACTGTTTTCAAAAACACTTGGGGCTACTAGTGCTTAATAATCGGAGGGGGTGGCAGCACCGAGGCTTTCTAACAGCAAGAGGATAAATGCTTCTTGGCTCACCAGTGTCATTAGAAAGCAGCGAGAGATTGTGTCGCTGAGAAGGGGGAATCTACTTCTCTGAAAAGCAGTCCAACCTCTTGCAACTTTCAGAGATTCTGGAGAAGACAGGGAGAGGCAGAAACACTCAGCTTTGAGACTCTTCACACTGTTTTTCAAACCTCTTGGACTGAGTGCTGCAGGAAGTCCTGGTGTCTTGTAACAACAAAGAAATTGCTCCCTTGAACTGCCACTTTCTACCTGCATGGCTCACTCTGCAACTGATCACAGCAATGTACACTGGGAGAGTGGGGAGGGGGCAGCATACATCTCGGTCTTCGTTTTAAAAAAATTAGAACAGCAGAGCCAATCTGATTCAGAGCCTGCAATTGCGATAGAAAGGGAGGAAGAAGAGGAGGTAGAATTGTCCATTTCTCGCCCACACAGCAATGACCGGTTCTAGTGATGTGGACAAATCATAGCAGAATCTATACACAAAAAAGTGCTACACCCTTCAATGCGTGGATAGTCCCTTGCAATTCTGCTTGTAGCTTTCAGCAGAAAAGCAACAATTATAGAGTGCTAGTAGTCTTCCCTTTGGAAGCGGCCTTTGTCAAGAGAGTGGCAAACAGAGGGCTCCTAGGGCTAGTGATCACAAAGCATTGTACAGCTTATGTCATCTTTTTTGCCTTAATGGATTTCCTGCGGAAGAAATGGTGCAAAAACACAGGAGAGTTATGAGTAAAACGCAACAAAGTCTGGAGCCCCCCCCCCCCCCACACACACACACACAACTTCTGCAAATGAGGCAGGGTGATAGCATCATAAAAGCCTTGTCTGGAAAAACCCAGTCTTTCCCATCCTGCCCTGTACCTGGGACAGAGGATTAGTCCCACCTTGCTCTGTAGCTTTTCAAGAAGGCTCCCTGGGCTGCTATTAATTTAATTATTCATTATTTTTAATATTTTGATCTTGCTGTTGCTTAGTGTAGTATTATGAATCTTATTGAATTGTTTTTAGCTGTCAAGGGCTCCTTGGAGGCCTCTCTCAGTCTAATCCAGTAGCCAAGTCCAGACACAGACAAATGGATTATTTTCAAAGCTTTATTCCTCTTTTACAACTTAACAACTCTACTGTTAACAACTAGATATGAGCAGCAGAGTACCTATGCCCTACGTTGGAACAGTTGGTCCCCATTTGAAAGGGAATTACTGGCAGACCCCTGAACTTAAGGACTAGGGAGAGTCCCTCCCCTTTTCCCTTGGATCCTCTGGGTGCAGCCGTTGTTTGCGCGCCAACCGGGCACTACGCCTCCTTTCTGCGCCCTCCATTTGGCGTCGCTCTCTGCGTCGGTGTTGCACGTCCATCAAGTCTGCTTCCCACGCTCTGTCACTCCCAGGACTGCTATCTAAGCTAGGAATGCTGGTGGGAGGAATCTCCGTCAGCTGTTGGCCCTGGGAAAGAGGAGCGTGCTCCTCTCCCAGGAGCGACTCCTCTTCCTCAGAATCAGAACTACTCTGAGATTCTATGGGCTCAGTGTCCACCCTGACATTATTACAGATAGTAAGATAGAGTTTGATGGAGGGGTTGGGGTTTTTTTTTTCTGGTGGTGTTTGTTGTCATTCTTTGTCCTGCTGTGCTGTGAACCACTTTGAGCATAATGTATATAGAAAAGCAGTAGGGAAATAAGGTTATGACAAAGACCACTGACTGTCACTCACATGAAAGCTCACTGGAGAGTAGTTTGCTTCCTTTTAAGGAAAGAGTTATCTCCAACAAGTTGCAAGCAGAATCCTGTTCACACAGGGAGGCTTTCTGGGGACCCTTACCCACTGCAGCCCTTTGAGCCTACCAAAAAGCTGTTTCTGAGAATCCAAGGACCCACCTACATGGAATGGAATGTGGCCTTGGCTGTAGCTGGCACAGAGCATTGGTGGGAATTGGGGAGTCCCTCTCCCTCACCTTTTGGTGACAGATGCGTCTTCCACTGAAAGGTGCTAGAGGCTCTTTGGTTGCAAGCCATAGTGTCTAAATCAAGGGTGAGCAACTTCAGGAGGTCTGGAGGCCATTCCCCCCACCCACAGGACCCCACAAGGGCTGCACCCTCCAGTGGGGCGGGGGGGGGGGATAAAACTAAAAAACAAAATGGCATCCAAACACCCAAAGGGTCAAAATTAGCTTGCTCTGGACACCATTTTGGTTTTTTTTAATGATTTTAAATTTGGGGGGGTCCCCCAAATTTTGGAGGGGTGTACCGTGGGGCTGCAGGGGCCATGTTGCCCATCTCTGGTCTAAAACAGTTATTCTCAGACCACCTAATTCTAGCCTACCTGATAGAATTCATTTTTCTGCATTGATGTGGGTGGATTAACTTTCAGAAGTATACCTAGTATTGGTAGTGGCGCCCCAACAATGGAATGCCAATACTAAGGATTCTCCTGAATGCCTTCCTCCGCAAGGCATGCCTAGCACCAACTTTGCTGTCTTTTAGGTTCCAGGAAAAGCTTTTTTATTTATCCGGGCGTTTTAAAACATTTTGCTGTCTTAAACATTTTAAACGCCTTGATTTTTAATTTTGCTTTTATCTGCTGAGGAGTTTGTATGCTTTTATCATTGGTTTATGTGTTTTAATTTGTGTATATGGTCATGAAACCCTGGATTAAAGGTACTGAATAAATAAATTGTAGGGCCTATATAACCTAAATGTGTTTCAAAGGACCATTTACATGGACACTAAGGAAAGGTTTATAGAAGGCTGGGAAGGTGTACATAAGAATGCATTTCTGGAAAAAGTATTTGGTCCCTTTTATATAAGATAGGAAAGGAAGCACTGTTTGAAGGAAGAGCAAAGTATACGTCTGTGATTGTCACAGTCAGACAGGAAGAGAGCATTTAAAGACATAAACCAAGGCCTGGTGGGAGCTACTTCAAAATATCAGGAAGGGAGAAAAAAGTATTCCAGTACATTTTAAAAATTATTTCAGAGTTTAAAATCATCATATGTACACTTTCCTGCCAAATTTCTTTTTATGATGTTTTTACGTTGTAGTTAAAAAGAAAATAACCTTCAAGTTTCACTGTATGTGCTTTGGTGTGTCTCCTCCCCGTTTCCCTCAATATTATCCATACAGGTAAAGATGTGTTTGAAGCATTTTATAAAAAAGATTTGGCCAAAAGACTGCTAGTTGGAAAAAGTGCTTCAGTAGATGCTGAGAAATCTATGTTATCTAAGCTTAAGCATGGTAAGCATTTGCAAATATTCTTCCTTGAATTCTACATTGAAATCATTAATATCAGGGGTCATAACCTGCAGCCCCCACCCTCAGGGTGCCCTGACCCCACCACTGCCACCGAATTCTCCACCATCTGTACTCTACTCCCTCTCCCAGAGATCCTCATATAGATCACTATTTTCCCATATCTGCTAGGAGAATCTCACTTAAATCTAGAATCTGATAAAAATGCCCATGTTTAAAAAAGAATGTTAAATATTTACATCTTATTGTTTGTTTTTGGATGCTTCTGAAGTGTTTGGTGGCTTCACTGTGTGTCTAAATGGCAGCCAAAATCACTGCATACATGGTATCTCTCTGTTTTTGTTTATATAATAGAATGTGGTGCTGCTTTCACTAGTAAACTGGAAGGAATGTTTAAGGATATGGAACTTTCCAAAGACATTATGGTTCAGTTTAAACAGGTACGTTTTAACTTTGGTTGGGATAGTACAGTGAATTTTCAGCAGCAAAGATATTATCTCAGTAGCAAATGCTCTGTTTTTATGCCAGGCTGCATTTCCTTTTCCACAGCAAAATGGATGGGGCTTCCTCAGTATATAGGCAGAAAAACAACAACCAGGCAACACACACACACAGCAAAACACACACCAAAAACAAAAAATCCAGGAAAATATACATGATCAAAGCACACACCATACCCAAACAGATGAACAATTTGGGTAACGCGCAGTACTCACCAAGACAAAACAAGCAAAAAGTGGGCAAAACACACTCCCCCAGGCAAAACATCCCACCCACCCCCCAGTGCAAAACGCCTAGCCCTACAGGTTACTTTTCTGCAGCTTGCCTTTCTTTTTTCTGAGAGTGTCTCAAATGCAGTGCTGGGCTGCAGCTGCCCACCATTTTCATTTTCTAAGAATCCCTTTTGGTTCATGTGGGACCCAGAGGCATTCTTGGAAGTAAAGATGGTGCTCAAGGTTGGCGCATCACTTTGCAGTGTGCCAGCCTCCTAGGTTTTTTAAAAATCATTTAAAAATTCTAAAAATCAGGAGGGACAGGGAGCCTGGTGGGTCTCAAGGGTACCATGTTGAGGACTGCAGTGCTATAAAATACTCCGCTTTAGCTTTAGCAACCCTCTAGCACTATATCTTACTAGGATAGGCATGGGAGGGAGGTGTCCTTTATCCCGTCCCCACTGCTAAAATTCACTCCACAGCAAGAGGCCTGAATGGCAGTTGAGGCTCCTGTTCTAGGTTGCCTGGAGCCATGTGGCAGGTCCCATTTCTCTTGACTAACAGCCATTGATAGACATATCCTCCGTTAATTAGTCTAATCGTCTTTTATTGTTAGTAGATTATGTGCAAAGAAAGTACACAACACATAATCAACGTATGTGATGTGCTGCCACAAGACGTTGCCAGTCAGTTGCATTCATCTTAACTGGGACAAGGATATTCTGATTTATTAACAGGGTTTTGAAATGCTGTTACTGGTGGTTCTCTTAGAAAATGTTGTATAGATATATTACATTCTTTGATTTTGAAATAAATGCAAAGATTATAATTCTGGGAGTAAGTTCTTGAACAGTCAATTCAGAATTATTTTGGAATGTTGTTCTTCAGTATGTTCTTCAGTAGATGAAAATGCAAAACTGGGTAGCAGAGAGTACTTCCCCCTGCTGTGATGGGGGAGCAGTGAGGCTCCCAGAAAGTTCTGGGCATCCAGTGTGGCTCCCCAAGCTTGTGAAGTTGCCCATCCCTGCCTTAAACAACGGCATGTGCCACTGGATTTGATGGTTGTTAAATACTAGTTGATGTATTTCACCCAGTTGCTTTTTTAGATTATTGATTTTGCTATAACTATTACATAGAAATTGATTCACTAGATAAAATTGATCTTTATGTAGAAAATAACTATCAGTTGTATTATGATTTTATTTTTAACTTTACATATTAGCATCATTTCAAATCCATTTGTTTCTTTATATCTTAGTATATGCAGAATCAAAGTGACCCAGGCAATATAGATTTGACAGTAAATATACTTACTATGGGATACTGGCCAACTTATATGCCTATGGATGTCCTTTTACCTCCAGAGGTAAGTGTTCAAGAAGACCTAAAATGTTGGGACCCCTCAAGCTACGGTTCTGCAGTCCCACATATGCAAGCCAGAGCACTGCATATCTTGGTGATTTTCAGAAGTGTTTCACCCCTTTGATAACTTCTTCAGCCTTGCAAGCATGTCCTAAGGGACAGGCACTTTCCCATAAAGGTTTAGTTTTATTTGCTGAATGAAGACTGTGCCGTCTGTAGATGTCATTCGGTCCCACCTCATAGAACTGACTCAGTAGTGCAGCAGATACATATGGTAATTCTTTCCAGGAATGTGGGACTTAAGATTTCAGATGGAGGGGATGCATACTTGAATGTACTCCCATGTCAGAAACTCCCTGTATGTGGAAAGCTATTGAATTAGGGAGAAACCCTTTTTGAAACATGAAGCTTTTTGCCACAGGGAAGTATGCAAACATCCAGTCTCCCCACGATACATGCACACAGACGTTGTGCAGTCTGAAGTGATACACCACCAGAGAACTCTGGTTATAGGACAGTCTCAAAGAGAAATAAATAAATACACTCATCCCAGAGAGTAATGTGTAGTGTGTATTTTTGCTGAATCTGCTCTGCATGAAGTATAGAGTTCCTTTGACCAAATATGTCTCTTCACTATACTTAATTCGCTTCTCTTCACCCAGTAGAACCCATTCGTATCTGATCTGGAGAATGTTTCAGGCCAAATTAAAAAACCTGGATTACCTGTATAAGTAAAGGCAATGTATCTGTACTCTTTCCAAACTCAGACAGAAACTCGAGACCTCCTGTGGTCTTATTTATTCATTTATTTATTTCATTTTTGTACTGCCCAATAACCAAAGCTCTCTGGGCAGTTCACAAAATTAAAACCACAAAAATACAACAGAAAATACAATATAAAAGGACAGAGTATTGAATCCAGCTCAAATCCTACAATGTGAACAATAATGCAAATTGTACAGATTTGCATTCTGCTTATTGGTTACAATGCAGTGTTTGGTTGCCTAGTTTGCTTGTTGAGAAACTACTTTACCAGAGCAACACTACTTCTAAATACTACTTGTATGTAGCTTTTAGGCCATATAGATTTTAGCATAAAGGTGCTGAGAGGCTGGGAAAAGCCTAAGCCTTAGATTGATGTGAGTGTCTGTGCATTTGATGGTATTTATTTCTCTCTCCTTTCCTTATATTATTACAGATGGTTAAACTTCAAGAAGTATTTAAAACATTTTATCTTGGAAAGCACAGTGGTCGAAAACTTCAGTGGCAGACTAGTTTAGGACATGCTGTCCTGAAAGCGGAGTTTAAAGAGGTGTGCTTAATATTTGCTACATTTAGATTATTTTTGAAAAGATGTAGTCTAGTGATTTAGCTACCACCTTGGAATAGAAAGGTTTATGTTTAGACAGAAAAAAGTCCTACAATTCTCAATATTCCTCTGCCAGCCATGCTAGCTGGGGAATGCTAGAAGTTGTAGGATTTTTCTCTCTAAACATGCATAGGATTGTACCCTAAACTATGTAACTTGCTAGATTTTCAAACTACTTACCTAATTAGACAAGTTGATAACTTCTGTCATTGTACGGAGGAGTCCCTTTCCTACACGGAATTTTTGAAAAGCTAAAATATCTTTCAGAAAAGACCATAAAACAATTCAAATATAGATATTCATATTCCATAATAGATAGCCAGTATATCTATCTAGATAAACCATATAAACTTGTTCATTGCCTTACATACAAGGAATTCACTCTCCTGGGGACCAAAAGGATTTTCTGGTGTTGACTTGTCAGTAAACTCCTGCACCACAATCTGCAAAGTACACACTTTCATAGGTGGGCAATGATTATAAAATTGGGCTCAAAAAGGCCATGTGCTGAAACTGCAGAAAGCTAGTCACCAGCTATGTGATAAGTATCAGGCATGCTTTAGGCGTCATTCTATGAGATTATTTACCAGTCCAAATTATGGAGATTATACTGTAGACTCTGACTTCAGTGCTGCTGTTGAAGTAAAAATCTACTAGCAGAGTCTTCATGAAGAATAACCTGGTTCAAGTGATACTCCTCCTTATGTTTTGCCTATGCATAGCGGTGGAATGAGATTGTGCCTGTTTGCCCATGGGCTTGCCCATTTTGCTTGTGCATTGGAGTAACACTTGAATGGAGTATAGACATGTAACCTTCAATGTGTGGAAGTCCAAATCTTGCAATCCATTCATAGATTTGGGAAGAAATCAGCCATGTGATGTGGGCCTACATGCGTTGGATTTTATTTATGTACATTGTATTCAAATATTATACCATGCATAGATGTCCAGGATCTTGCTCCTGCCCTGTGCATATAGGGAGCAGGTAAAGGAGAGTATTATCTGAACTGGATCAATATCCTCTGGGATTCTGTTTATAAATTGGAGTGGAAAATAATTTTGGAAATGGGGGTGGAGGATTTTGGAAATCCCCAAGCCAAATTTTACCTTTGTTCCTAATGCCAGCCCTCTCATCTGTATCAGTGTCCCTCCTTTCCCATACTTACTGACTTGTTGGGGCTACGGGAAGAGGGAAAGTAGCACTTAAAGCTAAAGCTAAAGGCCGCTTCTAATATGTACTTGTATTATATGCTGTTTCTGCTGACCTGAACTTTGTTTCTTCTCAATAGGAATAAAAAAACATAGTTCCCAGAGTTAAGCTGAGGGCTGTTTCCAAACTAGTTTCTATATGAATTTGGAATCTCTATTTTACACAGTTACAGGGCAATCCTATACATGTCCACTCAGAAGTGAGTTCCATGGGGTTTACTCCCAGGTACAAGGGCCTAGGATTGCAGCCTAAGAGCAGAAAAAGCTCAAGACATCTGTATGAAAGTGAATGGAGCAGAACTGGATCTGCATTCAGTTGAACACTGGCTTGGCAACTTAACTAGCTTTATGCTTGGTGCAACATGAGGTATATTTTGTATAGGATATCTTTATCTGGAAATATACAATGGCCAACAACAGGAAGTGAACAAGGGGAACATTTTTAAACACTTCAGGAATTCTCCAAAAAGGCTGGGAAAAGCCCAGCCCATTCCAAGTCGATATGGGTGGATTTACATAACCAGAAATCTGAAAATTGTATTCCATTAGCTCACTGCCTAAAGTAGCAGTGTGGCCCTCCAGATGTTTTGGCTTACAGTTCTCATCAGCTCTAGCCGGCATAACCAGTGGTAAGGGATGATGGGACTTATAAGCTGAAACACCTAGAGGGCCACAAGCACGTGCACTGAAGACCAGTGAGTCCACAGAGTGCAAGTCACAGCAGAAATAGTTAAATTCTTATTCATAGCTCAGGCAATGTTTCAGTGTATAGATAGTATTTGCTACTACGTGCAGACCTACCACAACAGTCATTGACCTGGTTTGCACGTAACACCGGTTCATGGGTTGTTTAACCCATGAAATTGGTAGGGCCATGCTGGAGCAAGCAATTGTGCTGTCTCCCAGGTGCTTGCTGCTTTCACTTTGCATCCGCTTTCATCAACTACCCAGGAATGCCCTGTTCCTGAGGTGTTTGATGCGATCTGCAGATGCAGAACTCTGGGTTGTTGAAGGACAAAGAACCCAGAGTTTTAACCCAACAACAAACCATGTTTCAAACTCTGGGTTGTTTGTTCATCAGCAGCCCAGATTTTGGGGTTTGCACATTGCATCAAACAACCCAGGGTTGTTGATGAAACTGGATGCAAAACGCAAGAAGCAAGAAGGTGGGAGGCAGAGCATTTGCTTGATCCTGCGCAGCTCCAGCAACCCATGTTTAAACAATCCACAGGTTGTTGTTACGTGCAAACTGAGCCACTTCCTGTCCGTTCTGTCCGCTCAAGCACACCACATAGGAAAAAAGTTCTGAAGCAAGGTATGCTCTCATCACCAATTAGTCTTGCTGAATAGGACCAATTGGTTGGACCTTGCTTGTTGGCAAGCCATCACCACATTTAACTGGCAATAATACATGTATTATTATGATGTTATGTATTATAACATCAACTCCCAAGTTAGCCATCTAGGAGAAAACAGGGATCTTGCTGAATTGAAGTATAAACACAGTGAGGTTACAAGCTGTTTATGTTCTTTAAAGAGTGGATGGAAAGAACTCTTGATGTTTTTAAAACAAGATATAGTTCAACATGATGAATAACTTACATTGCAAATGTATGCAATATTACAAAAGTATAAAATAACTGAAATACTAATATAGCTTTCCATTTATCTTTACTTGGTATTTTAGATCAGTAACTGCATTTGAAAGACATCTAAACTTTTAGTCTTAAAGATTCACATAGCAATAAGATGACTGGGAAATTGTAGCTTCAAAAAAGCTTTTGGGGATCCTGAATTATTTATTTCCTTTCTGTAGTCTATTTTACTTCTGTTATACTGTGACCAGAGAATTGCATGAACAAAAGCGGCTTTCTCAGGTTTGATGTGATCAAATAATTCTGTGTTTAAAACTGAACATTTTTTAGTATAAGTATGCTTTTTGTCCGAGTCCTACAGTCTCATACATCAGTGACAAACCACTCAGATCAGTGGAGAAGTCTTAAGTCTGTAGGTTTAAAACGATCTCTCCCACAAACAGGGGCCTAGAATGGTGTGAGGGATTTATCAAGAAAGGGGAAAAGGCAGCTCATCCCTCTATTTATCTTCAAACCCCCACTAGCAGCAGTATCTTCTCTGTGGACTGTAGAACCTAATTACCAATTTGGATTTGGAATATGCCGCTCTAGCAGATATGACATTCACTCTGTGTTTATGCAACAAATGTGTATGCAAAAATGGTCCCAGCAAAGATTACAAGTTATGTATCTTAAAAACTGCTTATTTCTAGTGTGGTTTTAGGGTGTGGTCACTCGTTCTTGCCACATGGGCTTACTTCACAAGAGCATTTGAGCCTCTGAATTCTGAGGAAGAATGCCACCCTTATGTTTGTTGTTGTTGTTCAGTCGTTAAGTCGTGTCCGACTCTTCGTGACCCCATGGACCATAGCACGCCAGGCCTTCCTGTCCTCCGCTCTCTCCCGGAGTGTGCTCAACTTCATATTCATTGCATCGGTGATGCTATCTAGCCATCTCATCCTCTGCCGTCCCCTTCTCCTTTTGCCTTCAGTCTTTCCCAGCATCAGGGTCTTTTCCAGTGACTTTTCTCTTCGCATTAGGTGGCCAAAATATTGGAGCTTCAGTATCTGTCCTTCCAATGAGCACTCAGGGTTGATTTTCTTTAGGATTGACTGATTTGATCTCCTTGCAGTCCAGGGGACTCGTAAGGGTCTTCTCCAGCACCACAGTTCGAAAGCATCAATTCTTCGGCGCTCAGCCTTCCTTATAGTCCAGCGCTCACAGCCATACGTTACTACTGGGAAAACCATAGCTTTGATTAGACGGACTTTGGCAGCAAGGTGATGTTTCTGCTTCTTACTATGCTGTCTAGGTTTGCCATAGCTTTCCTCCCAAGGAGCAAGCATCTTTTAATTTCATGGCTGCAATCACCATCTGCGGTGATCTTGGAGTCCAAGAAAGTAAAATCTGTCACTGCTTCCATTTCTTCCCCTTCTATATGCCAGGAAGTGATGGGGCCAGATGCCATGATCTTAGTTTTTTAAATGTTGAGTTTCAAACCAGCTTTGGCCCTCTCCACTTTCACCCTCAACAAGAGGCTCTTTAGATCTTCTTCGCTTTCTGCCATTAGGGTGGTATCGTCTGCGTATCTGAGGTTGTTGATAATTCTCCCGGCAATCTTAATTCCGAGCTGTGATTCATCCAACCTGACGATTCTCATGATGTATTCTGCATATAAGTTAAATAAGCAGGGCGACAATATGCAGCCTTGTCGTACTCCTTTCCCAATTTGGAACCAATTGGTTGTTCCATGTCTGGTTCTTACTGTTGCTTCTTGACTCTCGTACAGGTTTCTCAGGAGACAGGTAAGGTGGTCTGGTACTCCCATCTCTTTCAGAATTTGCCACAGTTTATTGTGATCCACACAATCAAAGGCTTTAGCGTAGTCAATGAAGCAGAAGTAGACGTTTTTCTGGAATTCTCTTGCTTTCTCCATGATCCAGCGAATGTTGGCGATTTGATCTCTGGTTCCTCTGCCCCTTCGAAACCCATCTTCTGGTAGTTCTCGGTTCACATACTGCTGAAGCCTAGCTTGTAGGATTTTGAGCATCACCTTGCTGGCATGTGAAATGAGCACAATTGTACGGTAGTTTGAACACTCTTTGGCGTTGCCCTTCTTTGGAATTGGAATGTAAACTGACCTTTTCCAGTCTTGTGGCCATTGCTGAGTGTTCCAAATATGTTGGCATATTGAGTGCAGCACTTTAACAGCATCATCTTTTAGGATTTTAAATAGCTCAGCTGGAAGACTGTCATCTCCGCTAGCTTTGTTGTTAGTAATGCTTCCTAAGGCCCACTTGACTTCACCTTCTAGGATGTCCAGCTCAAGATCAATGACCGCACTATCATGCACTATCACTATGATCAATGATAGCACTATCATGGCTATCAGGGACATTAAGATCTTTCCTTTATAGTTCTTCTGCGTATTCTTTCCACTTCGTCTTAACATCTGTTTCTGTTATGTCCCTGCCTTTTTTGTCCTTTATCATGCCCGTCTTTGCACAAAACGTTCCCTTGATATCTCCGATTTTCTTGAAGAGATCTCTAGTCTTTCCCATTCTGTTGTTTTCCTTGATTTCTTTGCATTGTTCATTTAAGAAGGCCTTCTTGTCTCTCTTGCTATTCTCTGGAACTCTGCATTCAGTTGGATATATCTTCCCCTTTCTCCCTTGCTTTTCACTTCCCTTCTTTCCTCAGCTACTTGTAAAGCCTCATCAGACAGCCACTTGGCTTTCTTGCATTTCTTTTTCTTCGGAATGGATTGAGTTGCTACCTCCTGAACAATGTTACGGACCTCTGTCCATAGTTCCTCAGGCACTCTGTCTATCAGGTCTAATCCCTTAAATCTATTCCTCACCTCTACTGTATATTCATCAGGGATATGATTTAGGTCATACCTGAATGGTTTAGTGGTTTTCCCTATGTTCTTCAATTTAAGCCAGAATTTTGCAACAAGAAGCTCATGATCTGAGCCACAGTCAGCTCCAGGTCTTGTTTTTACTGACTGTATAGAGCTTCTCCATCTTTGGCTGCAAAGGACATAATCAATCTGATTTCGATATTGACCATCTGGTGATGTCCATGTGTAGAGTCACCTCTTGTGCTGTTGGAAAAGAGTGTTTGCTATGATCAGCGTGTTCTCTTGGCAAAACTCTATTAGCCTTTGTCCTGCTTCATTTTGTACACCAAGGCCATGCTTGCCTGTTATCCCGGTGATTTCTTGACTTCCTACTTTAGCATTCCAAGCCTCTATGATGAAAAGTACATCTTTTTTTGGTGTTAGTTCTAGAAGGTGTTGTAGGTCTTCATAGAACCAATCAACCTCAGCTTCTTCGGCCTCAGTGGTTGGGGCATAGACTTGAATTACTGTGATGTTGAATGGTTTGCCTTGGATTCGTACTGAGATTATTCTATCGTTTTTGAGATTGTACCCCAGTACTGCTTTTCCCACCCTTTTGTTGACTATGAGTGCTACTCCATTTCTTCTAAGGGATTCTTGCCCACAGTAGTAGATATGATGGTCACCTGAATTAAATTCGCCCATGCCTGTCCATTTTAGTTCGCTGATTCCCAAGATGTCGATGTTCAATCTTGCCATCTCATGTTTGACCACCTCCAGCTTACCTTGATTCATTGATCTGACATTCCAGGTTCCTAAACAATATTGTTCTTTACAGCATCGGATTTTCTTTTCACCACCAGACACATCCACAGCTGAGTGTCCTTTCAGCTTTGGCCCAGCCGCTTCACTCTTTCTGGCGCTACTTGGAAATTCCCTCTGCTCTTCCCCAGTAGTATATTGGACACCTTCCGACCTGAGGGCTCATCTTCCGGCGTCATCTCTTTTAGCCTTGTGATACGTTCCATGGGGTTTTCTTGGCAAGAATACTGGAGTGGGTTGCCATTTCCTTCTCCAGTGGACCACATTTTGTCAGAACTCTCTGCCATGACCTGTCCGTCTTGGGTGGCCCTGCACAGCATAGCTTATGGCTTCACTGAGTTACGTAAGCCCCTTTGCCACAAGGCAGTGATCCATGAAGGGGACCCTTATGTTTACCATTTCAGAAATGGTAATATGAATTTATTTTAAACAATCAGAATTTGAAGGAGTTAAATTTAGCCCCAGTTTGAGCCTTATTTATTTATTTATTTAAAAGTATTTTTACCCTGCCCTTCAGCTGAAAAGGCTTAGAGATCAATACAAAACAAGACAAGAAAGCCCCTGACCTCAGCCTTACAATCTAAACACATGACACAAAAGGAAAAGAGAAAGAGGGAAAAAGGCAACAGTTCTTAATAAGACCTTCATTACTAAGTAGAACTGTGGCCTAAATCTGAAGTATAATTAGCGGAAGTAACTGCGGCACTAGTGGAACTCCGCTGCCTTTTCCTGATGCACAAGCAGTTGCACAGGTGCTAGCAGACCACTTAGTAAGTTCAAGATCTGCAAGCAGTTGCGCAAGCAGAAATTTGGTTGGATTCTCCCCTTGCACGTAGTTTAGAACTTGGTTTCCACTAGCACAGCATCATTTGTGCTAGCAGAATGACACAACTGGATACAACCCTGTGTCTTGCTTGAGCTTTAAGTCTCCCCCCCCCATTTCTTTAGCATTGTATGTGAAGATATAACACTGATGCTATAGTATCCTCTTAAATTCACTTATTCTATCTCACTGCAGATTGTTAGATATCTTGTATGTGTCACATGGCTTTTGGTTCTTGGCACAGCATAGAGGAGAACAAGATTATCACAGTCAAGCAAATGTGTATGTTTGTGTATATATGCATATATTGTATTGTGGTGTTTTTGCCATTTTAGGGGAAGAAGGAATTTCAGGTATCACTTTTTCAAACATTAGTGCTTCTAATGTTCAATGAAGAAGATGAATTCAGTTTTGAAGAAATTAAAATGGCCACTCTTATAGGTATGTAGGAGTTTGTGAGTACACACGTGTGTCTCGTGGCTTTGAAAGTATGACCCTGACATGAATGTATCCCTAGTTGGAGCGGTGCAGCATTGCACCGAGGCATTTCCTTCCTTCCTTCCGTCCTTCCTTCCTTCCTCTCTTCTTTTCTAGCCTTAACTGCAGAAGAGAACAGGGGCAGGGGGAGGCACTTGCAGCCATGGTAGGGTTGCTGTGTTTCCCTAAGTGAAGGAATGCAGCAAAATGCTATGGTAGTTGCACTTGTGTCTCTTCTTTCTTCTGGCCTTAAAAGCCAGAAGCACAGCACTATGGCAGAAGACAGAAGCAGTTTGTAACCTAGCTATTCACTCTGGATATTGTTAGCCTGTCCTAAGTGAGTAAGGGCACAATCCTGTTGATTCCATCCTCAGTGATCAGAAGTCCTGAGGCATCCAAGCATCCAATGCAGGGCAGCAGGAGCAGCACAGGTGATCTTCGCATCCCCATCCTCCTGCCCTGCAGATTTTGCTAGTTGGGCTTTTAACTCATCTAGCAAGGTCACTTTGGAGGGGGAGGGAAGGAAGCTAGAAGAGGCTCAGGATAAGTCGTATCCTAGCCTCTCTGGTCTCCTCCCCTTCCTGCCAACCAGAATGCTCCATTTTCCCCATCTCCAAGGTTAAGTTTCTGATGAGGCAGCAAGTGCGGTTCTCCCATGCTGGCTGCAAGAGGGCAGGGGAGAAGGTTGGATCCCTGGCTCCTTCTTCCAAGGTTGAAATGCTGTCTCTGGCCTTGGAAGGATTTTACAAACAATCCTGTGGTCCCTGGGATGCTGTCCCAGGGATCATAGGATTGTTCTATGATTGATGACAAAATTTTGGGCCTGAACTGGAACAATCTCTACTTGGCCCCATCTCGACAGTGTATGCCTGGTAGTTATATAATACTTCTCTCAGCCTGTGCTTTTTATTTGTATTCTCCTATGATCATTAATAATCATAAATGTATTTCCACTGTGTTTCGCTGTTTTACCTTTTTTTGCAGAGGACAGTGAATTAAAAAGAACCTTGCAGTCTTTAGCCTGTGGTAAAGCAAGAGTACTGAATAAAAGTCCAAGAAGCAAGGATGTAGAAGATGGTGACAAATTCACCTTTAATGGTGATTTCAAGCATAAGTTGTTCAGAATAAAAATCAATCAAATCCAGATGAAGGAAACCGTATGTATTAAATACTGACCTCTCCTTGACATACTCTTTGTATAGGGCTAAGGTGGCTTGCTTATCAGTGTCTCTTGGCTGAGTTGAAATTGTGGTGTTTCAGTTTTCAAACAGAATTTCCACCTTTTGTGAATGAAGAAGTATTTCTCCTACAAACTGTGTTACATCACACTTAAACCACAATGGTGATTTGTAGGATAAATATTTCTTCATAAAACATGGAAATTCTGCTTGAAAATTGAAACAGTACAGTTTCAACTTAAGACAGTTACTACAATGGATGTCCAACATGCTGTATTCACAACAGATATATCCCAAGGAACAATAAGAATGCAGTAATGCACAGAGACATTTAGGGTTCCATCAAACAGATACTACAGGCAAAGCCAGCACTTTTAAAATTCTAAATATGGGGGTCTAACTTTTCCGTAACAGTGGACTCCTCCAGCATGTGAATAGTACTCCTGATTTCTACCTTTTTGATGCAACCAGGCACCCTTTTTTGCACCTTAGTACATTTTTGTTTCTCTGGATACATTTGTCATGAATGCAGCATGTTGGACATCTGTTATCTAAAATCTCATCTTTACACTTCTTAAAATGTAATTTGGCTCATAGTATGTCTACTTCATATGGATCAGCTCTGCTGTTATGCAGCTGCTATGAAATATTTACACAGTGTCTAAACGTTGTCAGGATAACTCAGTTTATACAAGATGAAATTGCCACCTTGTGACTTTTCCATGTGATTTTTGCTTTGGAGGATCAAGTCCTTTGGCCATATACAGCCGTATTATAACTAACCAACAGCAAGGTGTGTGTATATGTGTATGAGCACAAGCACACGTGTGAGAGAGAAAGAGGGATGCAGATCTTCTGTTCTTGCTCTTTAGGTCGAGGAACAAGTCAGCACAACTGAAAGGGTGTTTCAGGATAGACAGTATCAGATTGATGCTGCCATAGTACGAATAATGAAGATGAGGAAGACACTTGGTCATAATCTTCTTGTTTCAGAGTTATATAATCAGCTAAAATTTCCAGTAAAGGTGAGTGAAATATTAATATTTTTACCTTCCCTCCCCTCAAAGAAAAACAATAAATAAAGCCATATTTAATAGAAATTGGGTTACACAGCCATGGTAGAGTTTCTATGGTCACAGAATAATTATGGTATCATTTTCAGAGATTTGCTGTATGTATATTGTATTTTCTTTTCTTTGTCCTTGCATTGCTAAACACAATGCTAATGTATTCTCTTTTTACAGCCTGGAGATTTGAAAAAGCGGATCGAATCTCTCATAGACAGAGACTATATGGAAAGAGACAAAGATAACCCTAATCAATATCACTATGTTGCATGATAAGGAAGAAACTTTTTATTTAAAAAAAGGACACTAATTTCCCAACAGTGGATACCTGTGTTGTTCCTAAACCGTACTTTTAGCAGATTTGGGAATGATGTTGGTTAATCAGCTGCATGCCCTGCTGATACTTGAAACATCCTTGACCAGAGTTTGTGGCAGTATTCAAAGACGTGTTTCTTTTTAGATCTGCTTCCTGATTACTTTGGGAATTCTGTTCAATTTTTTTTTGGAGTTCAATGTAACAGTCCTCTATGATGTAATTCTTTGGCCTGAAGAAATTAGGGTGGTTGTGTGTGTTTGCATATCATAAAGAATCTTTATGCTGCATTCTTTAACTTCAAGGATTATATGAATTTCCTTTTAAAACTCTGTTGTAGAACAATCAGTGGTCTTTGAGTACACTGAATTTTTAACTATGCAAACAAATTTTAGTATTTCTATTTGATTTTTTTATTTCACATCTTTCTAAACTTTATCCCTGTTTAGATAGATCAAGTGCCAAGAGGATGACTGCATATAAACTCTACTAGCTGAGCTTTCTAATTAGCTCAAGATATTCATTGGTAACTTTTTTTGCCTTCTTGGCTACATGAGAGTGAATCAAATAAGCACTTTCTTAGTCCAGAATATTTGTTTGTAAGCTTTCATGTAACACTACAGGATAATCTAGTTTTACACTAAGAATTGCACAAGGGCAGTTAATGTAGCATAAACATAGAACATTTAAAAGTATTTTTAAAGGCTTTATAGCCCTGTTGTGAGGATATAAGGGGCAATCCAGTCCTTCTCCATATCTCTTATATTTGCAGAACTATGCATATGAGAGAAGATTCCTACTGCTTTCCTCCTATATGCCCAGAACTGTGCATGCATGTGCAGAGGACTGGATTGTTCCCATCATGTTTGTCCTGACAGATTTTGAAAGTATCTTGTTTCATATTGTTTATATGGAAGTTGACTGAAATTTAGAGAAAGAAAAGTATGTAAACTGATGATTGTAACTGCTGGTTTTGCAGGATATGCAAAAGAGTATATGTTTAAAAGACACCAAAGGAGCTTTTGACCTTTGAGTGATTACTGTTAGTAATATCTTTATTACAATGCTTTGCATAAAATTAGTACATTGATTAATTATATAAATTCCCTCATACTATTCTGACATCTGCAAATTAAAATCCCTGCATTACTGTCAATAAGGGTTGCATTCATTGAATTTTCTTTGTGTTTTACTGTTGTATTACAAAACCTAAATCTAAGCAAATATAAAAAACCTATTCAATACAGATTTATTTTAACTTTTAATATCTGAGTTTTAGTTAAAACAAATCTTATACATATTAACTTCTTACCCACTGTATGAATATAACCATCTATTTTCTGTCTGCAGTAGAGTGGCCTGTTGTCTTTCTATCTAATATTAGTAAAACTGCCTTGATAATATTAACCTTTATTTGTTAAATGTAAAAACGATATACAGCTTATATTTACAGAAGTGTGTAAAAAGGGGGGAGCTTTCATGAAGCTTTGTATGGGGCATAAGTTTAGTGTTTTTACATTTTACAAAGTACATCCTCATTTTTCTTTTCCTTGGCTCTGCTACTGCTTTATTTCCTGCAACTACGTGGTTGTTCAGATTTTATGTTTACACAGAAGGCTGTTAACAAAGATGTGGGAAACACTTCCGGGCTGCAATAAACGTAGTTACAAAATATTTAGAGCATGGAAAGCAATATAAAAGAACGTTAGGAACATAGTAGGGACCCAGGTTTACTAATCCGAACTACTGCTTTGTTTATTGACTTTGGTTTTTAAAAAAGCTGAAGTGCTGGAAAGAGAAGAATGACAGAATGCTGACATTCTGAACAGGTATATTTGGGTAAAAAATCAAAACAAAGCAGCAGCTGCTAGAAAACACAAGGCATGGTAGCTGTAAACTGGCAAACTCAAGTTTATCATAACACTTAAATCACAGAAATGCTATTGTACTTCATTGTTGCGATTGGCATGGAGACATGTTGGAGGATGGTAAGAAAACTACTCCACAAAGATTTATTTGCCAAACCAAAATCAAATTTGAATTAATTTCTGTGTGAAAGACTTCTGCATACTGCCTTTATCCAGCCATAAACATTAGAATTATGTTTATGAAATGCATGTTATCAAAATTACAATTTTTAATGAAAATTTAATAATCACCACCAAATTACTACTTGTTGACATGTTTTTACTAGCCAACCTGCTTATACTGATGGCCTGAAATGGGGTGGGTGGGATTGCGATCTTCCACTTTACAAGAGTATCTTTATGTCATCAGGAAGTGATTCTTAACAGTATTACTGGCTATATACAAACTAGTCTTAAAGCATTTCTGTGCAACATTCAGGTTTGAAGGTCACTAAGATCTCTTCTCGGATGGAGTTTTTCCACTTAAGGCATTCCAGAAACATTATTACCACCACTAACAAGATTGTGTAAAAATGTTTAGTCAGATAAAGGCATGTGGATAGACATAACCTTTATGTTTTCAGTGCAATCGAGACAGTGGTCAAGCCCTAGAATCTAGGGCCTGATGAAGCTGTAGGCACCCGGCAGTTAAAATCCGTGTCAATTTCACTTAATACATTGAGCCTGTTTGGATGTAACACCCACATTTGTCTGTAAATTGTGGGTTAATCAACCCTTGAATTGTAGGGATGTGTGCCAAACACATTTCCTGTTTGTTTTAACAACCCTTGAATGCCACATTCGAACAAAAACAAGCCCTGGGTTACTTGGGCTTGTTTAACCCCCAAACGACCCCAGGTGCCCCTGTTCAGGCGTCATGGAAACACTGAGGCTTATTAAAGCAAACAAGAAGCTGCTTGGGAGCAGTGTTGTTGTTCAGTCGTGTCCGACTCTTCGTGACCCCATGGACCATAGCACGCCAGGCCTTCCTGTCCTGCGCTCTCTCCCGGGGTGTGCTCAAGTTCATATTCATATGGGAGCAGTGTGCATCCCCACAATTTGTGGGTTAATTAACCTATGATTTGCTGCCAGATGCCACCATTACAACCAAATGGTAACTAAGGGAGCAATCCTATGGCCACTAGACACTGTCTAGAGAACTATAGGATTTTTCGGTTTCTGGGAACCACGTTCCCTGCCCCCTTGTGGCTGGAACTGTTCTCTCCATGCTGGCTGCTTCTTCGTGCTCACAAATAGAGGGTGGAGAGGACAAAAACGGGGCGGTCCCAGGGGCAGAGAAAAGGAGACCATGGAACCTCTTTACAAGGCTTCCTATCACCATGCAGCCTCCTTCCCTCCTGCTCCGACAACCCCAGACAGAGGTATGAGATCGTGCGTCTAGCCGAAAATGCAGGGCAGCCAGAGCATGGAGGAAACGATCCCCTCCGTGCTCCAGCTGCCCTGCATAGATAGTCACCAGCCTCCAAGTTTGGAGGCTGGTGAATATCTTGATAGGATTACGCCCTAAGTAACTTCAAGCGTGTGTGTATACACAGGTTTTTACTGCTCCACACTGAAGTAGTATAATGCACTCTTATCCCTTTTTTACCATTTCACTATAACATTTCTGGCTATGAGCCACCTCCTACTGCTTCTGACATTTTGGATTGGGGACAGCCAGGCCTTCCTATCATACCAGAGTTATGGTGTGTTGACATTGCAGCAGGCAATAGCCTTTGTTTGAAAGAGCTATCTGAGAATTCTCCTGCAGAGACTGCATGTGTTATATCATCTGCAAACACCCCCTTTTTTGCCCTTTGAATCTGGGAGTAGCAGGAAAGCTAGCATGTGACTTATATGAGTTATTTCCTTTGCTCATAATCAGGCTGCTGGAAACATAGCGAAATTGCTACACCCATGGTCTGTGGTTAAGTATGCATGCCCAGTGAAATCTGCATGCAGTCATTTTCCACAAAGAAGTGCCTTCCCTGTAATAACTTTATCATGTAAGAAGCATTGTAAATTCAGGTAATTATGACACAATGTAAAATGTTAGTAGTAACAATACCAAAGAGTTCAAATTCCTGTTTAATCTGGAGCAAGTTACTGTGCCTTTCTCAAAATGGTTGTGAAGATTATAGCATTAATACACTTCATCTGAAGAAGTTCCTGATATTTTTCAGGCATGATCTGAACAATATGCAACATAATGCAATATATGGGGCTTTTTAGCTTAGAAAGAAAAGACAAGTAAGGGGGGCACAGACATGTTAGAGGTGCATAAAATTATGCACGGTATGAACAAAGTGGATAGGGATAGACTTTTCTCCCTCTCGTAATACGAGAACCCAGAGTCATCCAATGAAGCTGAGTGGTGGGAGATTCAGGACAGATAAAAGTATTTCACACAGCACATAGTGAAACTATGGAAGTTGCTACAACAGGAACTAGTGATGGCAGTGACGCTGGAAGGCTTTAAAAGCAGAGTAGATAAATTCATGGAGGATAAGGCTATCCATAGCTACTAGTCAGGATAGCTATATGTTACCTCTAGTATCAAGGACAGTACGCCTCTGCATGCCAGTTGCTGGGTGGGTGCTCTATTTCCATTTGTGGGCATCTGTTTGGCCACCGAAAACAGGACCAGAGAGCTTCGGCTACTGGGCCGTATAGAAATGTAATAAATAATAAATTACCTAGCACAACTCTTCTTATGCACCATTAGTGCTACTACATTATATTACCAACGCTATTACGGAGCACCCCGCACTTTTCGCCTTCCTTCATATATCGCAATGTATATTGGCTTCACCACACGCGTCGTAAGAGGAAACCGAGCTGGACGTCGTATCGCGCAGCTGCGGGGGGGCGGGGGCGGGGCGGCGGCGGGGCGGCTCCTTCGCGCGTCGGCGCCGGCCCGCGCTCCCGCCAGTTCCCCACCCTCGCTCGCTCGGGAGGCTGGGCCTAGTTTCGATCAGGTGACCGCGAGGTACAGAAAAGGAGGGGCGGGGCTGACGTCGCCGACCATGTGACCGCGCCTGTTCTCGTCGGTCGGAGTCTGGTCGGTCCCCGCTCCCGCGTCGCGTCGCTGAAGCTGCTCGCCTCGTCCCTCTTTCTTCGCCCGACTCGGCCCCGTCATGGCGGCTTGGCGTGACTGGGGGCTGCTCCTGGCGGCGGTTATGCTGGGTGAGTGTGAGCGCCGGCGGCGGCGGGCCAGGGTCGCGGGCGCCCTCCTCCCGCTCCGCCGTAGGCCGTAGGCCTCTGCCTTGCCTGGGCTCGCCGGGTTGCGTGACGCGCTCTGTGCTGTTCACCTGGGCGCCATTCCTCTCCTCCCGCCTCGCAGCACGGGCCTGCCCAGGCCTCCCCGGCTCTGGAGCTGCGTGCGTGGAAGCCCGCGAAGAGGACACCCGCCCCCGCCCCTTCGTGGCGCTGGGCGCGTCGGAGCTTCCCGGAGCTGAATTTCGAGCGCAGGGCTGTGCCCCAGCCCCCGCCTCTTTAACGCCGGGCGTTAAGCTGGGCGTTTCAGTGGGCAGGGCACCTAGACTAAAGGGCGTGTGGGCCCCCCAGGGGACCCTAATAACCCCACCCTACATCAGAAAGCAGCCGCTGGCTGTGGGAGGTAAAGGGGTGAGATGCGGTGTCCTTCCTTCCTTCCTTGCAGCTCGGAACAGTGCCGTCCCCTCAGTGTTCTCGTTGCGGTAAGATCCCCCTATCTGATGCTGTCGCCTAACGGTACAGCTGTTAACACTGGAGCGTGCTGCTAAAATTAAAACTTTTAAACGTTGTGGCTAGGTTAAGCTTTTCCTGTGTCCTTGTGTAGCTTCCCAGTGTCTGTACTAGCAAAATCCGTGCTGTTCCTTTCCTCCCCACCCCACTGATTTATCTGTACACTTTAAATCAGCTGTCCCTAGCCTCATGCTCGCCAGATGTTTTGGACCGCAATTCTCACCAGTCAGTCAGCACAGCCAGTGGTCAGGGATTATGGGAGTTGTAGTCCAAAACATCTGGAGAGTAGCGGGTTGGGGAAAACCACTTTAGCTCTCTCTCTGCGAAGCCTCCAGTGAACGTTTGTCTTTCTCTGAAGGCACAAGGAAGTGAGTGAGTGACTAACTACTTTCTCTTTCCTTTCTATGAGCGCACTGTAGGACTTGTTTTATTCCAGCCTTTATCCAAACTTGATACACAGGATGTGGGTGGCTTTGTAACCTTAAACCTTGAGACCTAATTTCTCTTGGCTGTGCCTGTGTGTCTTAAGAATGTATTACTGCATTATTGTCCTCCTTCCAAGGTGTAACAATGTTTTTGAAGACTGCTCAAATACTTTGTCCCTGTATTCTGTTTGCCTCAGCAGCTCCACAAAGAGTTCTTATGGGTGCTCATCAGAAGCACTAGCTACCTAGCAACTACAGGTGTGAGCCAGGAAACTTGCCTGCCTTTCTGTACTTGAAACGTCATGTGTTCCTAACTTGATGTAGTGAAAACTACTGGCACACCGGTGATATATTATTTGTTCAGACAGTACAGTTGTGGTAATAATAAATGTTAAATGCTTCTCTTGAAAAGAAGCACCTGTACTACAGCTGCTATTGGATCACGAGGCCCTTTCCAGATACTGACTGGGTTTGCATGGCATGACTGTGGGCAGCCAGGCATGATTGGCTGTGTTTGGTACAAAAAAAGCTCCTGGTTTTAACTTGTTTGTTGCATAGAGTGTGGGTGTCTTTCTTCAAAGTACCATTTTTTTGCAGGGAAAAGGGTTCTCAACCCTCCAACAGTAACAAGTTGGGCGGGGGGGGAGTTACTACTCCCATTAGTGCTTCCTTTGCAGTTGTGGGTGCTGTGTGGATTATGAGTGGATGTTGCAGGCACTTATTTGGATACTGTGTATGATCGCATTTCTGGTGTGCAACATTTTCTCTCCCCCATGCCTTCATCTCTTAAAAATAAAATAAACTTCCATCTTGCTGTGTCATTTGAGTGTGGGAGTGCTTATCTAGCTCTCTGAACCAAAAAGTGGCAAATGACTGCAAAGCTACTTGTGCCAAACACTAAACAATTACGTCTGCCCTTCCTCTTATTTTAAATTGTTTTTTAAACCATACCTTCCTTTCAAGTGTTGGAGCACACATCTCCCCATATGCGTGAATTGGTGGGGTATGTGTTTAAATAGCTTCCTCAGTTTCTTTCCCACTTGATTGTACAAGCAAACTTAAATTGGAAAATCTCTGCACAAAGGCATTCTCCATTTCCCAATCCTATATCTTGTGAGAACTGGATATGGTACTTCATGGGGTCATGTGAATGACCCTTGAATGTAACATGCCACTAATGATCCAGCTGAAAGCAAAATTCCTCTGTCCTGAGAGTAGTTGCCTTCTGTTTTCTTATTATTGCTGGTGGTATCTGGTTGCATGAATGGGGTACATTAGAACTCTTGAAAATGGCAGAGTATAGAATGCAGAACAAGCATGGCTTATGAATTTTGGAGTCATTCTATTTTGCCTTAATCTGGCATGATACAGTTTTTTGATTATTAGAATAAATAGCTTGCCTTATTCCATTCCTTCCTGATTTGAAGAGATATTTGCTTGAGTATATATATTCTATAGTGTTTTCTGCCAGAAGTAATTACAAGGTCTTTTTTCACCTTGGAAAAAAACAGTGTCATTAAAGTCAGCCAATGCCATTATAGGCTGCAGTATCTGTGCCTCTCATAAACAAGCTGGGGTATGTTAGCATTGAAAAGCTATATCTGAGATGAATCCAGAGAGGTTTCATTTACAATGTTTTAGTAGCATTGAAACAGATTAGGAAAATACAAGGACAAGCTTGTGACTAGTGAGGCCAGTCTTCCTTTTACAGCTATTGATTATGTGCACTTCGTTTTTTTAAAGGGTTCTGCATGTGAACACTTTAAAAATAAATTCATGAATTCTGGGTGTGATACTTGCTTCTATCTGAAATTCAACTTTCTTTTGCTAATACTTCCTCATTAGCAAAATACATTTGATACTTCCTTATCCCCTACTTCATTTTGTGGTTCCCTGCTGTGTACCAAAATAAAAAGATGTTTGGCCTTAAGTGCATGGTCTCTTTGATATAGGAAATTGAATCAACATAATAATTCTAGGTTGATTTTGTACAATTTCATCAAGTCTTGTGTTCTCTGGAACTCTCATTTGTCTCTGTGCTCCTGGAATACCTGGTAATGCCTATTAAAAGTGTAGTATCTGTCAACTTTTTTTAGCTAAAGATATCTGAGGCTCAAAGTCACCATTTTGTATTGGCTTACTAACAATGTGTTTAATTGAGTAGAAGGTGTAATCTTCACCAGGGGTTCATCTGACCTTGATGTTTTGTGGTTCAGGAATACATTTCCACAAGGCTGGTTAGCTAAAGGTGTCTGGACCTGGTACACTTTTGACCACAAAATGGCTTACTTGAACTTTCCCAGCCTAACAGATACCAGCATGCAGCTGGTTGGACTTGAGGCAGCCCTGCAGCATGATATAAGGTTTATATAACCATGGATTAACTTGCAGGCAGGCTAGATTCTGGTTCTGGTTTTGTAGTCCATGGTCCGTGAACTGTTGTGCCATAATAAAATAGTGACTTTGTTTGGGGGGAGGGGTAAATTAAAAAGCAGATGGGGATGCCTTCTTTCCGTATAAGCAAGAGGCATTGCAGGAATCTCTCCCAACCCGGTACTGCTCAGATGTCTTGGACTAAAATTGCCATCATCCCCAACCAGCCTGGCCATTGTGTTCCAATGCATCTGGAGGGTGCTGGATTGGAGGAGGTTGCACTACAGCATTTAGGAGCCTGTGGCTAGATACTTAGGCTGCCAGCACTGGAGCCTTCAGTTTATAGGGTAACTTGGAGACTTAGGGCTGCAGATATGTACAAATTTTGCTTGTACCCATTGCTGCAGGGTAGCTTTAGCGGATTTAGCTTTTAAGGAATCCTTAAGCACATGTGCACAAGCAGATAATTACAAGGCTGGAAGATAACTCCAGATCTGCTAAGGTCTAGGCAGTTTACTAGGAACAAACGAAGAAGATAAACTGTGGCTGTAAAAGGGAAGATGGTTCTTGTTCTTTCAGTGTCTCAGTTAAGAGAGCTGGGTATGTAAGCAGCCGCCTCCCCCCCCCCCCCCCCCCGGTGGACTTGGCCATTCTTGGTGCTAAAAAGCACACTTTTCTTTGCCTTGCGTGGGGAACATACAAGTGTTTCTCTTCCTATAAATTGATAAGCATCATAATTTAGCTCTTGAAAATTGTGCAGATGCATTATATTTGGAGGAAAGTGCATCCAATCTGAACTTTTTGCAGAGCTGTGAAACTCTTAACATACAATTTATGAACTTGCTAGCAAAGTGTTGTCTCAAGTTTTTGCATGTATTGCACAGAGGTGCTGATCAATCAGTGTCACCTTATCTCTTGCTAGAAAATGCTACTTTACAAAGGGTCACAAGGGATGTGTTTAATCAAATGAAAATAAGTGAAATTTTTCATTTAAAATGTCTACATCACTTTCTGTAGAGTAATGCCCACTCCTTTAGCTTTATCTACAATTGCCTAATGGTTACATGAAGACAACCTACAAAGATAACATGTTTATAGAGTGTAAATGCTGGATTCAACACCTTTTTAGTATTTCAGATAAAATCTAAAATATGAAGCTTACAGCTGACTTTCTACTAAAACTTGTAGATGAATATACAGTGGAGGTGAGGAATAGATTTAAGGGATTAGACCTGATAGACAGAGTGCCTGAGGAACTATGGACGGAGGTCCGTAACATTGTTCAGGAGGCAGCAACGAAATCCATCCCAAAGAAAAAGAAATGCAAGAAAGCCAAGTGGCTGTCTGATGAGGCTTTACAAGTAGCTGAGGAAAGAAGGGAAGCGAAAAGCAAGGGAGAAAGGGGATGATATACCCAACTGAATGCAGAGTTCCAGAGAATAGCAAGGAGAGACAAGAAGGCCTTCTTAAATGAACAATGCAAAGAAATCGAGGAAAACAACAGAATGGGAAAGACTAGAGATCTCTTCAAGAAAATTGGAGATCTCAAGGGAACGTTTTGTGCAAAGAGGGGCATGATAAAGGACAAAGAAGGCAGGGACCTAACAGAAGCAGATGAGATTAAGAAGAGGTGGCAAGAATACACAGAAGAACTGTACAGGAAAGATCTGAATGTCCCTGATAGCCATGATAGTGCAGTCACTGAACTTCAGCCGGACATCCTAGAGAGTGAAGTCAAGTGGGCCTTAGGAAGCATTAGTAACAACAAAGCTAGCGGAGATGACAGTATTCCAGCCGAGCTATTTAAAATCCTAAAAGTTGATGCTGTTAAAGTGCTGCTGCTGCATTCAATATGCCAACAAATCTGGAACACTCAACAGTGGCCACAAGACTGGAAAAGGTCAGTTTACATTCCAATTCCAAAGAAGGGCAACGCCAAAGAGTATTCAAACTACCGCACAATTGCACTCATTTCACATGGCAGCAAGGTGATGCTCAAAATCTTACAAGCTAGGCTTCAGCAGTATGCGAACCGAGAACTACCGGAAGTACAAGCTGGGTTTAGAAGAGGCAGAGGAACTAGAGATCAAATCGCCAACATTCGCTGCATCATGGAGAAAGCAAGAGAATTCCAGAAAAACGTCTATTTCTGCTTCATTGACTACGCTAAAGTCTTTGATTGTGTGGATCACAACAAACTGTGGCAAATTCTTAAAGTGATGGGAGTACCAGACCACCTTACCTGTCTCCTGAGAAACCTGTACGAGGGTCAAGAAGCAACAGTCAGAACCAGACATGGAACAACCGAGTGGTTCAAAATTGGGAAAGGAGTACGCCAAGGCTGCATATTGTCACCCTGCTTATTTAACTTATATGCAGAGTACATCATGAGAAATGCCGGGTTGGATGAATCAGAGGTCGGAATTAAGATTGCTGGGAGAATTATCAACAACCTCCGATATGCAGACGATACCACCCTAATGGCAGAAAGCGAAGAGGATCTAAAGAGCCTTTTGTTGAGGGTGAAAGAGGAGAGTGCAAAAGCTGGTTTGAAACTCAACATTAAAAAAACTAAGATCATGGCATCTGGCCCCATCACTTCCTGGCATATAGAAGGGGAAGAAATGGAAGCAGTGACAGATTTTACTTTCTTGGGCTCCAAGATCACCGCAGACGGTGACTGTAGCCATGAAATTAAAAGACGCTTGCTCCTTGGGAGGAAAGCTATGGCCAACCTAGACAGCATAGTAAGAAGCAGAGACATCACCTTGCCGACAAAGGTCCGTCTAATCAAAGCTATGGTTTTCCCAGTAGTAATGTATGGCTGTGAGAGCTGGACTATAAGGAAGGCTGAGTGCCAAAGAATTGATGCTTTCGAACTGTGGTGCTGGAGAAGACTCTTACGAGTCCCCTGGACTGCAAGGAGGTCAAATCAGTCCATCCTAAAGGGAATCAACCCTGAGTGCTCATTGGAAGGACAGATACTGAAGCTGAAGCTCCAATATTTTGGCCACCTAATGCGAAGAGAAAACTCTCTGGAAAAGACCCTGATGCTGGGAAAGACTGAAGGCAAAAGGAGAAGGGGACGGCAGAGGATGAGATGGCTAGATAGCATCACGGATGCAATGAATATGAACTTGAGCACGCTCCGGGAGAGAGCGCAAGACAGGAAGGCCTGGCGTGCTATGGTCCATGGGGTCACGAAGAGTCGGACACGACTGAACAACAAAGAGTAGAATTGCTTACTCAGGAAGAGCTGCTTCTGATAGATAAAACAGCTGATCCAGCTTGAAATTTGGGCTGGAACAGCTATTTGGCAGGAAGATGTAATACATTGTCTTGATGTGTGGCTTTTATAGCCATGAACTTTTCAGTTCCAGGATTTACAATATAATTGTCCACTGACTCTCAACCTAGATGGAAAGTACAATCCTAGTGTTAACTACTTTTGCATGTAGTTGCTTTTCACAGTTGACTAGATATCACTACTGTTTAAATTATCAACACTTGAAACACATTGCCACCATTCCACTGCCCTGAGAGTGGAGCATTTGCCACAGAGGGGAGAGTTATTCAGGCTGGCTGGCGTCTCCAAGTATTTACTTGTGATCTTGGCCTTACAATTTGATCCTCATACAGTGAATACTGGAAAATAAGTCTTTAAAGACCATGGCAAATTTCAGTGCACTGGTCTATGCAATTAAGTGGTTTAAAACTATATTTAAGTTCTCAAAGTTGGATAAGACTAGCCTCTACGGCTGCTTTTCTAGAACAGAGCTGGGCAGAAGATAGATCAGGATCTACTGGTAGATCTCTGAGTGATTCGCAGTGGATTGACAAGGATTTCGGATTCCCAGTAGGAGTTACAAAATTCACACACAGATGCCCTAAACTACGGTGCTGAAAGGGAAAAAGTTTGAGATAACCAGGAGTGGATTTTTGTGCAGAAGGACAATGAGCTGTTAAGTTCTGGTACTCAAAACAAATCCTGGGTTCGGAATGCTTTAATTCCACACCAGTCTTTTGCCACCAGGCTTTGGGTTAGTGAATCTCTGGGTTCTGCTATAAAGCAAAGTAGATTCCATAAGCCTGAAGTTTGTCCACTCCTGTTCTAGAATAGCTGTCTTGTCCATTTGTCTCTTTCTGAGCTTGACATCTAGTCCAAGACTGCATGCTAACAGTCCAAACTTCTATATCCATGTTCTTCTAGAATAGCTATCATTTCACAACATCAAGTCCTGATTGAATGTATGGAGATCTCCGTCAACAATCGGAACATGATTGTGCTGCAATAAAACTTGTTATTTGCAAACAGCTTCTAAACAACCTTCCTGTATTTTTAAAGAGCAAAGTAAGACATTGCAGTGGACTTTGCTCTGGTGTCTCTGTAAAGCAGTTCTCATGAAGAACTTGTATGAATGCATTTTTATAAAGGTCTTGAATTGCTGCTATCCTAACATGCTCAGAAAAGACTAATCAACAAAAATAGTAGGGTATGATTAGCAGAGCCGATATTGGTAACTTGGTTTTTGCAAATCAGACTGACTCTTAATGTCTTTGTCTCACAATAATCCTGGTTCATAAGGCACATCACTATTAGCTACTATTACTTCAAAACAGTTGTGTGTGTTTTTTCAAAGGGTGGGGAGAAGAAAAGAGGGTTAGAGTCACTATTGTTTGAAAAAGGCATTGACAATTTTGATCGCCTAAGGGCACAATCTTACGGCTGCTAGATGGCCATAGGATTGGTTGGTTCCTGGAGAACCACCTCCCCACCCCCTCCCCTGCTCTCTCTGCTCGTAAGAGCAGCGCGGAGTGGGGTGAAAGGGGGTGTTCCTAGGGGCAGGGAGTGCAGAACTGCAGGGATGACACTTCCTATGTGTTGTCTGTCCTGCCCACCCCACACTCCGACCCCCCGCAGCTAGACAGCCAAAATTGGCCATTGAGCCACAAATGCAGGGCAGCTGGAGCGCAGAAGAGATTATCCCCTCCACACTCCTCCCACAGTGCATTGGATAGGTGGTCGCTTCCGAGTTCGGAGTTGGCTGTCTCTCTGCATAGGATTGCTCCCTTAGATAATTAAAGTGGTCAACCAATACAAGGTGTTTAACCCATTAATTGTCTTTCTTCCATAACTAAAAACATACTGCATAAACTTGCAGTATTTTCAGACCTTGCACGTTACAGTAGAAGCGGTGAAAGAAGCAAAATTACTTACAGGCCAGGGAAAAAATCAGCAACGTATGACCAGCTCTAACTTCAGAGTTCTCAAGTAACATCCTCTAGAGAAAAACTAGAGCACACTGGCTGGTCTTTGGAGAGGAAACATACCAGACTGTCTGTGTAACAGATAATGTGGTACCTTAACACTCATATTGCTGGCAAACATTTGCATTCAGTTACTTTACCATGAGGTGTCTAGTTTTGGCTCTCTAATGTCTGCTTCTCAAACCATGATAGCTCTCTTTTACCTCTTCTTACCTCCAAGAAACACAGCTGTTTTACAATAAGCCTAGCAGGATACAAATGTAAATCTAGAGAGGAAACAGACAAGATTGTGGCATAAATGGTGAGGGGAAGTAGACATCCAATTCCATGGCAGCTGCCTCATGATGGTTCAGTCTCTCCCTCCCCCCACCCATACACACTCACTGAACCCATGGTTTTAGTAATGCAGAAGTTTGAACTGTCCTTTGTACAGATACAATCTGAGTAAATCATTAGCTCCTACTGCTGCTAATCTGTACAGTTGCCTTTGACAACAGCTTGTACTGTAACAACTAAACATTGTCAATGAAGAAGTCTGATAGCGGAGGTGAACTCAACAGTACTTGTTTACTTGTACTTCTAGAAGGCCTTTGATAAAATCCCTCACCAATGATTCCTGATCAAACTTAGCAGTCATGGAATAAGAAGAAAAGTGGTCTTATAGAACAGTAACTGGTTAAAAAACAGAAAGCAGAGAGTAGGAATTAATAGTAAATTCTCCCAGTGCAGGGATGTAAATAGTGGGGTTCCACAGGAATCTGTATTGGGACCAGTGCTTTTCAACTTGTTCATAAATTATCTAGAATTAGGACTGGACAGTGAAGTGACTAAGTTTGCTGATGACACCCAATTATTTAGATTTATTTATTGGTTAAACCAAAGGACTGCAAAGAGCTCCAAAAGGTTCTCTCCAAGCGGGGAGAATGGGCATCAAAATGGCAAATGTGGCTCAGTGTAAGCAAGTGTAAAGTGATGCCCACTGGAGCAAAAAATCCCAACTTCACATATATGTTGATGGATCTAAGTTAACAGTGACTGACCAAAAAAGAGATCTTGGGGTTTTGGACAGCTCAATGAAAATGTTGACCCAGTGTGTGGCTACTGCAAAAGAAGGGAAATGTGATTAATTTATTATAATTGTTTAAAGGACTTGAAAATAAAACTGATATCATACTGCCCTTATGTTGAGGCCACACTTGGAATACTGTGCACAGTTCTGGTCACTGTACCTAAAAAAAATATTGTTGAGATGGAAAAAGTGCTGAAGGGGGTAACTAAAATGATGAAGGGGCTGGAGCAATTCCCCTATGAGGAAAGGTTACAACACCTGGGACTGTTTAACTTATAAAAGAGGCAAGTAAGGGAAGACATGATATAAGTGTACAAAATTATGTATGGTATGGAGAAAGTGGATAGGGGACATTTTTCCCCTCTCTCAATACTAGAATCCGATGTCATCCTGTGAAGCTGATTGATGGGAGATTCAGGACAGTGCATAATTTAACTATGGAATTCACTTCCACAAGATGTAGTGATGGCCACCAGTTTGGATGGCTTTAAAAGGGGATTGGACAAATTCATAGAGGATAAAGCTATCAGTGGCTACTAGTCCTGATGACTATATGCCACCTCCGGTTTGGGGGGCAGTACGCCTTTGTACACCAGTTGCTGGGGAACATGGGCTGTAGGGTGCTGTTGCACTTTTGTCATGCCTGTAGGTTTCCCACAGGCAGGTGATTGGCTATTGTGTGAATAGAATGCTGGACTAGATGGACCTTGGTCTGATCCAGCATGGTTGCTCTTACCTTTTATGTTCTTGTTTGCTTCTTAAAATACTGGCCTCTGCCAGAGGTAGAATATATGCTGTGTGTACACCTTTTTGGAATGGAGTTTTCTGTATCCACTAATTTTCAAAGAAATAGGAAACAAATATTGCAGAGGCGCATGTATGTATATATATATATATATATATATATATATATATATATATATATATATGTTTTCTCTGCCCTTTTTCTACCAAAAAGATTTTGTATACAAAAAAAGACTTCATTATATAGATAAAACATGTTAGTGTGTGTGTGACATGGACTGGGTTTGCGCATCACAATAAGCCACGTTGGGTTGTGAGCCATGTTGGTGTCATTGTGGCTTATTATGTCCAAAACTGGCATGGGCAATTCAGCATGGGGGTTTTGTCAACAAGCCACCTTAAGAACCCATGGCTTGTGGTCAGATTGTTGAGGATATCTTGTTCTCATGGTGGCTTGTTGTAACATCCAAACCAGGCATCATAGCTTGTGCCAAGCAGCTGCAGAGCTGCTTGGCAAGAGTGTCAAAAAAAACCCTGTGCCACTCCTCACTGTCTCACAAATGACTACCTCCCCACTGATGCCCAAACAGCAGTTTCAAAGGACCATCACTCATTTGTCGCCTTTTTAAAATTACCTTTTCAGTGCTTCAGGAATAAGCAAATGGGGTCTTTGTTTAAAAAAAAAAAAAGTCCACTGGTTTGTCACAAGTGCGCGAGATCAGGGGACAAGATTTGGCTGTCCAATAAATGTAATCTTGCCTTGTCAATTTCGTTATATCTTTCAGCTGTCAAAGGGAGCCCAGAAGTAGAGTAGGTAACATACAAGGAAATTGACAAGGTGAGACTACATGTAGGCAAATTTGCGCAGGACTAAGGGAGAAATAATACTAAGATAATGGAGGAAGCACCAAAAGGGGGGGGGGATGTGAAAGATGTAAACGCTCTGAAAAGGAGCTCCAAAGGGGGGAGGGAACAATATCTTCCACTGGGCAATGTCATCCTCTTGGTGTTAAGCCTTGAATTGACACTTGTCAGTGTCCTCCCCCGCATCTCCAGCAGGTCCAGGAATGGGAGTTATTGGCTCCCCCCTTTTTATAGTTCCTTTTCAGAGCAGTTACCACTGTGGTTACTACACTTCAGTTGATTTGCAGAAATCTCCCCAACAGTTTTTTTTTTTTTAAATAAACCTTAGAAGGTGGCTGCATGGGATGGGTTGAGTGGGGCCCCACTGGAGGGGGACAGGTATAATTACTTCCAGGAGTGGGTGCCCCATTTGCACCATCCCTTCAGCCACCCTCTAAGAGTTTTTTTTTTAAACCTGTTGGGAATATTTGTGCAAATTTAGAGGCGGGGAAGTAAACAGAGGAGACATTTGCACAACTGCAGTAACTGCTCCAAAAAGGAGCTGTGAAAAGGCAGGTGAGCTAATAACTCCCATTTCTGGACTTCCTGGAGACTCAGAGAAGCATCAAAAGCGGGGAGGATCCTGACAAGTGTCATTTCAAGGCGTAATAGCAAGAGGTTGACAATACCAAGTGGGAGTGCTGCTACTTACTACTTTCACATTTTTCCCTTTTTCAGTGCTTTTTAATTGTGCAAATAGGTTCCTACTTTCTCTTATTTCTCCCTTAGTCCTTCACAACTCTGTGCAAATTAGCCTATATGCAGTCTCGCCTTGTCGATTTCCTTGTATGTTACCTACTCCACTTAGGAGCCGTCTTTGACAGCTGAGATAAACAAGGAAATTGGCAAGGCAAGGCTACACATATCGGGCAGCTGAATCTGTGCTCTTGTGCAATTGTGAGAGGGGAGGGGGAATGAAACACCACGTATTCCCAAAGCACAGAAAAAATAATTTTTAAAAAGGTGGTAAACAAAGTAAGTGCTCTGAAAAGGGTAGTGACTGAAGAGGGGAGGGGGCCGGAATGAGGCAATGAGATGGGTTGCCATTCAAAGGACACTGGGATATGTGCAGGGAGGGGGCTGGAGGACTGAAGTGAAAACAAGCTATGGTGAGCTGCCTGTCACCCAGTTGTCTTGTCTGGAGTAACATGGGTTGGCAAGCGAACAACCAACCTACAGTGGCTTATCCTCCAGGCGGCTTAGTTTTATGTGCAAACCTGCTCATGATTAGTTTAGCAAAGATGTTGTTTAGCAGTTTTGTAACACAGTACTCTCTTAGCATGTTATCTAGATACAAATAAAGCCGCTGTAGATATAATGAACCATTTTGCAAACAAACATTGACACAAATAGTCTTGTCCTTCAAGTTAGTCATCCTGATAACTTTATCACGGTAACTTATAATGTTAAATCATTTTGGGCGTGTTTTGGGTGAACGGAGGAACAAGCTAATACTGTGGGTTTATAAATAGGGCTTAGATTATCTGCACAATATAATATGGTACAAACAAAAGTTTATGCTGAGTAAATTCAATCTTTCTAAAAGTACTTGTATTTTCCTTCCATATGTCATCCATCCCAGTGAACACCATGGTCACACATAGGCAATGTGCTTTTCAGAGATGCATATTAACATTGCACTGCTTGTTCTTTACTGCTTGTTTTCTGTTCACAGGGTTTTTACAGGCATCTTCAACATTTCAAGTAAAAGATAAGACTGGAAAAATATGCATATTAGCCAATTTCTCTGTGGAATTCACAGTGGACTATGCCACAAAGAGTAAAAAAGAGGAGGTGAGACCACTAAAGTTTAAATGAATGCTAGGCCAGAAAACTGCCTGCAAGGATTTGTAATTTAAGACACTGCAGACTACCGTGCACCTCAGTGTGGCTAAAACCAGAAAGATGCTACGGTTGGAGTTGAAGCTGTTTAACTCGCGCTCAAGTTTAGACATTTGTTAACAGTTAACTGCCTTTTTGCAAATTATGTGGCAACAAACTTGGGTTTCCCACTTAGTGCACATTTGAAAGGGAGCTGTAGTTCTCTGATGCATTTGCTCATCCTATTTATGTTACATGTTAGGTGTTCCCTTAAAAGAACCTTAAATGTACACCTAATAGTAACATGTGAATTAATTTAAAGTTCACTACTGAAAGGCAAAACAAGTAGCCTCATGAAGTTAGTGGCTGGGTTCACACAACATGCTAAGCCATGGTGGTTAGGCATGCTGAACTGCCCATGATGGGCTAGCGTGTCATGTGTGGGGTGTTTTTCCTGACCACTATGGGTTAATTGCCCCAAATAAGCCATACATAGAAGCTGTGATCTATAGTAGGGGTTCTGCGAGTGGCTTATTTGGGGCAGTTAATCCATTGTGGGTGGGGAAAATGCGCCACACACAACATGCCAGCCCATCATGGGCAACTCAGCATACCTAACCATGGCTCTCAAAGCTTTTGATAATGCAGAATTGACTGCAGCGGAGCAATACCACATTCTGTTGTGTATTGTACTAATCTATACTGAGACCACAACTTCAAGTATAGAAGGAAAGTTTTTCCAAGTCCACTATGTTGCTGTAGCTACTTATGAGTGCCATAGGTAGCCATCAGTGCCATCTCAACATATGAAAATGGAAGCTCAAGCATACCTTCATTGCTCTCTGAGCAGAGCTGGGTTTAAATCCCTACTTAGCCATGAAGATTTGCTGGAAGGCCTTGCATAAGTTACTTCCTTGGCTAATCTCCCTCAAAAGGTATGATGTGAGGATACAAGGAGATAATCCCACATACACCACCATAAGTTTGTTGAAGGAAGATCAGGATCAAATCTGATCCTGGTATGTTGTGCTCAAGTCAAGGAACCTTGATATTTTTGGACAAGTTCATAGGAGAAGAGTTATACAGAGTACTGAAGAAATCCAAATGTTATACTTAAAACGAACCATGCAAACCAATTAACCCATGTAGGCTAGCTTACTGTATACTTTTGCTATGCCTTCCCTGTTTTCTCTAGCTATTGAAGGTGTGCAGATTTTAAAATATGTTGGCAGTGTGTAACTAGCAATAGAGATACATAGTGACTTGTCTTTGAAGAGCAAAGACGAAGGATCTGTATGTGCACGAGTACCAGTTCCTGATTCCAGGCTTTTGTAGAAAGGTGTTGTCGGGATATGGGAGACAAATGTCAAAAGCAGCTATAAAAGCAGCTTTTGGATAGTTTACAGTTACAACAATTCTGAGGCATATTATAATGGTATTGCTGCTTTTATATCTATTAGAACAAGACCTTCCAACTTCCAGCTAATGCTCATGTACTGGAAGATGTCAGTACCTGTGGTAACGTGAAAGAACCTTTACAAGTTCTTGTAGTTGGATTTGACAATGGGCATTCATTAAGGATGACATTTGAAGAGAAGGCATCTTTCTACATTGTCAGTAACGTGACGTTTAGATACAACTTGTCAGATACCACCTTTTTCCCCGATGCAGTTGGAGGTAAGGTTTTGAAGCTTTGCAAAGTCCAGTATGCTGTTGTAGCTGGGATGGTAGTATGTAGGATGGTGGTCCATTTGTGCAGAGTTTTCTGAGGACCATCACCCATGAGCTCTTTAAACAATTGCGCACTTTCTGCTACAGGTGTAAAAGAAGCAACCAAGGAAACGGATATTAAAGCACACTTGGATACAGCGTACACGTGTCACAACAAAAACAAGATAAGCATGGAAAATGTGACAGTTCTTTTCAGTGATGTTGTACTTGAAGCATACCTTCCACATAATACCTTCAGTAAAAATGGTAAGCGTCTCCTCTTCAAAGAGAACTTCCCAATAGAGCTAGACATACCCATGGGTCTCTTTTTCACTGTAGGTCTAGCTTTGAGCTGAAATATACTATTTGACCATTTTTCTAAAGGTTTATCTAAAATGGGTTTCTGACCAGGAAATCCACTGCAGTCTTAGTAAAGCACTGGATTTCACTGACCAGCAGTACCTAAAAACAGGGATGGGGAACCTCTGGCTCCTTTCAGTGTGGCACTCTACCATACCCACCCCTCTGTCCTTGCTGTAGTTTCAGCAGAGTTGCCAGGACTTTGCAGCCCCCCTCTTTTTCCCGCTGTTCTGCTATTTCCACCCATCAGCCAAACGGTGGAGAGGGAAAAGGAGGTTTAAACCTTCCCTATCAGCTAAGCAGGAACAGCTAAGCAGTGGGGGCGGAGGGGCAAGGGAGTGGAGCTGCAGATATAACTGTCCTATTGTGGTGTCACCCACCATTTCTGTCTCTGCTTCCTGCTCCGTTAGACATCTGCTTCAAATTAGAAGAGATGGGGAAAAGGCTTGTCTTTTGTTGGCGGGACTGGATCAGTTTCCTAGAAAGGACCCAAAAGAAGGGTTAGGTAAAATACTGATGGGGGGGGGGGGTTGGGGGGGGAGTTTGACTTAAAAGGGTTAAGCCTATAGAGATCTGTTTCATAGAGAGGAAGCATGTGCATTCTTGATGGATGAATTTGGGGTGATGTCTGAGTGGGATATTGATTGGGGAGGAATTAACTGGGAAGTGGATATTGATTTGGGGTGATGTCTGGGTAGGATATTTGAAACAAATTAATTGAAGCTTTTCATCATTTTTTTTTAGGTAGCCCTTTCCCATGATACCAGGAAGCAAACCTATTATCTGGTCAGGGAGTCAGACATCTTAAGTTTAATTTGGTATACAGTCTCCTTCAAAATACAAGGGCTAACTGCAATAAAATGGTTTTACATATAGAAGAACTAAGTAGATATTTTGTAGTTCAGGGCATAAAGACATGTGAATAAGTACTAGATAGACAGTGTATGAAAAGGACTAAAGCTGTATATGATTGTGCCAAAGTTAGCTGTTAATCAGGTCTGCATGTTTCTTTCCCTCGGCTTACCGTAATTGGGGATGCTGCCGAGTTTGTAATTCTTGAGCAAAAGGGGCTAGGTTGCCTCTTGCTACCCTCCAGTTCTGTGATTTGTGCCTTTCAGTAACTGTCTGTGATGAAGACAAAGTCTCCACTACCCACATCGCCCCTACTACCCACATCGCCCCTACAACTACCAGTTTGGCACCGCCCACACCCACAAAAAACCCAGATGTTGGACGGTATAATGTGACTGGGTTGAATGGGACCTGTTTGCTTGCTTCTATGGGTCTGCAAGTCAGTGTCACCTACAGTACAAAAGATGAGGTATACTTTTATTATTAATATTACACATGGATACACACGAATACACACACTCACTCATGCACTCACTCGGGGACCTAATGAGGCTTAGAGCAGGCTAGTGGGCTTTAAAAAACAAAACTGTATACTTCTGGGATGTTTAGCTGATATGGGACTTGGGACACCATTTTGTAGTGGTTCTGGTCCTGTTTGGCTAAGCATTCCCAGATGTTGGTTCAGGGGGGACTTGTGTTCCCCTCCTTGGACATTGGCCTATGGGGTCCCTCAGGGGTATATTCCCCCCATATTTTATCTACATGAGGCTGCTGGGAGGACGTAATTTGGAGTTTGGGTCTCCACAATATGCTGATGATACCTAGCACTATTTCTTCTTTTCAGCTGATGCCAAGGAGGCTGTAGAAGTCTTGAACCATTGCTTCACTGGCTTCTAAGTTGTTTCCAAAATTAATTCAGGGTGCTGGTTCTTACCTCTAAAAAGCTAAATGGTTTGAGGCTGAAATATTTGAAGGACTGTGGCCTCCTGTATGAACCTGCCCATAATTTGCAATCAGAAGCAGTGCTATATGTTCCACCAACTACATAGGCTAGGCTACGTTGGTGGATACTTGACAGGCCCTTTTCTATAGCAGCACCCCAATTATGGAACTCCCTTCCTAGGCAGGTCAGACTGGCCCCCTTGTTACTATGCTTTAGAAGGGTAGTGATCACAGTTCTGTTCTACGGAGCTTTTAATGATGGTGTGTAACGTTCTATAATTTTAATTGCACTGGATGTTTTTGCTCCTGTGTTGTCATTTTTTGATACTTTCAATATTTTATCTGCTTTGTACATTGCATCAGGCACCTTGTCAATGGAGGGACGATTCACAAATTTATTAAGTATCCTGCTCTTATACTGCAACTAACTACTGACATGGATGAATTTGGAAAAGTTAATCTTCTGTTCACCACCATGGCAGGAATATACTGTCCCCTAAAGCTATTTACATTTATCCAGTATTCCCTATAGCTGTTCATACAAACAAGCAAGGTTGTACTGAAAAAGCGTACTCACTGCTGTGTGATCTCTAATAGGAAGTCTAAACTTTTTCTGTCGTTGTAACCTGGTTTTTCTGTTCTCAAGACTATTAAATCAGAGGTGTTGAATCTTCCCTCAAATGCATCTTACAATGGAAGCTGTGAGAATACCACAGTTACTCTAAATCTGACTTCTGGTAGCACCAACCTTTTTTTCAAGTTTGCTCAGGTAAGCATAATGAAATGCAGTGCCTTACAGAATGCTTAAGCATGCCCAAGATAGCAACTGTTTCCATTGCTCACACAGTGCAATTGGTGCACAGCAATTCAAAGCTGTGAATGCTCTGAACTTAAACATCTGTTATAAAAAGGTGTATTTGACCTGTGTAAACTATTTCAAATGTGCATTTATTTATGCACATAATTCTGCTCCTACCAGTCATCAGAATGGACATGGTCCATTGCAGGGCACAAAGGCCCTAACCACTAGAAATCCTAGTCTCTCCCTGGAGACTGAATCAGGACTTGTTCGTACACTTGCAAATGGTAAAATGGTTTAAAAAGGAAACAGATTCAAGATGTAGAATTCTGAACTAAATTAGATTTGTTGAATATCTTTTGGTGCCCTTGTCCTTTTCTAAATGATGATGATGTGGGTTGCTGTTCATTTTCTCATGTAGTTCGCTGTCATTAAACCTCTTGAATAAAATGGTGATGGATGGAATTGTTCAGTTTAAATATATTAATGGCAGAATTGTCAAGTTTATTCACATGTATTTATGGATAATGGAGAAAGCCAGGGAGTTTCAGAAAAACATCTATTTTATTGACTATTCTGAAGCCTTTGACTGTGTGGATCATAACAAATTGTGGCAAGTTCTTGGTGGTATGGGGATACCAAGTCATCTTGTCTGCCTCCTGAGGAATCTCTATAACGACCAAGTAGCAACGGTAAAAACAGACCACAGAACAACGGACTGGTTTAAGATTGGGAAAGGAGTACGGCAGGATTGCATACTCTCACCCTACCGATTCAACCTGTATGCAGAACACATCATGCGACGTGCTGGGCTTGATGAAGCCAAGGCTGGAGTTAAAATCACTGGAAGAAACATTAACAATCTCAGATATGCAGATGATACCACTTTGATGGCTGAAAGCGAGGAGGAGCTAAGGAACCTCATGATGAAGGTGAAAGAAGAAAGTGCAAAAGCTGGGTTGCAGTTAAACCTAAAAAAACCCCAAGATTATGGCAACCAGCTTGACTGATAACTGGCAAATAGAGGGAGAAAACATGGAGGCAGTGACAGACTTTGTCTTTCTAGGTGCAAAGATTACTGCAGACGCTGACTGCAGCCAGGAAATCAGAAGACGTTTACTTCTTGGGAGGAGAGCAATGACAAATCTGGATAAAATAGTTAAGAGCAGAGACATCACACTGACAACAAAGGTCTGCATAGTTAAAGCAATGGTATTCCCCGTAGTAACCTATGGCTGCGAGAGCTGGACCATAAGGAAGCCTGAGCGAAGGAAGATAGATGCTTTTGAACTGTGGTGCTGGAGGAAAATTCTGAGAGTGCCTTGGACTGCAAGAAGGTCAAACCAGTCCATACTCCAGGAAATAGAGCCAGGTCTGCTCACTTGAGGGATAATAAAGGCAAAACTGAAGTAGTTTGGCCACATAATGAGAAGACAGGATACCCTGGGGAAGATGCTGATGCTAGGGAAGGCAAAAGGAAGAGGGGCTGACCAAGGGCAAGATGGATGGATGATATTCTGAAGGTGACTAACTCGACCTTGGGGGAGCTGGGGGTGACGACAGCCAACAGGAAGCTCTGGCGTGGGCTGGTCCATGAAGTCACAAAGAGTCGGAAGCGACTGAACGAATAAACTCCATTTGTATGCTGCCCAATAATGGGTTATCTCGACAGCTTACAGTGAAAGTTGAAACAATAAAAAAGGGTCCTGTATAAGCTTTGTTCCGTTGATTTCTTGCCATCTCTTATGAATCCCTATAGACTAAACTAGTAATTATTTTCCCTCTTAAGCCAGCTAATGAACATAAATATTGCTACCCTGGTAATCAAAATGACACCTGCTAAAGTATGAATGGCTGTAGTAGAGTCCATATAACATTGTGGATGTTGACGTTTTGCAGAGCTTTTTCAGAAAGCAGTGGATAAACATCATGCCCATCTTGTATTTTGGGAAGGATTTTTTTTTTACTTGAGTTAGTGAAATACCTTCTGTTAAGATAGTGAGGTTATCTTCCGGCAGGTAGAACACACCTCTGGGAGATGTCCTCTGTTGTTTGTGACTTTGGAAATGGAAGGGAATTGCCTTTTTGGGGATCAGTAACAGTGTTTTAATTCTCTGAGAGTAAATATACTTTTAAATAGATACAGTTTTGGTAGCCAGGGACACAATCCCACGGGGATAGTTCGCTGCATCCGAACTTGGAGGCGGCCAACTATCCAATGCAGGGTAGGCAGAGCATGGAAGGGATCCTCTCCTCCACGCTCCAGCTGCCCTGCATTTGTGGCTTGACAGCCGATTTCAGCTATCTAGCCGAAGCACATCAGAGTGTCGGGGGAGGCGGGATGCACACAGGAAGCATTGTAACAATGCTTCTGCAATCTCCTCCCCTCCCCACCTGCAGGAACAGCCCCTTTTCACCTACTCCACACTGTTCTTCCAAGCGTGGAGTTGGGGCCAAACAGCGCTGCCTACAAGGTGGTGGGGAGTGAGGTTTCTGGGAACGCGCTGCCTATGAGGGGGCAGGGAGTGAGGTTCCCAGAAACCGAAAAATCCTATGGCTATCTAGCGGCCATAGGATTGCACCCTAAATCTGGATTTTCCTGCATCTCTGTTCCAACCTCATCAGTATGTTCTCTATAAATTAACAAGCGAAGAACTTTTTGATAGTGATATGGTGGCCTTATAGTATGAGTAGAGAAGCTTTGAAAAACCTAGGGTTAAGAAGTAATCAGTTTTACCTTTCTTTTGAAGAACACAAGTACTGAGAAATACTTTCTTCAAGGCATCGTTGTGAGCGTAGGTCTGCCTTCTGAAGCGACAAGTAAGATTTTATCATTTTTAAAGATTCTTAATGGTATAGTGCAAGGGTCTCCAGCTATGGGCACATTTGGAATTTTGAGAAAGAGGGCATGGGATCTGGTGGGTGCTGAGAGAGGTTTTTGTGGAGCACATTGGTGCCCATGGGTACCACATTGTAGATCCCAGGTCTAGCTTTTAAAGGGTACAAGGATGTCCATTTGCAATGAGCCTATTTGAGTGTCTACTAAGCCAAGGCAGCAAATGGCCAATGAACATTCTCTGGGGTAGTTCGTCCACGAGGGCACAATGTTGATAGTGGGAAGGGGGTTAGTACTTGTAGTCAGCCTGTTTCTCTCCCATCTTGCCCCCACCCCACCAGCAGTAAAAAAGGGTGACAAAAGAGTGTGTGTCTCCAAACTGTCTTTACTTGTCCAGGGCCAGTCTTTATAAATGGTGGTCTTATGTAATCTTCATGTTTGTTTTATGCAGAAAAAACTAGTAAAGTTAGCAACAATAGCCTGAACGCCCTAAAAGCAACAGTTGGGAAATCTTACAAATGTGTTGCAGAAGAGCATATCTACCTCTCAGACAAGGCTTCTGTCAACATATTCAATGTTCAAATCCAGGCTTTCAAGATTGCAGGAGGCAAGTTTGGAGCAGGTGAGAACTTTAATACACATTACAAAATCAATATTTGAATATGCAAATATTCATTCTTTAAAGCAGTGGTAATTTGAATCATAGCCAGTTGTGTTGCTGTTTTTCTTGAGTTGCTATGGGTGTCTGTAACAAGTATGGTTAACAAATTAGCAAACTTTTAGTTGCATGATCATTGACCTCTTAACCAATTTGAATTTGCATACTACAGCAATCTCAAAGGGATGTTTAAAGCTAGTGTGTTTATCCCAGCTCTCCTAAAAAAATTAGAGGGTCAGCAAGTTTGAAAGGAAAGGCTGTTACTCCTGACCATCCGAACATACTGCAGCCAGAATAAGCGGTCTCCTGTCTTTCATCTCATTAATTTAAACAAAGGTTGAGATGAAGCAAGATGCCATGTATATATAAAAAAGTGCCATTTGACAGATGGTGTACTCCGGCTGCATCAGGTGACCTTAGTGCAGAAGCACACAGCTATGTTGATAGGCAATGAGTATGCCATAAATGGTGTTTGTCCTCTACCTGTAGCAGAGAATAATTACCAAAGGTTAACTGATACAGTGAGTGACAGTGGTAACTTGCATCATCTTGCTCTTTATATTACTGACTAGAGTAAACATGTTGGAAGTATTCAGCAGAGTATAGGTTACTCTTAAGAAGTGGTAGCTTGGAAAGACCATGTGTGTGTAATATCTTGGAAAGTTATTCCACAAAGGTCTTATAAGTGGTGGTCTTTTACCACCTAGAATTCTAATTTGGTGCAAGTGTGGTAATTCTGCCGAGTGACTACAATGACAAGCCCCAGATGATTGGTTTACATGCATGCAGTAAGTAAATGGTAGACTAGATTCAACGTTTGATAATAAGTGCGTTGACAGGTTGTTCCAGAATTGAACGGACTAGGCGCTGGGATGATTATATTGTGTTTAGCCTGATGCTTTGCTATTTTTCCTCTTTAATAGAATTTCAGAATTAAAACTGTTTTTTTTTTCCTTTCAGTGGAAGAATGTCCGCAGGATGAAAATAATATGCTGATCCCTATCATAGTTGGTGCAGCCCTTGCTGGACTTGTCCTTATAGTGCTGATTGCATATTTAATTGGCAGGAAACGTAGCCATGCTGGCTATCAAACTATTTAATGACTTGCACTTAATTAAACCAGTTTGGAAGAGCAGCAGTTGCAAGAAGCAGATACATTGATTCCCCCCCCCCCAATCTTCCCCTCAAATAGATTGATATGAGGGAGCACAATCTTTTACTCACCAGCTGTTTCTTGCAGTATCTGCTTTACTTAATGTGAAATCCATCTCGTGGCATTTAACTATGCACAAAAGATAACTTCTATAATTCTGTTTATTTTGCTAATGGGTTAAGTATTTACCCACCTAGAAACAGGCTGAAGTTTTAAGAATGCTTTTCTGAATTGGCATGGTTTTTAATGTCAACTACTTAAACCGAGTGTGATATAGTTAATTCACGTTCATTCACTTAAATTCAGATTAATTGTATCTAACAAAGGGAAACTTCCACTTTCTGGTACTACCAACCTGTGCTGAACTTAGTTACTGAACTTATGCAGTTAAGTAATAACTGACCAATCAAGCTCAGTTATTCCCACTTTGTCTCTACCTAGGTGTGTATCATTAAGCTTTAAATACTAAGCCCGGTATATGAAAAGTGTAAAGATACAATTTGGCCGACTCTTAAAATATTTTTGGTCTGTCAACTTGGTAGGAGCTGGCCATTTTTTTACATAAAAATGGGTGTTACTTTATTTTTTGTAAAGTGAATTTCAGTCTCTTCTGTTGGAAGTTCAAAGGAGATCCTGTTTCTGCACATGTGTACAATAGACTTCAATCTGCTAATTCTTGCTTTGACTTTGGCTGGGACTGTACACTGCAAGGATCAGTTATGGATGCATTGCCTGTAACAATGCTAATAAAGACTTTTCTGTATGTTTTCAGGGTTTTGTTGGGCAATTACAGGGCTTCTAAGGGTATTTACATAGTCTGCAATTCTGAGAGGCAGTTTGATGTGTATGAAGCTTGTTAGTACATCTTAGAATGTTGCTTTGTTTATATTACTCATCTAAAATCTTTAGTCATTTATGTTTACTTAGTTCAAATAGGCTTTCTAGTAGTAGGGATGCGATTAGGTTCAGCTGGAGCCCGAGCCAAACTGGCCTCCTTCAGACTGTTTGTGGTACTTCCCGCGTCCAAGCAGGCTGTCCTCCACAGGGACCAGAATGAAAGCTGGATCCTGCACAAGGCTTCATTCTGGATTTGGAAAGGCAGATAGTGATTTTTTTCTTCACTTTCTCTAAATGCTGATTTGAGGTGGGGGGAAGTGGAGTTCAGTCATCTGTCCACCTTCTAATTTTAGGGCACATTTTACCAGGGCTCTCCAATCATGGTACTCTGGGGGAAGGCAAGGATGAGACTGAGTCAGCAGGCTTCATTATAAACAAAGCCTTACATTTCATTTCAATAATCATAACTATCCTTGCAGATTGTATTAATTTCTGCCAAAAAATAGAACCAGTAGTTCCCTTTAAAAATCAAAATAGAAAGTTAAGTCATACAAAAACTGCTGCGCTTATCTGAAATTTCGCAGGTATAATTCTCTTCCCCCCTGCCCTCAGAATACTACGCCTGTGGATTTCACTCATTTCTGTTGTAACTATTTTTACATTTCCCATGGCAAGCACGAAGCCTCGGATTTCCAAATCTCGGCTGGTTTGGTACTGAGTCTAAGTGGATGTCCTAATTTTTCTTTGACCAATATGGAGGACAGTTTCAAAAGCATTGAATCAGGGTCTGAGCTAAAGTTTGATATTGGTGCAGACTTCTACTTTCTAGGTGATGACAGATTTATAGCTGATATTAGCTTTATTCTTGCACAAAATTCATATGGCTATTGGTTGACTATAAAATTACCAGTTTGAAAAGGCCAAACTTTTCCCTATCCTTCAACAGCAGTTTAGGTATGCATAGGATGGAAATTGAGTATATAGTATTATTTAACTTTTCTCTCAGAAGATAGTTCCTCTTCTAGTAACCAGCTCCATATAATCACAACTCTACACAATTGAAGGATGAAGGAGGTGAACTGTAAAAGGGTTGTTCTGAGCTGTAGGTGCATAATTCTGTAGCTTGGAGTTTCCAGAAGAGGCTAAAGATCACTTCCTGTGAAATACACATAGGCCTAGAAATCGGGTTTATGTATAGTGCCTGTATTACAAGAACCACAGTAGTAGTAAATATTATAGCTTATAGTTATTGTTGGTATAACAATCACTACTGCAAGGGTCCCCAACCTTTTTGCACCTATGGGCACATTTAGGAATATGAGAAACTGCTGTGGCCACCACCAAAAAATGGCTCCCATTCAGCATGTAGCTAGTCACATGATGGCTGCCCTAGGGGCCTGGCTAAGCAAGAGGTGGTGTGGGGAAAATAGTGAGGCTAGGGAATGGAAGGGAGGGGCTTCTTGGGCCACCCAGTCTTCCACCTACATGCACACGCACTTTCTCCACTCCTATTTCTCTTCCTTCCTTGCCCCTACCTTTACAGTCTCCCATTCACACCTTTATCTTGCTATTTCTGAAGTTACATTCCCAACTTCAGAGGCAGCCAGCACAATTCTTTCCACATCTGCTGCGAGGGGAACAGAGGTGGAGCACTGTTTGCATCCAGGAATCCAAAATATCCTGTGCCCCCCCCCCAATACTGTCCATTTGATCAAAGCAGAGATTAAATTTGGTGTTCACTGGGAGCCTCAAAATCAGCACTGATGTGTTCAACAGGCACAGGCAAGCCTACTGTGCTAGAGCTATTGTGCATGGAAACGGCCTGTTGCGCAATGTTTCACATACATGGAACTGCCCCCTTGCAGTAGCCCATTCCGGGAAGGGACCATCCATTGGAGCCCTTCTGCCCACTAGGGATTTGTGCAGCAGGGTGTAAATGTCAAAGGTAAAGTAAGATTTTTTTTTTTTAAGTTTACGATGAACGCAAGTGTTACACTTATACCCCAGAGCAAGTGTAGCAAGCTGTGCCTGATGCTCCTGCAGTAACAACACTCCCTTTTTTAGATAAAATATATTTTGAAAAGCAAAACAAGAAACGCTATTGACTTATAGCAACTCAAGACAAGAGAAAGAAGCAAATGGTATGCTGTTCTCAAAACACTTCAAGAAAGATTGAGGAGTGTATCCATCGGCTGTTTCCTAAACACAACTCAACCTGATAATGCAGATCCAAAAAAAAGGGGGAATTTCACAAATAGAATTTATTTGTACTTTCATATTAAGACATTTATAAACTTAAGGATTTAAATATGACATTTCCTGAAAGTAGTATCTTCATTTGAAGAGCAGGTACTACCACACTGATAATATTTTATTCACATAGTAATTAAGGTGTTCATGTTTTTACAAAAAAATCAAACTATCCAGATCAACACTTACATAAAAGGCTGGAGAGAATTGGTCAAGTGTCAATTAACAGTAATGGAAACTGAGAAAATGGTGCATCAGTGCAATGAAGTGAAGGAATGTACCCATTTTTGGAGTATTTTATCTGTTGTAATTATTGTCCATTTACCTCTGTGCAATCAGATTTGCCCTACAAGTTTCCCGCAGTTTGTCTATTGTAGTCATCCGCAAACTTCCAGGCTCTGTAAATATTTTCTAGAATTAAGAATTAAAGTATTAGTATAAACCAGGGCAGCCAGGGTCAAATGGGCGAGGAGGTGGACAAACAGTGTTTCAGAAGATAGAACAGGAAGCAAAGATATTTGTATTCTTGCATTTAAAAATCACTCTTCAGCTATGTAGTTCCTATAAACAAGCTCATCTCTCCAAAAGGTGATATTTCATACTGGTAGCGTATTGAAGTGCCCAGTAAGTTCAGCATAGCCCTGAGGCATTCACACATCTTATCTACAACCTTCAATTAGTCATGATTCTCATTCATGTATTGTAGCACATGCCTCTTTAAATTCACATGCCTAAAATTCCACACATACACATCCTCTCACACATAAATTCACAGGCGCACTCAAAAGTGCAATTCCCATGGTGGGACCCAGTGGTGATGCAGCACTAGCACTAATGACATTGCACTTGCACAAATCAACACTACTCGCACGTCATTTGTGCTTGCTAGCACAAAAAACCAATTTGGTGCTGCCAAATTTCAGCAGCCAATCACTGTTTCTTCCCTTTTCACTAGCAAGTGCTAAGGATGTTGCATTAGTGTTGATTTACACTAGCACAATGTCATGAGTGCTAGCACTGTGGCGCCACTGGATCCTACCCCTAATCTGAAAAATACAAATAATGGAAGGATTACAATAGGCGTTTGGAAAATGTATGAACTGTAGGGCCTGTCTCAACTTATTCGCAAGTTTAGTACTAGAAGATGTGATGACAGCCAGTTGTTCAGATGGCTTTAGAACTGACTGATCAACAGCTATTAGTCTTTATAGCTAGATAGAACTTCCATGTTCAGAGGCAGTATACTGTTGAATCCAGTTAGTAGGAATCAAAAGGAAAGCACTGCTGGTTATAAGCTTCCCAGAAATTAGATTGGCCGCAGTTAAATTAGATGGGCCTTTGATTTAGAGGAGCCTTTCTAGCTCCTACAAGAACATTTAAGACAGGAACCACAAAAGCAGTTGGCATGCAGTGGCGGTAATTAACAAAAACAGCGGCCATGGGCAAGAAGGAAAGAGGCTGCAGCATAGCTCACCAGAGCGGTTCCCAGCCCAAAAGATAGCCAGGGCAGTAGAATAGCCTTCCCCAAGCTGGTGCCCTCCAGATGTTTTAGTCTACAACTCCCAAGTACTCCTGACCACTGGGCATGCTGGCTAGGGCTGATAGGAGTTGAAGTCCAAAACATCTGGGGAGCACCAGCATGGGGGAGGCTGTAAAGTATGCAGAAAACATTGTTTTCAAGTTGCCATTCAGCTATGACTGGCCCTGGACAAGTAACTGCAGGACTAAAAAGATCCTTTAAGTCCTTAGTGGGAAAGAAGGACAAACACATGCTTTGGTCAAGTCTAGTACCCTCATTGATACTTGAATAGATGCTTATTGAGTTAGAAGTGTTCCATCCACTAGGTGTTACGTGAAAAGCGTTGCAACAGCACAGGAAGTAATATGAGAATATTTAAACAATTCTATTAATCGTCATCTCTTTGTGAAACAATGTGTATTTTCTACACATCCTTTGATATTCCTGTCATTCACATAGTAACATGTATATGCAGAGAAATGTCTTCCAAAGTATAGTCACACTGGGTTGGATCCAGACTCCCTCCATTCACAGAACAATGAGATCCAGCAAGGGTCCTGCTGAAGGAAGGAGGTGATTTGTTGGCCTTTTCTCCCCTTTGTCCAGCTGGGTGTCCTGTGGGTGGAGTCAGTCCACAGGTATTCTGGATCCAACCCAACGTTCAAACACACTAGGTGAAAACTCATTGAAGCAATACTTGAACAGCTATAGCAAAACACTCTGAAGCCTGCCAATATCCATAACCATTTTCAAGCAGATGTATACATTTTCTAGAAGAATGGAGGCCCACCTGCATAAAAGTGTGACATTCTGTTACAAATGGCCCTTTGGTGATCTGCTTAAATTTATCACAAATATCTGGGAAGTTGGTGGCTTCCAAAATGAAACCTTGGTGTTGCTTAATCAATGTTAAGGCCACGCGAAAGATTATTTTTGATCCCTCGTAGAACAAGCAGTCCCAGATTCGAAGTACAGTCTGTAGAAGAAAGACATTTGTTTAGGCACTACTAGTGTGTATACCGCCAATGCATTACTTGTTGAACAACTTCCTAAAAAGCAAAAACATACGTACAGCTAGAAATGTGTCACTTGCCTCTACTGGAAGAATGTCAATGAACAAACATATAAACCAACGGGACACCACCAAAGTCCACATAATGCCATGCTTTTCCATTAACTCTGCCACGGCTGGAATCTTCATTTTCACAAGCTCTCCAAGAACTTCTTGATCTGTTTTCAGACCCATCATTTCTGGGCTATAATAATCTTTAAAGGAATAAGGGGAAAACGAAAGCTGAGCCACTAAAGAGGTCAATGTAACATTAGTATGTAAAAAAACATATACTCCATAAATAATGCATTATTATTTTTTACTGAATTTCTAAAAGTCCCAAGGTGACTTACAACAACATTATTAAAACATACAAAATATTAAATAGCTAGAAACAATTTCCATTAAAATACCATAATAAAACAAGTAAAACATCAGTACAGAATAAAAAGGTCATATGTCTTCAAATACCTGGAACTAGAGAAAACGTGACCTGGTGCCAAAAAGATGACAATATTGGCCCAAGATGGACCACACTAGGAAGAGCATTCCACAGTTGGGGGTCACCATTGAAAAGACCCTCTCCTTTGTTGCTGTCCTCTGAACCTTCCTCAGAGGAGGCACTCTGAGGAGGGCCTCAGATCAGAGGTTCATACCGAGAGAAGAGCTCCATCAAGCTGTTACTGTTTCAAAGGTAATATGTGCCTTGTCTTTCCCATTCATCATAATCAGTTAAAAGTGAAGGGCTTGAGCCCACCCATTATAACTGGGAGGTCACTCTGAACACAAACTTGTAAAAAAAAAAAAGTTCCATGTACCATTGATTGAGCAGGCACAGTCAACAATAGAGCTGACTGCAACCCTGTTGTGTTACCTTTACAGCTTATCCTTCAATATATCCCACCCCTTATCTACCTATAGCTGACACCTGGGCCCACATGAGGGCACTGTGTCTGAGGGCACATGACACAGTTACACCATTAAAGACAAACACTTTTCCAAAAGGGTCCATGGATTTTGGCTGACCTAGATTGCCATTATTTGTGGTCACCAGAGACCACACAGAGGACTCAGGAGAAGGTGGAGATCAGAATCTCGCTTCCTATCAGGCTTTGGAGAACCTCAGAAGGATTGAGAATCTGCCAAGCCTCTCCACAGCCTGGTTTTGAGTGAGTGACTGCCATTTACTGTGTTCTCTGTACATACCAGATAATTTGAGTGAAGAGCAGCATCCATCTCTTCTCTCTCTCTCTCTCATCAGTTGAGAGACTGCCTTCTACAACTTGAGTTCTCTGAGATACCCAGAGAAATCAGGAAAAGAAGGCAACCAGGGCTAGGTGGTTGCCAGAAAGTTTTGTGATCACCACAAGCTGCAGGACCACCACATTTGTAGGTCCCTGGATCTCAGCCTGAATGGAATACTGCAAGAAAGAAACTGCTCTGAGCCAATTCTCAGTCCATTACAGCCATCTGAAAATGTGGTAATCACTATGCAACATTATTAAATGTAATGCAAGAACACAAAAACTGCTGTTACACCTCAGAAACTAATGTGTGTACCAAGGCATGTTCTTGACGCAGTCATAGGCCTAAATGCAGCTGGCACAAAAAGATACCAGGTAGACAGCATCAATGTATCCCACCACGAGCCATTTTTTCCAATGTACATACATTTGAAAGGAACACAAAGTTAATTGATTCTTAAAGAAGTCACCAGATGGCGCTCTATAACTAGGCATAGGTCACCTGTAGCAGAAATCTACATTCCTTTGAGCATTTGATCTGTTGAAAGGGAACAGCAGTTGCCGCTTTCAGTCTCTGAGACCAGACCATAAGATGAATGCCAAAGCTCTCGTGCTAGAATAGCAGGGCATCATTCCAAGCGTCTAGAAATACTACTAGACCAAAGTAAGACTTGCCATTATTGAATTACCCTGCTTTCATGATAACAAACTGATAAGCAAACTGATCAGGGGAAAGGAAGTACACTAAAAAATTAAAAGAGGATTCCTATGGCTTTAAAGCTTTATGGTTTCTCTCCACTATCACCACACCACAGCCTGTACCTTATTACATATGGAATATTAAAGTTCAGACTCAAGAGACACAGAAAAGCGAGATATAAACACACTGTCATGAAAATCAAGCCGAGTACAGAGCTGAAGCGTTTATCAAGATTTTAATGGCTAAAAATCTCAAATTAAAATAAATATTTCCACCCTGCCTTTCAATACAAGAATTTCCAAGGTGGCTTACTACAAAGTATATTGAAAAACCAAACCACTTAAAAAAATGAAACATATTTAAGATAGCATTTTTCACGAGCAATAACATCCTCAGGAGACATTAAATCTTTTTAAAAAAAAACACTTAAAAGCCAATTAAAAACACATTAAAATCCCCCCAAAAAACCAAAATAGCTTTTACTTGGTGCTGAAAGATCATCACATTTGGCACCAAGAGAGGGAATGCCATAGCTGAGGCAACCACCATTAAGGAGCTACCCAGCTCAGAAGGTGGGGAAAACCAGTCAATAACCAGTTGCTGCAACATGGTTAGCAGCCCTAACCATGGCTTAGCGTGATGTCTGAACAGACCCCCGTGATTAACTGATTGCTACCATAGAGCTTCACAGCAAGGATGGCCGAAATTGGCCCAGCTTATCCTGCCAGCATTCCAGATTTCCATGGTCAAAATCCACCTAGCAACACATGATGTAGCAGCTGAGAGCCAACCTCCTTGCTCTCCATCCCTGCATGCAGTATGAAAATTGGGAAGCGAATGGGGAGAAAAGATGCTTTCGATCCCACGCTGCTGTTATTGGCAGACTGACCTTGAGCACTCAGCACTTCCAGGCACAAGCACCTGTGTCTGCCGTGATAAGGGAAAACATCCTCACCTGGCTGGCAGCTAGCCAAGCAGTGCCATCCCTGCCTCCAACAGAACCCCTGCCCCCAAACCTGCACCACACAGCTCCCATGAAATGGCCACCAAGCCCGAAGATTGCCAGTGGCCACTGCTGCAACACTGAGTACCAAAATGGCCACCCTCAGCAGCTTCTTCCACTGAGGCCCCAAAATGGCCACCCACAGCAGTTTCCTCTGCTGAGGTCACTGGGATAGATGGCGGCCTATCTGGAGGACTGCGGAGTTTAACAGTAACCATGGTAGTTAGTGACTGGTTAGGCTAACCATGCTGCGGGCCATGGTTACCTGCACATACAGCAGAGGTTCTCATAGTGGTTAGTGCTAACCACCCTACACTATGGTTAGCCTAACCACCCTTCTGAACAGGGCCTTTATCTATCTATCTATCTATCTATCACCCATCTGGCTGGTCACCCAGCCACTCTGGGCAATGTACAACATACAACAAAACAGTTTAAAACAATAAAATTCTACAATAAAAACATTTTCTAAAATACCCTAACCCACCCCAAATGCCTGCCTGAACAACCACATTTTTAATGCACGACGGAAGCTCATTAAAGAGGGAGCATGATGGAGTTCCCTAGGGAGGGAGTTCCACAGAGTGGGGGCCACCACAGAAAAGGCCCTCTCCCTCGTCCCCACCAGTCTAGCTGTCCTGGCTGATAGGACAGACAGAAGGCCATCCGAGGCTGATCTTGTTAAGCGGCCTGTCTGGTGCTGCTGGAGGCGCTCCTTAAGATAGGCTGGGCAGGAACCATATAGGGTTTTAAAGGTCAAAACCAACACCTTGAATTTGTCCCGGAAAACAACTGGTAACAGTGCAACTCCTTCAGCACTGGAGTGATGTGATCTCGCCGGCGGCTGCCTTTGATCAGGCGAGCCGCCACGTTCTGTACCAGCTGCAGTTTCCGAACCGTCTTCAAGGGTAACCCCACGTAGAGCGCATTACAGTAGTCTAAACAAGAGGAGACCAGGGCACGTACTACCGATGGGAGCAGATGGTCGGGAAGGAAGGGGCGCAGCCGCCGTATCAGATGGAGTTGATACAGCGCTGTCCAGCTCACAGCTGACACCTGAGCCTCCATGGACAGCTGGGAGTCCAAAATGACCCCCAGGCTGCGGACCTGGTCTTTCAAGGGTAGCCGTACCCCATTCAACACCAGGTCGACATCCCCCAGCCTCCTCTTGTCTCCCACCAAAAGTACCTCGGTCTTGTCAGGGTTCAGCTTCAGCCTATTCCTCCCCATCCAACCACTCACCGTCTCCAGACATTTGGATAGGGATTCTATGGCCAACCTTGGTGAAGATTTGAACGAGAGGTAGAGCTGCGTGTCATCCGCATATTGATGACACTGCACCCCAAACCTCCTGATGATAGCCCCCAGCGGCTTCACATAGATGTTAAATAGCATCGGGGAGAGGATGGAACCCTGTGGCACCCCACAAGTAAGTAGCCACGGGTCCGAAACCTCGTCTCCCAGTGCTACCCTCTGGTACCTGCTGGAGAGGAAGGACCACCACAATACGGTGTCCCCAATGCCCAACCCCTCCAGGCGGTCCAGGAGGATACCGTGGTCGATGGTATCAAAAGCTGCTGAGAGGTCGAGGAGAACAAGGAAGGAGCATCCACCCCTATCCAGAGCCCTCCTCATATCATCTACCAAGGCGACCAAGGCCGTTTCTGTCCCAGGCCCAGGCCTGAAGCCCGAATGAAATGGGCCTAATCAGTTTCTTCCAAGTGTGCCTTCAACTGCACCGCCACCACCCGCTCAATCACCTTGCCCAAAAATGGCAGATTTGAGACTGGGCGAAAGTTGTTCAGAACTTGAGGATCCAAGGAGGGGTTCTTTAAGAGCGGTCTTATCACTGCCTCCTTGAGGGCTGATGGCATCACTCCCTCCTCAAGGGAGGCGTTCACCACCGCCTTGATCCCCTCACCCAGTCTCTCTCTGCAGCCCATAATGAGCCAAGACGGGCAAGGATCAAGTAAGCAGGTGGTCAGCCTTACAGATGAAAGCACCTTGTCCACTTCATCAGGAGGAAGAAGCTGGAACCGATCCCACAAAACTGGTTTGCCACAGGCCGCCTCTTGCTCACTAACTGTATCCACAGCATGCAGAGTAACACACCTAATCTGATCAATTTTATCTGCAAAGTGCCTTGCCAAGGCCACACAGGAGGCCTTAGAATGCTCCAGTGGTTCCGGAGCCACAGGACCGACCAGGCTCCGGACCACTTGGAACAGCCTCCTGGGACAGCACTCTGCAGATGCGATGGAGGCAGCATAATATTCCTTTTTTGCTGCCTTCACCGCCACGTGATAGGCTGAAGATACAGCTCTAGCCCGTGTCTGATTGTCTTTGGAGCGAGACTTCCGCCACCAGCGCTCTAGCCGTCTTATCTCCTGTTTCAGAGCTCGTAACCGCGGATTGAACCATGGTTCAGGGGGAGAGGGCGTTTCGGAGGCACCTGATCTAATGCCCCAGTGATTGCGTCATTCCAGCCACCCACCAGGGTCTCGACCGAGTGGCCATTGGCATGCCCCAGAGAATCCCCAAGCGCGTTCAGGAATCCATTTGGATCCATAAGACGCCTGGGGCGGACCATTTTAATGGGTCTCCACCCCTGCGGAGGGGTTGTGGAACCGAGAAGTCCAATGTCACCAGATAGTGATCTGACCATGACAAGGGGGTGGTGGATATACCCCCAACTTCCAGATCACTCCCCGCTTCTCCAGAAACAAACACAAAGTCTAGTGCATGACCAGCTACATGGGTGGGCCCAGTTAGAATATGGTGCAGCTCCCAGGAGGCCATGGTCTCCATGAAGTCCCGAGGTGCTCCTGTGAGGACAGCCTCTGAATGTACGTTGAAGTCCCCCAACACCAATAAGTTAGGGGACTGTATATGCACATCAGAGACCATCTCAAGCACCTCGGCCAGGAAGTCAGTCGTGCAGCGGGGTGGACGGTACACGAGCAGAATCCCCAGACTGCCCTTCAGGCCCAACCTCCAGTACATGCACTCAGCAACCTTGGTCTCCCGGAGAGGGGGTCTAGTGAAGACCAAGGACTCTCGGTAGATAACAGCCACTCCCCACCCCGATCCCCAGCCCTCGGCTGCTGTGCACACGAAAATCCAGCTGGACACATGGCTACAAGGGTTGGAGCAGCAGCCTCGGCCAGCCAGGTCTCCGTAATACATGCCAGGTCTGCACCTTCATCCAGGATCATGTCATGGATGAGGGAGGTTTTCTGGGTAACAGACCTGGCATTGCAGAGCAGCAAACGAAGGCCAGAAGATGGGGTCACGCCTCCCCCAGCCATCCTTTGTCTCTGGACAGGCCCGGAGCAGGGGACAGATATTACACATCTCTCCCTTGTTCCCCTTACCTGGCATGGCCTGCCCCTAGCGCTCCGCCAGCGCCTGCCGCCCAGCCTCGGTATCTTCTGGCCCCCAACACTCCCCCCACTGCCTCCATCAGGTGGACACATGCCCCCTCGCTCCCGCCTATCAGGCAGGCTACCCACCCCTAAAAACACAACAAAATCCCCCAGAAAAACACACACACACACACACACACACACACCAAAAAAAAATTAAAATCCCCTTAAAAGTAATGCCAGGCCAGAGTCCACAGGGAAGGCCTGGTGGTGGTGGTGGCGGCGGCAGCAGCGGCAGCGGCTGCAGCGGCGGGGGCAGCAGGCCCAGCAGCAGCAGGTGCGCCTCTTCCCCAGTGGTGGTGGTGGCTTCTCCCGCAGGCCCTGGCTCTCCCAGGCCACCTCAGCCAGCCAGCTTATGTAGCCCCTCCAGGGAGGGGCAGGTGGAGCAGCACAGCTGGCTCAGTACCTGGGGGCCTGGTCCTGCAGGGACTGGCAGTCTGCAAGGCAGAAGTCCACAGGGAAGGCCTGGTGGTGGTGGCGGTGGCGGCAGCAGCAGCAGGCCCAGCAGCAGCAGGTGCGCCTCTTCCCCGGTGGTGGTGGTGGCTTCTCCTGCAGGCCCTGGCTCTCCAATGTCCAGTTCTCAAGAGCAACCCACCAAGTCATGCAATAGGTTAAAAACTTGACAGGCAGTTGATTCTAGCATACCTCAGGACTGCCAGAATCAACCTGAAACCATCATATCACCTGGTAGAACATAATTTGAATATCTGCAGCCTCTTCCCACATTCCATCTGAAGACTGTAACTAGCTGTATCAGCCACTCAACAGATACACTTTTCCCCTGTTTACCATCTTGCCCAATTAAGAGATATGGAGATCCCAAAAGCTTGTGCACACTATTTTGTGAAGTTGGGTTGGCTTAGATAAGATTTTTTTTTCTTATAGCCAACATGGCTACCTTTGTTTTTTGCTTAAAGACAAAACAAAAAAGCCACCACCTTGTTTCATCTGTAAATTGCTCCGAGTGAGTATATTCCCTATCCAAGTTGTACAAAAAATAAATCCCATCACACTTCCCAATCTGCTGGACAGTGGCATGCTTTAAAACTGTTTCCTCCTCTCCTAATATAGAGCCATACAAGGAGTTGAATGCTGTGCATGTACTGCTGTGCCTGCAAAGGAAAAGCTTAGACAAAGCACATAGGATCCAGGTAGGGTTTATTATGCGCAGGATTGTGCATGCATTATCCCACGGATGGATGCAGTATTCACACACACACACACACACACACACACACGCTTTTGTGCTCATGGCACAACAGAACCGTCCATGACAACCGGTCTCTGTTTGCCTAACTGGAACAAAGATCACTAGCAGGATTTTTGTTTTGTTTGCTTGAGTCTTAACATTAAAATATTTTTAATAATGCAGAGATGAAGCTGCAACTGCAACCTACGATGCGGTACTGAGATTTGCAGTGAATAAGGAATAAAGGTTTCAAGACCCATGCAAGCTTGTTCTTTGCCACAAATGGATTAAAAAGAATCTCCAAAAATAGCGGGGGGGGGGGGGAGAGTTGAAATGCCTAAACTTTTTATAGACTTAAATCTTCATCTTTAGATAAACAATGTGCAGAAGCTTAAAACTCGTCTTTTGGAACACTGCATACACATGGCTGTTTAAATTCAATGCAAGGCTGCTGCAGAAGTGGATACAGAAGAGTTTTGGAATTAGCTCGGATGCGTAACTGGAAAAAGGTAGCCCAAATACTTAACATAAGGGCCAAATGAAAATTGCCTGGGTTATATTCTCAGCCTGAAAGTGTTTAGCACATCCCCAAGTGCACCTCCTTACTTTTTCCCATATAAGTGAACGGCTATCATTCACTCCTGTAAGAACAGATAAAGCATGGACCTTGGAGACACCATTGCACTGGGGTAGAGGGAACGTGCTCCAATACGTAAGAACAACACTACGGCTATGTGACTATACTTCTGTATTTTAGTTTAAGGGCATCTTATCATAACACTTAAAACACAGAGAGTATCTGAATTGTTCTGTACTGCTCAGGAACTTCAAAGAAGCTGTAAACCAGCATTCCCCAACCTGGTACCCTCCAGATGCTTTGGAGCAGCTCCCATCAGTCCCAGCCAGCTTGGCCAATGGTCTAGAAAGTTTGGAGTTACAATCCAAAACATCTGGAAGACACCAGTTTGGGAGAGGCTGGTGCAAATGGATTTACTTCATGACTAGAGAAAAAGGAAATGATTGTTAAAACAAAGTCAGTGGCACCTTCTGATCCAACATTTGAACCCCCTTAGCTAGAAGCAAATGTCATTGCAATGTTCTAAATCAGGGGTGGGGAACCTGCGGCTGTCCATATTTTGTAGACTACAAACTCCCATAATCCCTGACCATTTCCCATGCTGGCTGATGCTGATGGGGTTTGGAGTTCAACATCACCTGGAGGGCCGCAGCCGGTTCCACATCCCTGTTCAAAATATATTTCTGTCTATTAAACTTCCATGACACTTTCCACCTGAAAAAGTTGTCAACACACTTAACTCAGGGAAGGTTATAATCAGCTTATAAGCTTCATGAAAGTCCTTCTAAAGTTTTCACTGTTAACTGTTTTGTGGAGGAAGAAGATAAGAGGGGATGGGGGAGATACTGCTCTCTCCCATCTTGAAAATTCCAATTATCTGCTTTTTGCACTAATGGCTAATATTTGGTGCATGATTAAAAAAGCAATACTCAAAAACAAACAGGAGATGTAGCAATAGCATCTTCCTTCAAGAATAATTCAACAGTAGTAAAGTCTTTTCTAGTTACTTTTCTAGTGACTTCATAGTGAATGTTTTTATTCATTTCAGATTCATGGTGAAAATCTGTGCTTGTCAAATAAATACTATCACCCTTTACGGATTTTGTACTTCAGACCTCTCTTGTAAAAAGCTGCCCTGAGTAAAAATCCAGGCATTCCATTTCCATTCACCTGAAGATGAACCAAAGACAGAAGATTCAATTTCCTTTGAAAGAAGCATGTTGTTGTTGTTGTTATTTAAGACAACAAAAAATTACTGGCCAAGGGATGAGACAGCCAGGTAAAATGAGGAAGCTACCATGTCCAGGAAAGAGAAAAAGAAAGTTGCAGGGTAGACTTCTAATTACATGATTACTCCTCAGTTTAGGCATTCATACCTTGTATCACCTCTTATGACTACACATCAACATGTTTGAAAGATACTTCTGCTTTAGAAGCTTGCATCAATTCCAAGAGGAACAATTATTTTAACATATTTGTATCCAGCCCTTCCTCCAAGGAGCTTGCAGTTGCATATATGAAGTCATTCTAATTTGTTTTCACAACAACACAGAGTTTGTTCATGCACAAAGCTACCTCATAAATTTCATGGCTGAATTGGTGCTCTGGGTCAAAGTCCAACATCTATGCAGTACAGCACTCACGCCTCCAGTCTCCCTAGTTCGGTAATCATTCTACTGTTCTAAACATCTCCTCTAAGAAAATGACATGGAAACTTTTAGTGTGTGTGTTTAAAAAAATTGGCACCAGAAACAGAAGATTAAGGGCCAAATTAAACGTTTGCCTAACCACACATAGCATAGCTATGTGTGATGGTTTTACTTACTCCTTTGGAAGCTTGCATGGCTCCAATTGGGATCGGAACCATTCATTTCCCCACAAATCTCCCCCAACAGAGGAGTCTTTTCCCCCTCAAAATCACCTCCAATTGAGGATTTTTCTTTCCTACATTTTGATGGGAAATGGGTGGGGCAAAGGTTTAACACACACACACATCCCCATCACCATGTTCCCAATCTGAATCCAAAGCTGCAGTGTGATTAGAAGAACATTTTGTTTGGCCCTTAGGCAATACAGTATAGTATCAACTTTGCATGTTGTGTCAACTTAACATAAACCCCTTATATTAGAGTTTTCACACGAGCAATTCTTGCCTCATGCAACTGATAGCATTGTTGATTACTTCAGAATGCCAAACCCTGCACTGTATATAAGCGATGTATGCCATGTAATGATGCTTTTTATGACATATTAAGGCACAAGCCTTGAAAGTAGCACTTTCTTGTTACACAAAGATTACAGTAGTTTTCTTCAGATGCAGAAAGTGTCTTCATGTATCTTATTCTGGTAAATTGGCTAAAACAATTCAGCCAAGTACACAGTGTTGGATGATTTTCACAAACCAATTGCTACTTTCAAAAAGCAACCTGTGCTGTGCCCTTTTTCGCATTTCCTTTTTTTGGAACCGCTCGTCTATGCCTTCCAAACTATGGCCATCAACAAATATTTTTGGAATGCCTAGTACTGTGAGCTATCTAGCAGCCTGGATTTAGGAAAGCTAATCTTTTAAAGCATCTAGATCTTCTAAAAGCTAGGCCTGAATTACTTTAACATGCAAATATCCAGATGTCTTCAGAAGTGCAGCTCTGGTTTAGGGAAAAATTTAATTAGCTTGAACACAAGTTGAAAAGTACAGGAAAGCACTGGGCTTCTCAACGAGGTAGTATATCTCTGTCTGCCCCGCTTCAGACTGCAGGTGGGAGCTCACATGATGGAATCCTGCCCCATGAAGAAGATACACATAGAAAACTAACATATGAGGGAGAAGGCCAGGCTACAAATATTCTCCTAATTTTCTATGTGGTGGTTGTTTTTGTATAGAGGAACATTCAGTCACATAAGCCCACTTGAAGTGCTACAGTCCAAAAACACATTTACCACCTCAGTGAGATTTAGGCCTTAGCAAGCCCTGCTCTTAAGAGACAGTTCAAGTGCCAACAATGCTATCCAGGAAACCCCAGTGAAGAGGACCAGAAACCAAAGCTGAGAGTTCAGAAGTAAAAACAGAAAAGAAAAAAGAGGGGGAGAAAAGGAGATCAGCCTTAGGAAGAATGGGAATGTCTGGAGAGCCGTCTACTTCTGGTGGTGCCTCATGCTCCTGAGGTTCAACACTCTGGAATGCATTACCAACTATCATTAAACAGGCACTCACAGTTCTGACAGTCACATGTCTTCTCAAGACCCATCTCTTCACACAGGCTTTCCCTGAAGTGTGACCCAGCCAGCTATGGTCTGTAATGCACAGTAGACTGTGTAGCTTTATTGCCAATTAATATTCATCAATAACTGTGGAAAGCGGTACATAAATTTGGGTGATAAAATAAATAAATACTACAGAAACAACATGCTGCCTACTACAGACCTAACATGCTGGCTGAATGTTAGCCATGGTTATAAGACAGGATTCACCACTGGTCAAAGGTTTTTGTTTGTTTTCTTGTATAAGACTATATTGTGTCGGGAATCAGAGCCTCTTCTACATGGAAACAGCCACATCAAAAAATACCATGCAACATCCATGTAGGTCAATAAAATGGATGTGCACACATGTATTTTGACACACCCACAGGAAGCATATACACAAAGGTTACTATTTCCTACACGGATTTGCCTTCCATAAGCTAGGAAATTCTGTGCTCCTTATTGAAGTAACAGCATTATACAATTAGACTCCTGGGAAACCGAAAACTATTCATTTGATCGGCGAGTCTACTACACACTTAAGTCAAACACAGAAAATGAGCTGCAACACAAATAGAAGATGAGAATCTGTCCTACCAGGTAATATTCGACCAATGAGAGCATCTAACAACCAAAAGGACTCCTCTTCATTCCTTGTAATAAGAATCAAATATCCAGCTATGAAATTCATGCCCTGAAATAAAAAGGAAAAGTCTAATTTATCTAGATCTAGCTTGATTTCATATTGACAAATGGAGTACTGAAGGAGCCAACTGGGGGTGGGGGGTGGGCAGAGAGAAACCCAAATGACCATCAACTTCATGTTAATCAAAGTCCATTTTGAAATTGTTACAAGCAAGGTCTTGCCTGCAGATGTGATTAAATGCACATCAATTTCTGAAGCTACATTTAAAGGAACATGAAGTCTGGGCCACCCTGACTTGATAATTCAGTAGATCCATTCTCCATTTACATTTGGAGACTGTAACTCCATCAAGTTCCTTAGCAAGCCTGCCTACTCCCAAAGGTGTTAAGATTATACAAATTCACAAGCCGACAGACTACAGGATGAAAACCGAACTACTGCGACTGCACAATAAATACATAGAATAAAAAAGGCATTTCGCTATATACAGGGGAATATTTATTAATTTATTTATTTCATTTCTATACTGCCCAATAGCCGAAGCTCTCTGGGTAGTTCACAAAAATTAAAACCAAAGCGTGCAGGATAAAACAATATAAAATATGAAAGCATTAAAACCACAATATAACAATGCAACCAGAATAACACCTAGCAGCAAAACAGAGATTTAAAATACAGATTTAAAACACCAAAACTAAAAGACCAGGAAGCTAAAATGCTAACATACTAGGAGAATAAAAAGGTCTTCAGCTGGCACTGGAAGGAGTATGTTTTCCTGTAGTTTTCATTTATTAGTCACTCCAAATACACTCCTTTGCTTTAAACCAATGATAATATGAAATGTTTCTTGGGGTAATATCCATTTACATGTTATTAATACCACTTACGAATTCTACAACTGACTATATACATATTTCGGCTCACGTCAAGGATGTGATGTGTGTGGTTCTCTGGATGTTGTTGGACTGCAAGTCCCATCATCTTTGGCTATGCTGCCTAGGGCTAATGGGAGTTGCAGTTCACTAGATCTGGAGGAGCACATGCACCATACCCCTGGCTTAAGTGGTCAATAGGCAATTAACCCAGCCATCTGTGATGTAGCTAATCTGGCACAGAGGAAAAAACAGAACAAAAATACAGGCTCTGTATAAGAAATGTGTGCTAAATGTTCTCTGTGGTTTGGTGTGGGGAAGAGATCTGCCTCAAGTACCGTAAAAGGGTACAACATAAAATGTTGCTTCAACATAAAATGTTGTCATGTTATAAGCTTATATACTTATGGTAATAAATTGTCTCATTTTACGACAGTGCTGTATTTCTGCAGTTTGTTATTTTTAAATATAAAAATAGATTTATTTTGCAACAAAGTTGAGCAACACCCAGCCACACCTATGGCAATTGCTATTCTGGAAATTTTAAGTGTATAAGTTGAAAGATTGTTTTAAAATATTCATGAACACTAGTATCAGTTGCACTCGTTCAGGTCTAACCTTTGGACGCATCTCCAGTTACTTCATTTTCTTTTGAACCCTCCCAGCTTGCAACAATCACTATTCATCTTCCTACTATCCTCTTCCATGGTGGGAGAATAATACTTATTCATTTTATCTCATACACCCTGCCAATTTGGGCTCAAGCAAGAAGATAAGTCCAATACAGAGGATACATGGAGAAATCAAGACTTTTTTCAAGGGCTAACATGTCCGTTCATTCAAAATAAGACCAATTGTTCTTTTCACATTCCAAGAGTTCATAACCATCTCTCCCCATCTAACAGGCACTCTTCAAAAACATTTGTTTTCAATTCTCCCCCACCCCACCAGTCTGGAAAAAGCCAACAGCTGTTGTAAAAACTGTTCGATGTTGGGGGATTTGCCCTGCCATTATGAGGATGTCTTTTCAGTCCCTATCCTGCCAGTTTGCTTGACAATAGCAACCATGGTGACAGAGGGCTATTTGGCACTTAAACTGCAGCAGGCACAAAGCGCTGCCCCTCAGAAGACATTCAGGGAACAACTACATTCACTAATCGTACATGCCAGCATAAAACAGTACTGCTGCACATAACAGCAAAACAAACCTGTTTTAACTCTTTGAAGGGAAAGTTCACAGTTACATTTCTCAATAACGAGTTACATGTCTGACACATTAACATTACCGGACTGAGATGTATTTAGGAAAGGCCTGAAACACAAGCGCAGGTTATTCAGATCCATGTGCATTGTTCGATGTACTCTTTGGATGTTTAAAGGGGCTCAAAAGCAATGAAATCTGGCCTCCTGCATTGTTCAGCATACATAACCTTTCATCTAGCTGAAAAGGCTTTTCCTTCTTTTAAGATGAAGTGCCTAATTTTTTAAAGTGTAAGCCTTTCAACTGCTTACATTTTAAAATGTAAAATTTTACATTTTACAACGTAAAATGTACATTTTATCCCACCTCCCCTGTACCTCAATGTACATGTAAAATGTACATTTTACATGTACATTGGGGTACAGGGCAGGTGAGGGGCTTGGGCAAGTGTGGGCTCTGCTTGGTGGTGGAGGTGCCTTGGCAGGCAGGCAGCTAAAGGGCCCAGCAGCAGCACTATGCCGAGGAACCACTGGATTCTACCACCAGCCCTGCTGTGGCTAAACGGGATACTTTGGTTTTAGCTTGCAGCCTCCAGACTGATTTGGCATTATGTTCCTTTGAAATCAGTAAGACTTGCTTCCAGAAGAGCAAGTTTGAATTGATGTGTCAAAAAAAAAATAAAAATGAAGGCAACAGCTTTGAGGTACATGCCTAATTGCATGCCATCAGTGCCCTTTGTCCTTAAATTGCACTTCTCCCTCCCACCCCACCCCCATTATCATCTTGCAGCCTCTGATGCTCTTGGAGGGGTTGGAGGTTGGACCCAAGTTTGATATGCAGTGATGCACACTATTTCTGGGAATGTTGGCATGCGAGGCCTTGCCAGCCCCAGATCTGGTGTGAGAGCCCTGAGCAGCAATCTTACAGGCTATTTTGGATATGGTTAGAAAGGCACAAGTGAAGGAAGCAAACTAGAAACTATTGGGATCTGGCTAACATTTAGGATATTAAATTAGTAAAATGCAATGATGAGAAGATAACATGTGTGAACCCTACACTGCTCAAAGCTTGCATTGCAATCAAGCCTACCAGAGTTGAAAATCCTATTACTTCAAAAGAAATACGTACTTGTATTTGTAAAGTTACATACCTGGCAGTATCCCACAGATTGATTATGATGCCCATATGCCACTAATACATTGTAGAGTGTTTTCTGTAAACAGGGATCTGCCGTTTTGCGAAATCTTACATTATCTGGAAATGTCCTATTCATGTCTAAAATAAAAAAAAGAAAACCATTTAAAATATATCTACAAAGCATGCAGCCCACTGAGCAAAGCCTTTGGATTTGAACTGGGCTAGAGTCCAACTTACCCACTGACTTAGTGAATGACAAAATATTACCTATTTGGCATTTGTTTATTCACCTCAGAAACCAGAAGTTATGCAAAATGAAGGCTGTCTTTTCAGAAGATTCCAGTTTGGTTCTAAGTTCTTTTACTCTACAGCAGGCGTAGGCAAACTCTTTGGCACTGAGGGCCACATGAAGTGCTGGGTCGGGGGCCACACACACACACTTTTCCCCACACCTACTGACATCTCAGTGTTCAGGGATAGGAAGGTTCAAGCTAGGGATGTATGAGAAATTCATCTGATTGCTTTGGTCCAGAATTCAGCCAATTCACACCTCCCAGAATGAGGTCCCAAAGGCAATTGGAGGTTGAAGCCTGTACATTTCCAATCCTGAGATGCAATTTGCACCAAAAAATGCAAAAATATGTACATTCAAAAAATGCTCACAACTGATGTGTACATTTGAAAAAATGCATACAACAATGCACACAAATGTTTGTGGGAAAAGAAAAAAAACAGATTAAAATGTAATATGGACTCAAGTCGGTATGAGCTTCAAGGAGGAAATCAAGTAACTTGATGTGCGAATCAGCAAAACTCAAGCTCATCTCTAATTTAAATCTTCCCTCCCTGCCTGATGAGATCAAGCAGGATTGCTAGAGAGGATTTAAAGCCCCCCCCTGCCCCTGCTGCCCCCAGTTATTCTAATCCAGATTGCAGGGAGGGGGGAGAGGCTTTAACCCTACTGTTAGCAGCAGGGAAAGAGCTATCAGTTCCATACACTGCCCAGCTGATGGCTGATTAAGTGAGAAGCGGGGGGGGGGGAGTGGGCAGGGAGCTCTGGGGGCTCCACAGATGCCACGGAGAGTGGACAAAGGCTTCATGACATTCTCATGTTGCCCATGTGTGCCCTACAGAATCCATCAACTTTGCACACTAAGGCTGAACTCCTAAAATGCTTACTAGGTAGTAATCCTCCTTGAACACAGCGTGACTTAATTCAAAGTGAACATGCATAGGATTATGCTACAAGTATTATAAAAAGGTACATTGCTCATTGCATAATTCAAGACTACAATCCAACCCACATTCACTTCTGCACCGATAAATCATACTGAAAGAGGCTAGAATGGTTTGTATGAAATTATTGACTTGGCCAGAAATAAACATTTGAAGAGATATGAGCGTGCACAAAATTCACTGAAACCAATGAGGCATATGCACTTGATTGTACCCTCATTAGCTGATCCCAAACATATTAAAAGTAATTCCCAATGAACTCAATGAGACTTACTTCCTGATAAGTACGTTAGTATTACAGCCTTAAGAAAGGTTTTATTAGTCTTGATTAAATTAAAGGAAGATTCAGCAGATGCAAGGTAGAGACTAAGTTATGTGCGTATAGAATAGTATTTCATAAGACAAAATATAACCAATTGTCTTACTGAAAACTGCACTACCATATTAGCTCATCAAAGGTGAGCTCACACAACAGACCAGTGTAGACTTAAATGGACAAAAATTATGCTTTGACCAACTCCTCCATGTGGATTAGTCCCGCAATCAGCTTGGATTTTTTTTAAAAGGCTCTTCTAAACATAGTATTATGCTATTAAAGGTGTCCCCAACCAGTCGTGTCCGACTCTAGGGTGCGGTGCTCATCCCCGTTTCTAAGCCGAAGAGCCAGCGCTGTCCGAAGACGCTTCCGTGGTCATGTGGCCGGCATGACTGAACACCGAGGTGCACGGAACGCTGTTACCTTTCCTGCCGAGGCAGTACCTATTTATCTACTTGCAATTTCTTGCTTTCGAACTGCTAGGTTGGCAGAAGCTGGGACTGAAGACGGGAGCTCACTCCGTCATGCAGCACTCGGGTCTTGAACTGCTGTCCTGCCGACTTTCCAGTCTGCAGTTCAGCGTCTTAACCACTAAGCCACCGCGGCCCCTTTTTTATGCTATTACTGCAGTCAAAAAAATGAAGTCATGAATGGAAAAATCTGCTCCTTTATGCAAGAGAAAGGTCAAAACCAAGAGAACTTTTCAGGGTAGAGCTGCACACTCATGTATTTTGTTTGTTGTTTGCATCTATCTCTGTAATTCAGCTTAATTACAGTTATTCCTTCACTGGCAAACCAGTTTTAGTCAAATTTAGCATAAACATTAACCTAAGCATTCCTGCTGAAGAAAGAGAAAAAGGGTTCTCATTTTTATTCATCAAAAAAGCTATAAGGACAAGATTTTTTTTCTACAGGTTTAAAAATACATATAAGCATTACATGTTTCACTTGACAATGGATTAGTTCCTGTTTAGTCTTACTTGGAGTAGACTCACTAAAATAAATGGGACTGTAGCCATGATTAACTTATGTCCCAGCAATTTCAATAGGTCTGCTCCAAATATGACTAAATCAGCTCTTTCTCCTTGAATTACAACACAAGAACAAAGCAGCAGTACTTTTAGAAGGTAAATTTTTTAAAACGTTTATTCCTTATTTCTAAGAAGTCAAGCAATTCTGATCTCAAAGACAATGAACCCAGTTCAGAGACCCCTGCACCTAAGATTGTGCTGGAGCTGTTGGTTTTGATGGAGGTGGTGACTGTGGGAAGAAGGAAAAATTCAGTTCCTTCAAACCCTACAGTTAACATTGTGAAGGCAGTAGCACTCACTTTTGCAATGGATAGCATATGGTCAGCACCATATCTGCAGTCCTAATCTCATGACCAGAACCACACAGATATACACATGCTGGATGTGGGTAGCCACATCGATAACATCCACCTTCTGTATGTGGCTCCTAATTGAGTAAGAACTGTTCTTATGTTCACTCTCTCCTCAAACACACACTCAGTAGGTCAGAGTGACTGTATGCAAGCAAGATCATTTCCATAGACTTACTTCTACATAACACAGAATTACTATGTTCTGGTGTATATATCACAGATTCCCATCAGCCACAAAGCCATCAGCAGCCCCATGCAAAAAGGGAGGAGGGAATAGCTAACAACAATTTAAGGAGAGGTTGCTAAATGCCACCCATTGCTGAAAGCCTGCGTAGCGTTAGCCATACGACTAACTGATTTTAGGATTGCATCCTATATAGAAGAGCCACAGATCATTGCAATTGACAGGAGGGTACAGAGGTAAGGAAGCTCCCTTCTCTGTCCAGCCTCTTCTCCCCAATACCTTTGAAGAGGTGGGGCAGAGCCGGAAGCCAGGGGCCTTCTTTTCCATTCTTCTCATCTCAAGAAGGATCTCCTTCTCTTGCCCTCCTATTCTGTCACCGCCCCCACCATATGATAGGGTTCCTTCCAATGCCTCCCCCCCACCTCCACAACTGGAAAACCAAAGCATGGAACAAGACCTCCATGAATAAACCTTCCTAGTGGCTACACCCATGATTATGAGAAAACACAGCAATTCCCTCAATCCTAGAAAGTGTGCTGTCACAAACAAAGGTATTAATGCTTGGGGGTCAGAGGTTGCTTTCCAGGAGGGCTTGGATCACATGCTAGGATTCTCTCTATGTGAACTTGTTCCTTGGAAGCATATAAACCATAACACTATTTTATTATGCATGAGCCAAACTTAATTGTTTAAGTACAAACCATCTGTTTTTATTTTTCCTGGTCAGCCCAGTAGTGTAGTTCCTCCAGTCAGTTATTTGTTAGTTATTTCTTGAAACTTTGAATATACATGTGACATTAGAGCCAACATCCAGAAACAGCATTTCCACTTCAGCAATGCAGGGAAAACACTATGTGTAAGTATCCAATAATAGCCAAATCAAAGTAAAATTGTATTTAATTCTGTAACCTAAGGGAGGCTCCACATGGGTGAAAAATGTCAAGCAACTCTTTCTCACTGTCAAAGCATATCTTCTAAGAGGACTGTTTAAAGTTTTACTTGACTTTAAATTTTATTTTAAATTATAAATGCTTTATAACTATAATGACCTATCATTATTCTGGGCCAAAGAAGCTAGTGTGTTCTACATTTAAAAAAAAAGTTAGAAGGGCAAACATTAAGAACATATTATAGTTTTGCCACACTTTACTGGAGGGCTTACCACTCTTGTTGTGAAAGAATAACCATCACAAGCTTCTGCTGGGAGTTCACTATGGTGAGGGGAAGTGCTAAAAGCAAGACCTAAGAAGTGATGCTTTGCATGGTCTTAGTAAACCTATTACAGTGTGTAATTTGCACTAGTATTTTTATCCATTTCTACAACAAGTTGGTATTTCAAACCACTTCATCATATATATAAAATCTCCTTATTTCACCTGTCAATGGAATTAATGTTATCCCACTGTATCTTTCCTAGGATTGCAGAGGAGACCTTCTCATGTTTGGTTTCATTTTGCACTCCAGGGATTAGCTTCTAGGGGAGATCTCAATAGTCTGTTAAAATGACCTTGAATAATCACCTTAGTCCCTTGCCTGGAACATTAGCTTTGTGAACAAGAAGCTTCTTTGTACTAGCATTGTTGCATCAACCTGATTATCGCTCCATTTCCATTATGCCATATTCAGAAGTGAAATCCCATCTTGTATGGAGCTTGACTTTGGTCATATATCTTCCTCACAAATTAATTATTCAAAGTCTACCAATATCTTTATAAAAACAGTAATCTTTTCTTTTAAAAAAAACACCAGATCATTAGTTTCACTTCCAGCCTAAAGTGATAAAAAGTTGCACAATTGTTCGCACAATTATATAACCCACCATTTGTTAGCCATGTGTTGTTTGGGAGCGTGTGGGAGTGACCAAGTGTGCTGACTCCTGACCTCTCGCCTGTTTCTGGTGCACTGAACAATCCAGCGATGCCCCATCCCTGGCCTGTTCTCATGATGTGCAAACCCGGAATTCCAAGTTGTTGAGGGAGAAACAATCCATATTTAGAACCCATGGTTTGTTCTTGGGTTAAAAATCTGGATTGTTTCAACCCAGAGTTCTCACCCCACGGATGGAACACCCCACAGATGGGTAGTCCCCGAGTTGTTTAGGGCACTGGAAGTGGGTGGTCAGGAGCCAGCTTGCTCCTGCACACTCCCAAACAACCTGCGGTTAACAAATTGCACAAACCGAGCCACTGTCCCACATTGGCAGAAAAAAATACTGCTTTTGTGAAGAGGGCTGCAATGATGTGTACAATTCATGTGTCTCTGTAAGACACATGAATTGTGTCTCTATAAGACACAGCCACAGCTACCTGCACCCATCTCTATACATAGACCACAAGCTTCTAGGTATACAACAAAAGAGACAATACACAAAGGTTTTAAAACTAACCTGTCTTAATTGTTTCCACCAGCTTGTCATTTTTATCCCCGTCAAGTAATTTCTGGTAGTATCCAGGGTTTTGTTCCATGTGGGACTGAGCACCACTGACCACCATCCAGACCAATGCCCGGTGCTCATTTGGAATGCCTTTCCTGATATAGCGTTTCACTGAAATAAAAATAATTTGAAAACACATCTGTGGATATTTAAAGACAAAAGGAAACTTAGGATGGATGTTGAGGGGCATCAAAGTAATCAGCAATTGATGATCATTCCCCAAAGAAGAGCTCAGAAATGCAGAATGAACACTGGGGTGATATTATTGAGAAAAGCAGAAAACATCAGTGACAGGTGAAAATAAAACTACCCCAGAGTCTTTTTAGACAACCAAAAATCATAAGAGATTTTTGTGAGTATGTTTTAGTCCTATTCAAATAGGGAGACTGGGCAGGGTACAGAGAAGATGATCTCTTCTTCTTGATTATCCTGTGCATATGACTCTTAAATTTTGTTGTGATTTCTAGCTGTTAGAGAATTAACTTGAAATGTTATATTTTATTGTGTACATTTTCTGATGTTGCTGTAAGCCACTTTTCCACAGTAAAACCATGCTCAAAGTGGCATATAAATAAAGTGACGATGAAGATGGCGACATCCTGACTGATAGTTCCATCTCTTAGCCACTATGCTATACCATCTCTGAGGAAAGCATGTATGTGCAGTCACTGACTTATGCCACTTTACATGGTTTTAAGGGTGTTAGCAGGAAATCCCCCAGTTTCTCCTATCCTGCAGCCACCCCAGCCATGTGTGCATAGGGACACAGGAACTAACACTATAAATGAAAACTAATTTCAGCTTCTTCTAGAGAACCCTATGAAGTTCCACATTCTTAAAGCAGCTCAGTGGAAGAGCACCTGCTTTGCATGGAGAAGGTCTCAGGTTCAACCACCAGCATCTCCAGGTGGGCCTAGAAAAAATTTCTACCTGAAACCCTGGAGGGCCACTGCCAGTCAGTGTTGACAATGATGGGCTAGATGGACCAAGGGTCTTCCTATGTGCCTAAAGTTTATCATACATAAATATGTGGTATCGTTTATACATCCTGTTCCTGGACCCATTATAAATCACAGCCCACTGAGGTGAGCTCTAATGAAACACTTTCACTCATTTATTTCATTTATTACATTTCTATACTGCCCCATACCCAAAGCTCTCTGGGCTGTTTACAAAGATTTAAAACCATTAATAATACATTATACAAAGTGCAAAACCATTTACATACTAACATATAGACAGACAACACAGACACACTTATATCTAAAACAATTTTAAACAATCAACAATAAGAAAAGTCCAGGACTGGATTAAAACTTCATCATATGCTCAGGTGAGGAGAGAGGGGTCTTAACCTGGTGCCGAAAAGACAGCAAAGTTGGTGCCAGGTGGGACTCATCAGGGAGATGGTTCCATAATTGGGGGGTTGTTGTTACATGTGAACTGGCTCATTCTGGAAATGGCAACCCCATCTAATAAAATGGAATCCGGGCGGGAGGGGATATATACTTGTACATTTCTTCCCTGGGATATTATAATATCTGGATATCTATAGACAAGAAGAAAAGCACCCACATTTGTGTAATAATGTTCCCATAATGTCTCTTTTGCCTTTGCAGCTGGCCTTTCCCCATCATGGCTATTGATTCTGAAAGCAAAGCCAGCCTGAAACACAGTTAAATCAGTTGCTGCAAGCAGAGGCTGCCTTATGACTTTGGCGGACTGTGCAAGGGGAAAGCAGCCCTGCGGCTTAACACACACTCATTATTCCTTAACACGGCTGTCAGTATAACAGCAAAAATGATGCTTAAGGTGGCTATGAATAAAATACAGATTAAAAACAAAATCTTAAGTAAAACATTACATGAAGACAAATAAAAACACAATTAAGAACACAAGAAATAAATGTGTAACTCTAGAATCCTTTAAATTTTGGAAGTTTTAAATGTGTCACATCTACTTCATTTTAATCTAAATAATATTACCCCCCACCATACCAGGTTGATTCAGTAAAGACATACACACACTCTACCTATCTCAACCTATTCTAACTGGGTTTGAGCCAGCGTCCAACCATAACCATTCAAGCTTACAAAATTAAGACCTTATCAAGAACACTTGCTAATTGACTCTCTTAAAGAAATAATTCATGTTTTCAGTGTAAATGGAAGCCAAACTTGATAAGCTTATCACAGTGCTGGAAAAATCCCAGGAGGCACCTGAGCACCCAGAATATGTTGCTGGAATTTAGAAAGCTGGTGTCAAAGAATCTTTAAATATTTTGTCAATCATGCATGGCTTAATCACTTCCCAGTTTGGCCCCAGCTGCTACCTTACTGCTCAATAACAACCACCAAGAATCTGTGGTATCTAGTCACCTAACTAGTTATAGTGCTTTCACAAGTACAGCTAACATGCAATTATAAATTTTCAGAGGGGTAGCAATTATAAAGTTACCATTCAAGTAGTAAACTTGTCAAGCAAACATGAACTCGCTTAACTCTCTTCACAGAAGAAGAAATTACATCTGATAGAGAATTCCTCCTTTTGATTCACCCCATGAGGGCCATGTGCATGCAAATGTAATAAACTTTGAATTTGCTTCAGTCTCAGGATTCATCAAAGTTTGTTCTGTGCATCTCTCTTAACCCAATAAAGTTTAATCTCACTGGTTTGGATCCTAACTTCCGTGACCAGAGTTCCATTCATGGAATGGGGTTTTCTCTCATATCCCCTTCCTGCTGAAGCCCTCTGTGCCCCTTGAAAATCCACTCCCAAGTGTTGGAGGACCCTCTGGAACAGACTAGGATGTGGGAAGGGGCAGCTGCAGCAGAGGGGAGACAGCAAAAATCAGAGGCTTTCCTTGAGTGAACACAAGTGCCTTCATGCTCACGCATTTGGATTCAACCCACTATACTCATATGTTACTTGAATAAGAAATTCAAACTGTACTCTTCTGCCTCACCTTTAGTAGTGTTACACTCTTTTAAGAAACAAGTTGGTATCCATTCAATTCTGCATTTAAATTTACTTTTATAACGACATGCATTTGAAAGTTCTGGTATACAAGTATGCCATGTTTTAAAAAACAGGGAAGGGGAAAGAGAGGGCCTACCCATGACAACTAATGGTGCAATCCTATGCATGTTTAGACAGAGAAAAGGCCTATAACTTCCAGCATGCCCCAGCCAGCAATGCGCCCTTACTGTACCAGGTTTGCAACAAATAGCTGCTGTTACCAGACACTGATAAAACCAAATGGATTAATTTCTTACAAGGATAGAATCTATGTAGAAATGACAGCAATTCATTAATGATCAACTGCCAAATCTAAGAGTTATCCCCACTGCAGTTCTTCCACTAACTATTAGTTTAACAAAAAGGTGTATAAAAAAGCCTGGTGGGGGTGAGTGGGGATTGGAACAATAATAAATCTGAACAAGAAAAGGCAGACATTATCAGATAAAGAATATATGTGGTCCAAAACAATGGGGCTTTTGAAAGTGTTTTAAGTATGATTTCAAAAAAAGAGAAGAAAGCAAGGAACAGAAAATAGGAGGTGTAAATTTAAAGTGTATTTTGCATGTTTTTGTACTCAAATCCCACAACACACTGGAATCTTACCTTTTAAGCTTTTCTTTACAGCACTGTTTCCTTTTAAAAGCTTGGACCACTTAATTGCTCTTCTAGTGAGTACCACTAAGTATCTAGAAAAGAAATCTTCATATGTTTCATAGTCAAAGTCTGCTGGCCTTTCAAATCCATATGGATCCACTCTACAATATAAAACAGATTATTGCACAGACATATTAGTTTTATGAAGTTAAATAACCTTCATTCATATACTAAGACTTAAGTTTATTCTTCAGAAATGCAGCTTAAAGGGTAAAAAACTGAACTTCAAATGGCAGAAGGAAAGTGCATCAAACTGGCAGTGCCAGAACTGACTCAATAAACGTTCTGGAAGTTTAGAAGGCAATTCTGGTTTTGAAGGTATTCAGCAAACGCCAAGCATGTTTTACTAGGAAGTTAGGGTATTTTCACACAGTCCACTAACACAATGAGAAAACACTGATGTGCTTCCTTCCCCTTGCTTCTAGGACCCATGTAAAAAGGCAGAGAAAGGATGTGTAAACCACTCTTAGATCAGCATGTCACAACTCCCCAGAAAGGATATGTAAATCTCCCTTCACACAAGATCAGAAGCAGAGAGAAACATGCTAATTTTTAAGGAACACCCCAATCGTTCTTAGGTCTAAAGGATATATACCCACTGTGGCCATATTTGGATGTCATACTAAATTATGATTTACCAAGTCATGAAAAAGCTTAACCTCCTCCCTGGGCTCATGTACTCCAATGCAGCCAAGTCTGGAAGTTTTCACTATCACTTTTCATTAACTGCAGCTTCCCCTTTATCATCCAAACCTGGAACTGTGGTTAACTTTATGGTAAATTTAAACAAGCCAGCTTCAGAAACTGCAATTTGAACTTGGCTTGTTTGAAATTAACCATAATTAATGTTAACCAGTTTGTTGGTCCATATGACATAACAAACTGTGGTTAGCAAAAAGTGGAAACAAGCTTTTGAGAATTCACTTTTGCAAGTATGAGCTTCCACAATTTTCAATATTAATTTTTGTCACAGAAAATATTTGTTCATACTGTAGTTTGTGACTGCAGTCATGAGACCACTTATTGTATTTAGGATGGTAAGCAGAGCAGGGTTGCTTTGTCTAATGCTTTATTACAATTATAAGGTCTCTGGGCTTTACTCAAAAGACAAGGGACTATTGTCATGTTATTCAATTATGCTGGGGGGAGGGGCTGCATACTGCACCTATATCATGTCCATACTGTTTAGTACGGTTGTCACTTCTCCAGTCTTAACCACCATATATCCCTACGATAATGTCTATATGCATTTAAAAAATGGTAGCAGATATTGCAGCCAATGGTCACCCTTAAGTGGAAAGCAATGACAAGAGAAAGATGAAATACCCAGATAATAGTTGGGTTACCTGGGTATTGAGGTCAAGGGCAACATATATGAATCAACTCTGACGGAAAACCCCAAAAGAAAAACACAGTGCTGGCTACTGGTTTTGCAGGCACTTGGGCAAGAAACTCTCAATGGGCCCCCTCTTTTGGCAAGTCTATCTTTCCTCTGCCATTGTCACCAGCTGTTATTGCTCCTTTTTCTCATCATTGCTGCAACTTGCTTGACAGGCAGTGATCAAGAAAGCAGTGCCATCTGCTGTTCCTCACCACCACTGGCTGGCCAGACCAAGAAGCAGGTAAACAAGCAGATTGCAATGGTGAAGGGAAGCGAATCCATAGGGCTCTTGCCAATGGGCCCTTGCTGGGATGCGGGCCATGCCCAACTATGCCTACCCTTGACACCGGCCCAGCACACAACACAACTCCATCTTTCCTTTACATTAGCATAACTCATGCCTAATAGCAAACAAATAGCAAATGTGACACTATTTAGAATAATGGTGCATGAGTCAAAATGTTATAAGCCATGATAGCTAAATGAACTTCCTGAATACCAAGAAATCTTCCATGCCTAATTTCATACTGAGGAAAGAATAATCTCAGTTTCAGAAATACTATAAATGTAGTAAGTCTCCAGGCAAAAATTCAGCACAGCACCAAAAATAGTTAAGTGTCTAGGCAGACATTCAACAGGTGCAGCTTTCCCAATCACTTGCTACATAGGTAGGTAATAAATTTCTGCCTGACAAAGGACTGTCAGTGTTCTGTTGTTCATTGCAGAAATAAGTGGTTGATAGTGCAGTGTAAATGACCAGATAGTTATCCAACAGGTACAGCTTCCCCAATTACATGCCACACATATACGCAATGATCCTATTTAGTGTTTAGAGATTTCACGAAGGTTTATACTCCTGCAGAGGATGTGATTCAGTGCATTAAATGGGGGCGGGGTTCATAGGATAAAACTCTAAGCTAAGGAAATTGTTGTAAGCTAAGTCTTCTGCCTTAATATCCACAACATGTAAGCTATAAATATGTTATCTAAAATACAGTATTATTGTAAGCCAGGCAATGAAACCAACAATGTCACACAAGAAAAAGGGGCTAAGGACATGAGTCAAGATATTCTAAGTTCAAATCTCATTTCAACCTCTATTGCACTGGGAGGAAGCAGAAGGGATGTAAGCAAGCCATAGTTTTCTCTTTCTACCCATCTGTAATAGAGTGGTAATAAAATTAATCTACCTTACAAGGTTGTTGTAAAGATTACTGAGATGCATACATGGTATTTAAAGCACTTTGCATGCTGGCAATGCACTATATAAACGCTGAGTATCACTAAGTGACAGGGATATCAATGGCTCATTTATACTCTGTGGTCCCATTATACATTTTCTGTGATTCTAACCCTAGAGCATTTTTTCTTTATTAAGGCTTGTTACAAATCCAAGGGTAGAATCCCATTAAAGTC